>NC_050573.1:381181671-381809065 GCF_011100635.1 Trichosurus vulpecula
GAAGTCCAGTCTTCTCACTCCGAGGATGCTCGTGGGTCTTTGGCAGTGTGACCAGGAGATCTATAGGATATGGCTTCTGTTTATACAGGCATTTAAAAGATGACATTTACTGTACGGGAAAGTCCAAGCTTGCTTCCATTCTCCGAGGGTGTCAATAGCCACCCTTTCTGTATAGTAAATCCTCTCTGTAAGTGCTGAAACGTCATTGTTTTAACCATTTTGGGCAGAAATGCTTCTGAAAGGACCTCTGTCTATTCTAATATGCTAATATATTCTGTATTTCCTTTAGCAGAGCCCAGTGAGCCTGTGAACATCATTTATCCTTTTCTCAATCACCATTATTAACATCTGTAATTGGGACATACTATGGGGGCAGCTCTGTGCTGTTATATATGATAAAGTTACTTATAGACACACAAATATGAGCCCTAACTTCATCCCCAGGGAAGATGGCAGTGGATGGTAGGCATAGCACACTACACTAAATGACAACACGTGGCTGTTTAGCATGCACACACAAATACAACTGAAACTCCACCTTCTACAGGAAGCCTTCCCTTTCGTTGTCGTTGTTCAGTTGTTTCAATTGTGAACAACTTTTTTATGACCCCATTTGGGCTTTTCTTAGCAAAGATCCTGGAGTGGTTTGTCATTTCCTTTCCCAGCTCATTTTACAGATGAGGAAACCGAGGCAAGCAGGATTAAATGACTCGTCTGGGGTCACACAGTATCTGAGGCCAGACTTGAACTCAGATCTTCCTAACTCCAGGCTTGGTACTCTCCACTGTGCCACTTAGCAGTCCTAAGCCTTCCCTAACCCCTCTTAATTCTAGTGCTTTCTCTTTAAAAATTATTTCCTATTCATCCTGTAGATAGCTTGCTTTGTATATATTTTTGCATTCTGCTGCCCCAAGCCAGGAAGATCTGGATAGAGTGCTGAGCCTGGAGTCAAGAAGATTCATCTTCCTGAGTTCAAGTCTGGCCTCAGACACTTACTAGCTGTGTGACCCTGGGCAAGTCACTTAACCTTGTTTGCCTTCGTTTTCTCATCTGTCAAATGAGCTGGAGAAGGAAATGGCAAGCTACTCCAGTATCTTTGCCAAGAAAACCCCGAATGGGGTCATAAAGAATCAGACAATACTGAAAACAACTGAACAAACAGTTCTGTCTTCTCTTTAAAAGCATTTCCATGGCCCCACGCTGACTATTGAATAAAGCATGAAACGCTCAACTTGTTTTTAAGGGCCTACAATCTAGCTGTAGCTTACCTTTCTAGCCTCTTTCACATAGAGTGGGGCAATGGAAAGAACCCTGGATTTGGAGTCAAGGAACCTGATTCTAGTACTTGACTAGCTTTGTGATATTCACAATTAACTTAATCTCTCTACTTTTCTAATCTGCAAAAAGAGGGAGTGTGACTAGGTGGCCCCTGAGGAACCTTCCAGCTCTAGATCTATGACCCTGTGATCTACACTATTTCCTCTTCAGACACTTAACATTCCTGCCAAGCCGGGCTACTCCCCAGTCATTCTCTGATCCTCTTGTCATGCACTCAGGGCTCCTTGTCTTTGCTTAGAGCATCCCCAAGCCTGGTAAAAACTCCTCTGATATATCTGTATGTTGTAAAAAGGGGGATTTCTTGGTCAGGTATGAGTTCATCTAGAATGGTCTATAAGGTCTTTCCTAGTACTTAGATACTTAGATTCTGTGATTTATTATGTATCTTCTATGTACAAGGTTTTAGGCTAGATACTGGAAATGACACAGAGGTAAATAAGACCCAGCCTCCCTGCCTATGGGGAGCTGGCAATACATACATCCAGGCATATAGACAAACATTGTGCATGTATAGGCATGTATGTACATATGGAGAGAAAGATGATATGATATATGATATGATTAAGATCAGGTGAATCTGTCCAGTTCCTAAGCCAGCCCTCACCTCAGTGGCTTCCAACCAGGATATGGAGTGAAGTTCTAAAAGTAATATAATCTCACAGTCTGCCAAGGTCATTCATTCTGCCTCACAAAATGAAATGGGCCCATCTGGGCCTCATTCTTCCCATCCTACAAGCAGCTGGCTGGTGAGCTCTTGGGCAAAAATTGCCTTGTGACTGTCATAGGAACCAAAACCAATCACCTTTGCACCTTTGTTCTTGGCCAATCAGACCATCGAAGAAAGAGAGATTCCATTGCATGCCACCCCACCCCACCCCACCCTTGAGGCAGGCTTTTCCCCTGGTTGCTTTTCAGTCTCTAAAAGCCCTAAGTTTGGAGTGTCTTGGCCTCTCTTTCTCGCCCTCAAGGGAGGATGTGATAGGCGTGCCCACAACAAGCCTCTAAGACAGACAATAGGACTGGAATGCACTAGCTTCCGAGCAAACATTATAGGCCTGGTAGAATTGCCTTGGATTCCCATCCAAGAAACACATTTCACTTGGTTGTCATTGTCATTACAGGTCATTGGTGGCTTACTCTAACCCCTTTCTAACAGGACTTTTGCAGTCAGCTTGTTCCTCCTAACCCCAAGTCATAGTGTCATAGACCCATAGAACCTCTGAGGACAATAGGAAAGGATTGGGGCTGTCACACCATAAGGACTAGGTAGCTGCTTGCATAGTGTGGGTAAAAAAAAATTCCTTCTGCCAGCCTACCTCAGTGCCAACTATCTTTTGAGCCACTCAATTTACGTTAAGTGTTTCTCACCAGAAAGTCCCCAGGAAAATAAACCAATGGAAGAAAGGTCCCATTATCATAATCCCAGGATTTATTTGACCTGCTATCATTTTACAAGGGCCTTGAAGGAATGGGACTTGGAATAGGTAATAGGACATAGCAGTTGAGGAGAGGGTTATGGCAAGCCAGGGGAAGGGAGAAGAGAGCATGGAAAAGAAAAAGGTAGCAAAGACCATTTCTAGGGAGATCAGACCCAGGCGGGATTCTGTAGCACGAGAGCCTGGGAATCTAGGGGAGGGCAAGAGGGCAGTTAGCACTTAGGTGAGCCGTATTAAAAGGCACAGGATAGCAAAGACTAACCTTGCCTACCATACAGTTTTGTTAGTGGCTGGCCCCAAGCAAGGAAGTACATACAGCACCTGGTGTCATTAGATAGTAGGGAAAAGACTGGATCTGCAGGCATGTATTCTGCTCTGGCTCTGCCCCTAATGAGGGGGCATACCTAATGATGTAGATCACTTTGGGCAATTCACCTCCCTCTCTGGGCTCCATTTTCTTCATCTGTAAAACAAGGAGATTTAACCCTTTGTGTCCACTCTGGCCATCTGGTGAGGCCTATGGAACCCTTCTGAAAATAGTATTTTTGAATGTATAAAATAAATAAGATTATGAGGAAAACAAATTATAACAAATTATACTGAAGCATTGATCAAAATATTTCCTGTACACTCATGGGCTCCAAGTTAAGAAGCCTTAGAATAGATAATCTCTAAGTCTCTTCCAGCTCTGATTTGTGGGATCCTTCAGCAAGTCAGCTCCCCATGCCAGCCCTCTGTGAAATGAGAGGCCTCTTCAGCCTTTAAGGTTCTGTAATCTCAATCCAGAAATTCCTGGCCAATGTCAGAGTTAGAAGGAGAAACTGATCCCAGGTCTCCAGCTCCCAAATGCAGCCCATCTGTTGCCAGTATTCCTTTTTGTGGGACGGCAACAAAAGAAACAAGATTTTTTTTTTTAAGTGAAACAAGAAAAACCCAAACCAGTTTCCTTGAGAAGCTTCTACAGGCTATTGGCAAGAGTTCCTATCAGAAATTATGATTTCAGACTTAACTCACATTTTTCCAGACACTTTCAACGAATGATCAAGAGAAGGAGGTGCTCTATGCAAAGGGGGAACTGTAGAGCCCCTCAGGAGGTGATCCCTGTGCATGCCTTTGGGTGCTTCCTACTAGAACCCCAGGATAGGCAGAAAGGAGACACTGTTAATACAACCAAATGTGTCCCCTTCAGCTACAGATAGTGAATGGCATATATGTTCCCGCAGATGTCACTAGCTGTGTCATTTTGGGAAAGTCACTTCAGGGACTTCACTTTCCTCATTTATAAGATGGGACTGTAGGATTAAATGACTCCTAAGGCCCCATCCAACTCTAAAGTCAGGATCCTATCATTAAAAGAAAAATAGCTCTGTGGCAACCAGAATGAGAAGAGGAAGAAAGAACAGGGGAGAAGAGGAGGTATATGGAAGGGAAGGCGAATCCTTCTGCCAATACCTTCTAATCACCATTGAACACAAGGAAAGAAGACCCAGCAGGTGGGGAATGGAGAAAGTTCAGGGAGATTTGCCTGTTAGTCAGTCAGTAAACCTTTATTAAGTACCTACCATGTGCCAGGTACTGTGCTAAAATGCTAGGGATAGGAAAAGAAGCCAAAGACAGTCCCTGACCTCAAAGAACTCCTGATCTAATGCCCATCAGGGCACACAGCTGTTTTTGACTGGAGGTACCTGGAGCCTGGTGGGAGCTTTCCATATAATCTTTTCCTTAAGGATTAAAAGAAGCCACATTTAGTCTCCGAAGCAGACTGTCTCTGGAGAATCTTCCACTGGCACTGCCTGGGACTAAAAGTTCTTCCCTGGGTCTATTTGAAGTTCTCTCTTGCAATAACTTAAGCTTCACTTCTTCTTGTGCTGTCTTCTGTGGTACAGCTGGTCACCAAGGTCTAGCCCTGGGGGAGGGAGCCTGCCTGGTTCTGAGTGGTCTGGAGACCACAGCTGACCTCCTGCTTAAGCTCATGCAGCCTACAGAAAGTATTTCTGAAAGCTATCCGTGAAACAAAGCCTTTTCTTTTACTGCGTATGATGGTGAATGGTGCATGTAGTCTTTCATGTTCCCTACAATTACAGAATATTAGAGCTGGGAAGGTCCTTAAGGTCTGCTCCTTATTTTATAGAGGGAGAAGCAGAGTCTGAGAGAGGAGAACCAACATTTCCTATGTGCAAGATGTTTTGATGGTTAATATGTGGAAGGGGGAGGTGGGAATAGAGGAGAGGGGAGAGAAAGAAAGGAAGAAAAAGAGAAGAGGGAGAGAGAGAAAAGGGAAGGAGAAAGAAAAAGAAAAGAAGGGAGAGAAGGAAAGAGAAAGAAGGGAGAAAAAAGAGAGGAAAAGAGAAAAAAGAAGAGGGAAGGAAAGAGGAAGAAAAGAGGGAGGGAGGGAGAAAAAGAAAAGAAAAAGGGATGGAGAGAAAAGGAAGAGAAGGAGAGAAAAGAAAGAGAAGGAGGGGTGGGGGATGGATGACAATTCCCTACCTTGGGAGCTCATATTCTACAAGTGATAATCTGCCCAAGGTTCCAGGAAGTATAGAAATAGTTAACATTTATATAGTCTTTTAAGGTTTGCAAAGCACTTCTCCTGTATTTTCATATTGGGTCCTCACAACAGCTATGTGAGGTAGGTCTTTTAGGTATTATTATCCCCACTTTACGGGTGAAGAATCCAGTGCTCAGAGATATTCAGTCCAGGGTCACACTTCTCTACAGGTTCCACATTCAGATTTCCACAGTACTGTACTGCCTCCAGTCCTAGGATCAGCAGTCAAACCTAGGTCTCCTCAATTCATGATCAATGGCTCTTTCCACAGTGCCACAGACTGTACTAACGTGGTGTCATGGTAGACTTGGGGAAGAACATTTGCATTGCTGTGTGGTCATGGGCCTTTCATTTTCAACCTGCCCACTGTTAGATCAGATGAGATATGAGTGTGAAAGTGCTTTGAAAAACATATGACATGTTCTCTAAGGGTACAGGAATGATGGTGTGGGAAATCTATTTTGTAGATGGGACCAAGGAGAGACTAGGATATCCATGACTTGCTTATGCTCACACATACCTGGTCACAACTCTGAAAGTGTCTGAGCTGATTTAATCTCCTCTAGGGATCCTCATGGGCCACTTGTTCACGGCCTTGTCTTTCACCACAAACTGTCATTTTATAAGTCAGTGTTCTTAAAATCAGATTTCAGGTTTGTTCTAAGTCTATATCACTCCCATATTTAAGCTTCTAGAGCAGGAAGGGGACCTAAGCTGATCAAGATCACAGGAAGGATTGAGAGCTGGAAGGAACCATAGGGATCATCAACCCCAAGCTGTTCCATTTTACAGATTTGGAAGCTGAAGTTCAAAGGTCCTTGCACCGGGTCCCCCAGGTAGTAAGTGGCTAAGCTAGGATTTGAAGCCAGTCTTCTGATGTTCATTCCTGGGCTCTTGGGTACTATCACTATCTACATCTTTGTGTCTCTTCAGAAAGACTTGTTAGTCTAATTACATGTGTCTGAACAAAGGGCCAAAGAGGATGTGATATATGTGGAGCCTGAGCCCTATGTGGGGGGTCAGGGGTTTGAGGACTCGTGTTAAGCAACCCACCTCTTTCTACTGTGATTATAGCTAATCACAGCTATCACTTAGGCAGGGAATTCTTGCTATGAAATCACACAACTCTTCCTTAGGACCGCATTCCCATCAGATAAATCACCGAGTTTCTTTCATGCTCAATTCACCAAGCGTTTTTAAGCACCTACTATGCGTCAAGCTGCTGGGAATAAAAAGACAAAATGAAAACAGGAGTTTACAAAATCCATTGTGAGAAAACAAGAGGTAAATAGGGAAGTCATTTCAAGAAGGGAAGTCATTATCGCTTTTTCTTGTGGGGAGGGCAGGGACCCAAACCTATTGTTTCATTGGTGTATATAAGAAGTAATGGGGGGGGGGGCAGGAATCATGAACAACTGGAAAAGTCAGGAAAGGCATAATGTAGTAAACTAGGGATTATGATTCAGTTCAATTTAACAAACATTTTTTAAGCAACTACTGTGTACAAAGCTCACTAGGAGCTAGAAACAAAAAGACAAACATGAAACCGTCCTCAAAGTACTTACATTCTGTTGGGGAAAATGGCATGCACACATATAAATAAATGAAAAATAAAATTAATTTTAAAATAAAATTTATTAAAAATAATACAAAAAAAATCAGAAGCAGGGAGCCACAACAACTGAAAGTATTAGAAAAGACTTCGTACAGATGTAGCACCGAAGCTGAACCTTTGAAAGAATTAGGGCTTCCAGGAGACCCAGGGAAGGAGAAAGAATGAATATGGGTGGCATATGAGGACCATCAAATAAGCCTGTTTGACTGGAATAGAGTTTGTGATTCAGAATGATCTGAACAGCCTAGAAAGACAGGATCATAGATTTAGACCTGGAAAGAACCTCAGAGATGGTCTAGTTCAGCCCTTCTTTCATTTGACAGGTGAGGAAACTGAGACCCAGAGAGACTAAGTTTTTTACCACTGGTCACTGAGGTATTAGGCATCTGAAGCAGAATTTGAATTCTAGGTCCTCCGCCTTGAGAGCCAGTGGTCTTTCCATTGGAAGACTAAATGCCAAACGGATCCTGGTAGTAATAGGAAAATGCTGAGCAGGATAGTGACCAATCACACCTGCTGTGCTTTGAAAGAATGACCATCATTTTAGCAGCTGTGTGGAGGATTGATTAGAGGCTGGAGAGGCTGGAAACAAGGAGACCAATTAGGAAGCTGTTGTAATTATCTCAGCAAAAGGGGATGGGGGCCTGAACCAGGGTGCCAGTGTGAGCAGAGAGAGGAGGACAGAGGTTGTTACATCTCTGTTGTGGAGGTAGAACAGACAAAACTCGTTAGGTGATTGTGGGAGTAACAGAGCAGAAAGCACCACAAATGACTTTTAGGTTTCAAACTTGAGTGATTGAAATAATGGAAGTTAAGAATGGGCATGCAAGATGAGTTCTGTTTTCAACAGGCTGAGTTTGAAATGCCTGGGGGCTTCTTGGTGAAGATGTACAGAAGGCATTTGGGGATGTGTGGGGCTGGAGCTCAAAAAAAGAGAGGAGGACTGGATTTGGGAGACTTCTGCTTGGAGATGATAGCAGAACCTCATGGAACTGGTACCATCACGGGGAGTAAAGAGAGACTAGAGAAGAGGCCTCAAGACAGAACCCTGGGGTTCCCCCATACATGGAAGCAGGAAACAGATAATGATCTCACAAAGAAGACTGAAGAAGAGAGAGGGAACAAGGGAGAGAGAGAAAGACACACAGAGAGAGAGCAGTGCTATGAAAACCTAGGAATGGGCAAGTGTCCTGGAGAAAAGAGTGATCACCATAACCAATCCTTCAGGGAGGTCAAGAAGGATGAGGACTGAAAGCCATTGGATTTACTAATTAGGAGGTCACTGTTATAACCCTGAAGAGATCATTTTCAGTCTAGGGGGCATAACCAGAAACCAAATTGGATGGGGTTTGAGAGATGAATAGGACATGAGGAAATGAAGACTTTTTTTCCAGGACTTTGGCTATGAAAGGAAAGAGAAAGAGAGAAGAACAGCTGGAGGCGACAGGATTAAGTAAAAATTTTTTAATTTGGAAGGCAAATTTTTTAATAAGTGGCACTGTAGATAGAGCACCGGGCCTGGAGTCAAGAAGACCTGAGTTCAAATTCGGCCTCAGACATTGTCTAGCTGTGTGACCCTGGACAAGTCACTTAACCCTGTTTGACTCAGTTTCCTCATCTGTCAAATGAGCTGGAGAAGGAAATAGCAAACCACTCCAATATCTTTGCCAGGAAAACCTCAAATGGGGTCACAAAGAGTCAGACAGGACTGAAACAACTAAATACCAACTAAGTATTACAGTGGATATAGAGCACCAGGCATGGAGTTAGGAAGATTTGAGTTGAAATCTAGCCTCAGACACTTCCTGATTGTGTAACCCTGGACAAGTCACTTAACCTCTCAGTCTCCTCTTCTGTAAGAGGGGAATCAAGAAAGCTAATGGCTAGAGATTAAATATTGGGGAGGAAGAGTGAAGAGTAATTGTGGAAGCAGTCTGCCAGAGGAGATGGTATCCAGGACACAAGTAGATGGATTGGCCTTGGCACAGATAAGGACCACCTCTTCCACCGAGACTAAAAAGAGAGACTCGGAATGACATTGGGCATTGGTCTCAGTCCTTCTTTAGACAGTTACTAGCTGTGTGATATGGACAAGTCACTTAACCTTTCTGGGCCTCAGTTTCCTCCTCTGTCAAATGAGAGGCTTGGACTTGATGGTCCATACTTAAGGTACCTTCCATATCTGAGTCTATGATCCCATCACAAATTCCTGTGCCCACCCCATCTGTCACTTTGTCCTTTGGCCACCCTTAAGCACGTAGCAAATTTGAAAAAGACCCAAAGCAAGAGTCATAGTTTTAGAACTAGAAAGAACCTTAGAGGGTCATTGAGTTCACACCTTCCATTCTCCAGTTGAGAAGAACGAGGCCCAGAAAGGTGAAGGATTGCTTTACCCTGTTACCAGTTCTTCCTGACTCTGGGTCCAGCAATCTTTCCACCGTGCTATGCTAACTCTTTTCAAATCTCAGAGCTAAAAGGAACAGGAGAAAAAGATACCGTCTTTCATGAACTTTTTCTTTTTTGACCTGTTTGGGTTGTAGTGTCCTGATGTTTTTGAAATAAGAACACCATCTGTACTTGTTTGAATCTCCTTATGTTGCTCTTAGGGAGAGGGTGGGGGCTACGGACATGAACACAGAGACTCACTGGAGAGCTGGAAGGCCTCCTGATGGGCTTATTGAAAATCTGGGGTTATACAATAAATCACTTAATCTTGCTCCAGAGGTCCCAGCTAGGTGGATCCTAAATTGGCTTGGCAGTGTTCTGGGGCAGAAGACAAGCATTCACCGATGGGACCATGAAGGACCTGGTTGCTATGGCATAGAGATTATAGCCTAGAGACAATCATGAGCCCAACTAGGGCCAGGGAATTGTAGCTGAATAGGTGGCTTAGGAAGGTTAGGTGCTACCGTTTCAGGACTTTTATTCACACTTTCAGTGATTTTACTCTGCTGTATTATTTATAGATCTCCAACTATAATCTCTCATCCTTCTACCTCTCCTCCTCTTGCATTGTACCTGATCTTCACCTTCACTTCAACGGCCCTTTGACCCATCACTCTTCTCCCAGTTCATCCTCCCACATTCTAACTTTACTTACCTGGGTATGGGCCTAGCTAGCCTCAGATGGCTTGCCACCTTGTTTCACCATCTCCCTTTCCTCACCCAAACCCCATCGTTTTGACCATGAATCCATATCTGCTCTTATCCGGTCTTCCCACCTCTATTCTTATCCAACACCAGTCCATTATGCTTACCCTGGCCAGGGGTATTGCCTACCAAGTAAAGTTCAATAATCAGTAAACATTTATTAAGTGCCTACTGTATGCCAGGCACTATTCTAAGCACTGTTCAAGCTTCTTTCTCCGTCATTCAAGGGCATCCATAACCTGGCACACCCTGCCTTCCAGTCTTATCTCATGAAACCTCTTTCTATGCACTATATGCTCCAGCCCAGCTGTACTAGGTGGGTCCCATAAACACCCACTGTGCTCACCAACCATACCTTTCTTTGCTCACACAGTTCCCCCTCCCTGGAATGGCTTTCCTCTTTACCTTTATCTGTTGAATTCCTACCCATCCCTTAAAATCCAGCTCAAAGATCAAATCCTCCAGGAAGCTCACCTGATCTTAATTCCAGTGCCTTCCTCCTGTTAATTATTACCTATTTATCCTGCATATAGCTTGCTTTGTGTATATTTGTTTGCATGTTGTCTCCCTCTTTGGACTGTAAGCTCTATGAGCCCAGGAACTGTCTTTTACCCCTTTTTGTATCTTTATTGCTTAGGGTAGTGCTTGGCACATAGTAGGTGTGTAATGTTTATAAATTGATTAATTGATTGATCCTACAGGTGACCTTCCTCCTTGGACCTCACATAGCACTTGATTTTGTAACTCTGTCATGAATGTTTGGGGTAGCTAGATGGCGCAATGCAAAGAGTGCTGGACCTGTGGTCAGGAAGACCTGAATTCGTATCCAGCCTCAGATACTTATTAGCTGTGTGACCCTGGGCAAGTCATTTAACCCTGTTTGCCTCACTTTCTTCATCTGTCAAATGATCTGGAGAAGGAAATGGAAAACCACTCCAGTATCTTTGTCAAGAAAACCCCAAATGGGGTCATGAAGAATCTGACGTGACTGAAACGACTGAACAACAAAACATGAATGTTTAGTATAATACTGTTTGTGTGTTATCCCCCTCCTCCTAGACTGCAAACTACATAAGGGTGGCTACTATGCCTTATCTAAATTTTGTATCTCCCCAGTGAACGTCCTTGATAAATGTCTGATGAATGAATATGAATGAATGAACAAAACCCCTCTAAATTCTCTTTTCCTTTGTAAATTTTCTGGCAGTGGAGGTTATGGATTTATGTTTTCATTAGTGCAGAGTACTCCTTCTTCCAAAGTCCAATGACAGCTCTAATGCATCCTAGAGTCTTACCTGGAGTTACCTGGAGCTTTGAGGGATGAAATGATTTGCCAAGGGACACATACCTGTGGGCAAACATCAGTCCGAGGTTTCCCAGCTCCAAGGCTAGGCTGACCATCATTCAGCCTCTTCCCTTTGGAAATAACCCTAGGAAACATGCTGTTGTCTGAGGCACAGGATATACAACATAAAAAGATTTCAGAGCAATTCTGTTCTTGAAACTTCCATCAGCATCCTACTGTCAAGTGCTGGGACTTGATGCCAAGCTAAGTCATCCTGCTGCGGCAACAGCAGCAGAAGGTGATAAAAATAAAATCAAATCAGGTATGACTTATGTCTGAACCCAGTGATCCAATCAAGCTCAGGGGTGAGAGAGAGCAAGAAGTTTGGTGCCCAAATTATGTTTCTATGATCAGAGGAAAGTTAGAAATCAGGGAAAGGGTCCCTGGCTCAGCTCCCCAGGAGGCTGACCAAGGTCATTGATTCTTCAGGCCTGGCATTGGATGCGTACCATCAGCCGGTTGGAGTTGCCAGGGGTGCCTGAATACTGTCCTCCAAATGGAGGGATGTGAAAGTGACTTTCCTAACTGGTACCTTCCGTTCCATTTCCTCCGCAGTTGTTGCAATCTCAGGATGTGAAGGAAGATGCAGTCCTTTGCTGTTCCATGGAGGTAGGTGCATATCAATCCATCAAAAAGTATTTCACAAAGTTCCTTGTAGGGGATGATCTCAGAGAAATCTGGGAAGACTTGTATGAACTGATATAGAATGAAATGAGCAGAACCAGGGAAAATGGTTTATACGCTCACAACAATATTGTAAAGAGAATCAGCTTTCAAAGCCTTAGGAACTCTGATCAATACAGTGACCAACCACAAATCCAGAGGACTCATAAGGAAACTACTCACCTCCAGGTAGAGAGGGATAGACTCAGTGCATATTGAAGCATCTTTTCTTTTCTTTTTTTGGGCAGGGTCAATGCAAGAATTTGTTTTGCATGACTTATAATGGGCTTCATTTCTCTTGCCTTTTCAATGGATGGGAGAGAAGAGAAGGAGAGAATTTAGAACTGAAAATAAAATTGAATTAAAAAAAAAATTAAATGCTTTCTAGGGGCCAAGCACATTGTAAGGCTCTGGGACTCATAGTATCACAGATTCACAGCTAGGAAGGCCTTTAGAAGCCATTTAATCCATCCCCTTAATTGAACAGATGAGGAAATGCAAAAGTAAGGTAGTAGCTGCCCTCCAAGGGCTTCCATTCTACTGGAGGGTTACAGTGTATTCCCAGATAAGAGAATATAGGATACATCCATAAATACACATGTGGGGAGAGAGGTGGGGAGAACTAACAACAGGGAACTAACATTTGAAAAGGTTTCTTGAGAGAGGTAAGACTTGAAGGAAGCCTCTGGGGATCCAAGAATAACAACAGTTGGAGGTGAGGAAGGATAGCATTCTACCCGAAGAAAAGCTGTGCAAAGACAAAGAAAGTGGGAGACAGACTATCAGGATGTTTTGCTTCTCTGACCCCTTAAAGAAATGAAAGGGGCTTCCAACATCATGGAGACTTCCACAGATTCACACTCACAGATCCATAGATGGCTACAGTTGGAAAGGGCCCTTAGAGGTCATCTAATCCAATGCCCTCATTTGAGAGATGAGAAAACCGAGGTCTGGAAGAGTTCAGTGTTGAGTTAAGACTTTCTCATAGTCAAACAACTATTTTAATGACAGAGCTGGGACTGGAACCCAGATCACAAATCTGAGAATGGGGGACCTTAGCAGCTACCTCGCCCAATCCATAGCCAAAAGGAATCTCTACCCCAGTATGTCCAACAAGCAGACAGGTCTTCTGATGATAAGGCCATTGCTCATTACATTCTATCACCCTTCATACCATCAGGGAAGAACGGATTCATGAGCTAGGTATCCCAGTAGACAGGACTGACGGCTCTTTAACTCTTTCTGCCCTGGGTTGGGGCAGACCTGTTATCAGAGATAGGGGTAAGGGATAGAAGAAATATCTGATTTGCCTCTTTTACCACTTTCTAGCAGCTCACCTTCTAGTTAGGACAGAGTTCTTCAGTCCAGTTCATTTGGATCGTTTATTAGCACCTACTCTGTGTCTAGCACCTACTATGTGCCATGCACTGTGCTAGGCACTGAGAATACAAAGACAAAGAAGGCTCTGCAGACAAGCAGGTATCAACCATGGCGCCATTGGAAGGATACCAAAATGGCCCCTTCTGCTCCAAATGATGTCCCCTGTCATCAGCCTGCCGTGGCGCCAACTACTCCCCACTTTAGATCCACTCCTTTGTGTTAAGGCATGACCTCCCAAAGGCCCCTGTTGCCTAATTTCCCATATGCCCAGTTTCCTCTGGCTGGATTTTCCCACTCTCACTTTTCCAGCTCAGTAGGGTTAATACAGAAGGACCTTCTTGTCAAATGTTCCCTGCTCCCTCCTACAAAATTGTATGAGATAATATTTGTAAAGCACTTAACATAGTAGGTACTATGTTAAGGTTATTATGTTAATAAATGTGTGTTCCTTTCCCCCTTCCCCCAGGTGCTCACACCTCCCCAGCCCAGTTCTTGCTCCAGGTACTTACATCCTCCCTATTCCCTCCCCCTCTCCAAATGTCTATCTGTCTCTCTTTCTCTCTCTCTCTCTCTCACACACACACACACACACACACACACACACCACAAATGCCAAACAATAGCATAGGCTTACATTAGAATGTTTTGTGTATGAGACCCTCTGCAGTCACAGAGTATGGGTCCTAGAAACCCTCAGGAATAGAGAGTTGCTGGAACTTTTTTTCCTAACATCAAATGCCTTTGACAATGTCCTACATTCTTCCAAAGTTTTCTGTTTTTCAGTGTTCTTTCAGTTCATAAAGAATTGAATCCTTCCACTTTAGGGAGGTAGGTATGCCTTTAACATCAACTACTAAAATCCCCTGCCGCAGGAAGTGACCCTGAGTTCTGAAGGCTGTGCCATGCCTGTCAAGCTGAAAAGAATGAGCCTGGTACCAATAGCAGGCTGTAACAACAGTTCAGCTAGCAGCTACTGTGAAACCAACAACAACCAGCATATAGAAGGGCTGCTAATACAGGTTCTTTGATCTGCTTTACTAAGGAAAGCAACGTTAAGGGGTTAACAATCTCACTTTAATCCAACATACAAATATCATTTACTTAGTTCAGGAGGAAAAGCCAGCGCCCTGAACTTCAGAGCAAATACAAACAAATTACAAACATACACAATATAAACAGATCAGATCACAATTCATAGTTACCAGGAAAGCATCGACATCTGGGTTTACAAGCCAGGGGCTCTTAAAATGGCTGCCCAGAGTCCCACGCCACTCTTCAGCGACTGAGAGCCCAAGGGAAGATGCCAGCCTCTTGAGTTTATATATTCTGTTCAGGGTCAAAGGGCGTCACAACATGCGACTCATCCATGTGACCTAAAAGCGTCACAAACATGGAACTTAAACCCACGTGGCCTAGGCTTTTCCTTGAGGCAAGGAGGTCATCAAAGACTCATGATTCACAGAAACAAAGGCCAGACTCTTCAAGGGCGCTTGATTAAATAAGTGCTAAAAGAGAAAACAGTTTAAAAAAAAAAGTCCCACCTTAATTACCAATACACAGGCCTGTCTTTTGAGGGCCAGCTCAGCTAAGGGCAGGGAAGTCAGCACCAGAAGCTTGGCCACCAAGTGATGAATTTTTTTGCATCTATATCTATAACGCCTACAAAGGCAAAGAGGGGTTGTCATCTAGACGGATGGATGTGCCCCAACTGTTGACATTGGGATCTGTGAATCCTCCAGTTTTTAACATGTTCTAATCTCCTTTTTGAGAGGCTACAAAGTATACTGGATGGAAAGTTGGCTTCAGCGTAAGGAAGACCTAAGTTCAAATCCCACCGCCGACACATACCGTCTGTGACCTTGGACAAGTCACCTAGTCTTTTAACCACTCAAAGACTTTTAACCACTTCTAAGACTGAATTGCAGAACAGGTCATCAATCTGCATTGGTGGAGTTTCCTCCATAGGGTATTCTCTAAGCTATACCAATAAAATCATGTCTGGTTAAAAAAAAGCCTCCCTTTTAACAAAGAGGATGTACTATGGGCTGAAGCAAGAGCAGATGAATGGGCTTGGTGGGGAAGAGGCTGGGGAAACAACAGGAAGTAAGAGGATGAATGTTTGGAACAAAACCCTGAAGTCAAAGTGATAAGAAGACAGGATAGAAGGTTGGCACCAAGAACTAAGAAATCCCTCAGGCTCTGAGAGTATCTGGAGTGTTGGTACACTCTAGAATTTCCTCCAGCAGTACACACGAGCACCTTCTCTGTCTTACAAAGTTGCCTTAATCATGGAGAGGTTGAGTAACTTGCCAGGGCCCTATGCCCAGGGAGCACCTTGGATAGAGTGTTGACTTCGTTTCTTTCTTTTTTTTTTTTTTGAAGGGGGAGGCAGGACAATTGGGGTTAAGTGACTTGCCCAAGGTCACACAGCTAGTAAATGTGTCATAGCAGTAGAGTATTGACTTTGACATTAAGAGATTCTGAGTTTGAATCCTGCCTCAAACTTCCTAGCTATGTCACCCTGGGCAAGTCACTTAACCACTTTCTGCCTCAGTTTCCTTTTCTGTAAAAATGGAGATAACAGCACCAACCTCCTAGGGTGGTTGTGAGTGTCATATGAGATAATATTTGTCAAGTACTTTGTCATTCTTCAAGTGCTCTGTAAATGCTGGCGATGATGATGGGGGGAGGGGGAAGATGTCAAAGACAAACTCCAGGATGGGTCAGAGCACTCCATACTTCCATGAAAACTAGGTGACTCAGTGGATAGAGCACTGGGCCTGGAGTCAGGAAGAACTGAGTTCAAATCCAGCCCCAGACACAGGTGGTGCTGTGTGACCCTGGGCAGATCACTTAACCTCTGTTTGCCTCATTTTCCACCACTGTCAATGAGAAGAACAGCAGCCCCTCCCTTCCAGGGTTGTTGTGAGAATCAAATGAGATAAATATCTGTAAAGTGCCTAGCAAAGTGCCTGGCATAGAGTAGGAGCGATAGAAACACTGTTAACTTATACACATACATGCAGACAGACGGGTGTGTGCGCGCGCGCGCACACACATATATACCCCACTTCTTGTTCTTCCTCCTTCCTCAGCAGAAATCACTAATATCTCTGGAGAGGCCCTTCCTAAACATGCTGCACAGCTTGACTCGAGGACCAGGAACGTCCCTTTTGGAAGGGTAGACAGGAGAGGTTCTTTGGGGTTTATTGCACCCTCAGATAACAGCCTTCCTGCCAGCTAGTTTCTGCTCTTTCTAAGTGTTTTCCCTGGCCCAGAGAGGAATTCCCCTCCCCAAGCAGTGACCTGTCCTCTCCTATCCCTCTGACATAGGCACTCAGCAGGGGTCTGGCACCATGGAGAGCACCGGGGCCAGACCTACAACCAATGCTAGCTGGCACTTACAATCCTACTCTAAGGTTTGCAACACTATTTACAAATATTGTCTCATTTGATCCTCACAACAGCCCTGGTAGGCAGGTGCTATTATTATCTGGGCCTCAGTTTCCTCATTTGTAATAGGAGATTGGAGCAGATGGCCTCTGAGGTCTTTTAACATGCCATAACTGCTCAGATAACTCGGGAGCCTTCAGAGGCTAGGGCATGTTTTCTTGAACCTTCTCAGTGAAGGCAGATCTTTGCCCTTTGAGGGTAGATTTGATTACCTTTTTTTTTTTTAAATTTTGAAAACACACAGGAACTAATTCTAACATGTAATGAATGATGTTATTTGGGAACTCCCATTCTAAGGATCCGTCCTTTCCCACTGAACAGCATAATAGCATCCAGGTCTCCTTTCTCTGGGTTGGAATGTTTAGTTTAAAAACTACAGAAGTCAATTATTCCCAGTCCAGACTCTTCCTGTTTTATTTCTTCCTTGAAGGACAGAGGCCCTCACCTGCCATCTTCCTCAAAGTTCATCCACTTCCTCCCTTCCTCTCCCCCATCTCCTGTCCCCAAGTAGTAATGGGGCAGAGGAGCAGATCATCTCACTGGCCCGCTCAGTTTTTTCTCCTAAGCTCTGACTCCTGCCTTTCTCTGTTGACAGCTGCAGAGCACCGGTCGACTGCTGGAAGAACAGCTGCCCGAAATGATGACAGAACTCTTGGCCAGCGCCCGGGACAAGATGCTGTGCCCTTCGGAGTCGATGCTGACACGGTCGCTGCTTCTCGAGGTCATCGAGCTGCATGCCAACAACTGGAACCCCCTGACACCAACCATCACCCAGTACTACAACAAAACCATCCAGAAACTGACAGCCTGAGGAGGCAGGGTGGGGTGGGCCGGGAGGGCAGGCAGGCCAGGGGGCCCCAAGGAGGGCGGGGAACAGGATGGGACAGGACAGGACCGGGAGGAAAGGGGATGGCCGGAGTAGGAGAAAGACCGTGCACCTAAATGAAAGCAGAAAAGCAGGGCAGAAAGGCCCAATGGCAAATCGAGAGAGGGAAAGGAGCAAAACCCTCAGGAGCCGATACCTAAGGGGAGCCACCACCCCCTGCTCCATGCATGCAGCAATACACATCCATAAAGGATGCATGTCTCTTTTTAGCAGGGGCCCCCTGCCATCTCCCTACCTATTTTCTTAATTCCTTATCCCCCTGCTTCCCACTTCATACCCTGCAGGGTTTCTGTTGGAGGGGGTTCATTCTTGTGACTCCATGACAGCCGTGACAGACGCTCACTCACCCTGGGACACCATTTGGGTCAGAAAAGACCACAGAGGGTTGAAAACAGGCCTCCAAGTCTGGCCTGGTATTGTTTCTCACCCCACCCCACCCCCACTCCCTTTATGTCAGTTTGCAGTAGCCAACTGGCGGAGGCGACGCATGGCAGATGTCTTGGGAGGACAAAAGAACACAAGGTCCACACCAGACGCTTGTAATTGACGACTTTTGTCCAGCAGAGCTTAGTTTGGGTAGGGCTTGGGAGGTCTCCTCCAGCCCCTCACCCTCCACCGGACTGACTTCAGTTGTCTTCCCTTTAATTCCTGAAACACAGGAGGAGGAGGGATGTTTGCGGTTCTATTTGCACTCTTGGGAGACTGTTTTTATAAAAAGACAGTGACTTTGAAGTCTCTTTTCTCTGTGAGGAGAGCCTCCAGTGTACACTCTGTGAGCACCCCCTGAGTGGCAGGGAGTGCAGGTCTGGGGGTGGGGGGCACCACAATCCAGGCCTCAGAGCTATAGTAGCCATTTAAGATAATCAAATACTTCAGGTCCAGCAGGGGCTTCCTCCAAGAAACCCACGCTATGCCATGTCCTTTGGGCACTGACCTGTGATTATCCCTCCTCCCTAAGTTCTGTACTGGAGTCCTTAGCACTATATACATAAGACTGCTCAGTTAACTTAGCCCTAGTCCCAGAGGACCTTGGGAAATACAAGGAAAAGAGGCTGGTAAATGGGAGTGGGAGTTGGGGGGGCGGGGAGGAAGCCTCATGGTGTTTGAAGGCTCAAAGGAAGTATTTCCACTGATGTATAGTGTGGTCTGTTCTCAGGGCCTCAGGCTGCAAGATGAATGACATTGCCCAGGGTGCTATTCTGACTAGCCCCTGTCTTCATTGATTGGGCCTATGTCATGGTACCCTATGGAAGGAAGCTCCCTACCAAGATCAAAAGTCAGTCCAGAAGTATCTCTGTGGCCTAGAGAGGGAGGGTAGAAGCCAAGCAAGCACTCATTGGAGCACAGTGTTATTAGGAAGAGTCATGAAAGTGGGTACTTCAGGATGGAGATATTCCAGAGCCAATGTTGCAACCAGTGTTAGTGCATGAGACGGCTTTCTAGGTTTCTGAGGCTCAGCTGGGATCACCTGTATTAACATCCTGGGTTTTGTTTTTTTCCGCAAAACCCTGTCCTTCCCCCATACCTCTACCTGGCTGCATGAAGTTCAATACAGTTTGTACTGTTTTGAGTAATAGTAACATGGACCAGATAGAGAAATCTCATACCTGGACTTGGGCCTGTTTCTTGGAAGCCAGGAAGGTTGTCTAGGACAACTCTAGTTAAACATTTTCAATGGGCTCTTGAACGACTCATTTTCTGGGGACAAGAGACCTGAACAGGGACCAGGAAATGATGTCAGATTTCAGCAGCTTCCTTATTTGCTCCTTTATTAAGGCTTGCCACTCACTAAATCATCTCTCTGGCTGCTCAGGCCCAAAGCCTGGTAGACCTGAGGAATTAGAGTGAGATGTAAGGAAAGGAAAGATGGTCTCCTCCCAGCCCCACTGTGACCAAACCTCAGAGTTGCTTTCCCAAGCAAGAGAATTCACACTCCCCTGAGTCAGGTGGGTCCCTGACATTCCCCAAGTCCACTCCCTGGCAGATGATTTTGCATGGCCATTCCCTGAAAACCCGCCCACCCACCCATATGAGAGGAGAGAAGAGTAGAGGTCTTCCCTAACCCTGGGGTTCTCAGACTGTACCACAGGAGCTAATGAGGCAGCTGTCCTCCTTACCACATACATCTTCATTTTTTTTTCTCCCTCAGTCCTCTTTTTCTCTTTTTTTCTCATCAACCTCCCATTCTTTTCTTTTTCTCATGCCCTCTTTCTTTCTCCTATTCCCCAACTCCTTAAGCTTGCCACTGCTCCCCAGGGACTTGCTCAGCCCTAACAGAGGCCTATGGTATAAAAAGATTACCAGCTGTTGGCCTGAATTGTTCAGTGATGGTGAGAATACTTGTAGAAAGCCAGAAGAAAGACAGTCTCCTAATAGACTCAGCCAGTCCTTGTCAGGAGAGAACAGTAAAGGGCAGAAACAACCAATCCACCTGATGAGAGTAATCAAAGGAGACCTTCTAAAGCTATAAATATGTGTGGAGTGGATCTGGTCCCAAAGCTCTGGTGAAATCAGGAGAAATAACTAGATGTGAACCACCTGTGAGCTATGGGATCGGAGAGGAAGAATGGGGAGTGGACGAACTGAGGGAAGAAGGGCATGGACAGTGTAAAACCAAGACAAGAAGTTCTGATGTGTATAGCGGGGCTTTCTCAAAAGGCCTTCTCATGGACAAGGCCCCTTGCAGGAGCTATGGAGGCATGTCCCCATGGTCCCCATTTGAAGGGTCCCCAGTAGGGCGGTGAGGCTTACTTCCTCCAGTTCTCCCACGCTAACCTGTGAGCTTGCTCCTTAACTCTCATGGCGATAGTGTGGAAAAAGTAAAATAGTATACATATATATATACATATAAATATATTTTTAATTACATATTGTGTCATGGTGGCTTCCGGCATACATACGGTTTACACAGGTCAATCTGTTGCTTTAAAGCGCTTCCTGGCCAATCTGAATAACCATTTAAAGCCGTTTTCTATATCTAGTTGCTGCTACTTTTACAGACTTGTGAAAAGTGCTTCAGAGATTTAAAATAATAATAATAAGCCTAAACTCTGGGGAGCCATCATCTGATAAGAACATGGGCAGGTCTAAAGCAATACTCTGCCCACCCTCAGAAAGCCCTGATCCCCCAGCCCTGAACCTGGGGCCATTTCTGGCCTTCACCTGGTGAACTGTGGTAGGCCCAGTTTGACCTCTAAATGTATTCAAGGGAAACCCGAAACAGAGGAAGACTGGATCTTTCCTTTCTAAGGCTTCAAGTTCATACCCAATTGACCACAACTTTCTGAGAACATTTATGAAGCCAAGCCACGATAGCCAGTGGTCATTCTTATTTAAGCACTTTCCCCAGTGGGCCAGCCTACCCAAGGGTCAGCTTTTATCACCATTTTCCTTCAAAAGAAATGAGATCACCTAGCTGTAGTCTTAGGCATCAGGCTGAATAGTTTCAGTCCATTTCTTTGTACTACAGCCCAAACTGACTCCTAACCTTTGCTAGACAAGACCAGAGAACTGCTGAAACACTGGAAACCCACCTTCCTCTGGAATTACTCTCCAGTTAATTCAGTCTGCCTAGGTTTGTCTTGCTGTCAGCTGCTTTGTAAACTTAAGTTTTTGGATCGTCCTGTCTATCCATGTAAATGTAATTGTTGGCCGAGGTAGTATTTATTTCTTATTTTTATTTTATTTTATTTTATTTTTCTAAGGGATGGAAGGAGCTTGAAATATGTCACTCACTGATCATGCCTTGGAAAATCTGCAGGAGGCAGAACCCCAGATACCAAGGCCATCAGCCAGGGCCTGGATCATGACGTAGGGAGGGGGAAGTATCCCCAAGGCTGTGGTCAGAAGCTGTTATCTGGCAGCAGGAATTAGTCAGCTCTTCTCTTAGAAACTGTCTCCACTGGGAGCCAAGTGGGAGGGGGGAAGGGGTTGACAGTGAGGAGTGAGAATCCTTTACCTGATCTGAGATTCCCATGTTGGGAAAACTGAGAATGGAAGTGCACAGAGGACAGAAGATAGGCAGATTCTCCTCTGCTCCAAGCATTTACACAGGTAGTCCTGAGGTCCCATGCCTCCCAGAAGTATGCTCATGATCCCATAAGGACCTATCTCTGGGGGTTCCATGGATCCCTGTTAAAGCGTCTGCGTGAATTTGAGACACAATGGATAACCTCTTCCTTGATATGTACCACTTTTCAGCTGGACCCGAGATACTAGTGGGTTTAATTAATAATAAATCAGAATCCCACAAAACCCCCACCCCTTAGCTGTATGTGTGTGTGTGTGCGCGCGCGCATGCGACAAAGGAGGGACCTCTTCTGCCCCAAATCAAACACATCTAATGGCATTAGTGGGGACCTCAGAGGAAATGCTGCTGAAGACTCGGGGTGGCTCAGAGATTTACAGTAGCTGGTTTCAATGTAGGTTGGGGATCAGGATGTGCTGGGAGGACCAGAGACAGAGGTTGAATGCCAGGGTGATAGGCAGAGGATAGGGCACAGGGGAAGGAGAGAATACACACAGAACAAGCCAGAGGCTCGGGCTGCAGAGCGACAAGCTGTCAGCAGAAAATCTACCCGGCACAGAATTAGATTGGTTCAGTTAATGGGGAAGGGTTTCCAGACAGAAGGTTTGTGTTTCCTCACAGTTACTTGGCTTCTGTTTTTCCCCAGAGCAGTGTTCCCATGCAGGCAAGTAGAAGAAGCTCATTTGAGGAAGGCTGTGATTCAAAAGGATGGGGATGAACTGAATTGAGGTGCTTGGGAGGGCAAGTGGTTGGTTCTCCAGCTCCAAGCAGATAAGTCTACAGAGACTGATCATCCCCAAAAGGCCTGGCCATTTATTTTCTTATGATGACATATACTTTATTTTTGCAGCAACCCTCACACAGCAGGGCTCTGGAGAAACCTTCCTCCTAGTCAGAGCCTCTCCCTCTAGGCTTATACTCAGTCTGGGACTTAACTGCTTGCCCCATAATTTCACAGGGCTGGTCTCAGGGGGCCATCCCCAGCCCCACTCCTCTCCAAAGATGCCCCTGGGGAAAGGAGGCAAGGACATTCATTGCAATGGTGGGGTGGGGGGAGTGGGGAGGGAGGAGAGGGCCCAACTTCCTCTAACTCAACCATGGAATCATGCACATAAGAGAAGCTAGGGAAGGATATAATATCTCTATATATTTATTGTGTTGGAGAAGATAACATTTTAATTTAATCATTGATCATATTTGTTAAACTAAAAACTTTTTTTTAAGAAAATGCAAGGGTGGGATGGGGAGGAGGGGGGAGCAGTTATGCAAGGGCCTGGGTAAGGGCGAATCTTATTGAGGACTGCTGATACTGAGAGACGAGACAGTTCTGAAACGCTGTATGCTATGAAATACATTGTCTGAGTAATAAATGTTTCAACCCTGACATTTCATCATCCCTGTTGAAATGTGCTTTACTTCTGCTTGGAAGGGAAAGGGGTTGGAAGGGTTTTGTTGAGGGAGGCCACAGCTGCTGAGCAGTGTAGACCAGTGGTTACCACAAGCAGCCTCAAGGGCAGGGTGCAGCGGGGCAGTGTGGCCACAGACCTGCTGCAGTGGAGTTCTGACTCTGCCCATTCTAACAGAGTGACTTTGGTCAAGGCAATCTCCCTCTTTGGGCTTCCTTCATCTGGAAGATGAGAGGGCTGAACTAAATGATTCCTAAAATCTCTTGATTCTAACATTTATAATTCTAATGTATGTCTGGGTTGTAGGGGGAGGCCCCTTCCTAGGGTTTTTCTTTGGTGACTCTAAATTTCAGTTTCCACCTGGAAGGAAAGGAACCAAACAAATCAAGTCTTTATCTAACCCAAGGCCAGCTAGCACAAATGGGCCAGTGGCGTTTAACCGCAAAGAGCTGACATTGTATCTGTACTGTGCCCTGTTGGGATGGGAGAGGAGAGCCTGGAGAAAAGGTGTCATATGCACACACACACACACACACACACACACACACACACACACACACTGCTTAAATAGCTGTTTTTCGTCTTTGTATCCCGAGCTCCTAGCACAGAGCCTGATAAATGGTTAGGGGGCTTAATAAATGTTTAGTGAATTCCAGGGGATTGAAATTAAACATGAGTCAATCTTCTCCACTGAGTGATGTCCAGAGCCGGATCATTCAAACTCTGCATAGCTGGAAGCCAGTCTCAAGAGATCAGGCCCACTTCCAGATTGGCCAGCTCCTATACCAGTCTACTTCTGAATGGGCCCAATGATTTCTTCTCCATCCCCACCCTCAGGTGAAAAGCACATCTAAATAGCTCAGGCTAAGGATCTCTTGGGATGGGAGGGTGAGGTGTTGTGCACATTTATTACTATCGGAAACATAATTCATTTAATATATAATATGTAAACTCTGCTTTATGCGAATGCCCTGAGTTTTCTTAGAGTACAGCTTCCTCTACGCTGATGATCAATGGGGGCAACTAAGATGATGAAGTAGGATGAATTACAAAATAAATAAATCCTGAGATCACTGCTTAAAACTGCGAATGCAGTCTCTTATGGATGTCTTGGGTTTTTTTAAAGTATTCATTATTCAGAACCATAAAGATCTATAATTATTATTGCCCCAATTTATTGCAGCTGCTTTGGGAAAACAAAGATATTTCTACAGAAGAAGCAAACCAGCCAATGTACTAAAAAGCGATGTCTTTATTATTAGACTCATTTTACCCTTCATGAAGAAAGGCATTTAACTGGAGATGCCCAGGAGGTCATGAAAAGGGAGGGATGGGAAGAGGAAGCAAAGCTTCATTGGGGTCATAGTCACTCAACAGAAAAGGATATTACCAAATTTCTATCCAGTAATCTGTCAAAGGGGAAGGCCTTGGGTAAGATGACCTTGAAACTGAAAGAAAGGGGATAAAGGATCTTGTGGGAGGCAGCCTCCAGATTAGATGACCAGGTTATCCAGGAATTCTTAAACTTTTTCCACTCACTACCCCTTCAGTACTTAATGATTTGGGGTCGCTGCCCCTGGTTTAAGAAGCACTAGGTTGTACCAGGTCCCTCCTCCCCAGTTTGGTGCAGGTACACCTGAGTCTGTCTTAGCAAATGGATGAGGAGAAAAAAGAAGTTTTACTCAGCCATCTCTGATTGGTTTCTGATCTCCACCATTATAAGCAAGTAAATGCCAGATCCAAAGGACTTGGAAAAAAAAGAAAAAAGAAAGGGCAGGCTGTCAGCCAAGAGGAAGAGGCATCTCTAAAGCAGACCTGTTGGGGGCTGGGGGAGGGTGAACAAAGGCTCCCTTTCCCATAAAACAGGTTTTTCAGGCCACTACGTCATCAAAGTTGGGGTAGGGAGAGGGGTTTCCCTCCCCTAATCCATATCAAAACCCTCCACACACATTAGTATATGGTCTTTGTGAATAACTTCGGCCAAAAAACTTAACACTTGGAGTGATGAGCTTCTCAGATTTTAATTAGGTTGGTTCTTAGACCATATGTCTGGCACAGGACTGACTCATGCTTGAAGCATTTCCTGTTTAGTAAGCACTTTTTCTCTGCTCCCCAAACAAAGACTTGGGGAACCCCTCATACCATACCATCTCCATACCACATTATGGCATCCTTTATTGTAGGAAGAGTTCTTTTGCTAGAAGCTTGGGCTTGGAACTAGTTGCCCATCCTAGGGTATTCTTGCAACTAGAGTAATCCATCCCACCTGACCCATTATCCATGATTGGAGTGAGTGATGATAGAATAATGACCACTCATGCTGCCACCAGCTGAAGGTACCAATTACAGCAGAAGCAATGGGTAGCCTTGATAATTGACATGTAATAATGATAACACTTTTATGATAATGTTATTACAGTCATGTCAGAGTAAGCCTACATTTCCTAGAATGTCTGGATTCGGAGTTGGATAATTAATTGGGGAAGTTGTTAGGATTCCATTTTCCTTGAACCAAAGGAACATCTGAAGATGGTGTCAGACAGCTTCTGGGAAGGAGGTGATAGTTTAATGGAGATTTTCTGCTGTTGTTTGGAAACATACAGAGATACTTTGGTGGGGGCAGGTATTTGAGGTGGCTATGGCAGCCCCTAGGAACCACAGAATTTAGGAGTGTCCTTTGCAGTTGATTGGATGTTATACCTAGAATCCTAGAGACTTAACTAAAGACTGCTTGAAATTATTAACAACTTTAGCAAAGTTGCAGGATACAAAATAAACCTACATAAACCACTAGCATTTCTATATACTACCAACAAAGTTGAGCAGCAAGAGATAGAAAGAGAAATTCCATTTAAGATAACTACAGACAATATAAAATACTTGGGAATCTACCTGCCAAGACAAACCCAGGAACGATGTGAACACATCTATACAACGCTTTTCACACGAATAAAGTCAGATCTAAACACCTGGGAAAACATTAATTGCTCATGGGTAAGCCAAGCCAATATAATAAAAATGACAATTCTAAGTTAATCTATTCAGTACCATAGCAAACTATCAAAAATAATTTTATGGAGCCAGGGAAAACAGTAACAAAATTCATCTGGAAGAACAAAACCTCAAGGATATCAAGGGAATCGAGATTAAAAATGCAAAAAAAGGTAGTATAGCCATACCAGATCTAAAGCTGTATTATAAAACAGTCGTTAAATCAATCTGGCACTGGCTCAGAAATAGAGTGGTGGATCAGTGGAACAGATCAGGTACACATTGCATTATAGTAAAAGACCATAGTTATCTAGTACAAGATAAACCCAAAGATCCAAGCTTTTGGAACAAAAACTCATTATTTGACAAAAACTACTAGGAAAACTGGAAAACAGGATGGTGGAAACTAGGTATAGACCAACATCTCACACCTTATACCAAGAGAATTTACACATGATTTACACATAAAAGGAAATACCATAAGCAAATTAAGAGAGCATGGAATAGTTTTTCAGCCAGATTTATGGATAAGGAAAGAATTTAGGACCAAAGAAGATATAGAGAGCATTAGAAAATGTAAAATAGATCATTATGATTATATGAAATTTAAAAGGTTTTGCACAACAAAACCAATGCAATCAAGCAGATAACTGGGCAAAAGTATTTTACAACAAGTATCTCTGATAAAGGCCTCACTTCTCAAATATATAGAGAACTGAGTCAAATTTTTAAAAATACAAGTCATTCCCCAGTTGATAAATGGCTAAAGGATATGAACAAGGAGGATTCAGACAAATCAAAGCTATGTATAGTCATATGCTCTAAATCACTACTGATCAGAAAAATGAAAATTAAAACAACTCTGAGGTACCACCTCACACCTAGCAGAGTGACTAATATGACCCAAAAAAGGGAAAATGTTGGATGGTGAACGAGATGTTGGAAAACTGGGACACGAGTGCACCATTGGTGGAATTGTGAACTGAACCAACCATTCTGGAGAACAATTTGGAAAACTGTGTATACCCTTCGATCTAGCAATACAGCTGCTAAGTGTATATCCCAAAGACATCCAAAAAAAGGGGGATGGCTAAACAAGCTGTGGGATATGATTGTAATGGAATATTTTTGTGCTATAAGAAATGACAAGCAGAATGATTTCAGAAAAACCTGGAAAGACTTACATGAACTGATGCGAAGAGAAATGAACTAAATCAGGAGAATGTCATACTCAGTAAAGCAATATCGTTCGATGAAGAACTGTGAATGACTTAGCTATTCTCGGCAATAAATGCTCTAGTCCTAGACAATGCCAAAGGATGAAAGATGAAGCATATTATCCGGCTCCAGAGAAAGAACCGATATTGATTGAATACAAACTGAAGCATGCTATTTGTCACTTTCTTTCTTTTTCCTTTTATTTTAGTCTTCTTGTACAAAATGACTAGTATGGAAATGTTTTAGATAATTGCACATGTATAACTTATATCTGATTGTTTACCATGGGGAGGGGAGAATGGAGAGAGGGAGGGACAGATAGAATTTGGAACTCAAAACCTTGCATAAAAATGCTTAAAAATTGAGGGGTGGGGGAAGAATTTAGGAGTGTCCGGACGCCCACAAAACATGAAATGAAGCAGAAATCTGAGCTGGAGACCAGTTGATGTTCCCAGAGAAGATGGAGACATTGCATGGGTGAAGGACCCCATCTCTCACTTTGGCCGCAGAAGGACCTCACACCTTCCTTGCCTATTGGAGTAACACTGGAATAGTAAAAGAGCTCATTTCCAAACAATTTAAAGGAAAAAGGAATACTACTAATCATTAACATTTATATAGTGCTTACTGTGTGCCAGGTCCTATGCTAAGCACTTTGCAGATATTATCTCATTAGATCTTCATAACAACCCTGGGAGGTTGTAGCTATTATTGTCCCCATTTTACAAATGAGGAAACTGAGGCAAACGGTTTAAGTGACTTGCTAAGGGTCATACAGCTACTAAGTGTCAGGTCAGATTTGAACTCAGGTCCTCCAGACTCCAGGCCCAGTGCTCTATACCACCTAGCTATGGCTCTATAGCCAGAATTCTGTTGCCAAAGTATCTTGCTTTGACATCTTGGGCAAGTCAGTCTGCCTCTTTAAGCCTCAGTTTCTCCATTTGTATGTTTTTAGACAGATCTGATAGATTGGCAGTGGATAGAGCAGTGCAATTAGAGTCAGGAAGACCTGAGTTCAAATGTGACCTCAGACACTAGCTGTGTGACCCTGGGCAAGTCACTTAACCCTGTTTGCCTCATTTCCTCGTTTCTAAAATGAGCTGGAGGCTCAGATTCAATCTAGCTCAGCTTAGATTCAGTCTGGCCCACTGGCCTTAGCATCACAAATGCTCAGGCTCCCTAAGAGTCTATTCATAATGGTAAATCTTTAATAAACTTTGCTTATTCTCTTTGGCTGAAAAAAATACATAAATGAAATGAGCTGGAGAAGGAAATGGCAAACTACCCCAGTATCTTTGCCAAGAAAACCCCAAATAAGGTCAAAAGAGTCTTGAAATGACTGAACAACAACAGAACTACAACTAGAACTCGGGGCTTGTGACTCTTTCTTTGTCACAGGGATCTCAGCACTAGGGAAGCTACACATCCTATGGCCATGAGCATAAGTCTGTACCCTGTCCTGGTTTTGCCTGTATCAGGAATTCTGTGACCTTTGCATTTTAGTCTGAGTAGATATCCCTGACAAACGCTAGCAGAATCCCACCTCCCTTACCCCAGAATATGTCTCCTCTTCTCAAAAACAAGCAGAATCGATGACCAAAGACTAGAATAGGGATTTTTAACCTTTTTGGCGTGTCTTGGAGTTTTTTGGCCTATGGACTGCTTCTCAGGAAAAACATGTTGCATACATTTGCAATTGAAAAAAAATGCTAAATGTCAGAGATCAGTAAAAACTTTTTATTCCCACCAAAATTTAGGGATCCCCTGAAATCTTGCCACGAATCAACCTATTGAGGGTGTGTGGAGCCCAAGTTAAGAATCCCAGGTCTAGAAGGATCTGTGGGTATCACACAGTACAGTACCAACCCCAAGGAGGTTGCAATCTTGCCAGAAGGAGAATTTATCCAACATAAAAGAATCATAATTGTTGATGAAACATAGCATAGTGCATAGTGAACCACAGGGGAAGTTACAAAGACCTGGCGTCAAGTCTCACATCTGGCACACGCTGGCTGTGTGACTCTGGGTGAGTCACTTAAACTCTCAGTGTTAAACTCTCAATATAGTCTCTAAGACTCTAAATTGCTGGATAGTTTTCATTCTTCCCCCCAGAAGTTGTACCTCCAAGTCCTGTGAAGTCCCCTTGGGGGAAGGGGGTAGAAGAAGAGGCTAAGAAGAAGAAAGGCCTAGAATCTCTTCATTTTATTTCAGTTAAATGACTGAAGTGTGGTTATCCTGTCTAGGGAGAGTTATCCCCACATTGTTAGAGGGAAAGATTCCTCATGGCAGCGCCTTCTTACCCCAGTAACGTTGCAAATCCAGACCAAAAAGGTTAAAGAAAAATTCCAAGTTGGTTACATTTATCTGTAATTTTACAGGTAGATGAAGCAGATATTGTCTGCCTTACACAAATGAAAAAACAGGCTCAGGTTTACAATGGGTGAGGTGCTCAGATCTGCGTAGCTAATAAATAGCAAGGTTGAGGCTGGAATAACAGTAATAGTAGCCAGCATTTACCTACCACTTTAAGGTTTCAAAGGGCTCCGCATGTTATCTCCGAGCTTTACCACAACCCTTGGAGGTAGGTGCTGTTATTAGCTCCACTTTACAGATGTGAAAACTGAGGCTGAGAGCTATTGAGTGGCTCAGGGTCACAGGGCAGGATTTTAATTCAAGTCCGATACTGTGTCCATTGCACTGTCCACACAATTAAGTCCTTTATGTTCCGATCATTGTGAAGAATGAAAGAGGACCAGGATACCCACTGTACTGCAAAGAGATCAGTCTGATGTTTACTCAGGATAAACTCGGCCATCTCTGGTTGCGCTCTGGGACTTGCGATAGCCAGCTTCCATCAGACTTCAAGGGTGGCTCACCCCTCCAGAAGCAGCTCTAGCCCAGGAACAATGAGGCGCCACTGCAAAGGCCAGGCTGGAGCCTTGGTGAATTATGATGATCATTCATACTATGCTGGGAAGAAGTCTCCATGCCAGGCAAAAAGCAGCATCAGGAGTGGCTGGCATAGGCAGGAGACCTGTGCGAAGTGATCTGAGATGCCCTGGGGAGCTCCCACCCACTGAAGAATAACTCTGTCACAGTGCCTGAGATACCACCATTACAACTTGATTCCTTTGGGTGAAAGCATTTTCCCCACTGGAAAAGCCTCTCTCCATTATCTTCCTCCTCCCCCATCTCATTTAATGTAAATCAGTTTACCAGATGTTTTCCTCCTTGATGGCCATCTGGAAACAGAAATGTTTTTCATCGTACTCATCCGTAATGACTTTTTATCAGTCTTAAAAACTCTTCCTACCGAAAGTCTTTATTTCTTAAAACCTACAAACTTTAAAAAAAAAAAAATCAACCTGATTCCTCCTTCTTCCTGCATCCTGCTCTTCCCACCTTCAATTCTTGGTCCTTCCTCATCATGGCATTACCCCTCTTCCAATAAAATGTAAGCTCCTTGAGGGCAGGCACTGTTCCATCCTTACTTCATGCCCCCAGCACCTAGAACAGTGCCTGGTATTATCATAGGCATTTAAAATGTTTGTTGACTGACCGATTAATCAAGGGCACCACACTCCACCTGGCTGACCACAGGCTTATTAAGCACATAGGATTTATACACAAAATATAAGCCAGAGAATAGTGCAGAAAGGGCCCTTAATAATTATCTAAGATGGTCCACAGCTATCAGTTTAGAGAAGAGGTAGATGAGGCCACAAAAAAAAGTGAAATATTCCTGAGGCCACAGGTTATGCAGCTAGTAAGTTAGAAAAGCCCAAATCTGAGCCCGGGTATTGACTCCAAATCCATTGCTTTTTCCATTAATCTACCTCTCCAAGTGCCTTTCTTTCCCATCCTACCACCACCACCCACCCCCCAGAAAAAGAATTCTGTGTAGGTTAGACCTCATTGGGTCACACACAGGAGGTGAAAAGGAAGTAATTTTCACCCCAGGAAGGAGGTGGGGCATGGCACAAGGAGGAAAATCTTCCAACCCCTTCCCATTAAGTGAAAATTAAAGAGATTTCTGACTCCTCTCTGGTTCTCTCCTTTCCCACTTCTTCCCAAGGTGACCTCACAAAACTCAGAGTTTCTACCTTATGGAGAAAAACATGAAAAGACCAGAAAGTGTAACATTTCCTTTTTTTAAGGCTCCTAAGACTTTGGGAGTACACAGGATCTTTTAGCTCTCTTTTCTTCTGGACTTTCCTTCTTCTGAGTGAATGCAGGTTTTAATACCATGGTCATCAGGGCTGCCTTAGACTTTCCTATGCCTGTGGACAGCAAGCCTCAAATTCTAGGACCTTTGAAAAAGTATAATTGAATTCATTTCTTTTCTGCATGTATTGTTTGCTGTGTAGATATGTTGTTCAAGAGATTGCTGGCATTTCACTAGAACTGAATCCCCCGTGTAAAGATGTCACGTAGAAGTTGGAATTAGCTCAAAGCTTAACTTTGAGCTTAAACGTTTTCCTCAAATTAATCGATGTCTATTTTAATAATATGCATTCAATAGGTGCATTTTAAGGAGAAATGTCTATGCACTGGAAAATTCTTTGCATGTTGGGGACAATCTGTCCCGATGCAATAACTCCAAGGTCAAAAGCATTCTCTCTTACAACAGTATGCATCCAGAAGGCATTCGCAGAAGGGCAGTTTGGTTCTGGTAGAGAAGATGAAGGAATCTTGGTAACAATGGATGCCTATTTATAAAGTAACATGGTGTGTGTGCCATAAAAAACTTCAAGTTGACCTTCTTAATGCCTTCCAAGGCCCAGAGGCTTCCCTCCCACAAGGGACTCTTGGCTCTGGGATCAAGGGGACCCAGATACCTGCTGAGCCCACAGTCTTTTTGTTTCTTAGATCCTTACCCCAGAGCTGTAGGGACAATCTCTACAACAAAACTTAGGTATGGCCTCTCTAAGAGGAATTAAAAGAACCCTTCTACACAAAGAACTCAAAGTCAAAACCAGGTATAGGATAACTAGTTAATTCTTCCATCACAAAAGAAATGCTTGAAACTCAAAAAACTCTTAAGTGAACATTAATAAATACTTAAAACATAAAATAACAAACCATCACACCTATTATAGTCTACTAGGAAGTAAAGACAACTTTGCAAGACTGCTACACAGATATTCCATGTTCATCTCAGCGCTATACTGAGTCTGAGCAACTCACCCAGGCCAGATGTTCTGGCCAGTCAATGCATGGTCTCTTGGGGTCCTAGTTGATCCTGTCAGTGGCCTTCTTCTCCTCCTCTAAGGAAGAAGAGAATCAGAATTGCTGCCTATTAGGCAGCCAGCATCAGTTAGGATCTCCCAACCTCTCAAAATCATGAGCTCATCCTGAGAACTGGAAATGTCTGCATCTTGGGACATCATTCATGAACCTGGACTGAGGAAGCACACGACAAAACAGAGAGTCAGGGATGTGAAATCCAGTCCCAGACAAGCCAAGAGCCAAGAGAAGTGTTGTCCTCCCCTCCTGCTAAGGGCTGAGAAAGAAAGAGATTTCCTTCCCTGCCCTCTTTGCTGGAAACACTAGGGAGAATGGACAGAGTCCTGAGCCAGGTGATCACAAGAGAGGGGACTGAGCCTCTCCCTAGCATTTATAACCTACTGAAGGAATTTGCTTATGACTGCTTGGCTAATCACCTTTGATGAACCCCTGTAATCACTGCAAAGCTCTGAGCTAGAGAACATGTCCATCTCCACAACACGAGAGCACATGTCCAGAACCATGGGAGATGCTTCAGTCTATCAAATCAAGGAAGATCCCCAAATTACCACCACTCCCCGTTATATTAAAATGCTTGAGTATTTTTTTTGGAGTGGGGAAGGCAGGGCAATTGGGGTTAAGTGACTTGCCCAAGGTCACACAGCTAGTGTGTGAAATGTCTGAGGCTGGATTTGAACTCAGGTCTTTCTGACTCAAGGGCTGGTGCTCTACTCACTGCACCACCTGAGTATGTTAATTATGTGATAGACATCATAGCAAAAATTGTACTTCTTAACAGAGGCTTTTCCTGGTTCTCTCCACGCCCCCAACCCCAGCCCAGTCCAGCTGGTAATGCTTTGCATCTACTCTGTCTGCATATACCTGAGTTTTTATGCATCAATTTACATACATGTTGTCTCCCCCATTTGAATGCATTCTTCTTGAGGGCAGGTATTATTTTTTCTTTGTCTTTGTATCCTCAACACTTAGCTCAATACCTGGCACACAGTAAATTATTAATAAATATTTGTTTGATTCATAGATTAGTTGATGAATTGATATATACTCCCAAAATACTGTTCTTACATTGTCACTCCTCTGCTCCAAACACTTCAGTGGCTCCCTATGTCCCCTAGGATTCTAATACAAATTCTATTTGGTATTCAAAATCCTTCACAATCTGCAGCTTTCGCAGACATCTGATATTACTCCCCAGCACACATTTTATGTTTCCAGCCAACTGGTCTTCCCAACCCCTGAGGCCATACAGTTCAACCAATCAACAAATATTTATCAAGGGCTCACTATGTGTTAGGCATTGTTATAAGTACCAAAGATATAATGAATGAGGCTCACATCCAGCAACCACAGGTCCAGTGAAAATGCCAACGGTCTCACTTTCATAGTGGTTGAAGCCTGGCATCCTTCTGACCTATGTCTGTCCCTCTGATGCTCAGACCAAAGGAAGGCCTGAAAGAGGAGTAGGCACTCCTGAAGAGGAAGGCAGAACAGCAAGTATTTATCTCCAGATGTGGAGACAATGAGCAATAATAGCCAAGAAGTGAACTGCAGGGCAGTGTAGAGAGTGGGCTTTGAGGTAACCTGGAGGTGGGCCACAGCTTCCTGGGTGTCCCAGATGTAGGGCCAGGTCTGAGGAGGGATGGTAAAATGTGATCTACATCACCAGCCTTCCTGGTTCAAAGCTTTGAAAAGACAGGGTGCTATGAGGAAAAGGCACTGGATTGGGAACTTAAGGAAGTTTTTTGTCTTTTTTTTCAATCATGTCTGATTCCTCATGACCCCATCTGAGGTTTTTTTGGCAAAGACACTGGAGTAGTTTGCTATTTCTTTCTCCAGCTCATCTGACAGATGAAAAACTGAGGCAAACAGGGTTAAGTGACTGCACAGGGTTACACAGCTAGTAAGTGTCTGAGGTCGGATTTGAACTCAGGTCTTCCTGATTCCAAGCCCACCTAGCTATCAAAGGAGGACCTAGTTCCAAATCTCAGCTCAACCACTCGAGACCTTGGGAAAATCACTTCCCTTCACTAAAGCTTGAGTTTCTTCTTATGTAACATGGGGGGGGGGGCGGGGTTAGACTACATGATTTCTCAAATTCCTTCCAGCTCTAAATCTTATTAAATGATTAAATGAAAAGCCTAAGCACTTTTATTTGAAAATTTTCATTTCCTTTTTCAAGCTTTTTTTTGGACACAGATAGACTTCTACAGAGCAGCAAGCAGTATTTAGCCTTCAAGTATCTTCTCTGAGAACAGGAATCATAACTGATACATTAGGGTTTGCAAAGCACTTAACATACATGGTCTCGCTTCATCCTCAAAGCAACCCCATGACATAGGTACAACAGGTATTATCCCTCCATGGATGAGGGAACTGAGACTCAGAAAAGGTAGGTGAATAGCTCAAGGTCATAGCATCGTTAATCTAGAGTTGATAGGGACCTCAGAAGCCATTTATCCAAGTCACATAATTTTACAGATAAGAAAAATGAAGTCTTGGTCACAAGTGTAAAGCCCTGACTCGGATTCAAGCCCTTCAACTCCAAATCCAGGGATCCTTCCGCCAAGCTACACTGCCCCTTCCCAGTTTTGAACCAGACCGGCTGTCCGTAGACACTACTTGCTGCAGCCTCACAGGCCTGTTCCTAGTTCTGAGGGAATCCACCAAGCTATGGCCCAACTCACACATCCTATAAGATCATACAGCTATTGAGTAACAGAGCTGGGATTCAAGTCCCATTTTCCTCTAGATTCCAAATAAAATTCTTTTGTTACCATGTGGGGAAAAGGAGAAGACACGATTCCAGCCGTTTTGTGGCTTACAGCCTCCTTGAAGAGACATAGCCTAACATGTAAAATCTTTATCGAATTGCTTACCATCTCGAGGAGGGGAGAGGGAAGGAAGGGAAAGAATTTTGGAACTCAAAATTTTTAAAAATAAATTTTAAAAATTATTTTTACAAGTAACTGGGGAAAATAAAATATTATTCAAAAAAAAGAGAAGAGACATAATCTAGACACACATGGAGTGATAGCAAGTAAAACAGGCTATGTATGGAATTCAGTGCTATGGCAAAGACTCTCAAGACCTGAGAGATCAGAGAAAGGGGCGATCAATAAAGACTGGAACAACCCAAGAAGGCTGCATGGAGGAAGTAGAACTTAGTGAAAATACTCTTGGAGAACTCCCTTTCCATGCTACTGCAAATGAGAATGCTTTGTTAAAGAAAATGCTCTGGAAACATGAATAGGATTTAAAGTGGGGGGGAGGTAAACAAAGGTACGGAGATGGGAATGAGCTTAGTATATGGGGAGGAAAGTGAAGAAATCAGCATGACTTCAGCAGATGTTTATGCAGGACAGTGGTGGATAGAAAAAGGTAGGATAGTAAAATGGATAAAGAGCCAATCTTAGAGTCTTAGGGTTCAAGTCCTGTCTATGACACATACTAGATGTGTGACCATGGACAAGTCACTTGACCTCTGAGTGTCCCACACAGCTCTCTTGGATTCATTATCTATCTATATAGAAGCCTTATCTCGGGCACCAAGGCAGCTTCCATACAGGGAATTCCTTACCCTAAGGAATCATAGGTGTGTCTGAACAAAAAAAGATAAGGTGAAGACAGAGTTCAGATGCAAGTACTGGAGAGTTTAGGTTCATCCGGGAACCCACTGCCCAGTCTGTTTTTCCCCATCTACTTTATCTGAAATCCTGTGCAATGCACATACACCCCCTTCTCCACCATCCAGATGAAATTTAGACTCCTCAGGACAGTTTTCAAATACTGAGAAGCTGTAGCATGCACAGCAGCCACACTACAGTAAACCATCATAACAGATGGTGTAAACCAGACTGAAGGTAACTGAAAGGCCTCAGACCCATAGGCAAGTTGGGGGAGGGGGGGTGTCTACCCCATCCCTGTGAAGACTTCCCCCAGAGGAATGGATGGAAGAGAATAATTTGTTCCAACAGCCATAAAGGCAGCTGAAGCAGGTGCTGTGGAGTGCTTAGAGGTTGGTCAGGCATTGAAGATGCCAACGTCATCCATCCTTCAAGGCCATCCAACCATCAAGGCCATCCACCCATCAACGCCATTGACAGCTGTCCTGACTTGTTTTGCTGCTGGACTTCAATGAAGAGAGAGTGAGGATGATGACTTTGGGCAACCGTGCCTGACTTAGATCCAATTCACACAAAAGTCAAGGCATAACCCTCCAATGTCTTTGGTCCTTTTTGAAAAGAATGGACCAACAACAACAACAAAAGGAGTCATGAAAATGTGCTTTGGGTTACATATTTAAAAGATCAGGTGATATTTTTAAAAAGGAGTTAAAATGTTCATACTTTTTTTTTACATTTTTTTGAGGGGGAAAGGTAGGGCGATTGGGATTAAGTGATTTGCCCAAGGTCACACAGCTAGTAAATGTGTCAAGTGTCTGAGGCTGGATTTGAACTCAGGTCTTCCTGACTCTAGGACTGGTCACTGTGCCTCCTAGCTACCCCAAAATGCTCATACTTTTTGACCTAGATATCCCACTGATGAGGGCACAGTCTCTGGGAACCCCCTTGAATCTGGAATACAGTCTCTGGGAGCCCCCTTGAATTGTCCTTGAATCTTCCAACTAGATCTGGCCTTCCCCTAAGGCCATAAGCCTTACATTATCATTAGGCCCAAATCTCTACCTAGCCTTGCCCTTTATTGTCCAGCTACTTCCCCATCCTTGATATGTCAGTATCCATGCCTTCAGCTCCTTCCCATCCTTAATTCCATTCTCTTGGTTCCTGGACTCTGACCTCACCTGGTCCTCCTTAGACTCTTCCTCAAGACCCTCTCTAAACCCCTCCTCTAGTCACCCCAAACCACCCCTCAATCCCTCCTACAATCTTTGTGTATATAATCTCCATCTTGCCTCCATGAAGGTGCTCAGATTCAATCTAATTCAGTAGGTTGAATCTGGCCCGCTTGTGGAAACAGGCGTCACAAAGGGTGGGATTTCTTAATGTGAGAAACGTGGTTTTGGCGATCACTGGACTTCCTAGGCAGGGCCAAAGTCCTGAAGAAGAACCCTGTGATAATCCCTAGGGAAGGCTGTACAGACCACAGGACTCCCAGAGGAAGACCAAGTGGTAGCCATCCCTTAATCTGTGGGGATCACAGGGCCTCCTAGGGGTCAGACCCTAAGGAAGACCCAAGTGATGGCCCCTTAGGATGGCAGTAAGATCACAAGGCTCCCGAGACAGGGCCGGAAGTCCCATGTGATGTCCCCTTAAGAAGGCCGTGCAGACCACAGGGTTCCCCAAGGGAATCCAGAGTGGTAGCCCTCTTAACACCGCAGTGGGGATCACAGGACACCCCAAGACAAGATCCAGGAGTAAGCCTGGCGAGCTTCCGCTGCCTGTTGCTTCCCTTCACTTGACCTTAGGAAAATCCATGTGATTTGCCCATTCACACCCAAAGAATTCAGGACCAGAGTGGGCAGAGGAAGGCATTTTATTACGCTCCCCGGGAGAGCGGCTGTAGTGCTCGCGGGAACACTCACACTGATACAGCTGCAGGAGCAGGGGTAACCATTCCCTCCACTCCTGCTAGAGTCATGGTTAGTTTACAATCTTTGTTTTTTACGTAGTTTTCCTAGGTTATACAGTTTATATAAATAGGATAATAAGGATACAGAAGCAAAAGTGAAGTTAATTAGATTTTCCTTGTCTTAGTTTAGGATTAAACTATATTCTTTTACTTCCCCTACTTTCCCTCTTTAACATATGCAAATGATGCAAATCAGTAGGCCTGGATTCTTGACCAAGACCAGACCCTAGATAAGCTTGAACAGGTTCAAGTGGGTTTGGCCTCTCTAATTCCCTAGACTGCCTTCTCAAAAAGTATGCACATGAGTACAAGCCTCTGACCTCTCACCTGACCGACCTTGAGGCCTGGTCTCTGCTAAAGCTGGGGTGGGGGGGAGGGCAGGGAAGCACACCTTTACTTCTGTGGAAACAAAACTCCTCCTCCCATTTCTTACATTAAGACAGCCCATTGTGGTGAATCCTTAATAAACTTTGTCTTTTCCCCTGGCTGAGAAGGCTTGAGTCGAATTCTTTCGGCAGGACCCAGCATGTTGGTATTTTGGGGTCACGAGCACCCCTAGAAACATATAGTTCCCTGCAATCATCATTTTTACCAATAACCTCTTCACCACAACTATAGAAAGAACAGCCCATCATGATAGCAAAGAAAGAGAAACAAAGCAAATACCTACCAATTAGAGAATGGCGAAACATGTTGTGGTACATGAATGTTATTACATCATAAGGGACAATGAATATGAAGAATTCAGAGAAACATGGAAAGATTTTCATGAACTGAGTCACAGAATGGCAGAATTCTAGAGTTGGAGGGGACCTCAACAACCATCAAGTCTAACCCAAACAGGAAATGAATCATCATCAAAGCATACCCGAGAAGCATCACCCAGGCCTTCCTGGAAGACCTCCAATGGAAGCGATTCCACTCCTCTCCAAGAAGCCCATCCTACTTTTGGAATGCTCTGATGATTAGAAGTTTTTCCTAATATCTACCCTAAATTTGTTTCTTTGCAGCTTCCACCCCAAGCCTAATCCCTCCTCCTGAAAGTCCTTCTCCTCTCCAAGCTCATCATCCCCAGTTCCTTCAACCTATCCTCAAATAGTCTCAAGCCTTACCTCAAGGCTTATGAACACCCTTGGTGGCTCAGTGGATAGGACCAGGCCTGGATTCAGGAAGACCTGAGTTCCAATCTAATCTCAGCCATTTACTAGCTGGGTAATCCTGGGCAAGTCACTCAACCCTGTTTGCCTCAGTTTCCTCATCTTTAAAATGAGTTGGAGAAGGAAATGGCAAACTACTCCAGGATCTTTGCTGAGAAAACCCCAAATGAGGCGACAAGGAGTCAGACACAACTCAACAATAACAACAAAGTTGCCCTTCTCTAGACACTTTCCAGTTTATTAATGTCTTTCTCAATCTATGGTGCCCAGAACTGAACACAGTAGTCTGACCAGAGTGGAGAACAAAGGGGCTATCACCTCCTTATTTCTGGGAACAATGCCTCTCAATGTAGCCCAAGATCAAAATAGCTTTTTTGGTTGCCACATCACACTGCTAATTTTTGTAAAACTTGTAATCCACTAAAACCCCAAGATCTTTTTCAGAACAACTGCTGTCTAGCCATGCCTGTGCTATCTTGTATTTGTAAGTTGATTTTTTTAACCTAATCATAAGACTTTACAGGTAAAATTACTGGATTTTTTATTATTAGATTCAGTCCAATGCTGTGGCCTCTCAAAATTTTTTTGGATACTAACTCTGACATTCTATTTTCCAGTTATCCCTCTCAGCTTTGTGTCATCTGCTATGTAAAGAGCCTTCCATTTAAGCCTTTATCCAAGTCATTGATAAAAATGTAAAACAGCAGTGGGCCAAGCATAGATGGGGGGAAGGGGCACTTCAGTAGAGACTCTGGGCCAAGGTAACATTGAATCATTAACAAATGACTCTTTGAGTGCAACCATTCAACCAGTTCTACTGTCCCATCCCTATCTCTCCTCCATTTCCACAAGAATAGAATGAGATACTTTATCAGACTCTTTGCTAAAATCTAGACAAAAAGGGAAAACAGAAATAAGATTAATCTAATATGATCTGTTCTAGATGAAGCCATGTTGGCTCTCTGCACTCTTTGCTTTCTTTTGATAGATGTCCACCAACCATTTAAAAAAAAATCCGTTCTAGAATGTTCCCAACAATTGAAATCAAGTTTTACTGGTCTAGAGTTTGCAAACTGTGCTTTCCTTTTTTTTTTTTCCTTTCTTTTCCTTTTTAAAAAAAATTTTTTTTGGAATATCAGCACATTTGCCCTTCTCCAATGCTTCAGTACCTCTATTGCTTTCCATAAACTTTCAAATCAAGACACAAGTTCAGCAATCACAGCTGCCAGTTCTTTAAGGACCCAGGGATGTAAGTCATTTGGCTCAGGTGACTTTAATTTATCAAAGGCAACAAGGTGCATGCTTACTATCTCTTTATTTATCTTTGTTGTCAACTCTCTGTTAACCTTTTTTGCTTTTCATTGCCAAGGCAAAACTCATTAATATAAACAAATAATAATAATATAAAGCAATAATATAACTATAATAAATAATAAAACAATATAATATAAATAAAATATATAAATATATAGTGTATGAATATATAAATAATGCAAATACAGTAAATAATAAAATAAAACAATAATATAAAAATTGATGCATACAGATGCATATTGGCATAAGCAGAGCCAGGAAAATTTTAAATAGATATATATTGACACATATATTATATATATGTATATGTACATATATATATATATATAATGTCTACAACAATGTAAATGGGAGGAAAAGTGAAACTGAGTTGTATATAATCATAATTATCAAGGTCCATATCAAGAAGAGATAAGAAAATTAACACTCTCCCCTTTTATTGAAGAGTAGGGAACTATGTATGTGGAATATCGTGCATGTCCTAAGATGCAGCTGATGACATTTTTGCAAATGAAGGCTTACTGAGTAGGGTGGAAGACAAAAATATCTTTGAAAATGAACAATAAAAGGTAATAAACACAAAGATCCCAGCTTGTGGGGTAAGAATCCACAATTCAACCAAAATTTCTAAGAAAACTGGAAAGAAATGTGCCAGAAATAAGGAATAGACCAACATCTTACGTGATATACCAAGATAAATTTCAAATTAGTAAATGACTTAGACATAAATATTGATCCCATTTTAAAAAAAATTAGAGGAGAAAGAAAGAAAAAAAATTTTTTTCAGATATTTGGATGGAAGGCCAAACAAAAGATCACAGAAGATAAAATAGATAATTTCAATTCATATAAAAATTTGTACAAACAAAAGCAATGCAGCTAAATTTTAAAAGGGAGTTGATAAATGGGGTGAAATCTTAATGACAGAGGAGCAAACAAAGCATCACAAAAGATAAAATGAATGATTTTGATTATATAAAATTTAAGATATTTGCAGAGACAAAACTAACGCAGCTAAAATTTAAAATGATGTAGGCAAGTGGGGGGAGAGGTCTCATTTCCAAGCTACATAGGGAATTGACTGAAATTTATAAGACCCATTCCCCAATTAATAAATGATTAAAGGATAAGAACAAGAAGTTTTCAGAAGAAATCCAATCTCTCAATAGCCGTATTTTAAAATGCTCCAAATTATTAATAATTAGAGAAATATCAATCAAAGCAACTCTGAGATTTTACCACATAACCATCGGGTTAGTATAATTGACAAAAATTGAAAATAACAAATATTGAAGAGGCTGTCAGAAAACAAGTACATTAACATACTGTTGGTAGAACTGTGAACTAGTCTATCCATTCTGGAATTTGAAACTATGCCCAATTACTAACATGTGCATACATACTCTTTGTCTCAGCAGTACCAGTATTAGGTCTATACCCCAAAGAGATCAAAAAAAGAAGAAAAGACACGTATGTACAAGCATGTTTATAGCAGATTATTTTGTGGTGGGAAAGAACTAGAAGCTGAGGTGATCCCCATTGATTGTAGGATGACTGAACAAATTATAGTATGTAATATAAATGAATATTATTGTGCTGTAAAAAAAAATTAACACAGTTTCAGAGAAACCTGAGAAGGTTTATATGAACTGATGCAGGGTAAAATGAGCTGAACCAGGAAAACAACTTATATAACAGCAATATTTTCTTTTTTTTCTTTGTTTATTGTTTTTTTTTTCAACATTCACTTTCATAAGATTTTGAGATCCAAATTTTTTTCTCCCTCCTTCTCCAAACATGGCAAGCAATCTGATATAGGTTATATATGTACAATCATATTGAACATATTTCCACATTAGTCCTGTTGTGAAAGAAGAATCAGAACAAAAGGGAAAGACCACGAGAAAGGGGGAAAAGAACATGAAAATAGTATGTTTCCATCTCTATTCAGACTCCACAGTTCTTTCTCTGGATGTGGATAGCATTTTCTATCATGAGTGTTTTGGAACTGTCTTAGATCATTGTATTGCTGAGAAGGCTGAGTCTATCATAGATGATCATTGCACAATGTTGTTGTTAATGTGTACAATGTTGTCCTGGTTCTGCTCACTTCACTCAGCTTCATGTAAGTCTTTCCAGGTTTTTCTGAATTCTGCCCGTCCATCATTTCTTATAGCACAATACTATTCCATTACATTCAGATACCACAATTTAACAGCAATATTTTAAAGACAAATAACTTTGACTTAGGAACAAAGCAATGATCAAACATGACTCCATAGAGGGAAGGGAATTAGCATTTACATAGTATTTACTATTTGCCAGGCATTGTGCTAGACACTTTACAAATATTACTTCATTTGATCTTCACAACATACCTGAGAGGAAGTGCTGTTATTATCCCCATTTTACATTTAAGGAAACCGAGGCAAACAAAAGGTAAGTTTTGTCCAGGGTTATACAGCTAGAAAGGTGTCTGAGATGAGATTTGAAGGAAGGAAGGAATAAAAGGAAAGGAAAGAAGGAAGGAAGGAAAGGAAGGAGAAGGAGAGAGGGAGGGAGGAGGACTTGGGAGAAAGAAAAAGAAAGGAAGAAGGGTTTGGGAGGAAGGAAGGAAGGAAGGAGGAAATAGAATTAGCCCGCAAGTCAGAACACCTAATCATATCAATTAACCACCCAAAAACCTGTTGTGGCTCCTCAATGCCTATCAAATATAATGTAAATTCCTCGTCCTGAAGTTCAAAACCCTCCACAATCTGGCTCTAACTGACATTTCTAGCCTTATATCACAACATTCCCCCTGTATATTCTATATCTAGACCAGCTGAATTGCTCTCTATCTCATGTTCTGGCTCTATTCAATTATGGACTTGAATCACATGGTCTAAAATGTCACACCATATACACACCCCTGCCCACGAATCTCCACCTGCTGAAGTTTCGCCCTTTCTTCAAAGCCAGGTGCTACCTTCTAAATGAAGCCTATTTAGCTAAGTGGTACAGTAAATTGAGTGCTGGGCCTGGAATCAAAAAAATTCATCTTCCTGAGTTCAAATTGAGCCTCAGGCACTTACTAGCTATGTGACCCTGGACAAGTCACTAACCCTGTTTGCCTCAGTTTCCTCATCTGTAAAATGACCTGGAGAAAGAAATGGCAAACCACTCCAGCATCTTTGCCAAGAAAACCTCTAATGAAGTCATGAACGGTCAGACATGACTGAAATGACTGAACAGATTTAGAAACTCAGAGTTGCAAGAGATTTCAGAACTCATTCCTGAGCAAGAATCCCCTTTATAAGCATGACCAATTTCTTGCTTTCTTCCTTTGTCTTTTATTTCTTTCCTTTTCGCTTTTCTTCCTTACTTCCTTCCTCTCCCTTTTCTCTTCCTCCTTTCTTCTTTCCTTTTTTAAAACGGGGTCCCTAGAGTGGTAGATAAGAAAAATTTGCAGATGATACAAAACTAAGAGGAATAGCCTACAACGGTGGTTCCCTTTTAGTGGTTCAAGAATCTCTTAGAGGTTTGAAACAATAGTCCAAAGGGTTTGTGCTAAAAATCATTTAATAATGCCTAAAGCAGTGAATAATTGCCCAATTATGTTACATATATATGCATGTATATATGTATATATATACACATATATGTATATATATACATATATGTATGCATATATATACATTTTCCCTCTGTGACAAGAAGAATGTACACGTTGGAAGAACATAAGCTTATTTTTACAGCAATTCAAAACTGTCATGATCATGTGTGCAATGATCTAGTCTTTGCTCAGTGATTATATCAAACTCTGACTGCTTCTAAGTATAATGTTTTCATGTAGTTTCTCAATCCATAATCAAATTCTTTCCAAAATGCCACATGGGTCAGACACTCGAGTGCAAACCGATTCTCTGTGGATGGTCAGATGCATGTGTAGACTCTCAATTTCATTCCATACACTGCACCAGGGTAGCTCCTTCATTCCTTTCTGCTTCTCTGTAATTGTACCTCATCAACTGTGTAATCATGTGATCAATATGCTTCAAATATTTGCATTCTTATAACACAAATGTCAGGCTGTTTGAAAACCACGATCACTGTGCACGTGTATTATATGCCATTTTGAAACCATCAGGATCATAACAGCCCTTCTGCAGAAACAGACCTGATATTGGCTCTCTTTGAAGTTTTAAGGCTGGTATTTTTTTTCATTTCTTTTCTTTTATTGGATTGGCAGGACAGAAAGTGATGATGGTACAGTAAAAAAAAAATGGGTTATGATGATAATTACATATGCTTTCCTCATACTTAGAGCATATGGTCCCCAAACTGTTAAAATGTTTATGGGTGCTAATCACCACTACTGGATGCCCTATCACATATTGTTATTAAGGTTGAAAGTGGAGTCTTAAGTGTGACAATGTCTTTTTGTTGAATCATCTCAGTCGTGTCCAATTCTTTGTGACCCCATTTTGGGGTTTTCTTGGTAACAATACTAGAATGGTTTGCCGTTTCTTTCTCCAGCTCATTTTACAGATGAGGCAAACCGTTAAGTGGTTAAATGACTCGCCTAGGGTCACGCAGCTAGTAACTGTCGGAGGCCAGTTTTGCAGTTAAGGCTGTTTTCTGATGTAAACTTATCCTCCACTTAATTGCTACTATTCTTATATTTGGTGGATTTTCAAATGAACCAGTTGACAACACCGGTCAGTTATTCAGTAGAGTTTCTGTGAGAATATAGCCAGAATGTAGTGATGGTAAAAGAGATGGACATCACGTCTGAATAGATTCTTTCCTTACATAGTTTACTTAATATATAAACATGCGAAAGCAAAACAAAATAAAGCAATATATGCAATTGAACACTAAGTACATTTATCGTTTAATACCATTAGCCAGTAGAAAAGTAAATATTTTTGTGTAGTTATTCACTCTTTTCAATTGGTTAGGTCACTAAAAAAGTAAAAAAATTGAATTTCTAGCTCTCAGTAAGACAGCCTATAAAATTCTCCTACCATTTTCTACCACATATTTGTGTGAGCTAGCATTTTCATTTTATCCTTGTTTTAAATCAAAATACAAAAATAAACTCAAAGCTGAACCAGATTGAAGACTATGTTTGTCTAAACCAAATATTGGAAATCTTTGTCCAAACAAAAGGTTCCAACACTTAACTTATTATACTCTCCCTTGTATGATACAGTTATTTATGTGTGTCTCCCTCAGTTAGATAGTAATCTTTCTGAGAGCAAAGTCTGTGTCATGTAGATAATTGTATCCACAGACCCCTTGCACAGAGCACAAACATGTATTTGTTGAAGGAAGAAATATATAAATGACAAATTATATGATCTTGTTAAAGTCACTGAGCTACTCTGAGCCTCTGGTTCTTCATTTATAAAATAGGAATGACAGTATGTAGACCATCTACCGCACAAGATTGTCGTGAAAACATTACCATGCAAACTTCTATGTAAATGTGGGTTACTGTTATTATTTCTCACTACGATCAAAAACAGGCACCAAGAAAGTGACCAAAGGGACATGACCTGGACTCAGGATGCAAGGGTTTGATCCTGAGATAACAACAAGGGTCTAAGTTTCACAAAAGAGTTCCCTTAATTTGCCCCACTCAGCTTTTTTTCATGTTTTTATGCCATACAAGATTAACCCAACCTCTAACTCTCTCTATATGTTCTTACTGGTGACAGCTCCCACTGCAGTACCCAGTGGCATTCCACACAGAAATGGCCATTTTCAAGTAGTGGAAAATAGGTGAGATCAGTGGGAAAGACCAATGAGGCTTATATGGGCTGACTAGTATTCCTTCGGCTAATTGGGGGGGTGGGTGATATGGAGGTGGGAATGTCAATTTGGAATAATTTTCTCAGAAGTTAGCCTGGTGGCAGAAACCTTTAATTTTTCCTAGCCAGAGAAGATGCCAAGGAAGGATTGGTTAGTGCAAGATAGAGAGGAAAAGCCTTCACGGTAGCCTTCAACTAATAAACATTCAGCACTATTTTCTGAGCAAAGATGATTTTCGATCTGAGTTTTTGTATCAGGTATCTGTAATTTTTATCTTCTCTCTCACTGTTTAAAGTTCAATGGTCAATTCTCACTAGAGTGAGAATTGTTAGAATGTCTGCCTCTAATGATTCCATACCATCTTTGCATTTCCCATTTCTAATATGTTATTACCTTGTAAATGAATTAGCTGAGCTTGCTAGAAGTATGATTAAAATAAAAAGCAATAGGCTGTGAAAGAGGATCTGGGGAACTCATGCATGAGTGAGTCAGTGGCCACCTAGGACCAAATCAGAAAGGTGCTAATTTGTCTGTGAAGCCTTTTTGTCTTCTCTTTGCCTTCTTCCTTTTTGAGCCTCTCTTCTCCAATCTAATTCCTCATGCTGCCAACCTCAGGTCAAAAAATCATTTTTTAACCACTTAGTAAATGTCAGGCATAGAGAATTAAAATAAAGTCAAAAGTATCCCCTGCCCTCAAAAACCTTCCATTTTTTGGAACTCAAAGTTTTAAAAACAAATGTTAAAAATTGTTTTTACATGCAACTGGGAAATATGATATACAGACAATAGGATATAGAAATCTATCTTGCCCTGCAAGAAAATAGAAGGGAAGGGGATAAGAGGGGTGGGGTGGGGTGATAGAAGGGAGGGCAGACTGGGGGAAGCGGGTAATCAGAATGCACGCCATCTTGGGGTGGGGGGAGGGGAGAGATGGGGAGAAAATTTGGAACTCAAAATCTTGTGGAAATGAATGTTGAAAACTAAAAACAAATAAATTTTAAAAAAGACGAAAGAACCTTCCATTCTATTTGAGGAGACAATACATAAATAACTAGGTAGATACAAGACATATGCGGAAAAGATTGAAGGCATTCTGAAAAGAGGATTCAAGAATGGAGGATAGTGTAGAATTGAGTAGTTTCAGTGAGGAAGAGGTTGAGATTGGGAAGGATAGAGAGTGTTGCCAGTGTAAGGGTGATGGTCTGGGAAAGAATCAAGGGCTTAAGGGAACAGAGGTCACAGGGTTAGGGGTTGTAAGTTAAGGGGAAAGATGAAATGATAAAAGATTAGGATCAGGGAAAGAAATTTCAGAATTCATGAACATGGAAGTCATGGATAATGGCAAGATCAAGGGTGTAATAATCTCTGTGTGCAGAAGATATGGAATGGAGAAGTCGGTTATAAAACCTGAGTAGATTAAGGAATTAAGGAGTTAGGATATCTGAAGGAGCATGTGGGTTGAAGTGTCCCACTGTGAGGACATGAGATGAAAAGGAAAGACTGTGATCCAAGGACTGAAATCACTAAGGAAGGAAGATATCCTGAGGGTTAAAAAATAACAGCCACTAGGATCTGGAGTAGGTGATAAATTTAGAGAGCTCGAACCTCAAAGGAGGAGAGATTGCTTAGTGAAGATGGTAGAGGGAGAATCTGGAAATGGCAAAGGGGAGAAAGGAGTGACCAGTGAGTTGAGGGATATGACAGAAAAGAGTAGCCAGTAGTGGCAGGCAGGGGTGGCAAGGGAAGTGGTGGGAGTTAAGTCTTGGTGAGACTCAGAAGGTGGAAGAAGTAATGACAGGAAGCTTGTTCAATAATGGAATAGGCATTCTAAAGGGCACAGTAAAAGGATTGGGCAGGTCTGGAGTGGGATCTTGGGAGGTGGAGAGGTCTGAGGGAACAGCAAATTGGGGATGAGGAACAGAGTTTGTATACGGGAAGCCAGGGATTCAGAATCGTGGGCATGGCAAATGTATAAAGAGATGGTATGACTGACAACCTTAAAGAGTGAGTCTGAACAAAGTATCAGTGGCTGGATGCAAAGAAGTCAGTTGAGTGAGGCAGGAAATGAAACAGGATAGATCCTCCCTTGAGGTTCAATATGGTGGCAGGTGGGGATACTTTGTCCCATATAGGCTCCAGAAGGCCTGAATCAGAGCAGGCAGGAGGAGACAAAGGTATGACAACGTGGTCAGGATGCCAGAATGCCATGCATGTCCTGAAGAAGACCTGGGGGTGGGGGTGTGTTGGCAACCAAAAATGGGCTCCTTAGCACTTAGTCAACAAGCGGCCTTGACTAGTTTGGCTTTTTCCCCTGAACTGAATGCTGTTTGTATGTTGGACTGGAGTAAGCCTGTCGGCCCCTTCACCTTGCTTCCCTTGCTTAAGCTGATGGAAAGAACCTGTGCTTTCCTGGTCAACCCCTTCACCTTGCTTAAGCAGATTGAAAGAACCTGTGCTTTCCCCGGCGTATCTTACACCCCCGCAAAAGCCGGATGGTTAAAAGCAGCTCCCGTTGGAGCCAGAGGCTGCTATAGCCACAGCCACAGCCGAAGCAGGAGCTGCCAGTGGCAGAGCTGACCTAGGGGAGGAAGCTGAACAAGGACTTCAGGCCAGTGGGTAATCTTTTTACCATAGAGGGGGAAGCATGATTTTGCTTTATGCAATCATGCTTCTCTGTAGCCTCCTGGTTACTCTTTCAAGGCGTACTTATTGGGCCTGGAAGCTTTTGATCAATATATCAAAATGGGGTTGCTGGTTCATGGGTTGGTTACTGTGGAGCCTAAATATATGTTTTGATTCTTCTGCCTTCTACTTTGAGAGTTTCTTATATCCGGCGGTTCCGAACCTTTCAGACATGTTTATGATCCTCTTTGAGATTATAAACTCTGCCCTCCTAATACAGGGGGGAGAGAAGAAAGAACCAGTTTTATCCCTGCATAATGTCTTGGTTCTGGAAATGGTCCTGGAGCAGAGTGCCAATAAAATGGCAGGTGGGCAGTTAGCCATGATGAAGAAGGAGCTGATAAGAAGCCTGTCCAGTTAGAAACAAAGCACCTGACCAATCACCAACTCTTTAGTATGTATTAGTTCAGTGTGAGTCCCCTCTAGGGATATTTGCATTTTACAAGAGGAGTCTAGAGAAGGAGGCAGATTCTGGCTCAAGATATGGAAAAATTTCCTAACAATTATAGCTGCCCCCAAAATGGAGTGAGCCTCCTTGCAAGATAATGATTCCCCAGTGACAGAAGGACCTTAAGAGAAGGCAGCAGATGACCCCTCATTAAGGATGTTGTAGAGACTCCTATTCAGGTATGGATTGATTGGACTAGATGCCCTCTGGGTGCTTTCCAACGCTGAAATTCTATAATGCTTAATCTGTGGGATTTCAGGCCCTTTGGAGAGATTTTTTCTCCCTTTTCTTTTGAGCAAGGGGACTTTCTCGGATCCCTTCAAATCACACAAGATAGAAGTGGCCACTGATTTTGCCCCTACCGGCCAGTCTTGAAGTCAGTCACCCCACATCCAACGCATCCAGGTTTCCCGGGAGCAGAAACAGGTGTTTGTTCGTTTGTTTGCTTTTAGTCCCTCTAAGAAACCCCCGATCTCACTCAGCCAAGGGCCCTTCAGCAGTTTGCCCAGAACCTCAGCCACTGCGTTTCTGAAGTGAGTCAGCGGGGCCAGGGGGATTGATCTTGGACGCTTTCCTTGGTTGCTGCAATATCGATTCTCTCAGTCTCTTTTTTGCTAGGGATATCAGTCTAGTGTGTTCCTGGGATTACTGCATTTTAACCTCTCACCCTAGTCTAGACGCACTTCAGTTTCCGCTGTCCCTTTGAAAGGAGAAGATGGAGCCCCTTGTGGTCCTCCGGAGCCGGCCAGATTTCCAGGAACAGATGGTGGGATCGCCTGGCGGCTCCAGCACCGCCAAGCTGCCTCCCACCAAACCCGGCTGAGTGAATTATTAAAGAGGCAATTTCCTTTCGTCTTTCCAGTAAAATCTCTCCATGCACTGAGATCCCCTGCATTCCTGTCATTGCCCAGGGCAGGGGCACCCACATAGTCCTCAATATAGGCTTGCCCTGCCTGGCCCCTAAAACACAGGGAAGAGCATGCTGCAGGAGGGTGGATGCTCCTGGACCTGGGGGAGGAGGGACAAGCTGAGAAGATCTGGGAGTCCTGGGAATCTCCAGGGGAGGAATGTAGATGACGGCACTGGTAGAATGTTAGAGGTAAAAGGAGTTTTAAGAGTCATCTGGGCTAACCCTCCCACTTTGCAGACAGGGAAACTGAGGCCGGAGAGTTAAGTTGGACTAGAAGATTTCTAAGTGTGAAAGCAGAAAGAGGACTGGATTTGGAATCAAGGTACCTGGGTTCCAATCCCAGCTCTACCACAGACTAGTTGTGGGACTTGGACACATTACAGCCTCCCTGAGCCTCGGTTTCTTCATCTGTAAAATGATGGGATTGGACAAGGTGACTTTTGAGATTCCTCTCAGTTCTACCAGTCAGTGCCATAGTGTCAGTGGCAGAATCGTTTTCCGGACTCCAAAGCCAGCATTCTTTCCACTATATTGCATTTTCTGCCATTTGAGTGAATTCCGGCTTTATTAACATCTGCTGAGTGCGATGTATTCTGCTAGGCACAGAAGATAAAGATGAAACATTTCGGTGTTTGCCTTCGGGGTATTTACAACCCAGCCGCGGGATAAGACGAGAGAGAGGGATACTTTTTGTTATCGTCCTGCCTTTGCTGCTATCTTGTCTGACTCTTTGTGATCTCTTTTGGGGTTTTCTGGGCAAGGATCCTGGAGGGGGTCGCTATTTCCTTCTCCAGATCATTTTACAGATGGGGAAACTGAGGCAAATAGGATGAAGTGGCTTGCCCAGGTGTCTGACCCTAGATTTGAATTCAGGTTTTCCACCTCCGATCCTGACACTCTAATGCACCTCGGTGCCGCCTAGCCTCGCCTAGTTTGACACAATTGTAAAATGACAGAATCGGGCCTTGAATCTGTGTTTTATGACTGACTCTAAAATTCTTTCTGTCATTGCGCTTGAGGGGATTGGACTAAATGATCTCTGAGATCCCTTCTAGCGTGAATACTTTATGTGGCTGGTCCCGGAGAAAGAACGCTGGATTTGGCCACACGGAATCTAAGTTTGTTGTCCAGCCCTGCCACTCACTGCTTATGTGACAGTGAGGAAGTTGCTTAAACTTTCTGGCCTCAGTTTCCTCCTCTGTAAGCGAAGTGTTTAGACTCCATGGTCTCTAAAATCCTTTCCACATCTAAACCCCACAAGCCTCTCATAGAAGGTAGAACTGACAATTCTGATTAAGTAAAATGGAGGCTTTTTCACACAAACAAAACCAATGCTGCTAAAATTAAAAGAGAAATAAGTATGTAGGGAAAAAATTTTCACAGAAAGTTTCTCTGATAAAGGTTCGATTTCTAAGCTAAATAAATTAGTTAACTAGTTAAATTTTATAAGAATAAGAGCCATTCCTTAAAGGATAGGAACTGGTAGTTTTCAGAGGAAGAACTCTAAACTATCAAAAGCCATATTTTTTTAAAATTTATTTATTTAACATATTTAGTTTTCAGCGTTGATTTTCACAAGAGTTTGAATTACAAATTTTCTCCCCATTTCTACCCTCCCCCCACTCCAAGATGATGTATATTCTGTTTGCCCTGTTCCCCAGTCAGCCCTCCCTTCTGTCACCCCACTCCCCTCCCATCCCCTATTCCCTTCCTTTCTTGTAGGGCAAGATAAATTTCTACGCCCCATTGCCTGTGTATCTTATTTTCTAGTTGCATGCAAAAACTTTATTTTTTTTTTATTTTTGAACATCTGTTTTTAAAATTTTGAGTTCCAAATTCTCTCCCCTCTTCCCTTCCCATCCACCCTCTCTAAGAAGTCAAGCAATTCAACCTAGGCCACACATGTATCATTATGTATAACCCTTCAACAATACTCATGTTGTGAAAGGACTCACTATATTTTGCTCCTTCCCAACCCATCCCGCTTTATTGAATTTTCTCCCTTGACCCTGTCCCCTTTCCAAAGTGTTTGTTTTTGATTACCTCCACCCCCATCTGCCCTGCCCTCCATCATCCCCCCCTTTTATTTTATCTTCTTCTCTCTTCTTTCCTGTGGGGTAAGATACCCAACTGAGTATGTATGGTATTCCCTCTTCAGGCCAAATTTGATGAGAGCAAGATTCACTCATTCCCCCCTCACCTGCCCTCTCCCCTCCTCCCACAGAACTGCTTCCTCTTGCCACCTTTATGCGAGTTAATCCACGACATTCTATCTCTCCCTATCTCCCTCTCTCAATATATTCCTCTCTCATCCCTTAATTTGATTTTATTTCTTGTAGATATCTTCCCTTCATCTTCAACTCACCCTGTGTCCTCTCTCTCTCTCTCTCTCTATATATATATATATATATATATGAATCATACACATCTTCTTTCTATGTAGGAATGTAAACAAAACGGTTCAACTTTAGTAAGTCCCTTATGATTTCCCTTTCTTGTTTACCTTTTCATGTTTCTCTTGGTTCTTGTGTTTGAAAGTCAAATTTTCTATTCAGTTCTGGTCTTTTCACTGAGAAAGCTTGAAAGTCCTCTATTTTATTGGAAGTCCATATTTTGCCTTGGAGCATGATACTCAGTTTTGCTGCGTAGGTGATTCTAGGTTTTAATCCTAGCTCCATTGACCTCCAGAATATCATATTCCAAGCCCTTCAATCTCTTAATGTAGAAGCTGCCAGATCTTAGGTTATTCTGATTATGTTTCCACAATACTCAAATTGTTTCTTTCTGGCTACTTGCAATATTTTCTCCTTGATCTGGGAGCTCTGGAATTTGGCAACAATATTCCTAGGAGATTTCTTTCTGGGATCTATTTGAGGAGGCAATCTGTGGATTCCTTCAATTTCTATTTTGCCCTGTGGCTCTAGAATATCAGGGCAGTTCTCCTTGATAATTTCTTGAAAGATGATATCTAGGCTCTTTTTTTGATCATGGAAAGCCATATTTTTTAAAGCTCTAAATCACTACTAATTAGAAAAATGTAAATTAATGTAACTCTGAACTTTCACCTCACACCAATCAGACTGGCAAAGTTGAAAAAAAGGAAAAAGATAAATGCGGGATGATTTGGCAGGATTTGAAGTTTGGTACACTCTCTCAGAGAGAGTAGTTAGTATTCTTTCCACTAGGTCACAATGCCACTGTTTTAAGTATTTTGAGGGTGGGGGACATAATACAAACCCCTTAGAAGAGGGGGAAACATCATGGAGCGTTTGGGGGTCACTGATGTTTGTGGAGCTGTGAACTGGTCCATTTATTCTAGTAAGCAATTTGGAACCTAACCCAAAAGTTATTAAACTATGTATTTCCTTTAACCCAGTGATACTACTACTTGGTTTATACCCCTAAAGAAATCAGAGAAAGAGAAAAAGGGACCTATAGGTATAAAAATATAGCAGCTCTTTTTGTTTTTTTGGTTTTTTTTGTTTTTTTTTTTAGCAGCTCTTTTTGTAATGGCAAAAAACTGGAAATTAAAAAGGGTCCAACAGCTTGGGAATGGCTAAACAAGCTATGGTATATGAATGTGACGGAATACTATTATGCTGTAAGAAACAATGAAAGGGATGGTTTCAGAGAAAACTGGGACAACTTATGTGAACTGATATAAAGTGAAATAGGCAGAAGCAGGAGAACAATTTTTACAATAGCAACTTTGTAAAGACAAAAAAAGACTGAAAAATTTAAGAACTTTTAGCAACACAATCAGTAAACATAATTACTCCAGAGGATTCGTGAAGAAACAGCCTATCCACTTCTGGGGGCGGGGAGGAGGATGGTTCTTCATTTATATATACATATGTGTGTGTACTCTACGTATATACACACATGCATATATACACACATATGTACACCTCCTGGGATAGATAAGATGGTTCTTCATTCATATGTATGTGTGTGTATATATATATATATATATATATATATATATATATATATATATATACAGAGAGAGAGAGATACGTATGTGTGTGTATCTACATATATATACATAGAAACACACATAGACACACATGTGTATATGATACACACATAAAGTACACACATGTTACATGTATATGCACATACACATCCATGTGTGTATGTTTGTACATGACCACTGACTGTGTTGCTTGATTATTCATGTTTGTAATTGGGATTTGTTTTTTTTTCTTTCTCATGGGGGTGGGAGGGAGATGAGAGGGAGATAAATCAGAGTTCATTCAATTGAAAAAAAGGAAATTTAATTTTTAAAAATCCTCTTCTTTCAGCAGCTAGGTGAAGTTAGGCCTGGCTCAGCAGTGAGTAGGTAAGCAAGGCTTTCTTGAGGTTGTATCTGGAACTCTCTGCAGACAAAAAGGATACCTAACAGAACAAATGCAAGTTGGCCTGTGGAAGACATGAAAACCCACTACTGTCTTTCCTCTATTTTTCCCCCACTTCCTTTAACTATGCAATTCACTTTTAATCAACAAACATTTGGGAAGCACCTACTATGTGCCAGGCACTGAACCAGGCCCTGAGATACAATGAAACAGTCTTTGCAATCAGACAGCTTACATTCTACCAGAGCACAAAGCATGTATGCAAATAAGCAAATATATGCAGATGTAAAGTATGGGGCAGAGCACTAGCAGCTGGGGGAGGGGGTCAGGAAATGTCTCATGGAGGAGGTGGCATTAGCTCACATTTGCTTGCAAAGTGCTTTAAGTACATTATTTCATTTAATCCTCCCAAGGACTCTGGAAGGGCGATGCTAGCCTCATCTCCCTTTTATAGATGAGGGAACTGAGAAGACTCTGAGAGGTTAAATTACTTAACGATGGTCACACAGTCAGCAAGTAGGATTTGAACCCAAGACTTCTTGACTCCAAGTCTAGCACTTTGTCACTTCCCATGCTTTCTCTCTTCCCTGGGAAGTACCAGCTCCAGTTATGGCTGGTAGGTAGGAGGCTCCTGCCCCTACCACCCTATTCCCATGCTATCCTCCCTCCAGATACCATCTCTGCTTCCCTAAGTGCTAGGTAATAATTTCCCCTAAATAAGGGGAAGTTAGTAGAATGACCTCCTTGAGGGCAAATCTCATTTCATTGTAGCCCCAGTATCTAGTACAGTGCCTGGAACATAGTAGGCACTTAATAAATGTCTCTGAAATTTAATTGCTTGTAGTGCTGGGTCATTTCTATGTCATTCAGAACCCTGGGACATCAGTATCTCCATTCTGGTCACTGGAAGCCTTACCCAACCCAGCCCAGTCTAACCTTCTCTGGTCTTGCTCCTAACACTTGGGCACATAGTAGGTATTCCATAAATATTTATTGGGTAGTGTTTGATTGAAAGTCATGCAAGTTGGAGCGCAGAAGGCTCCCACTTATGGCTGGAGGTTCCACAGAAGCATCTGACTACTATGTAGATGGTCTTCCTCTGAGGACTGGTCATAGAGGTGCCTATAGGGTAGAACTTGGTCTCTAGATAAAGACTAAAGAAATCCCATAGATTTCAATGTGATCTATAAAATGCAAATAGAAACAAAACAAGTAAACCTTGAGAGCGGTTTCATGTAATACTTCTCAAGCATCAGGATTCCATGATTTGGGCACTCTCTCTACCAGGATAGATGGCAGCCCTGCCATGCTTTGACTGGACTCCATTAGTTCCTGATACCAAAAGAGAAATTCAATTCATGAAATCCAGCTCTCTGGAGAGGGGCTTCTCTACCTTTAACTGGACAGGTCACCAGAGAAGGAGCCTACAGTTCTCTGCTGTCCCCTAGGCAAAATCATTCCAGCTCTGGAGGACCTACTAGAGCTTGACTTCACTGGCCCTCCCATGCTTTAATGAGACATCAGAGAAGGGCATCAGTGAAGGAGGTGCAAAATATCCATATTAACAAAGGTTAGGAAAGGCAACCTAAGAGAGTGGATAGAGAACCATACCTCAAAGGAAGGAAGGTTCAAGTCTTACCTTGGACGGAAACTGGCTAAGTGACCCTGGGAAAGTCACTCAATTCTTCAGTGTCTCCAGGAACTCTCTGAGGCTGTAATTTGCAAAGCAGGTGCTGCAGTTTCCAGACTAAGAGCTCCCTACACCAGTAAAATCACAGGTCCTATAAAAAATAAAAATAAAAAGAATTATATACAGGCATACCTTGGAGATATTGTAGATTCACTTCCAGACTTCTGCAATAGACTGAATATCACAATATAGTAAGTCACATGAATTTTTTGGTTTCCCAGTGCATATAAAAGTTATGTTTACCCTCTGCTGTAGTCTATCGAGTGTGCAATAGTTTTATGTCTAAAAACAACACACATATCTTAATTTTAAAAATGCTTTATTGCTAGAAAAAACGTGCTAACCATTATCTGAGCCTTCAGCAAGTCGCAATCTTTTTTGCTGGTGGAGAGTCTTGCCTGGATGCGGATGGCCGCTCTCTGACCAGTGGGGTGGTTGTTGAAGATTGGGGTGGCTATGGGAGTTTCCTAAAATAAGACAATAATGAAATCCACTTCATCAATCGATTCTTCCTTTTACTTGAACACTTAGAGACTATTGTAAAGTTATTAATTGGCCTAATTTCAATATTGTTGTGTCTCAGGGAATAGGGAGGCCTCAGAAGAGGGAGAGAGAGGGAGAGAGGGAGGGAGGGAGAGAGATAGAGAGACAGAGAGAGATAGAAAGAGAGACAGAGAGAGATAGAAAGAGAGAAAGAGAGAGAGAGAGAGAGAGAGAGAGAGAGAGAGAGATATTGGCTGGTCAGGGGGAACAGTCAGAACACACACAATAATTACCGATTCAGTTCACCTTCTCATGTGCAATTCATGGCGCTCCACAATTACAATAGTAACACCAAAGATTACTGACCACAGATCACCATAACAGATATAATAATAATGAAAAAGTTTTAAATATTGCAAGAATTACCAAAATAGAACACAGAAACATGATGTGAGCATCTGCTGTTGGAAAAATGGTGCCCACTGACTTGCTTGATGGAGGGCTGCCACAAACCTTCAATCTATAAAAAATGAATTATCTGTGAAGCGCAATTAAGTGAAGCCCAATAAGATAAGGTATGCCTGTATATGTGTGTAGGAGGTAGGCCTAGGCAAGGGTAACAAGGTTAGAAACCTTTCTTCTGGCACCGAAGATGTCTCACTCTACAAGATATAAACTTCAATTCAATGTTAGTTTAATACCTATTATGTGCCAAGTACTATACTAGGCCGACAGAGGCAAAGATGAAAACTAAAGAGGTCCTGTCCTCAAGGAGCTTACAATTAAACTTTGCTGGGGGAAGACATGAATTCAGATAAGCAGATGCAAAATAAATAGAAAGTAATTTGGGGTACCAATTGATACCACATTTGAGACTTTCTTCTCTCGTTGCTGATAGATCCTAGACAGGAAGCAATCTCCTCTTGGATTGGCTACTCAATGGCCTATTGCTACCACATTAAAGATGATGCCTTTGTAATATCAATTAAGTTGGGACTTTCTTACTGTTTTAAAATGATTAATTAAGTGTCTTTGAGTCTTACTAGGTGCTAAGCCCCAGGCCCAAACCCCTAAATCTATGTGGGTGTGAATCAGTGACCAAGGTGGGGCCCCAGGTGGGGCTAAGGGAGGGCCTGGTTTACATGGGTTTCAGTGGCATGTTTGGGACATCAGAGGCTTTTAGATCATGTGGGCTTAAGTCGCCTGTTTGTAATGATTTCAGGTCATGTGGGTGAGTCGTATGTGTGAACCTTGACCCTGAAAAAGATATAAAACCAGGGGCTGGCTTTCTAATTTTTGGAGCTCTTACCCACAGCCATGGTGGCACGAGTGACTCAGAGCCAGCCCTCATTATGAGCTCCTAGGCTGAACTTAGGTGTTCGTAACTATGAATTGTATTTGGTCTGTCTGTTGATGTTTGTAATTTGTTTGTATTTGCTCCAAAGTTCAGGGAGTTTGCCCGAATGTCCAGACTTGGTTTTCTTGGTAACTATGAATTGTATTTGGTCTGTTTGTAATTTGTGATTTGGTCTGTTTCTAATGTATCTTTGTATTTGTATTTGCTCTGAAGTTCAGGATGCTGGCTTTTTCCCCTGAACTAAGTGAATGATGTTTGTATGTTGGATTGAAATAAGATTGTTAACCCCTTAATGTTGCTTTCCTTAGTAAAGCAGATCAAAAGAACCTGGGCTTTGGCAGCATTCTTGTTGGGCTTGTGTTGGTTTTTCACCCCCACAACAGCTGCTAGCTGGATTGTTGAAACAGCATTGAGACCCCTTCATGGAACCAAGTGCCTCTCACACACATACACCCAGAAAGAGGAACATGACCCTAGGAAAGGAGGAAACCAGATGGCCCCACAAATGATAGCAGCTGGGGGAGTCATGAGGAACCGGGAACCAAGCATCCTTCATAGGGAAGGATTACCTGGACAATGTTGAGTTCCTCACACCAAACATGAGCTAGAAAAATTGAGCAACAAAGAAAAGTTTGACCATGGTATGAAGGAGTAAAGAAAATCCAGCCTTGCTCCTCTCCCCAACTGTGAGTTATACAGAATGTGCAGGAATCATGGAAGTAGGATTGACCCTAGAAAGCCCTAGTTCTTTCCCCTGGCTGAGGGTGGGCATAGTTTCAATTCTATCATTGCACTCTAAGTCAGGACCTTGGGGCTCACCGAAGGGTTTGGAACTGGGGAATCATGAGAGAGTTGTAGATTCACAGATTTAGATCTGGAAGTAATACCATAGGACATCTAGTCCAATTTTAATAAAATATCTAATCTTATTTTATAGATGAGGAAACTGAGGCACAGAGAAGTTAAGTGATTTATCCAAAATCACTAGGAAGCAGGATTTGAATCTGACTCCATAACCTGTGAACTATTGATAACTCAGTAACTCAACTTTTACTGTAACACACACACTACTTGGAGCTCACCTACTTGGTCCTGGAGTTCTTCATTATCCAGGAACTGCTCTTCCTGCCTATTGAGGGACTCCTCCATCACTCTGCCCCAGATGAAATCTCTTGATTCACATGATTTCTTCCTCTCCTGGGACCAAAGAGATCTCTGTTCCTCTGGGGTCATGTGGGTCCCTAGGGCAGATTCATAGATACACAACTGAGTCTCTATGTGTGGCCCCTCTCCTTTCTTCATGTTTCTTGTTCTTTCTACTTTCTAGCTCCCATTTTTAATAGTATTTTATTTTTCCGATTATATGTAAAAATAATTTTTCACATTCATTTTTTATAAAATTTTGAGTTTTTAATTTTCTCCTTCTTTCCCTTCCTCCTCTCCTCCATCCCTAAAACAGTAAGCAATTGATATAGGTTATATATATATATATATGCAATCATGTAAAACATGTTTTTATATTAATCATGTTGTGAAAGAAGAAATAAAACAAAAGAAAAAACACACAAAAATAAAGTGAAAGTAGCATGCTTCAATCTGCATTCAGACTCCCTCAGTTCTTTCTCTGGATATGGATAGCATTTTCCATCATAAGTCTTTAGGAATTATCCTGGACCATTGTACTGCTGAGAAGATCCAGGTCCCATTTTTAAAGACCCATGCATGTGGCCCTCTGAAACTGCCAGTGAGTCATTCACTCATTCTTTATGTGGTGCCAGGGGAACAATGAGCATCTGAGCACAGTTCATACCTGATATAAGAGACATTAACAAAAGGAGAACAAACTCTCACGGAATCCCAGAGTTGGAAGGGACCTCCATGGCCATCTAGATCAACTCATATGTGAAAGGAATCCCCACTACAGCATATCTCACAAGTGATCATTCAGCCTCTGCTCAAAGACCTCCAAGGAGCATCACCTCTTAGCGAAGCCCATTGTACTTTTAGACAGGTCTAGTCATGTAGAAGTTTTCCCTGACATCAAGCTTAAATTGCTCTCTCTGCCACGTCTACCCATTCCTCTCTGAGTGCAAAATAGGTACCCCTTCAAATACTTGAAGACAATTATCATGTGCTCCCTGAGTCTTCTCTTCTCTGGGCTAAACATCCCCAGTTCAATTAACCTAGTCTCATGTGACATGGACTAAAAGACTTTCACTATCCTGGTTAGTCCCCCTCTGGGGGACTATCTCAAAGGGAATATATATACTTTGTATAGAGACCTTTTAACTTTGCATAGAGAGCTTTTAACCTCAGCCTTGAGCAAACTTCTTTTCCTAGGCACACCCTCTATAAGTAGATACAAATAATTTTTAAAATTCATATAGCATAAGAAATGATAAGCAGACAGATTTTAGAAGAAAAACCTGCAAAGACTTACATTAACTGATGCAAAGTGAAATGAGCAGAACCAAGAGAACAATATACATGGCAACAGCAACATTGTGTGAGGATCAACTATGAATGACTTAGCTTTGAATCTGACTCCATAACCACTGAACTATTCGTAACTCAGTAACTCAACTTTTACTGTAACACACACACTACAGCAATACAATGATCCAAGACAATTCCAAAAAATTCATGATGGAAAATGCTGTCTGCATCCGGAGAAAGAACTGATGAAGTCTAAATGCAAACCAAAGCATATTATTTTCACTTTATTTTTTTTCCTATTTTTTTCCCTTTTTGGCCTATTTTTTCTTTCACAACCTGACTAATATACAAACATGTTTATATATTATATAATATATATATATATATATATATAAAACCTATTTCAAATTGCTTATCATTTTAGAAAAAAGGAAGGAAGAAAAATTTGGAACTCAAAAAAAATTTTAAATGAATGTTAAAAACTGTCTTTCTATGTCATTGAAAAAAATTAAATACTTTTAAAAATCCATATAGCAGCAATCTCTAAACAAAGCCTTATAGTTAATCATAGTCTGAAGTGCTCAACTCAGAGACAGAGCTTGACCAAACCTCAGCACACTTTTAGTCTAATCCCCTCATTTCACAGAGGAGGAAATGAAGGAAAGTTAGTAGCTTCCCCCAGGTCACATATGGGGAAGGATCAGAAGTCAAATTCTTTTGAACCCACATCTTCTGACTCCAGAGACAGTGGTCTTTCTACAATACCACTCTGCATCCCACAAGTTTCAGATTTGGATGGGATAGTTAGGTGGAGATGCTCAACAGGTAACTGGCAATGGGTTTTGGAGTTCAGGAGAGAGCTTAAGAATGGATATGAAGAGCTGAAAGCCATCTATATAGAAATGATCATTGAACACAAAGGAGTCGATTAAATTAATAAGGAATAATGTCAATTATTTAATCAGAAAGAATTTATTAAGGTGTTACTAGGGATACCAAAAAAAGGCACAACTCTCCCTGTCCTCAAGGAGTTCTACACATGTAATTGTGTGTGTGTATGTGTGTGTGTGTGTGTGTGTGTAAAAATTGTATGTATGTATGTATTTAGAGTGTATGTACATATAAATTGTATATATTCATATATTTTATAATTATAGTTTATCATTTATGTTATAATTTATAATTATATTATATTGTTTATATTTTGTGTTTATATTATATTTATGCTATATAATTTATGTGTAATATGTAATTATATATCTTTTATTATATAATGATTAATATTGTTATATTAATTGATATATTATAATCATATTAATTACTACAATAAAATATGTTGTATATAATTACTTTTTATTGTGATATGTTCAAATTATATTCTTTATATATTATATTTGTATTATATATTTATTTTATCATATATAATTATATCTTTGTATATACTTTTATATAAATATAAAAATATGTTATTTATTATATACAAATTATATATAATTGTATATAACACATATATGTATGTATATATTCAAGATATACAAGAAAGAGTAAATAGAAGATAATCTCAGAGGGATTGGGGGACTAGAAAAGGCTTCAAAAGAAGAGAGAAGAGTTGATCAGTTAATAACCATTTATTAAGCACATATCTGCCAGGCACTGTGCTAAGTGCTGAGGATACAAAGAAAGGCAAAGGACAGGCCCTGCCCTCCAGGAGCTCACAATCTAATGGAGGAGACAATATGAAATCCACTACACAAAAACAAGCTTTATACAGAATAAATAGGAACTCATCAAGAAAGGGAAGGCACCAGAATTAAAAGAGTTTGGGAAAAGCTTTGGAAAGAAGGTGGGATTTAAGGTGTGGTTTAAAGGAAGTCAGGGAAGCTAGGAGGCAGATATGAGGAGGGAGAGGGGACAAGAGAGAGGGTAAAACACAAACTCAATGGGCAAAAGATGGATAGTGACCCAGCAAAGGAGACCAAGAAGGAACACTCAAACATATAGGAGGAGAACCAAAACTGAATCAGTGTACCAAGGAGCCAAGGGAGGAGAGAGTACCCAGGAAGGAGTCGGGACCAGCACTGGCAAAAGCTGCAGAGAGGTCAAGAAGCCTAAGGACTGAGAAAAGGCTATCAGATTTAGGAGTTAAGAGATCATTAGTTACCTTGGAAAGAGAAGTTTCAGCTAAGTGTTGGGTTCTGGTGTCAGATGAAGCAGCTGAGATGTAGACAGGAGATGAGAAAACAGAAACTTTTGGTGTAGAACATCTGTTTTATACGATTTGGGCTGTGAAATGAAGAAGAGATAACTAGGATTGAAGATGGAACAGTGTCAGGTGAAGGTTTTTCAGATGGAAGTGACTTGGGAATGTTTATAAGACAGTTATCACCAATGCAAGATTGAATGAGAGAGAAAGAGAAGTCTTGATCCAGAGGGCAGGATCTTAGAGAAGATGGGAGGGGAGAGGATCAAGAACACCTGGAGAAAGGCAAAAAAAAAAAAAAAAAAAAAAAAACACATGGAGAAGGCTTGACCCTAATAAGAAGTCTTCTTCAGAGACCGAAGCAAAGAAGAAATGGAGACATTCATAGTCTTCCCATGCCCCCAGCCTCAATCAAGGGAAAACAAGGAAATGCTACAAGTACTTATAGGGTTGAATTAACCCAACACACAGGTCACCTCCAAAGTTCATGAAAACAAACCTCGTTCCTCACAATATCTTCCTGAAGTGGGCTAAAAGAATCACTTTTATGTAGGAAGAACTCAAGAGAAATAATGCTGATGTTAATTTCTGCCCAACACAGCTGAGCTTCTTGAGGTCCTTGACTGATGAGAGTGAGGCTAATATGTACGGCTTACTAATTAGGACACAGGAGCTGGAAGAGACCTCGGAGACCATCAGAAGTGCCCAGCATCCTTGTGTTACAGGGAAGAGAACTGTGGTCCAGAGGTGAAGGGACCCATCAGCCAGCCAGCAGCGCTGAGGCCCCGCTCCAGGCTCTGTAGGCAGTCAGTTCTGGAACACAAATTACTGTTGTTAGTGTTCTTAATGCCTTATAGCAATATCAAATTGCCGTTTTCAAAGACTTTCACGTATTCTGAAGAGCAACCCTAGACAAGCCATTTTTTACAACTTACAGGTGAGGAAAACAGAAAATTTGAGACTTGCCAAGCTTTGCATGGTAAGTCAGTGGAAGGATTCAAAGGATTATAAACTTAGAACTAGAAGGAATTTTAGAGGTCATTGAGTCCAACACCCTCCTTTTACAAATGAAGTAACTGAGTCTCAGAGAGGTTAAGTGACTGGTCCAAAGTCACACAGGCAGTAAGTAGCAGAGTCCATTCCACTGTCCCTAGCTTCCTTTAAATCCTAGCTAAAACCTCCCCTTCTACACAAAGCTTCTCCCAATCTCCTCTAATTCTAGTCCCTTCCCTCCTGTCGGTTATTTCCTATTTCTCCTGTATGTAGCTTATAGTTGTTTACACAATTTCTCTCTAATTAGATTGTGAGTTCCCCGAGAACAGGAAATGTCCTTTGCTTTTCTTTGTAGCCCCAATACTTAGCATAATGCCTGGTACATATCGTTTAATAGATGCTCACTGATTGACAGCCAGATGAACGCCAAAGGCAGACGAGCAGTCCTGAAAAGGGCTCCACAAGCCCTCACACCAGAGTTGCTAGGCCTCCCTGAACACCCCATACACCTCATGCATGTAGCATGTACAGTGGCTACATCCCAGTAAAACCATCTTGGCAGACAGGCTAACCCAAGTTGAGGGTGACTGACAGGCCCTTAGTGAGTTAGGGTGAAGACTTCTCCAGTAGAATGGGCAGATGAAAACAATTGGTTCCAACAGCCATGAAGACAGGTAGAGCAGGCACTGTGGAGTGCTTAGAGCTTGGTCAGACATCGAAAATACCTAGGTCAGCCACTGCGTCCCGAGCCAACCCAGTCATCCTGACTTTTGTCTCACCACTGAACTTCAATGACTAGAAGAGAGAGTGAAGCTGACAGCTTTGCACAACACTGCCTCACTTAATTCCAACTGAAGTACGAGTTAAGACATCACCGCATTGATGTCATTGGTCCTCTTCAAAAACAAAGGACAAACAACAACTGAGTGTCTCCCAGAAGTGAGAGTGATGGTCCATATTGGCTGTTTTCTCCAAACGATTTCCATCTGGTCCCAGTTTAGTCCCAGGGCTACTGAGATACTTGAGAACAGACCTTACTGTGTTTTCATTTCTCCATCGGGGGAAAAAAAAAAAGACTGGTCCATGCTTCTTCCCAGCCTCAAGAGTCTAGGTTGAACCACTGCATATGACACTGATGCTCTAAACTAACAACATGGAGGTCAATGAGAGGGTTCAATCAATGTCAAAGTCACACAGTTGATTGTTTTTCCTCGCCGTTTGGTCCAAACTAATTTGTGGTTCTGCAACAGTAACAAAACATTCTCCAGGTGTGAGGGCAAGCTATTGAGCACTTTAACTCTCTGTCCTCCAATAGATACCCCACCCCAGCCTATGCTGTGTTTTGGGGGAAGAGAGGAAATTGTAGGGTAGGATATTTAATCTTCTTTCTCAATCTTTTTTCTCCCAGCTAGTCCAGATGTCCAGGGAGCAAATCACTTGAGGACAAGTGATATGAAGGCTTTCTGGGTTCAAGATAGCCCCAGGGTTTCCTCCATCCCACAAGATCCTTTACGGGCCAAAGGAAAGATGTGTGGTAAGATGACAAAGTCACAGGGAGGAAGAGGGGAATGTCTTAAGGACTAAGACACATCGTTTTCCCATAATTCTTCTAATAATTCTAAGAAAGAAGCAAACCAATTCGCCTTCTCTTCTTCCCCCAAACACACTCACCAGAACAATAGCTCCCATTTAGATAGTATTTGAAAATTAATAGTTGTTTCTAGTTCCTTTATGTTTGTGGTTTCCTTGGTTAGAATATAAGCTTCTTGAGGGTAGGGGTTATCCTCCTTGTTTCTATCTCTTAGAGCTTAGCCCAGTGCCTGACAAATAGTAAGTACTTAAATTCTTTATCTATTCTATGTATATTTATGTATGTATGTATGTATGTCTCCATATGTCCATCTGTCTACCTCCCCATTAATCTACCTATCACCTATCAATCACCTACCATCTACCATTCTACCCACCTATCATCTTTCTTGCTCCCTATTTATCTATCTACCTACGCATCTATCTATATCTATCTCACAACAACCCCCATCAACCCAAGCATCACTAGCCACATTTTTCGGTAATGTCAGAGACATTAAGTATATTTCACTTCAATATTTACATTCTTGGCTCTGCTAATTATTTCCTTTGTGACTTTGGACAGGTGATTTCACTTTTCCAGACCTCCATTTTGTCTTATGTAAAATGATGGGGCTGGAATAAATGATCTCTTGGGTTCCTTATAGCTGTAAACCTTCTGACTTACCTAGTCATCCCATTTGTAAGAAGCAGGACCTGGAGAAAAGCTCAGGGCTTTCTGAGCCTAGGTCCAGTGTTTTTCCCACTGCACCATCCTGCCCCACGATTCAGAAGGCCTCCCATCTCATTATTCACGGGCATGGCCCCTAACTTTCCTGGATAAATGTCATTTGGCAATAAGGGCATTAATCCGTTATTCCCCCAAGCTCTTCCTTAACCTTGAGAAGCTTCAGTGCTTCGATATAAAATCATTAGGCAAGTCCCCCATTTACAACACTGCATCTGTGAAACTAACTTCCTGAAATGGTCTTTCTCCTAATATTGTGTGTTTATAGGGCCAATGAACAATTGTAGGCCAGGTTCCTGACTGGTTATATGTTGTTAGCTAACTGTTTCATGTGTTTCTGTCAAAAGCAGGGGGCCAAATTGCTGACTTCTGGTTTTGTGATGAGGACTACAAAGTAAACAAAAGATCCTTGAAGTTTCTGATCACACCTACAATGATGAACACCTACTGCTACCACCAAATTTCACCAAAAGAAAATGCTTTTGGAAAAACAAATTTCTCTTTTAGAATACAAATGTTCCTCCCAAAGTCATTCCCAGTTTAATATGAATTACTCTAGTCAGCTAATCATATTGTTTTCTTTTCAATAGTCATTGAGTGGAGAGATGCTGTTAACCTAGAAAAATATAAAACAAGGATTTTTAACCTTTTTTATATAATGGATCCCTTTGGAAGTCTGATGAAACTTATAGACCTCCTTTCAGAATAATGTTTTCAAATGTATAATATGCACTATATAGCATTACAAAGGAAACAAATCATATAGCTACCAAAATATTTTTTTAAAAAACGAGTTTACAGTAAAGAACCTCCAATCTAAAAATAAGGTACACAAGATGGTGAAAGGACTCCAAATTGCACCTTAAGAGGATTCTTTGAAAGAACTAAGGCTCTTTAACCCAGAAAAGAGACCAGACCAGACCAGATCAGACTCAGGGAAGATGTGACAGTTGTCTTTAAGTATTTGAAGAATTGCTTGGCCCCAGAAGGCAGAAGTAGAAGCAGTGGTGAAAGTTACCAAAGGGCAGATTTTATCTCAATATAAGGACAAATCTAATAGTTAGATATTTCAAACCTAAAATTTATATAGTATTTTAAAGTTTATAAATATTTTGCACATACTGTGGTTTTTTTTTTCCAATATAGACAGGGCTGCCTGGAGAGACTGGTATGTTCTTCCCACTGTACTATAGCTGCCTCCATTTGAATGAATGAATGGATGAATGGATGGATGGATGGATGGATGGATGAATGGATGCAACATATAGGTTTCTAGTAGATAGAATGAAGATAAGTTGTATATTTCAAGATCCTGGATGATGCTTAGTTTCCTAACTTGTATTTTCTCAATATTGTTCACCTTTCTCATCAACCCTGGCAAGGTCATTTTCTTCATAAAATGCTGGAGACATTGCTAAAATCCATCCATCATCCAATATTTGCCAGGTTCCCACTATGTACAGGGTTCTGTACAAGGAGACACAGGGTGAATACTTTATACTAATGAAAGAGATATTTGTGTTAAGTTTCTGTAAAGGGGAGTGGGGATGTTAGACGAGGCTGAGAGTCAGGGTGACAGGTGTTACCATACCACATCCTTTCCTTCCATATCTGTTTGGCCCAAGTGGCCAAAAAGGAAATGCTGATTTTTGTCATCAGGGTCCTGGGCTGAACCTAGGAACGAGTGTCAGATTGCCACCCACAGAGAGAGGGTATGTGTGGGCAAGCTGAGCACAAAGCTAGAAGGGAGTGTTCCCCAGGAGAGTGGAGGGTGTGAAAGAGACAGATTCAATGTATGGCTCTGTGCTGAGATGGGGAGAGCTCTCTAACAAAAAACAGAAGTGGAAAGGGGGGGAGGGTGAGAAAGAGAGACAGAGAGAGAGAGGGAGGGAGAGGAAGAGGGAGAGGGAGGGGGGAGAGAGATTCATGGAGACAAGGACAGCAAAAAGAGAGGGTGGGAGGGGGTCTGGCGAGTGGAAGAAAAAGTGAGATACAGACAAGCTCATAACCCATCTATGGAAAGAAAGAAATAGGTGGAGGAAGAGTAATTTCTGTCCCTTCTGTTCAAATTATCTAGCGTTCTTCCACTCTTTTTGTATCTAATGTCCCCTCATGTTTGCCCACATGTACCCTTCATTTCAAACCTTCCCCCATCCTCTCTTCTCCAGTCTAAAATTCCTCAGTTGCTTCAACAAATTCACCACCCATTACTGGGTCAATACAGTTCCATGCAGTTCCCTTCCCACCTCTATTCAAAACTGGTCCTTGTATCTACCATTCCTTGAGGGCCCTGCTATCTCCTAAATGACAATAAATGGTAAGATGTGAATCAGATAATAAATCCTAGAATCTCAGAGTTAGAAGGAACGTCAGAGATCTGAACCAAGGGTATTAAGGGAACTCCCTTTACCAACATCAGTTTACAACCTTAAAGGTTGCCTAAGGCTCTGATAGGTTAAATACCTTGCCACTAGTCACACAAGCCATTATATATCAGATTTTGTTGTTCAGTCACATCTGACTCTTCATGACTCCATTTGGGTTTTCTTGGCAGATACTGGAATGGTTTGCCATTTCCTTCTCCAGCTCATTTTAAAGATGAGGAAACTGAGGCCAACAGTATTAAGTGACTTGCCCAGGGTCATGAAGCTAGTAAGTGTCCAAGGCTGGATTTGAACTCAGGAAGATGAGTCTTCCTGATTCCGAGCCCAGTTGTCTATCCAGTGTACCACCTAGCTCCCCCTTATGTATCAGAAGCAGGACTTAAATCCAGTTCTTTCTGACTCTGAGCAGGTTCTTTACCTAATATGTCATATTGCTTCTCACCATTGATTCATTATAAACATAGGGAAAATGTATTTGGCCAGGGCTTTAAAGAGTCCACCTAAGAAGGAGAATTAGAAGTCAATGGACACGTTTTAAAGCAGACAGCATCACTGCTCAAATCACCTAGGATCTAATGTTAGGCTCATGGAGCCCCCCACCCCCACCCCCACTGTTTATACATCTAAATGGACTGAGCTGCACCTGCTTTGGGGTTGATTCTATAATGGAAACTTCTCCCTCTTTACATTCTCACCCCAGCCACCATCTAGCCCTGCTGTGCACAGTCTGAGACTAGAGGAACTGGGGGAGGGGCTGTGGGAAGGGGCAGCCGGCTTGTGCCTGACTTGGGTGAGAAAGAGGAAATGCTTAAGAAACCAAGAAAACCAGAGAGAAAACAGTACCTGGGGTGGCCACAGGGTGAGCCAAGGGCTTTCAGTTGGGGTAGGGGGTGAGGAATGTTGTGGAAGCAGGTGCAGGTCCAAACCGTTGAGCCGAAGCACCAGAATAGGCTGACTGACAAATATGCCAAGAGGTCACAGGATCAAAGATTTCTTAGAAATCATTGAATTCCACCCTTTCATTTTACAGAAGCACAGAAAGTAAAGTAATTTCTCCTAGTCACGCAGTTGGTAGAACCTGACCAGAACCCTGGTCACTTGACTCCCAACCCAGTGCTTTCTCCAGCTCTACCCATGGCCCACCTCAAAGGAGAGAGTACAGAGCCCTATATTGCAATGTGGAGAGGGGGACCTGGGTAGGAGACTTGCTCCGGAGGGAGCCCTGGCACCTTCCAGGGGGGACAATTTGTCTTTGAACCAACTGGTTAAGTTGGAGGTCCCACAAAGACTCTGTAAGACCTTGTAAAACCAAAGGCTACCGAGAAAGGTTTGCCAGTTCATTATTCATAAAACAGGATTCAGGAATCATCCAATTCAATTCTATTCCATCCAATTCACCAAATGTGGACAAATTGCATCCTTTCCTGGATTCTAGGTTTCCTCTTTTTTTCTTTTTTTGGAAGCAATCAGGGTTAAGTGACTTGCCCAGGGCCACACAGCTAACAAGTATCTGAGGCCAGACTTGAACTGAGGTCCTCCTGACTTCAGGGTGGGTACTCTATCTCCAATGCTACCTAGCTGCTCCTTAGGTTTCCTCTTTTGTGCACGCGTCAAGGGGTGAGGGAAAGTACCTAGCATGTAAGATGGGGATGACAATATCTGCACAACCTACCTCACTATCATGTTGTGAGGCAAGTGCAGAGGGTAAAGTGCTACATAAATGCTAGCTATTATTATTATTTTTTAGTAATAATTATCAACATATATATGTGCAAGGCACCATGCTCAAGGCTGATAATACAGAGATAGCACGGGCCTTGTTTACAAGGCATTTACCATCTAAGTGGGGAATAGGACAAGTACACAAATAACCATAATATATTTTTGTTCATTGATATAATGAAATATATCCTTGTAGGCAGAGCGGCATAGTACATAAAGGGCCCGCCTTGACTTTAAGAAGAAACTCAAGAAGAAGGCTCAAGACCTGCCTCTAACATTCATTTACTGTAGGACCATGGGCAAGCCTTCTTCTCTGAGCCTTAGGCAACTCTCTAAGCCTCTAAGTTATACTTGAGTAGCAATCTGAGTCAGTGGTGCAAGTTTTGACACTGGGACTTTCCACACATATTAAAATCACAGGCTCTTGACCTAGTGAGTTGTGTGTGTGTGTGTGTGTGTGTGTGTGTGTGTGTGAGAGAGAGAGAGAGAGAGAGAGAGAGATTTCTAGCTACCTAATAATTATTCATCTTTCATTGCTCACTCCTCCATAAAGAATCCCCAGACTTTCCCTTCTTTTTTCCCAGTCTACAAGTATCTCTCCTTTCCTGATATTATCTATATTCCTCATTTAATACTTACTATATAAGGAATGATCTTATTTAGCTTTTTATATCTGTGAATGGTATATGAGACATTAAGAACATGTATGAGTAGCAAAGGAAGTTGGACAAGAATCAAGATGACAGACAGTCCCAGTATTGTTCAGGTGCCCACGGAATCCTAAAAGAGAAAGAAAGGCCTCTAAGCGCACGGAGTTCATGGAAAGCTATGGACAAGAATCACATCAGATGAGAAGGTATAGATGGATTGTGAGAATCAGACTCATGAAAAAAGTACCCACACAAGTGTAAATGACAAAGCCACTGAAGTGGATAAATACATTTTTGTCTACCTTACTAGGTCACAAGCTCCTTGGGGAATAGATGGAGGCTTCTACTTCTTTATTCTATTACACACACACACACACACACACACACACACACACACACACACACACACACAGTGCCACATACACAATATGTGCTTAGGAAATATTTGTTGAGTAACTGATAGGAATTTACAGAGGGAGAAAAATTAGATGGACGGTGTAAAGGCAAGAGTCCACCCTCACCCCGAATTAATCACCAAAGGCTGTTATCTAGATTCAATCAATCAATGGAAAGTAAACTAGCCTTGAATAAGTTCTTAATCAGTTTGAAAGGATCATAGGGGATTTGGATCTTGAGTAAAAGAAATGGTACCACAAAAGAAAGATCTTGTGATTATTTGAGGAAGATCAAGTCACACTTCTTGGGAAAGCTAGTTAAAAGCAAGCTAGTTTAGAGCCAGTCAGACACTTGAGAAAGGACTCCAAATTTTGGGAGATGAAGATTCTGGGACATCCCCCCCACCTTCCCCCCCACCTGCCCCCCCCGTGTCCCCCCCACCAAGGAATTTCCCTTTGGGTGAGGAGACTATGTTTCCTTCTCTCTTGTCTCCCCTCCTCATTGATCATGTTACTGGGGGAATATGGGGTGTTCAAGGAGGAATAACACCTCTGGTGTGAGGGCTTGCCAAGCCCTTTTCGAGGCTGTTCATCTATCTTTGGTGTCTACCTGGCATTCAACTCTCACCTGTAGCTCCAGGTGCCATAACATTCACAGCAGTCACATTCCGGTAAAATTGTCTCAGCAGATGGGCTAAACCAGGTTGAAAGTAACCAACAGGCCTCAAACCCATTGATGAGTTAGGGGGATACCCAGCCCAAGCATGTGAAGACTTCCAACAGCCATGAAGGTGGCTGAAGCAGGTGCTGTGAAACACTTAGAGCTTAGTCAGGCACCGAAGGCACCAGAATCATTCGCTGCATCCTGGGCTATGGCCAGTCATTCTGACTTTTGTCTCACCACTGGATTTCCATGACACTGGAAGAAAAAGTGAGGCTGATGACTTTGTGTAACTGCCTCACTTAAATCCAGTTCCCTCAAGAGTCAAGACATGATGTTATCTGTTCTCTTCAAAAATGGACAAATGACCACTGGGGAGATTGGACTAGTAGCAAACAACACCTGGGATAAGAAAGAAACAAGCTAAAGGCAAACAGGTCTCTCAAGAAAAGGCAACTGAGTATCCAAAGATAGAATGACCGAGTTATGACCTTGTGTACTCTATCAGAACACCTGGAGGACCCTCAGCAGCAGTGTCCACTAGAGCGAGTAGCGGCGTTCCTAGAGCAGTAGTGATCATCCGGTGACAGCAGTCGTATCATCATCACTCATCAGTGGCTGAGAGTCATTCCCAGGACCAGCCAAACACTCTAAGGAAAGGAAGTTTAAGAGCTCTGCCACGGCTTTAACTCACAAAGCTCAACAATTCAGTTCAATAAGCATTTATTAAACACCTACCATGTTCCAAATACAAATAAGAACAAGAAAAACAGTCCCTGCCCTTAAGGAGCTTATAGTCTATTGGGGAAAGACAGCAGACAAAAGGAAGCTGACAAGTGGGGGAAGGGTACACCAGGGGCTATCTTGTTTGGTAGAGTTCAAATCAAGCAGAGCAGCATTTGGAAGGTGGAGAAAGAGCTGAAAAGTCCAGGGGAACTTTGTGAGGACTCCATAAAGACACTTCCAAGAACCAGGAGTTGTAACATTCCTTGGCACATGGATTCCTTATACTTGCGCCTCACTACTATTTTTTTACTATAAGTTTGAGTCCACTCTCTGTAGGGATATCGTATGTACAAGGGGAAAGTTTGTCCCTATTGGGGGCAGGGTGTTTCAGTAACAATTGTCCTCATGATACCTATTTAAAAATATCTTTTTAACAGCTAATTAAGGGAAACACACTGGTGGGGGCTCATGAACAATGACACTGGACACTAGAAACCTCAGTGACCCTCAGGGTTACCTCTAGAATCCTGAGAAAGAGAAGCAGTAGTTGCCCTTTGGGCAGCAGACCCATTAACACAAGTAGGTGTTGGAAAAGTGGCCCTGCAGAGCATGCTACATACAATATCTCTGGAAGGCTTCATGGATGAGATCAGGCTAGAAGGGAAATCCGAAAGTCAAATAGGATGAGCAAGGCAATGAAGATTAGAAAGATCATTGCTGGCAGGGGACACAGTGTGAACAAAGGTACAAAGAGATTAAGAACAGAGCATTTGTGGAACACAGAAAAAACTTCCCTGAGAGGAGGTGAGAGTCTGTATTGAAGAGCAGGGCAAGGCCCATTTCCTTCCTTTCCTGCATTTATGGGTCAGTAAGACAACTGATTCTTGGCAGTTGCAAACTCTGATGTCTGTCTGTCTAAAAATTACTGCAGACACTCTAGAAGAAATCCACATTTTATCCAATTACTTGATTCTCCTCCTTAGCTAACTTATGCTGGGTGTGGATAAAGAAAGGTTCTGATTTACAACCTATGCTCCCTTCCCCCCATCAAAGAGCCAGAAAATAGCCCTTAAGCCCCTAATGTAAAAGAAAAGCAACAGACTTAACTAATGAACTTCCAAATAATCAAAATTTGGAGGTCAATTTTTTTCTGAATCTGCTAATTAAGATAAGGAATGGAGAGGGGAGCAGAAAGGATGATTAACTTCTACCTGGAAACCTTTGAGGATTGACTCTAGAGTAGGCATTCTTAATCTCTTTGATTACTGACCCCTTTGGCAACCTGGTGAAGCCTAGGGACCTCTCCTTAGGAAGTTTTAAATGAATAAAATAAAACACATAGATTACAAATGAAACCAATTATATTGAAATACAATTATAAGACATATTTTTGTAAACAAGTTCATGCCCCCTTGCCCTAGAGGACTCTCGTTTACATAAGATTCTATATGGTCATCACTTGCATGCAGATTGAGTTTGCATCATATTAATTTATATCTGCTAAACTGTTGCTCAATAAATATGTTTTTCTAAAATAAATTGTTTTTCATTTTCTCCCCCATATACATGCCCCATCACCCCAGCAAGACTGTAAGTACCTGGAAGGCAAGGACTCTCTCCTCTTTCCTGTGTATTATTAACCCCACCCCCTTCAAACCCATCCCCTTCCTTCCTCCCAGGCTCACCACAGGCTTCTGTCTAGCACCAAATACACCACAGTGTTTCTCAGTTCTCTCAAGGGGCTATATAGATCAATCAACCAATAAATAAACATTTATGAAGAGCCTACCATGTGCCAGGCACTGTGCAAAAGGGTAAAAGACAATGTCTGCCCTCAAGGAGTGCATAATCTAATGGGAGTACAGGTATAAAACAACCAGAAAAACCCATCTTATGCAAACTATTTATATTGTGAAACCATATATATAAATTAATTACCAATGCAATGTTCTGTAAGCCATTCTCTGGTAACTAATAACTATAATTTTAAATACCAAGAATGTGACCAAGTGCAACTACTCCTAATCTTGCTGGGTTTCTCCATAGCCTCCAGCAGCCCAGCTCATTTCTGCATCTGGAAGGAGGGAGATTCTGCATCTCCAGGGATCCTGAGCATTTCTGGAGCTAAATCAGACCTAGGTCCCACCGGGGACTTCCTCCTCCAATATGGGAAGCAGTCAAAATCTCCTCACTTGGTCACACACAAGTACACTTGAGAACCAATCAAAAGTAGAGGGGAAAAAAAGAGGAGAAAGGGAGGAAACTCAGATACATAAGGGACAAAGTAACCCTGCTTATTATAACAGCCTGGTTTGTGTTCCCTTAACTTGCCCAACATGTATCAGTTACACAAAACGATGACATTATGTAAGCAATATTTCAGGGGGGGCAGAGACGCTTGATCCAGAGATCCAGATATATTACTAAGGCACTCATAAGCAAAAGTCTCCTTTATACCAAAATTTCATAACAGTATTTTTTGTAATAGAAAAAAAAAGGAAACAAAGTAGATACCTACCCATCAAGTGGGGAATAGCTAAACATACCATGGAAAATACATATTAATGGACTATTACCATGTGGTAATTAAAGAATTCAGAGAAGGATGGGAAGATTTATACTAATTGGTACAACATGAAGTAAGCAGAACCAGGACTAAATGTCACAGAAAAGGAAAGAATGAAAAAAAAAATGAAACCAAATATCGTAAAGCTATAATTACCAAGTTTGGCCCCAAAGAAAATAAAATGTGCTCTGTCTCTTTACTTTGCACAGGTGAGTATTATGGGTATGGAAAACTAAAACTATATGTTTGTCAAACTGGGTTGGTATGATGGTTAGTTTTACTGAATTGCCTTTTTTTCCTCTCTTACTTTTTAATTCTTTGTTGTAAGGAATAATTTGGAAATTAGGAAATGAAAATTATATTATAAAAGCAAAAGATTTTCCATTTAAAAAATATGTATATTTAAATGGGAGATACATTTCTTGGTGATCAAAATTTGGATTGTAAAAGATTAAAATAATTCCCTACAGAGAACTTAATTGAAACGCAGGGTTGAACAAAGCTGATGAGCAGAGCCAGGCTAGTCTCTTCTCTAGTAATTGGCCAAAGGATGTTACAATGGGGTTGCTCAATGTTTCAGTGGGAGTTGGTTAGAATGTATTAAAGATGATGTTGTGAAACAACAGGGTTACAGCAATAGGATGCAGCAGATGCCTGCATCACACAGAGATATGTGATTCTGGTTCATGTTCAGCAACCTTGGCCTTGACCAAAGCAGCCTAAAAGTCAGACTATGAGGCCCTCCCGATTTCTCTCACTGCCTGGGCAAACTGAGGTTGGACCAATTCCAGAGGAAGACTTCTGGGTCATCCTCATTTCTTCCTCCTCCCTCATCCCCTTCATCCAACCAAGTCCTGTTGACCACACCCTACAATCTATTGATCCCCCTCCACTTAGATTCTCCTCACCCTGGTAATAGGAAGACTTGATAGTGAAGGAAAACAATACGCACAATGATTGCAACCATGCAAATCAACACCAAAAGGAAGTAAAAAGCAGTAAGGGTAATAGCCAATGTTAGTTCGAGAGGGCAGACGACAAAACACACCTCTCTCCTCTGGGAGAGGCGGGCAGGACAGCTGTCTGAAGGTGTGTATTCTGACACAGTCACTGTGTCAGTGGCTTTTGCTTGATTGGTTTTATTTGTGACAATGGAGGGTTCCACCTCAACTGGCCTGGTCCCCTCCACTCCTGTCCCCTTCCCCACACACACAATGTTACAGTTCTTTGGGGATGAAAGGAATATTGGGAAAGATCTGGGGTATAACACAATAGGAATCAATGCGACTTTTCAAAAGAAAAAGAGGTAGTTAAATGAGATTCTCTCTAAGGTCCCTTCCATCCCTAACATCCTAAGCTTCTAAAAGAAAACTTTCATCAGGGTGGAGTTGTTAATTATGGGTGACTGAAAGAAGTATTTTTAAGACCAGTGGAGATTTTCCTCTGGTCTCAGGAGATGGTAGTAATACAAGCTTGCCTAGAGACATGGAGCTAGACAAAATGACCTCTGATTCATTTTTTTTTCCATCTCCCCCACCAGATATTATTCTGACCTCCACTCCTTCCTCCTCCCACACAAGTGGGCCTGGGAATTACCTGAGGGGAACAGAGGGGAACAGACTGACTGCAGGTACCTAGAGACAAATATGTAGCTTGTCCAGTGGGGCCACTTTTCCAAGAGAGGGAGATGGTCGTTATTTGAGAGCTTCTCTGTAAAGGCTACCATGAAGCTGGGTTACGGGGCCAAAGAGACCCTGTGCAGCTAGAAGACCCTGTTCAAGAGCTGGGCCACTAGCCCCAGGAAGAGGCCAAGCTCCTCCCTGGTATTCTAAGACCCTGTCTTCCCCCAACCCGTGCCCCCCCTTCCCTCCATCACTATCCAAGCTGAACTTGTTTGTATCTTTACACATTTGTGCCCATCTTTCTTAAATGACTAATCAATACAAATTTGTTGGGCTTTGGAACTTGTAGTAAAACAATGTAACTATTCACAGCTCTGATGGAAGAAATGCATTCCTTTATCTGGGGTTCTTTGAGAGGGGCACACATGGCTTGGTGAAAGAGGAAGCCCGATGGGCTGAATCAAGGTTAGTGATCAGTGGGGTGCTAAGTGTCACCACCAAACTGGCTTCACATGATTAGGAGGCAGCATAGCATAGCGGATAGAGAACCTCAAATTTCCCCTGTATAGAAAAAAGGGGGACTGATTTATATGATCTCCAAGTCTCTTCCTACTCTAAATGCTATGAGCTTATGAAAGATTACTGTAGGCTGGAGCAACCAGGAAGGGAGCCACAGAGGAGCCACAGGTCCTAAAATGTTCTCTTAATAATGGGTAGATGCGATAGAATAGGCAGGAAAGGAAAGAGCAGACAAGAATGGCTGAGTCATTGTGTTCAGGAGGAAATGTGTATGTCATGTCTATGGTACAGTGAATAGACCAGCCTGGTAAAGTAGAGTTTTTGTGAGGACACAGACGGAGATGAAGCCAAAAAGAAGCCCTTTGGGGGACTGGGGAGGGGGAGAGGAGAATGAGGGAAGAAAGAGGGATTAAGAAGGACATAGTGACAACCAGGAAATGGGCTAGCTCAATCCCAATGAAGTCATGGGGAGTTCTCAAAAACCTAGCACCAGGCCCGCTGTCCCCCAACCCACCCCATGGGCTTCTGAAGCTCCCCACCCTGGGTGGTACCCAACCCCAACAGGACAGGGCGAGAGGTCTTCACTCTACTTTGTGAGCCCTGCTCTCCTTGCTTTCATCAAAGGTTCTTGAAGCCTTCTGCAAACACTAATTAGGCTGCCAGTTCCCTCCTGGGATAATTACAGGCCTGGTGCAGAAGCGAGCTGCAGCAGCACTGGGGAGGAGGGGCTTAGATCCAAGATCTGTGATGGACAAAGGTAGCTTGGCCTCTCAGAAGGAGGTGGAGGGAGGGCCCTGAGCCTCCCCACTCTGGAGAGTCACCCTGAAGAAAAAACGCCCAAGCCAACTAGGAGCAACTGAGAGGAGGAGGGGCTCATTTGAGTTTTGACTGAGAGTGATGGGTGGTGCCAGGCAGGGTCCCAACACTGCCAAGCCACAGGCAGCAGCACCTTCTGGTTTGGGTTTTGGGTTTGGTTTGATTTGGTTTAAATTTAATTTTTTTTCTTGGTAAAAAAATATTTTCTCTCATTCCCATATTCCTCTCCATTAAAAAACAAAAACAAAACCCTTGTTAACAAACATGCAGTCAAGTAAATCTAATTCCCACATTACCCAAGTCCAAAGATGTTTATCTCGTTCTGCATCCTGAGTCTCTCTTCTTTCTGTTAGGAGGTGGGCAGCACGTCTCACTTGCCTGAGGCAGTTAGGTGGCACAGTGGATAGAGCAAAGGGCCTGGACTTAGGAAGACTAGAGTTAGAATCTTGGCTCACACTTAACCAGCTGTGTGATCCTAGACAAGTCACTCAATCTTTGCTTCAGTGTTCTCATTTGTCAGAGGGGGATAATAGCATGACTTTCCTCCCAGGGTTGTTACAAGGATCAAAGGAGATCATAATTGTAAAGCCCTTAGCACAGTGGCTGGCACATAGTAAGAGCGATATTAATATAGCTATTCTAATTAGTATTATCTTGGGGAGTCGCAGCTGTTGTTATTGTACGAATTGTTCTGCTCATTTCGCTGTGCATCAATTCATACGAATCTTCCCAGGTTTTTCTGGAATTGTTCCTTTCATCGTTTCTTATGGCACAATAGCATTCCATCATATACTACAGTTTGTTCAGTGATTACCCAAATGATGGACATCCCCTTGGTTTTCAGTTCTTTGCCATTGCAAAGAGAGTTCTTATCAATATTTTTGTATGTATAGGTCTTTTGCCTAGTAGCAACACCTAGTACTTACCTGGGTCCTCTGACTCTCTGTGTTCTTTCCCCAGAAAGGGTGTTCATTTCAAGTATGGGGCAGACCAGCTGGGCCTTGGGACAAAGGATTCTTCTTCCCTTCTTCCCTTCACATCTCACTCCACGTCTGGCTTCAGTGTATATAGAGGGGAGGCTGATGTGAGAAGAGTAAAGTACGGGGATCACCCAGAGGCTAGACTGATGCCCCTGTAGCAGCAGCAGCATCTCACCCTTGGGAGGGGAGTTTGGAGGCAGCTGCACAAATCTGAAAGGGGATCCACAGAGTAGCAGAGAGGATGCGCGGCTTCGGAGTCAGAAGACTTTATTGAGCACCATCTCTGCCACATATGAGTTATGTGACCTCAGGAAAGTCATCTAACATCCCCTCCCCGCCCCCACCCCCCGCAAGGCTCAGCTTCCTAACTTGCAAAATGGAGATGAGGATACCTACTCTGTCAACTTCACAGAGTAGGACAGTTGTGAAGAAGAAACGAAATGAGAGGATGTGCTTGAAAATACTTTGTAAACTACGAGCAGGATGCCAGTGTAAAATAAAATGACCGTCGTCGTTGTCATCATCATTCAGGGGCATCACTGCCCCTCATCTTTCACGTGGAAGTTCAGGCCCCTCTGAGGAAAGTTCTGGAGCTTCCGAGGGCCTCCTGCCCACTGCCTTCCTCTGTTTGTATCTGCTCAAGAGGCATCTGGATCCAGGAAGATTCAGGAATACTTTTGTTGTTGTTGAGTCATTTCAGTTGTGTCCGGGGTTTTCTTGGCAAAGATACCGGAGTGGTTTGCCCCTTATGCTATTTGACGTCTGAGGAAACTGAAGCAAACAGGGTTAAATGACTTGCCCAGGGTCCCACAGCTACTAAGTGTCTGAGGCCAAATTTGAACTCAAGTCCTCCTGACTCTGGGGCAGTCACTGCACCCACTGTGCGAGATAGGTAGTTGTCTACAGAGCGAATGGTAAAGCAGGGCAAGAAAACGAGGGAGCAGGGGGGAAGTTTTCCAGCCTTGATCAGAACACACAAATGTGTTGTTCAGGCTTTGATTTAAGACTCTCTAAGGAGAGAAGTCCAAAGACTGCAGGTGCAGCTACCTCCCGTGGAAAAGAAGGTACCTGTGTAACCCGGGAAAGGAGAGTCTCCATGAGAGCTTGGATGGTATTCAGCAAGATTCTCTCCTTTCTGGACCTCAGTTTCCTCATCTGTAAAACAAGGATGTTGAACTAGATGATTCCTAATGTCTCTTTTAGTGCTAAATTGTATGTTGGTGAGATGGTGGTGCTTCCGAGGCAGAGGAATCATTCATCTTGGACTTCCAGGGAACAGGAAACTCACACCTACCCCAGTATGAACCATTAGCTCTAGGTGCTGTAAAGAGGCAACATCTCCCACCTGGATGACCATACTAAGCTCCTAATTAATCATCTTGCCTCAGGTTTCTTCTTTGCCAATCCATGCTCCAAACAGCCACCACTTTAGAAGCTGTATGACCTGGACCACTGCCCATTCCTAAAGTACAAACCTGACCCTATCACTCCTTAGATCATTAAGTTCCCTACTCCCCTACCTCTATTTCTTCCGTGAAGCCCTTCAGAAGCTGGTTTCAGACTCTACCTTTTCAGATTCACTCAGTGTTTGTCTCTTTTATAGAATACATGGTAGAGCCATACCAGCTTACTGTTATCCCACACAGAACATTCCATCTCCTGCTCCCATGCCTGAAATGCATTCCCTCCTCACCTGTGCCCTTTAGGGCAGCTCAAGCACCCTCTAAAGTATCCCTCCTCAGTGTGTATGAGTTTAAGGTCTCCATGAGCATGAAAGCACTGCCCTCAACCCCAAAGAAGGAAAGGGCAAAGGAACAGGAAACAGGGTTGCCAAACTCTGTCAACATCATGATTCAGCAGAAGGCCCATATTTAGAGCCTATCTTTGTAATCTAGTTAGTTCTGTGTTAGGGAGATCTCTGGTTGAGGGATGAGAGTGAAAGGTAGGCCTTTCCAAGAGCCACCATCACTTAGTAGAAGCTGTCTGGTATTGCTACAAGTCCACTAGGTTCTACCACAGGTCCTCCACTGCCCTCCCTGTGGGGAAATCCTTTACCTTCATGGTTTCTGCAATACCTTGGACTTCAAAAACCTACTTCCTGTCTGCCTGCCATATACTCTCTGTAAATCAAGGGCCAGACACCAAAGTGATTTCCCTAAAACACAGGTTTGACTGTGTCATTCCTCACTATTCAATAAACTCCAGGGGCTCCCAGTTGCCTCCAGGATCAAACATGAAATCCTCTGTTTGACATTCAAAGTCCTTCACAAGCTAGCACCCTCCGCCCTACTTTTCCAGTCTTCTTATAGCCTACTCCCCACCATATGCTATGGCATTGGCCTTCTTGATCCAATTCTCTCTCTCAGCTCTGGGCATTTTCTTTGGCTGTTCCCCATACTTGGAATGTTCTTCCTCCCTCCTCATCTCGGCCTACTGGCTTCCTTTAAGTCCCATCTAAAATCCCAGCTTCTACAGGCAACCATTCCTAATCCTTGTTAATTTTAGTGCCTCAACTCTCAATTATTTCTTATTTATATAGCTTGTTTGGACATAGTTATTTGCCTACTGTCTTCCCCATCAGATTGTAAGGTCCTTGAGGGCATATAACATTAAGGCAGAATTCATGACTTCAAAGATAACCATGAATATGCCAGAATGGTCCAGAATCCCAGGATATAAGGAATTCTCTAAGTAGAAGGCAGAGGAGTTAAAGCATTTATTGAAGCTCCAAAGTAGCATACCCACAGACCAGTGCCCCCAATTTGACATCCTGGCAAGAACCTTCCAAAACCAGTACGCCCATCTCACAATAGTGACCAGGAGGCCACAGAAAAACATCATGGCAGCAAGCCAAGCCATACTGGTTCTTCCCCTCCCAATGCCAGGGCCCTCCAGCAAGAAGACCACCCACTGGCCTCAAGCCCCTGCTCAGCACTTTCCGGTCTGCATGAGGGTCAGTCCTGCTTTTTGTAGCACTTGCTGCCATCGTCGGCTGCCTCATCCCAATCGGCAAGCTATGTTCCCTCCTCTCACACAGTCGCCAGAAGTCATCACATCGACCAGAACATCATCTGAGCGACCAGAACTCAAGCGCCTATCATTGGCTCCAGTCCTAGCCACTCTCCCAGGACTCTGAGAGCCCACTCAAATGGGCAAGAAAGATCTCCCCATTCACTGGTTGCCTTTACAGGGCAGGACCTATCTTTTGCCTTTTTTTCTTATTCTCCCCTCCCCCACCAGTGCTTAGCACAGTCACTGGCACAGTGGTAGGCACTTAATAAATGTTAATTGATCGACTGACTGATAGTCGTGAGGAGTAAGATCCCAGACACCAAGCAAGAACCAGCTGCTTTCTGTGTCACTGTCCCTCATCCCACGGCTCCTTTTCTTCTCTCAGAGAGACAGACACCCTTCTCACCTACCACCCATCCTAAGTAGGACCTTGAGGTCCTAATTTTATAATCTTCTTTCCTCTGAGAATCCCTATTAATAATTAATTCATAATAACTCATTTCTATAGTGCTTAAAGTTTTAAATGTAGAATATCAACACCTCGAGAGCAGAGGCTACTACTCTTTGCATTCTAATTCCCAGAGCCTAGCATACTGCCTGACACATAGTAGGTACTAAATAGACATTGATTGATTGATCATCTGATTGACTGATTAAAAAGATTTGTCTTCTTATAGATCCTGGAAGGTAGGACTGCTTACATCATTATCTCCAGATACACTACAGATGAAGAAGTTAAGTGATTTGTTGAAGTTTACATAATGTCACGAAACCGAAATCAAACCCCAGAATCCAAGCCCAACCAGCCTTCCATTATATCACACTGCTTTTCCCAGTAGGATTATTATCCTCCTTTTCCTTTCTCAACTCCCATAGACCAGCTGCTGACCGCCATTTTGCTCAGCACCATAAAACTTGTCAAGGAACTCCCTACCTCAAAGGGAAACAGCTTAGGGAGCCCAACAGTTATTTTGTACCTAATGGCAACAATAAGGATAGCCAGGGCATCTCAGGTCCCTTGCAGGTCTAGATCTATGAAACTAGGGTCCTCTTTTATCTTATATCATGTTCCCTTGCTTATACTCAACCTTGATATGTTTATAGAACAAAGGGTGCCTTTAAAATGTTCATCATTTCTGTTATAAGTACCTATCATAGTTAATTGGGACTATATTTTTTCTCTTTTAAAAATAATATTTTATTTTCCTGATTACATGTAAAGACAACTTTTAACACTGATCTTTAAAATTTTTTGAGTTTCAAATTGTCCTTCTCTCTCCCTCACTGCCCCCCTCCCTGAGACAGTAAGCAATCTGATATAGGTTATACATGTTCAATCATGTAAAGCATATTACCTTATTAGTCATGTTGTGAAAGAAGACACAGATCCAAAGGAGAAACACACACACACACACACACACACACAGAGAAAATGAAAAACAGTATGCTTCAACCTGCATTCAGACTCTATCAGTTCTTTCTATGGGTCTGGATAGCTTTTTTCATCATGAGTCCTTTGGAATTGTTTTGGATCATTGTATTGCTCAGAAGAGTTAAGTCATTTATAGTTGATCGTTGTACAATGTTGCTGTTACAGTGTACAATGTTTCTCTCACTTCGTTTTGCATCAGTCCATATAGGTCTTTCCAGATTTTTCCAAAATTTACCTGTTCATTATTTCTTATAGCACACTAATATTTTGATACTATACTTCTTACACCCACCCACCATCTGTCTGGATGCTGCTCTTCTGAAGGAGGAAATAGGAATTGTTTGGAGAACCTTCTCTTGATCTTCAAGTATTTATCACAAAGATCAATATCATGGAATCTAAAAACGGTAGAGCTGAAGAGGAAGGGGACTTCATCTAGTCCAATGAAGAGTGGCCTGCCAAGGATCCCACAGTGGTAGGCGAGACTTGAACCTGTCTCCTGACTCCCTGACCTGGGCTCTTTCACTTACTACCCAACCTTCTCTGTCACTTTCCTGTTCCAGAAGCTTTTAGGGGACCTTCTTTGACCTCTCTCTGGGAGATGTTAGGGTCAGGCAACGCTGAGGATGACTGTGCTTTCTGACTCATCAGCCTCCTAGATGACACCCCTCCTTCCCAAGAACACCAGCTCTCTTTAATGCATGACTGTCCTTGTTAAAGGAGTAAAATTAGCGTTTATAGGGAGAAGCCACCGATCAGCCAAGGAAGCTGACTTCAAGCCAGCAACACCATAGCAACCCTTGTCCATGCAGAGAACTCCAGGCAATCATTGGGGACCTTGATAACTTTTTCAGCATGTCCTCCTCACCTAACTCTTTTGCTCCAGTCTGGCTGGGAGCATTCCTTCTCCTCCTATGCCTCCGTTTCACAATGACACCCCGAAGGACAAAATGATAAACAAAAGCATGGCACAGTCTTGGAAGAAGAGAGTCGAGAGTGCTAAAACTCAAAATGAACTGAGGCTGGAGTGGAATGCTGCTAACAAAAATGGCTTTTTAGTTCTATAGTGGGGGTGGGTTGGGGGTGGGGGGAGACCAAAGAAGGCATAGGACTGCTGGTTAGGATCCATCAGGAGGATGGAGATGATAGATTTTGAACTAGAAAGAACTTGAGGGGCTACCTAGTCTAGTCCCCTCACTTTGTGGATGAGGAAACTGAGGCCCAGTGAGGAAAAGTAACCAAAATCACAGAACTGGGATTCAAACACATGAAATCCAGCACTCTTTCCAGCACACCAGGCTGTCTCCATGGGAGCACTATCCATTGTTGGAGATGATAATAGCAGATCACAGAGAAGAGACAGAATGATCCAACCCTTTATTTTGCTTCTGTGTTTTTTTTAATTTTTTCCCTGCCTGAGAAAATGATCCTTGGACTGGAAAGGACATAACAGAAACTGGAAGATGGGATTGCTGAGCCAGTGTTGGTGACCTTTGAAAGACTATGGATATTGGGAGAGTCTTCGGGACTGAAGGACAAATGTTGATTTGATTTCCAAAAGAGGAATGAGAGGGAAGTCTATAACCTACCACCTTTGATTCTTACTACCTTCACAACCTGGGGCTAATTGCTTTACTTTTCTCGGCCTGTTACTTCATTTGTAAAATGAAGGAGTTGGACTAAATGGTCTCCAAAATCCCTCCCAACTCTAAAGTTATGATCCTCTAGAGCTCTGAGAAGTTAGATGACTTATCCAAGGCCACACAGTAAACAAATGGTGAAATCTGTACTAGAATCTAGGTCTCTTGACCTTCACCAGCCTTTTCTACTCTCTGCTTTTATAGTATGATTACAGGGGCAGCAGAAATATTCTCACCTCTGCCCTCCAATAATGACTCCCCCCATTAGCTTGTCAGGGATGTCTGGAATGTATTCCTTTGGGCGAAGGTTTTGCTCCCTGTTAAAGTATAAATATTCCCCACAGGAAATAACACACTTGGCTTCTACCAATCATTAACATCTCAGCATAAATTAATTTATTAGCTTTTCCAATGCTCTGAGAGTAAGTTTTTGGTTTTTTTTTAAAGTGAGGACGAGAGGGATAGGTACAAACCAAGGTAGCTGCCTACCAAGGACAGACAGGTGTGGTAGGCCCTAAACAGTGAAGGTGAAGCAGCTAGGGAACATCGCACTGGGCTGGTGGTGAGATGAGGAAAGGGAAGCAGGAGGGTCTGAAAGGCTGGTGGGGGAGGGGGCACTAAAGGCATAATTTGCTCTTGTAGTTTTGTTGAAAAATGTGAGCAAGGCCTGATGTTAGCTTAAATGTTTGTGTCTTCGAGTATAAATGCAAAGAAGGGAAGGGCTGAATGAACACTGAGTAAGAGAAAAAAGCAAGATTTGTCAGCACCCTAGAATCTCAGAAGGGAGGATAAGAATTAGTCACAATTTTCCCCAAAATGTCTTGCTGCTTCAGTCAGGAAGTCAACCCATCTGAGGCACTGAACCCGTTGTGTGTTGGGCACTGTGGGGTTTACAAAGATCTATCAGACATAATTTATCAATTGATTGATAAGGAATCCTCTTTAACCCTCAGCGGTCCTCTGACTCTTATCCCCCAAATCCAATCAATTGTCAAGTCCTGTTAATTCTATTTTCTCTGCTCCTCTTCTCCATTTACCCTGCTACCACCCTAGTTCAGGCCCTCAGCCCCTTCAGCCTGGACTGCTGTCATAACCAATGCCCTCAGCTCTAGTCTCTCCTTTCTTCAGTCCCCACTTCACACCACTTTGAAAAGCAATCTTCTTGCCTTATAGGCTTCCCATCATGCCAACTACCTGCTCAGAAACCTTCAAGAAGTTCCTTATGGATCAAACCTTAGCTTGGCATTCAAGGCCCTCCCCAAGCTGGCTATCTCTTTCCAGTCTTATTTCACTTTACCATCCTGGCTTTCTAACTGAACTAGGCTCCTAGATTCTTTGTCCCACATTGAATTCCCCTCTTTCAAGGAGGAAGGAATTCACATCTTCCTCATTTCTTCCTGTTAGAATCTTCTCCCTTCATACTCAAAAACTACATATCATTTCCTGTATGAAGCCCTCCCTTGTCCCATCAGGTGAAAGTGATGTTTCTCACTTTGTAATTCTTTAGAAACTTTGCTCAGAGGGCTCCTCTGCTCTTATCCTTACAGCACATTTATATGCACACGGCAGTGGTTTTTAAAGGAAGTGACAGCAGGGAATTACTGACAATTATATGGTGCTTACCCTTACAATCCATCACAGGCATGTTAGAGTCTCTCAGTGTTCCTATGTGTGCTCTGATGCCTCACAGCAAAGAAAAATGTTATGCCCTGAATCAAAAAAGTTTGAGAAGCACTGGTGGACGTGTTACCCACTCCACCCTCCTCAGTCAGTCAATCAATAAACATTTGTTAATCATCTACTATGTGCCAAGCACTGAGATACAAATATGCAAAAGAAAGTCTCTGCCTTCAAGGGGCTTACAGTCTAATGGGGGAAGCTGAAAGGCCAAGGAGGGGGAAGGAAGGGGAAGGAAGCTGGCAGGAAATGAAGAGATGACTGGCCTGGGAGCCCTCTTTAGATGGAGGTTTTGGGAGGAGTAGCTAGCTCAACTCTCCAGCCCTCTAATCAGAAGGGCAGAGGGTACTAATAATACTGGTGAGGTGTTGTAATGGCAATTTAAATTTGAAAATCTTTCCCACCCATTAATTGGCCCATGTGACCTGCTTATGTCACAGGAAGGCTAAGTCACATATGGTGGGAGGAGCTTGCTGAAGGAGAGGAACAGGAAAGGGTGGAGCAGGAAGAGCTGGGGGAGAGAGCAGACATGTACTAGCTGTGCTGTGAGTGTTGGTTGGTGGCAAGGCCCCAGCAGGAGGTGGGAAGGTTATGGGATGGCTTGACTCCCTGCTGTTCCGGAGTTTTCTTGCGGCTTGAATGGGTCGGACTTACTGGTTTTGGGATCTGGTTCTTTGGCATCTGAATAAATGGTTTAGTTCTTCTATTTTCTATACAGAGAGTCTCTTGTGTTTTGTGATATGGAACTACATAGGCAAACTGACAATTATCGCCTATATTGTGATTATTGTCTTCCTAATACAGGTGTGGGTACCAAAGGTGATCCAGTCTTGAAGGGTGACTCTTCTGGGATCTCCTCAAACTACAAGGTTCTTGAGGGCAGGAACTATACTGGTTTTTATCCTTATAGACTCATAGATTTGGAGCTGGGAGGGACATTATAAGTCATTGAAAAGTACTTTCTCATTTTCCTGCAGTTGTCCAGGGAATACTGTGGAGACCTGGACTCTAGCAAGATAAGGCCAAAGCTGGCCTAGAAAAGCTCGGAGTGGTTCCAGGGGCAGAATCCAGATTTCTAGTGGGGAGGAAGTAGAACTGATGACCCAGGTAAAGATGGCATGGCTTGAGGTATCAGGTAAATGACTTACGTAGTGTCACACAGCTGGGAAGCATTTGAAGCAATATTCAAACCCTGGTCTTCCTAACTCCAAGGCCAGCATTCTATCTGCTACACCATGCTTCCTGTCTTCTTATGTATCTCTTGAGTGATTGACTGATGGACTATAAGCAGTTCCTAGCCATGGGACCCTGATTTTAGCAGATGTTCATAGCAAATAGGTTGAATTTAAAAAAAAAATAATAAGCCCACATCTTGAATTTACAAAGTGCCTTTCCCACAACACATCTATGAGGGAGGGAATACAATTTTTATTACATTCATTTACAGATGGGGAAACTGAGGCTCAGAGAGAGCAAGGCAAAGGAGGAAAGTGCCAGAGTTGGGATTCAGGTCTTTTGACTCCAGGATCCTTGCTGTTTCCACTAGGAAAATTATTTCTACCAGGCTGCCTCGTTTTGGGGAAAGGAAGGAATGTTTTTCCTAACACTAATAATTAAGCTTTTTGTTGTTGTTGTTGGTTTCCTTCTGCTTGTAAGTCTGTGTAAGCATTACAGTCTGGTTGTTCTTCAGATAGCTAACTCAGAGCAGATGGGATTGTTTAGAAAGCCCCACCTCCAGCCAGGGCGCCATGCACCATAGGCAGCAGCCCCAAGAGCTCAGGCCCCACCCAGGGCTGGAGAGAGAAAAGAGGACATGTATCTGCCAGAATGGCTGCCTTTATAGAAAGGTCCTGGGATCCTGGATGGGGGGTCTGGGGAACAGAAAGAGAGCCAGCTGAAGGGGGGAAGAGATGGGGAAGCTGCTAGGGAAGTAAGAGCATGAACTTTAATTCTAAGATCTGATGGTCACTGAATTGAACTGAATTAGATTGCCATTCAGGACCTCTTTAGGGAGACTGTAATTAGGAATTCCAGGACCTAGGACAAATATAGCTGGGGGTGGGGACGGGATGTGGTTGGCATAGTGCCTGGCACACAGTAGGTGCCTTAAAAATGTTTATTGACTCACTGGTGGTGGTAAAAGCATCTAATTAAGGTCATTTCTGTGTACAGTTGAGTTAGGGGAGGGGAGGAAATTGAGGAACTAGGATGCCAGGAAGTTCAAAAAGGGGGTGAGGGGAGAGCAATAGAGAAGAAGACTGTGTGGCACAGTGAAAAGAGCACTAGATCTGGAGTCAGATGACCTGGATTCAAATCCTACCTGTTACCTATGTGACTTTGGCCTCAGATTCCTCAAAATTAAGAGTTGGATTAGATGGTCTCGAAGTTCCTTCCAATGCTAGGTCTATGAGCCAGGTACTGAAGTTATTGGGGAGGAGGGACAGTGACCCAGAAGTCCATAGACAGCAACAAGGATCTAGACAGGACAGAATGAATTTCAAAGGGAGAAAAGTAGTTGCTGACAGAGGGTGGCTGAAAATGGGTCTATAAGTGAGCCCACTGGAGTGTATGGTAGTCAAGGAGGGCTAGCATCTCTGGTGTGACGGCTTACAGAGTCCTTTCCAGGCTGCTTATCTGCCTTTGGTGGCTACCTGGCACTTAATTCAGTAAACCATCTTGGCATATGGGATAAACCAAGGTGAGGGTAATTGACAGGCCTCAAACCTGTCGGTGACTTAGAGGGGTGACGTCCCCAAGCACGTGAAGACTTTTCCTTGTGAAATGCGCAGATGAGATTAGTTTGTTACAAGAACCATGAAGGCAGCTGACGCAGGGGCTGTGGAGCACTTAGAGCTTGGTTAGACATCAAAGATGCCAAGGTCATTTACTACATCCTGGGCCATTGCCAGTGGTCCTGACTTTTGTCTTGCCACTGGACTTTGATGATTCTGGAAGAGAAAGTGAGGCTAATGATTTCGCACAACTCTGCCTCTCTTAAGTCCAATTCACTGAGAGAAAAGACATGAGGTCATTGGTCCTCTTCCAAAACAAAAGACAGACAACAACAAGTGAGCCCAGAGGGGGCCAACTCTTCCTCCTGGCCATGTGTGTAAAGGGCTATGGGAAAAGGAGCAGCTTGCCTGGACCCCAGAACCTGCCAAGGGATATAGTAACTTCAAGAGAAAGCAAAGCTTTAAAGAGCACCAAACAATGAAAGGAGAGTGAGAGGCAGAGATCTAGGATCACATACTCCTCCATGGAGATCTGGAAAGAGACCTTGTGGGCCATCTAATCCAACCTCCAATATTGCAGATGAGGAACCTTGAGGCCAAGGTCATATAGCTAGTAAACGGAAGAGCCAATATTCACACTCAGAACCTCTCACAATTTTCATTGCACCACAATAGAGAATATTCCAGAAGGGCCAATGGGAAGGGAGGTTTATGGGAGGAAGGGCTAGGACTGAACTTACTCTAAGAATGGCATTTCCAGATGGCTCAGATCTCCAGGATGGGGACTGTATAAGGGACTCATTGTGCCCATTCTGGGTAAGTGGGGACCCTGAGAAGTAGCAGCTTGAAAGCCTTTCAAGGGAGTGGGGCTGGCCAAGTAGTCAGCACCGGTTGGGAGGGGGTAGTCTGGGGGAAGGAAGAGCGAAACGTGGTCCCCAGAGGAGGAATTCCTCTTCCCCACCTTGGAATTTCCACATTTAGGTCAAAACCTCAGTTGCCTGGTGCTGTTTGTCTTTCAACTAATTAGGTCACCTCAACAACCTAGTGAGGCAAATAGAAAAGTTAGTATTTCCACGTTCTAGATAGAGAACTCAGGGTGGTAAAACTCCTTGTCCAAGCTCCCACAAGTAAGCAGAAGCACAGCTGGAATTATAAACATGTCTTCGCACTTGAAGAGCTGTGATCTTTCCTACCACCTCAAGCTAAAGGATTCAATGCCCACTTTCTCCACAGGCCGCCTCCTGTTTCCCCTGACCATCTCCCTAGTTCTTTGCATCTATTAGATTCTGATACTTCCCTAACATGAAGGCACGTATACTTTTATTCACTGGATAAAAATCATCAACTGGCCTTTTAACGGGTCATTATCAAAAGCTTCTACCTGAGATAGGAGGGCACTGAGGTAAGTGCCTAGGACTTTGTGCCTAAATCCCCCTGAGGAGAAGGTAAAAAGTTTCCTTGGGACATCTGTTCCAGCATCTGCCCCCATTTGATCAAAGAACTGATGCCTTCTTCCCCTTGAGCAGACCACAGACAGACCTTTTGGACTGGCAGAAACAGCTCCTCCAAATGACATTCAGATTTCTTTCCAGTGGCCTGGAGAGCAGGGAGGGAGGAGTGAGAACTGTGTCCTTCTTCCCTCTTTCTGAGGCAGAGGAAGAAGCTAAGTGGCCAGATACCTTGGAAATTCTGCCCAGAGGAATTCTGAAAACTGGCCTGGCCCATTCTGGAAAGGATGTCTATCCCTGCTAATTGGCTGTTTTCAATCTGAGAGTCTGGAGTATTGGCTTCTCTGGGCAATGGTCAACCTAGAGAGAGGGCTGTGGAGACGACTAAACTAGGGGGGAAAGGAGATCTAAAAATCTCTGGGGTTGTTTCCCATGGAGGCCAACTGTCTACTTTGGTCAAGACCCAGGCCCATATTTTATCTGGTGAAAGATTAAGAAGGGGGATTATTCTATCTGTGTAATGGGGGTTGGGGATCTAGCACTAATGTTACCATTAATACACCGAATTTTGTATCCAGCCACCAGTGTTTTTTGCAGTCAGTGCCTCTCAGCCCTTTCTGTCTCTCCAAATCCTCCCCCAGTCTTCCCAGCCCCTGCTGACTTCCTCAGTCCTCTATGACACTTTTTCAGGGTAATCCAACCCACACTGATCTTCACTCCTACTGCTTAATAAAATATAATAGAATACAATGAACAAAAATAATTAGCCCAACATATAAACCCTCACCTTCCTCCCTTACAACAGACATCAAGTCCAGACACCTTCTTCCTTAATCACCTCCTACTGATCCGTGGAGACAGTAGCTGCCCATCAGTGTTCATTGAACTAGATTTGGCCAGCATCAAATGTTTAAGGTGGGGCAGAGAGAGGGAGGAGAGCTCCCTCCCACCTTCACATTGTGTGATTTCCTCTGAACTAGAGAGGGATGGCCTTGAAGGAGAATTTTGGCAGGGCCACCTAAAACAAGGGGGTTGGGCTAGATGATTGATAAGGCCCCTTTCAGCTGTGACAATTTCTTATTCCAGAGCAGAAGTGTCACACACACATCAGTGTGTGTTTCATGGGTTTCATGGCAGCAGGAAATATTTAGTAAAATAAATAAAAATACAATAAAATACAATAAAAACGGTTAACATTACATTTTAAAACTAAGTCAATATGTGGTCCACATGGATTCTTTTGTACTTGGCCCTCTTTTCTGTTTGTATTTGACAGAGCTATTCTAGAGACAGGTGTAAGTGGGATTGATCAGAAGTTCTATGTCAGGAAAAAAGCCTTGAGAGGGGAGAGAGGGGAGGGAGGGTGTCAAGATTGGATCTAGGTTCTAGTTCCAGCTCCAAACGTGATTTTGGCCACCCCGCTTCACCTTCCAACGGGGTCTCAGGGCATTCATCAGTAAAAGTAGTCATAGTGAAAGCAATTATTTTATCCCCTTGTTCACAATGAATATAAAAGAATAATAGCAGGATAAAGACTTGTCCTGTGACCTTTTTATCTTCAGAAAAGACTCTTAAAAAAAGTATGAGGTGATAATAATAATCATATGGAGGAGGAGGAAAAGGAGGGGAGAAAAGGAGGGGAGCGTAATAGCTCATTTTCACTTAGTGCTTTGAGGGTTTACAAAGCATTTTATGTAAATTACCCAATTTAATCTGATCCTCACAATAACCCTGAGAGCTAGGGGCTATTATTGTTCCTATGTTATAGATAAGGAAACCAAGGGTCAGACAGGTTAAATGACTTCCCAAGAATCACATAGCTACTAATTGTCTAAGGTAAGATTCGAACTCACAATGTTCTGTCTACTAGGAACATGAATGACTTGCAAAGAGCATTGATAAATATATGTAATTTCATTATATATGATATATTTATAATTTTATTTCATCATATATGATATATTACATTACAATAATATAAATATTATATAAATTAAATTATAATATATAAATATATCATCATAAAGTATATTATATCATTGTACAATATATTGTTATATAATTTTATTATATTATATTTTATGTGTAAAATATTTCTATTTTTTCTTTGTATTTTTATCTGTATATATTTTTAAAAATTGTTTTATTTATTTATACCTTAAGAACCTATATATACCAAATATTGATAGCAATACTGTGGTGACAAAGAACTGGAAACAAAGTAGGTGCCACATACACACACACACACACATACACACACACACACTCAGAGTGAGGACTAACTGAACAAATTTCAGTACATGAATATACTGTGCTGTAAGAAGTCATGAACACAGAAAAGAACGGCCATACTTAATGAACAAATGCAAAGTGAAGGAACCAGAGCCAAGAAAATAATTTAAAAGATGACACAATATAACTAGACAGAACAGCAACCACAAAACGATAAAAAAATGAATGTTGCAAACTTGAAAAGGACAAGCTTGGCCCCAAAGGGGAAACATGAGAAGACCCCCCCCCCCCTCACTACTTTGTAGAGGTGGCAGGGAGGGAAGCATTTTTGGTTGTGGAATATTATGTATGTTGCCAGATTTTTGTCTATACATGGATCTGTCTTACTGATTTTTCCCCTTTTTCTTTAAAAGAAAAATTTGTAAGAGATAACTTCCTGGGAGGAGGGAGAGGGAGGAATCTTCACTTAATTCTTCAATTTCTGCCTCTCAGCTGCCTCGATTTCTTCATCTGTAAAATTTGTAAAATACTTGTATTGCCCATGCGACAGGGTGATTATGCAGTAAATATACATGTAAGGTTGGGGTTTTTTAACAGTACGTTGTATACAGTTTTCTGTCTCTTTGTTCTTTATGTTTATATTTTTTTCATTTTATACAGGACTGTCTCAGATCCTAAACTCTCTACATGTCAGGGACCCATCTTATCACCTTGCATTGCACTAGAGGCATAGGTGAATAGTTGCTTAATACTTGGTGATATATGTGTTGGAACAATGACCTGAACCCAGATATTCTGTCTCCAAGGCCCAGACCCACTTTCTAACACAGGGGTTCTAAATCTGGAATCCACAGGCCCCCATGGGCTCCATGCAGAGATCTCAGGAGGTTCATGAAACAATAAATCTTTATTTTTCACTAGCCTTTGGTTCACTTTATAATCCTACATGTTTTCCATTTTTGTATTTAAAAAATATTATTCTGAGAAGAGGTCCATAGACTTCAACAGATTGTCAAAGGGGTTTATGACACACACAAAAAGATAAGAACCCTTGATCTAACCTTTATGCAAAACTACCTTAACCAATTCTACAATCCAAACTAATACAACAAGCATTTATTATGTGCCTACTATGTACAAGTCACTGTTCTAGATGCTGGGGATAAAATGGCAAGATGAAAAACAGTCTCTGCCCTCACTGGAGGAATATAAAATGTAGAGAGATAAAATGTAAATGCAGCATAATTTGAAGAGAACACTGACAATCTGGGGAAGCAGGAAAGGCTTCCCAAACAAAGTTGCACATGAACTGAGCCCTGAATGGAGGTAAAGAATCTGAGTCTGAGGTGAAAAGGAAGAACATTCCAGAGACTGGCAGCAGTGTCTACGCAAAGGCAGAGAGAGACAGGAGATGAAATGCTGAGTGGTGGAAAACAGCAAAGAGGCCAGTTTACTGTGATAATGGAATTCATAAATGGAAGAAAGCTTCAAAAATAGGCTGTACAGAGGTTTGTGAAGGGCTTTAAAAGTCAAAGTGAGGAGGGTGTTATTTCAGAGGCAATGGGAAGTCACTGAAAGTTCTTGAGGAATGTAGTAACATGCTTAGGAAGATGATTTTAATAGCTCTTTGGAGTATGGTCTGGAGAGGGAAATATCAAAAAAGAAGCCAGTTAGGAAACTGTAGTCTGTAGTGCATGAGAAAGGTCAAAAAGTCTTGAACCCTGTCTGTGGCTGGGTGGTTACAGAGAAAAGGACAAACTGAGAGATGTTTAAGAGGTTGAATTGACAAGACTTGGCAACTGATTGCATATGGAAGCCTATTAGCTGGTAGCCTCCCTCCTCCCTCAACCTAGCAGTGGGTGTTTAATAAACATTCTGGTATTGTTTGCATTTTATTTCATTATCTAGTACTGTCATGGCCATATGATTCAGGGGTAATCTGCTCAAAATGTTTAAGGATAAGAAGAAATGAAGAGCTGAGAACAGAGGCTAATAAGCCAATTTGCATTTCAGAGAGCAGTGATAACAGACTGATTAATAGCTACTCTGAAGTCAAGAGGAAAAGTGAACGATGCCATCAAGAGAAGTTACTTCTAATAATTTACACCTAAGAGTCAACTGAGAGGTGGTTAGACAATTATCAAGGAAAAAATTCCTAAGAATCGGAGCAGTCTTAAAGTGCAATGGGCTGCCTCAGAAGGCACTCCTGGTTTTCAAGAAGACTTTGAATGACCACTTGTCAGGGATGTTGGTGGAGGGCACTCCAAACCGCATAGGGCTGACTATGGCATGAAGTCCTTTCCAGAGCTGAGATTTTACGCTATTAAAACCTGTGTGAACCTGACCGATCCACTTTTTGAGGGTCGATTTCTTCATCTTTAAAATGGTGGGGTTGGACATCAGATGATCTTTAAGGTCTCTGCGTATAGACGGTGAGGAGATAACTCCGTGGATAGAGACTTGGCCACATAGCCAGGAAGACCAGGGTTCAAGTCCTATCCCAACACACACTGTCTGCGTGACCCTGGGCAAGTTACTTCACGTATCAGTGGCCAGTGCAACTCTTTAAGACTATAAACTGCCGAAAAGGTTCGGAATCTCCTTACTGAGAGTTCCCCACACTAAAGAAAGATGAAGTCCAGTTTTATCACTATGAAACGATGACTTTACAAAGTTTGGTGACCCTGAGCAAGTCACTTCCCCCACGAGTCATCCCTTAGGTTAGGGAAGGCTTTGCCCAGGGTGGGATGAAAGTGGCGGTGGTCTGGGATTTGGTTGGGTAGGAGGGCGAGGAGTCGTGCCCGTTTCTACTGCTGACCCTTGGCTCTCAGCCCAGAGCTCGGGGCACACTCTAAGTGCCTGGTCAGTGCTCTGAGAGCCGACCCACCTAGCGGCTGGGGATTGGCAAGCGCCTCGGCGAGGCCTCGAGCCATCTGACCTGCCACCTTTGGCTCCTGGTTGGCGCGTCCTGTCCGGGCGTCGGTTCCCAGACAAGCCTCCGGGCTCCTGGCAGGCTGCGGCCATCCATCCATCACCGCCAGACACTGGCTGAGAGCGCGGGGACGCGCGCCCCTCTCTCTGTCCCCGCTTCCATCCCTCTCCTTCCCCTCTCCCCTCCCCCAGGAGCTCAAACGCGATCGGGGGCTTGGACTCGCTCAGCCCAGACGCACTATCTTTCCTCCCGCCGCAGGGAAGCCCGGCTCAGCCTGTCACATAGATCACCCCAGGAACGCGACGCCAGACCCGTCCAGAGAGAGGCCAGAGTGGAACAAAATGTACAATTTTTTTTCCTCTCTCTTTCCCCTGGGGGGCGAGGGGGAGGGGAAGGATTAGGCCTGGTGCCTAGTTCGGGGTGGGGGTGGGGGTGTGCAGAGGAAAGGGATGCTGGCTATCGTATTTACCAGAATACGCAGCGCAGCAACTTAAATCGTCCCCACCTCCACCCCTCTCTTCTGTCCTCCTAGGAAATACTGAATTAGAATCGTGGCGTTCGTCTAAATCAAATCCAGCTCCGTCCTAGAGTAAAAATGTCTGAAAAGACCACTTTTTTTTCCCCTCTGCAAAATAAACAGAAACCCAGGGGTTTGGCTTAGAAACGATCTCCAAGGTCCCTTCTAGCTACCAATCCCGGGGATCCATGGTATTGGGACTGCTATGCCACAAACTAGTTGTGTGACCTCGGGCAAGTCACTTGACTTCTATAGTATTTAGAGCTGAATGAAAGAGACCTTGAAGATCATTAACCATCGCTATCCCCATCCCCCATTTAGACAGTAAGCAAACTGAGACAGAAAGAGAGATTCGCTTTCTTGCCCAAGATCACGTAGGCAGTAGCAGAGAATTTGGGTTAGAAGGCACCTGAGGTCCAAAGAAGCGTCTTGTGCAAGGAAGGGCAGCCTGGCGCCTTCACTAGGGGCCAAGACTTGAGACCCACAGTTTCTGACTCCAACTTAAAAATTCTTTCCGTCACACCAACTCCCAATCCCGGATTTGGAAGAGACCTCGGAGACTCCAAGCCTGTGGGCTATTTTATCTGATAAGAAAGCTCCCCTACGTTGTAGATTCCACCCTTGGCTTGAAGACCTCTAAGGAGCTGGATACTCTGCTTTAGGGTTGCTCCATTAGGAACTTTTTATTTATGTGGACCCTAAAATTCTTCTTTACAATTTCCTCTCACCGACTGCTCCTAGTTCAGCCCTCTGGGGCCAAGTAGCAGTAGAATAATTCCTGTTCCCTGACAGCTCTTCAAGACTTGAAATGAGATTTCTTATCTCTCCCCCACCCCAATCCTTCTTTTCTCCAGGCTAAACATCCCCATTTCTTTCAACCCATCCTATTGCATGAACTCTGAGGTCCTCACTGACCTTGGACCCTCTAGTTTATCAATGTCCTTCCTAAGATATCGCATCCAGAGCTGACCACCAAAATATTCCAAATAATGCTAGAGAGGATGCAGCATTAATATCATCATCCTGGCCTTGACCACCATGCCTTTCTTCATGAATGCAGCCTTAACTTTCTTGACTGCCATGTCGCCTTGTGGCTCCCTATTGCCTCTAGAATAAGAAAAAAACTCATCTGACATCGACAGCCCCTCACCACCTGGCTCCAACCTCTCTTTCCAGGCTTATTGTGCATTACTCCCTCTATAGCCTAGACAGACGGGACTGCCTGATCATCCTGGTACATGACACTCCATCTTCTGTATTTGTGCATTTGCACAGACTGTCCTCCAGGCCCAAAATGTTCTCCTTCCTCGTCTCTGATCCTTAGAATCCTTAGCTCCAGCTCCCATTAAAGCTCAGCTTCAGGGCCACTTGATCAATGAGACCTTTCCTACTTGTGCTCCCCCTCCCCATTACTTTGTATTTAATTTATATTGTTGTTACTATATATACACATGCACACATGCATACACATATAGATGCATATATGTATGTGCATGTATGTACATTTATAGGTAAATAATATATAATACATATATGTGCTTGTGCATATATGTGTGCATATATACATATGTATGTATACATGTATGTATGTGTAGATACATACATATATAGATATATATATATAATTGAAAAGCCTGAATGAGAGAGAGAGAGAGAGTTGTTCAGTTGCATCCCATTCTTTGTGACCCCATCTGGGATTTTCTTGGCAGGGAGACTAGAGTGGTTTGCCGTTTCCTTCTCCAGCTCATTTTACAGATGAGAAATTGAGGCAAACAGAGGCTAAGTGACTTGCCCAAGGTCACACAACTAGTAAGTGGCTGACTTAACATATATTTTGTATTTATTTACATGTGTATGTCTTGTTTCCTTCGATAGGATGTAAGTTTCTTGAGAACGAGAACTGTTCATTTTTGGATTTTTATGCCCGCTGCCTACCCTGGTGCCTGGTACATAGTTAAGTGCTCACCAAATGCTTGTGGATTGAGTAATTAATTTATATGGAACTTGCAGTCTCCCAATCTTTTTTGAGATATACTTCTTCCTACTCATACCTCTCCCACATTATACTTTTGAAATTGTTGTTTTTTTAAACTCAAATGTTAGACTTTAGTCCCTAGCCTAAATTCCATCATTAACTCCTTGTTCTGGCTTGTTTGCAGCTAAGTGGCTCAGTGGATAGAGCCATTTTCATGAATTCAAATTCAGCCTCAGACACTAGCTGTGTGACCCTGGGGAAGTCACTTAAGCCTGTTTGCCTCAGTTTCCTCATCTGTAAAATGAGCTGGAGAAGGAAATGGCAAACCTCTCCAGGATCTTTGCCAAGCCTGTTAAATTCCTTTTAAAGCTGCACTGCAGAGAGGCAGTGAGATGCTTTGGAAAGAGAGATTAATTTAGAGTCAGAGGGCTTGAACCCCAGCTGGGCAACTTGCTATCTTTGTGATCTTGGGCCAGTTACTTAACCATTCTAGGCCTCAGTCCTCATCTGAATACTGAGTAGGTTGGACCAGATGGTATCTAGGAGCCCTTCTGGCTGCAAATCAATAATCCTATGATTTGTCATCCAATGTATTAGCTATCCCTCTCAGCTTTGTATTGTGTGCAAATTGGATAAGCATATCATCTATTTTTTACTCAGTTAATTGATAAAAAAAAAAAAGTTAAACAACCCAGGGCCAAACAGAGATCCCTGTGGCCCTTCACTAGAGACTTCTTCTCAGTTGATATCAAACCACTGCAATCTGCTCCAACTCTAAATCTGGTCATTCCAAACTGGAGATCAATGATCCTCAGGCTGTTCTTTTAAATTGCAAATACCTATTGGAGATGTTATCAGTTATTCCTGTTTTCACTGATCATTTGATTTCATTTATCGGTGTCCTTTTGTCCAAAGAAGATGGGACCATCCCAGCGAAAGGACTTTTGTTGCCTCTTTGGTATAAAGACCCTCACCTAAAACCAACGTGTGATTTCCACTATTAGAAATTAAATTAGCTATGTGACCCTGAATGAGTCACTTAACCCTGATTGTCTCCAAAAAAAAAAAAGAAATTAAATTAGCTGTGTGACCTTAGGCAAGGCACTTAACCCTTATTAACTCTCAAAAAGAAATGAAATTAGAACCAGGAGAACAATTTACACAGTAATGCAAAGGAAAACAACATTGAAAAGAACTTCAGGTCTCTGACCAATCCAGGGTTCAGTCTGGACTTAGAGGGCTAAGGGTGGATGGAGCATTGCCTCAGGAGGGAAGTGGTAAACTAGAACATCTCTGAACTGAGGGGAAGACTGAAGAAGGCCTAATAGTTTGCTATGGTTTCAGCTCAGAAGAGCCTGAACAGAAACAGATGAGAGTGTGATACTTGAGTTTATCATCTACGATTGCAGCAAGATGCCTGAGTTTTGCTGAGAAACCTTGGTGTTCAGGGAATGTGATCCAACAGGACCATTTGTTGCCCACAGGAATTCTGGGATTCCCTGTTGAGCAGGCCAAAGAAAGGATGGGCATTTAGCTAAGCAGGCTCCGAGGATGAGAGAATGCCCACCACAATTGTAGAAAGATGGAGCCACACAAAAACTCAGATGGTGATCTTCCCGTGGAAAAAGACAGTCTGTTACTGAAACCCAACAAACTTGCCTAGGACTGAAGGGCATGCCGATTCAGGCAAAGGGGAAGGACTGGAGCCAGAAGCAATACCTTTCCTGCCTTAGCAGCAGATATTCCAATGCTGCAGAGCCAGTCCACAGAGCTTAGAAATATCAATAGAGGCCCATATTCTCAGGCTTGGCCATTGTAGTAGTGATTTATTTTGCTTCACCACATTTTTTAATGAAAGAAAGGGTTCAATTTAGGGGTTTCAGGGAGTCATCTGTGACAGACACATAAAAAAAAGACATCAGTAAAGACATTTATTAAAAATATAATCAACTTTCAAGCTGTGGGACTTTTTTCTTTTTAAAAAGTTTATTTTTTAAATTCTGAGCTTAACAAGCATCAAATAAAATAAACATTTCCAAATACAAAGTAGAACAGAAAAATACAATTGTACTTGAAACTGTGGATCTCTATTACATATAACTCACTTTTCCTTTTAAGTTTATAATAAATTAATTTAAGTTTATAATAAATTCAACATGTAACTTTCAAAAGCTGTCCAGTTTGTGTTTCTTTCTGGCCTTCCTTCCGTTCTCTGCTGTGCATTTAAAAAAAAATACTTCAATGACCCCACCCCCATTTCTTTTTTTTCTTGTTTTAGGGAGTTAAAAATACCTCTTCTTCCTCTCACTTCACCTCCTCATTTGAAAAAATAAGAACAAAACCCTCATAACAGATTTGTAAACATGCATATTCTGTCAGTACAAATTCCCACATTGGCCATTTCCAAAAACATATGCCTCCTGCACTTTTGAGTCCATGGTGACCTTTGTGTCATTCCAGAAGTGGGTAACATGCTTCCCACTATCCTACAGATTCATGATGGAGCATTTCATTGATCAGAGTTCTTGAGTCTTTCAAAGTCCTTTTTCTTTACAATGTTGTGATTGTATGAATTGTTCTTATGGTTCTGCTCATTTTGGTTTTGTTCATCAGTCTTTGAAGGTTTCTCAGAAACCATCCCTTCTGCCATTTCTCACAGTGCAGTAATATTCCATTATATTCATGCACAATGATTTGCTTAACTATTCCTGAATTTAGGGGCACCACTTTCATTTTCAGTTCTTTGTCAATATGAAAAAGAGCTGCTACAAGTATTTTTGTAAATATGGGTCCTTTTCCTCTTTTTTTGATTTCTTTTAAGTAGAAGCCTAGGAATTAATCAATCAACAAATATTTATTAGACTACTAATATCTATTAGACTTCTACACTGTGCTAGGCCATGAGGATACAAGTACAAAGAATGAAATAGTCTCTCTTTGCAAGAAATTTAAATTTTAAAGGAGGAAACAGTAAGTACATATAAAAGCATGAATATAAGATTAATAAATGCATATATACACTCATTTTCTGTCCCCCATACCTGGAACACTCTGCCACCTCCTCTCTGAATCCAGACCTCTCTGGCTTCCTTTAAGTCCTAACTAAAATCCCCCCTTCTACAGGAAGCCTTCCCTGACGGCTCTTAATTCCAATGCCCTCCCTCTATTATTTTCTATTGAGCCTATACATAGCTAGTTTTGTATATGTTGGGTTACATGTTGTCTCTCTCGTTAGATTGTAAACTCCTTGAGGACAGGGACTGTCTTTTGACTCTTTTTGCATCTCCAGCACTTAGCACATAGTAGGCCCTTAATAATGGGATTGGGTTGAATTGAATTGGATTAGAGATTATCTCCAAGGTCCAGTTCCAAAATTCTATAATCAGTTGTTGTTGTTTGTCCTTTGTTCTCAAAGGGGACCATGACATCAGGAAGGTGATGCCATGACTTGCGAACGATCGGATTAGAGTGAGGGAGGGCTGTACAAAGTCACCAGCCTCACTTTCTCCTCTGGAGCCATCTGAGTCCAGTGGCCTGATGTTCACCAGGATGACTGGAGATGGCCGTGAATACAGCAAGAGACCTTGACTTTTTTTTTTTGACCTTGACTTTTTTAAGCTCAGGTCTTTCCCAGGTCTCAGTTTGATCGAGGCAACGCCCATTCAGTGATTAAGACTAGGTCCTACATAGACACATTTGTAAGTGCACGGATGGCAGTCTTTAAGCTCCTTGAGGGTAGTGATTTCATCTTTTATCTCATCATATCTCTGTCTGCACTTAGAAGCCCATCTTGTAAGAACAGCTCTTAGCTGGAGTTCAGATAATGACTTATTAATTGATTCTTCTTAGTGACCATACCTGTAGTTCAGGCAGCTACTACCAGGTGAATGGTGATATCTTGGAAACTAGCTTGCCTGAAGTTTCTCCAGTTACAGTATATCATAGGCAAGGACCTTCAAGGTTGTCTGGTCTAAGTCCTTGTAGAGCCCTCAGTCTCTGAAGGGCAGGGCTGATGGATTGGCTTAATCCTTGGTGGGACCCCACCAAACTAGGAGAGTTTATTTCTGACTAAAGGGTACATAGAACCTAATCTAGGTGAATTCTAGCCCTAAAGATTTAGGCTCATGCTCTTGAACCCACCACCACTACCTCACCACCACCACCACCATTGTTCAACTTAAGTGATCTGGGTGGAGATGGATAGCTTTGTCCAGATAGCTGAGGCAGCTGAGTCTTATGATCAAAATGGTTCTCAAGAGGAGGAACTGAAGGCTTTCAGCCTACCTCCTCGTCTACCCCCTCATTAATAGTTCACTGATCAGGATTGATCTCCACCCCTTAGAGGTACTCACTTTTACAAAGGTATTTAAGCATTCAGTAACCTCTATGCCTGGTTACTGAAAGAGCCCGTTAATTGATTGTGAGCCTGGTCTACTCCTTCCTTTTTCTTTTTCTTTTTCATTTGTTATAGTGACTTAACATTTATTTTGAAGTATAAATGACAGCTAATGACATTTTTGTCCAGAATAGAGTTTTCTAGGGTTGCACAAACAAAAGACAAGAGGGCACTAGGGAACCGCTTTGGAGAGGGAGAGAGTGTGTCACCTAAAGAGAAAGTGCAGACAGAGGAAACTAGTTATCTCTTCCCCTCTCCCACTTCTATCCCAAGACAAATTTCGCTTGTTTCCCATTTTTGCCGTGAGCAGAGCCTTTGAGGCATAAGCTAAGGTATCCTCTGTCATCTATAAGAGACAATTCTAGTGCTTTCTCCAGTGTCTTTCTAAAATTGAGACCATCTTTCTGCCCCCTCTACAGCTGTCCTTACCACCTTTTTGTTCCCAGGTGTCATCGTCCCTACTTCACACTCAAACAAGTAGTTATTATGTCCCACAAGAGCATAGAAGGTGATTAAGTAGAACCACGTGGTGTTATGGGAAGGACATTGGATCTTGGATCACAAAGTTCTAGTTTCAAATCCTGAATCTGCTCTTCACTATCTGTGTGAATTTGAGAATTTATATTACTTTTCTAGGCCTTAGTTTATTCCTATAACGAGTAAAAGTATTGGGCTAGATGGCCACTAAGGGCCTTTTCCAGATCTCGATGTCGTATCCCGTAATCTGGAAGGTACTTTCCATGCCCTAAATCCTGTGATAAAGTCAGGATCACAGGTCTGAGGCCCAGGCAGGCTGGCTGGCTATACTCTGTCACAAAGCCTCAGACTATGCTGCTACTTCTAGTCAGCCATCTCACGTGCATATGCCCTTGCCAATGTGGGAATTTATTTTGCCCAACTGCTCCTATTTGTTTCCTTTCTTTTCCCCAATGGTCCCAAGTGGAGGGAGAGAAAAACAACTTTTGTTCATTGAAAAAATAATTTTAAAAAAAAAATGTGTGCGCTTGGCGGTGATAGAAGGTCTACTTGGCCTTCCTATTAGTTCAAGGGCAAGAGAGTGGAGACAGATGGGGCCCTCATGGATGGCCAGTTGCTAGGTAGAAATCAGGAGTGAGTACTGATTAAAGTCAAGGGAAGCATTCCTGGGCCTTTGCTGCCTAGTGGAAACCCAGCTTCTGCCCCCTCCCAAGCCTGGGTGATAAGTCATCTTCAGGAAACTCATGCTAGAACAGTGTGGCCGGCTCACTGAAAACCCATCCTCACCCCTGGAGAGACAGATCAAAGCTCTTGCCTTACTGGTCCCATACAAATGATGGGACTTTCAGTATTAATAATGTTGTTCATTATTGGCCCCCACAGCGGTGGAAGGAATTATGGGTACTTGGGTTTAACTTTCATATTTAAAAAGAAAAGCATTTTTGGCTCCCCCAAGGTGAAAGGTAGCATGTGATAGAGTTCATACTCAATTACAGGCAAGTGTTATTTGATTCAGAGTTTCCATCCCAGGTCCTAGACCTAGAGCTGGAAATCATTTCAAAGGCCATTTTACAGATGTGGAAACTGAGGCCTGGAGAATGTTAGAGGTAGAAGGGACCTCAGAGGTCATCTAGTTCAGTACCTTCAGTTTAGAGGTAAGAAAAGTAAGGCCCAGAGAGGTTGTGACTTGTGAAAGATCACACAGGTAGGATTTGAACCCAGGTCCTCTGATTAAAATCCTCTTTGTCCTGTACGAATCTGTCCCCTCTTTGTCTTTTTATCCCCATTGCCTAGCACAGTACGTGGAAAATAGTGGGTGCTGGAGAATAATTATTACTATTATTATAGCTAATATTTATCTGGCATTTGACATATAGTACCTCATTGGAGCCTTAAGGTAGGTACTGTTAAGCAGATGGGGAAACTAAAGCAAACACAGGTTAAACGACTGGCCCAGGAGCACATAGCCTGTAAGTGTGTGAGGCAGGATTTGAACTCAGGTCTTCCTGACTCCAGGGTCCATGCTCTTATCTATGCACCAAGACGTCTCCTTACAGCAGTGAGCCAGACACGGTGCCAGGAGCTTGGGAAACACAAGACAGGACAGTCTCAAGGAGCCTCAGGTCTAACAGGGGGCACACGAGCACAGAAATCAGCATAATACAAAGCAGACATTCAGACAAAGCGCTCTAAGAAAATTGGAGGAGATGGTGAGGAGGAGGAGGAAGAGGAAAAAGAAGAGGAGGAAGAGGAAGAGGAACAGGAGGAGGAGGAAAACAATTTATAATCATGCTTTAAGTTTTGCAAAGCTGTTTACATGTTATCTCCTTCGCCCTCCACAACAAAACTAGGAGGTAGGTGTTATTATTCTCTCCATCTTACAGATAAGGAAACTGAGGCTGAAGAAGGTTAAGTCACTTGCCCGAAGAGCTAAGTAAGTATCTGAGGCAGGCTTCGCACCCCGGTCCTGCTAACCCTACATCCAACACTCCATCCACTTCAACACCTAGCTGCCACCTTTTAGCAGCAGCTAATCCAAATGATTGTTATTAGAGTGAAGGTTGAGGAAGAGGAAAAGGGAAACAGATTTACTTTTCTGACCCTAAACTAGTTGAATATTAGTGTAAGTTTGCATTCTCTTTGTTTATTCTGATGAGTGATAGTGCAGGAGAGAGGGAGAAGACAGCCAGCTATAGGTACAGTATGCAGTAGGACTAAAGGAGATTTAAATCTTGCCGGGGTCAATACCCAAGAAAAAGAAACTAATAAAGCCCTGAAACCTGTAACATAGAGAACCGAAGGCAGAGTTGTGGGCTAGAAAGAGATCTGGCAAGTCAGGAGACCTCATCCCTACCCCTAGCTTTGTCCCTCCCTCCTTGTTCAACCTTGGATAAGCCTCTTCCCTTCTCTGGGCCTCAGTCTTTTCCTCTCTAAGAGTAGGGGATTGGACTTAGGTGGATGTCAAGGCCTCTTCCAAGGCTAACATTCTGGGGTTCTAAGAAAGATCTCTAACTGTGCTTCCAGTGTCTCCTTGGTGCCTCCCACCCTGGATCCGGGGCTGTGCCTGGGCCTCCTCCCTGGGACCCATGCTGACCTCCCTTACCCTTCTAAAAGGAGAAGAGGTGGAGGTGGCCTTGTCAGCAGCAGCAGCAACAGAAACAACTTTCTGGGAAGCACCCCCCCCCACCCCCGGAACTGAGCCCCAGCAGGCCGAGGAGGCCCCGTCTCCAGCCCATTTCCCTTGAACTGAAGCCAAGCAGTCCTTGTGCGTTACTCACTGGCTAGTCGGCCCTGGCTAGAGGCCAAGGCAAATATACCCTCCAGCCTGCCATTCAAGCCAGTCACTGACTGAATGCAGGTGAAGAAGACATCTCTGGGTCTCTATGACACACCTCCCCAGTCCATCCACCCTTATCCGGGCCACACTCTCCTCCTAGCCAAAGGCAACATCCAAGTTCGGGGGATAATTCTCCATCCAGACAACTGGGGCCTAACTCCAGGTCTAAGAGGGGGCAGCTGGCATGAGCTGCCACAGCCCCAAATGTCTTCATCCTTTCACTGCCCCTCCCATAGGAATATACTTACAGACCTGGAATGTGAGTTGCTAGGGCAAAGCCAACATTGGTAATTCCCCTCATGGGCTCCCTGCCAGGCAAAAAGCAACGTTTCCTGCCAGAGACCTTTTAAAGCTCGGTTCAATCCATTTTGAGGAGTCTTTATTAAGAGCCTACTGGGTGCCCAGTCTTGGATACTATGTAGTGATAGCCTCTTGGGGTGGGAGAAACATCCTGGTCTGGTAGGACTAGACACTACCAAGTCCAACCTCCTCTGCAATGTAGGAATCTCCTCTATAGCGTCTCTCCTGGACAGAACATCAACCAGCCTCCACCCAAATACTCCCAGCCAGAAGCTTGAGAGAGAGTGAGTTCTGGGTTACTAGAAATGCTTGAGCAGAGGCTGGATGGATGATCAGGTGGAGCGGCTATAGCAAAGACCAATCAATTTTTAAAAATATAAAGTGCCAAGTGTATATCAAAGAGTTATGTATTTGTAATTGGACAAGTTTCAAAATAAAGAAAAGTAAAATAAAAACAAATTAAAAAATAAAACACAAAGCGCCTACTATCTACCAGTAACTGTGCTAGGCATTAAGGATGCCAAAACAAAAAAAGGCAAATCCCTACTTTTGGTAGGAGTTTGGACTAGATAGTAATACTCTAAGAATCTATGGTTCTTCTCCATTCCATTATTTAACCCATGTTTATCCCCACCTTTGTTCAAGTGTTGGGGCTCTGGATTCAATTGATCATCCACCTTGCTCATGGCTTCCTTTCAGGCGTCTCCATTTGCCACAGTCTTAGCCCCCTGCCTCCCCTGGTCTTGCCCCCAAAGCACAGGACCCTGAGGATGCACTAGGGACAGAATATCTCCTATAGGGCCCACAAAGCCCAGGATCCATCTGACCTGGGTCTGGAGCCTTTACCTTCAGACTCAGGACGGTCTTTGAGCAAAGAAGATGAAGGCCATGTGTCAGTGAAGCTCTAATTGTTGAGTGGCCCAGACCAAGGAAGAAAAAGAAATGAAAGAAGAGAAGCTCATTGAAACATGTTTTTGAAATGCACAGAAGAGAATAGAAGAAAGGCCAAAGGGAATCAAGCAAGCAGGATAATTTTGAAAGCAACACGTTGAATTTATTTATGAGATATGTGCTTGAGAAGGAAAGCAGAGTCTACATGATAGAGATTAGCAGTCTCACAATCCTCTCTCTTGTACTATGGATTTGGAGTTTGTTTTGGTTGATAGTTACACAGTTTTAGAATGGGAAAATTTTTTTTTAATAACTTTTGAAAAGAGGAGTCTGACTCTTGGACCGAACAGGTGTGAAGAACTGTTACTGAAAGATACCACCTTTCACAGGTCACAGGTCCCCCGGTGACTCCATCAGCACAGCACATCCCCCTGGGAGAGGTCTCTATAACTACTCCTCACCGTAGAGCATCATTGGCTCATTGGAGGGGTCCCCACCCCTCCTCAAGGACATGCTTCTGCTTCTATTGTCACCCACTTGATCCACTGGCCTGCATTGGTAAGGCTCCTGGCCCTGGGTTGCCTTGCTTTCCCTCCAGGTTCATCCCTCTACAATAACCTCACATGTGACCAGGAGTCCCCTAATGACCAGCCTCAGGGATATTGTACTCTGTCTTGGTTTCTCATCTGCATACTGGATACTCCCACATACCAGTCTGACCCTCTGGTAGGAAAGTCTCAGGGTCTCTGCCTTGTTGGTCCTGGACCAAGGTGGCCCTTAATTCTTTGACTTTACAGATACCTGACTCCTCCCTTTTTCACCTCCCCCCCTTTCTTTCTAGTAGATGAGTGGCTGTGTCTAGGTCCATGTAGATCTTTGATTAGATTATTCAATGTCCATTCTCCCCTAACTCCAGGTCTAAGAAGGGGAGGCTGGTGTGAGCTGCTGGAGTCCCAAATGTCTTCATCCTTCCACTGCCCAAAAACCACCCCCCGCCCAAAACCAAACCTCTGAGGTGGAGAAGTAGATATGGAAAGGCTCAGGAAGGGCCTGCCTCACAAGAGCTAGCATTTATATAGCACATTCAGGTTTGCCAAGTGTTTTACATATGTTATCTCACTGGATCATTACAATCTTGTGAGGCAGGTGCAATTTAAACCCTCATTTTGCACATGAGAAATCTGAGGCGCAGTGAGATTAAGTGACTTGCCTGGAATCACAGCTTGTAAGTGTGTCTGAGGGAGGATTTGAACCGGGATCTTCTTGACTTCAAGCCCAGTACTCTCTCTACTATGCCATCTAATTCTTAGTGACTTGTACCTTTTCTAGTCTGTCTGGAGGTTTACTGATTGCATTTGATTACTTCCTGCCAAGACAGTCTCACATCGTACCCCAGACCCTCCTTGAGGCTTCCTACATCTCGGTCCTATTTACCTGTCCAACTTCTGCTCAGGGAAGATGGGGCAGGTGGTAGCATAGTTATTAGAGCACTGGACCTGGAGTCGGGAAGCTCTAAGTTCAAATCTGTCCTCAGATACTGTGTGATCCTGGGCAAGTCACATACTCTCTGTTTGCCTCAATTTCCCCAATTGTCAAATAGGAATAATAACAGCATCTAACTCCCAGGCTGGTTATGAGGATCAGATGAGATATTTGTACAAGCACTTAGCACAGTTACTGGCACATACTAGGCACTATAGAAATCTGTTTTCCTGGGGAGAGTTGGGAAAAAAATGTGGAATTCAAAATCTTATGGAAATGAATGTTGAAAACTAAAAATAAATTAATTAATTTAAAAAATAAATTAACTCAGATTCAGAGAATACTGATACTCAGATACTGAGAATGAGGCAAAGTAGAAATAGTAACAACTTCTAAGGAAAAATTTCTCTAAATAGCCAAGAAAAAACTGCTACAATGAGGTATATGAAAAGAACCCTAGACAGCCAAATACAGATCAGAGCAATGACCAGTCTTGATCTGAAAGTTTAGACATGAAAATACATTTCTCCCTCCCCAGCCCCTCTACCCCCCATCTTGAAAGAGCTGGATTGGGGTTTTTTTTTTCTACTTTTAAATAACTGCATCCTTTAATGGCAGTAACGGGGAGGGGGGCCCACAGGTACAGAATGGTACATACATGATCAGATGCCGTTACAAATTTAGACAGTTTTGTCTTTTTTTGAGAGAGTTGGGGTGGAGAGGGAGATTGAACAGGGTATATCAGGAAATTACTAAGGTACCAAAAAATAGGGACCAATAAAACTTATAAAAATATAGTCCAAGAGCTCAATTCCAAAAACAATTCTTTGACCTTGAGGCATTTTTCCTAAAATCACTGCCTGATTCTAAGAGAAAAAGTAAAATGAAATTTCTGCTTATCATACAAAAAAAAAGAAATCTGTGTTCCTTTCCCTTCCCCTTCTTCCCTTCCCCTATTAGTCTCATTTCCCCACTCGTGTCTGCATATTTATCTAGAGAAGATAATCGATTCCATTCTGGAGATTGCAATAACCCTGACAGGAGGCTGTGAGCTAAGAGGAAATTGTACTGGCCTTGGAGTCAGGAGATTTGGGGTCTTTATTCTGTCACTTACAGTGAACTTGGTAACTCAGATTAATCTCTGAGTCATAGATCCCTCATCTGTAAAATGTGAATGATGAAATCAAACTCAGTAGTAGACATGGAAGTTCTTTGTAACTCTGAAGCCTAGAGAAATGTGACTTATTCTGGTACAAGGTTACACAGATAATTAATGGGAGAGCCATTAATGAACTTTTGGCCCAGGAATAAATGAGCGTTTGGTCCTGTCGCAATCCTGTGGGACAGCTTTCCTAAATGAGCCCTCCCTCAAAAGCTGTCTGTGCTCTACAGCTCACCCTGAAGGACACAGTGGAAAGTGAGTCTTAGAACCTGGGTTTAGATCCTGACTCTGACGTTTACCACCAATATGATCCAATGAAGAAGGTTACTAATCCTCCCTTGGACTCAGACTCCTTCTCTGTGAAATAAAGGGGTTGGACTAGATGAGCTCCAAGGTCCCTTCCATTACTAAACCTATAATCTCCAGTGTACCTGTCTCTCTGAGGATTTAGGAAGCCCCTGGGGGGGGGGTGGAGGGTGGGACCATGTGTTTGACATTTTTACATCCCTCGCCACCAAGACATAGAGAAGGCACTGAGTACATAGTTGGTGAATGAATGGATGAACGAATGAACGAATGACTATATGATTTAGCAGAATCTTGAGGAGCCCATCCCACTCACCATCCCACTCACAGCATTTCCCCTGATTCATCCTCTGGCCTTGGGCAAATTGCTCCACCTCAGTCTTCCCAGCTGGGAAATGGGGACAGTGCCCAGTCCCACCTGACCACAGGAGGACCCTCCCCAGGTGTAATTAGATGTTGTATGCTATTCACTTTGAACTTCATGGAAGACAGGCCACTTAGTGGGTAGAAAGAACAACAACACAACACCCTATCTTGTAATAAAGTTAACACCCAGTATGACAACCCCACAAACAATAACACTAGGCTAAGAGTCTCCAGTATCTCTCTTGGCCAAAAAAATAAAAGCCACCAAAATGAAACATTAAACCAACGTCGGATCTGAGTGATGTCAGCCTGGGAGACCTCGTTACATGCAAACATCCCTTATTGATTCTCTACCCACCTCTTTCCCTGATCCTGGGTCCCCATAGTCTTCCCTTTGTGAGCCAGGACCTGGCAGCTGTACAAGAGCTCGAGAACCACACCCATGGTGTTGTCAAACACCAGAGCACCCAAAGTTGCCTGTAGGGTACCCACAAAGGGGAAGCCAGAGGTTGGTATGCTGGGGAACAAGCACTCCTGAGGAGCTCTCCCATGGCAGGGTGGGTCTGGGAGCCTCCAGAACCCCACAGGGTGGCCTGTGTCGGGTCCTGAGTCCATAGCGTTTCGTCAACTCCCTTTTGATCTTACTGCCCCTAACAAGGGATAAGTAACAACTTAAAGCTGGAGCCTGAGTGACAGAGGATGGTGTAAAAATTTGGTGTCATAAAATGTCAGAGCCAGGAAGGACCTTAGAGATCATCATATCCAATGGCTTATCTTACAAACAAGACAAAGAAAGATGCTGATGGGTTGCCCATGGTGTCAAGGCAGGCTGATAGCAAAACTTGTACCCAAACCCAGATGTCTTGACTCTAGGTCCAGTACCCTTTCTTTTAGATTTTTGGGAAAAATTATTTCATTAAATATTTTCCAATTACATTAACAAAATTTTAACATTCTTTTTTTTTTTGAGGCAATTGGGGTTAAATGACTTGCCCAAGGTCAGACGGGTAGTATGTCTGAGTTTGGATATGAACCCAGGTCCTCCTGACTCTGGGGCTAGCGCTCCATCCACTGTGCCACCTAGCTATCCCTTAACATTCATTTTTTAAAATTTTGAGTTTCAAATTCTCCTGCCCCTCCCCTATCCCTTGTGGAATGTGGTTTGTCCTTCATTCTCAAAGAGGACCGTGACATCAGGAAGATGATGCCATGACTTGCAAGTGAATTGGATTTTAGTGAAAGAGGGCTATGCAAAGTAACCAGCCACACTTTCTCCTCCAGAGCCATCTGGATCCAGTGGCCAGATATAGATCAGGAGGACTGGAGGTGGCCTAGCTCCACCCCTTGAGAAGGTAAGTAATATGATATTGATTACACATGTGAAGTCATACAAAACACATATTAGCCATGTTGCAAAAGAACACACATATACAATATAAAGTGAAAAAAATTATGCTTCAATCTGCACTCAGAGTTCATCAGTTCTCTCTCTGGAGGTGGATAGCATTGTGGATCCTTTGGAATTGTCTTGGATCATTGTCTTGATCAGAGTAACTAAGTCTTTCACAGTTGGCCATTGTTACAATATTGCTGTTACTGTGTACAATGTTCTCCTGGTTCTGCTCACTTCACTCTGCATCAGTTCATGTAAATCTTCCCAGGTTTTTCTAAAACTATCCCCTCATTGTATTCCATCACAATCATGGACTATAATTTATTCAGCCATTCCCCAACTGAGGGCATCTCCTTAATTCCAATACTCTTTCCATTTGGAGAATCAGTCCCTTAGTTCATGATGCTTTTTTTAATGCCAAAAATGCCAAATGGAATTCAGAAAACCAGAAAGGCCTGTTCCCCAGGGGCCAAACAATGGCAAATATTGACAGAGTCTAGAACTAACAACTCCTGCCCCTTTCCTTCTATCAGTCTTAGAAGGCCCATGTGAAAAAAAGAAAGAAAGAGAGAAAGAAAGCCCACAAAGAGTCCAAAGGGCTCGGTTCTAGCACAAATTAATCTGCTATGAATTATTTGTGTGTGTAGTAAGTTACCTCTCTGGCCTCAGTTTCCTCAGTTGTCAAATAGGTATAATATAATAGAGATGCAGGTTTCCATATGCAACCTTTTCTCTATCCTTCTTTGTCTATGGAAATGTTTATGTTAAATCAGTGTTTCCCAAGATAATTATAACCTATATAAATAAAAATAATTTTTAAAAAGATGGAGATAATAATATCTGCCCTCTTTCTCTCCTAGGATTGTTGAGAGGATCAAATAAGCTAATGAAGATTAATTGTGTAGGAATGAATAAAGCCCTATATCATGTAAAAGAGTTCTTGTTCAAACGGAGCAGCCTAATTTGGAGTCATAGCAGCTCCCTCACCCCAACATTGACCAAAGGCAGAATTTGGGCCAGTTGCTCTTAACTCTTGACCCACTTGGAATCAAAACAGTTTGTTATGAGAGGCAGAGTCATGTGGTAGAAAGAGCTCTGAACCTGGGATCCAAGACCAGGGTGTTTGAGTCCTCCCTCTTTACTAGCTGTGTGGCCAGTTCTCTGAGTCTTACTTTCCCCCATTATAAAACGGGAATAATAATACTTTCAATAACACAACTACTAGGTCTACATCCACCTAAAGAGATCAAAGAAAGAGTTTGAAAAGGATAAAAATATTTATTGCATCTCTTGTGGTGACAAAGAATTGGAAACTGAAGGAGATGCCCATCAGTTGTGGAATGGATGAACAAAATGTGGCGAGTAATGGAATACTGCTGTGTTGTAAGAAATTAAAAGGATTGCTTCAGAAAAATCTGGGAAGACTTGTATGAACTGATGCAAAGTGAAGTGAACAGAACCAGGAGAACAATTTTAACAGGACAACAACATTATAAAGACAAAAAAAAATTTGAAAACTGTGAGAACTTTAATTAATGCTATGACCAACCACTGTCTCCAGAGGACCCATGAAACATGCTCTCCACCTTCAGACAGAAAGACAATGGACTCAGGGTACAAAATGAGACATATATTTTTTAGGAATGGCCGACACAGAAATTAGTTTTGCTTGACCTTGCATATTATTACATTTTTTTCTTTTTGTTAATTCAAAAAAATAAATTTAATTTAGAAAAGAAAAGTCTAATGGAGGTGAGAGAGATAAAAAATAGATTTTTGTTAATTAAAAATAAAATATTTTTAAAAGAAAAAATAATACTTGTGCTACTTATCTTATGGAGTTCTGGTGAAGAAAGTGCTTTATAAACCTTCAGAGACTATAAATGTGAATTGTATTTCTATGATCACTCTTGTATTAACAGAAACACATCCAGAGAGTCTATAATAAAATTAATATTCACATTTCGATAGTGTTTTAAGTTTTCCAAAGTGCTTCATCATAACCACCCTGTGAAGTAGTTAATATATTATTATCCCCATTTTACAGATAAGAAAATAGTCCCAGGGGCAGCTAGGTGGTGCAGTGAACAGAGCACTGGCCCTGGAGTCAGGAGGACCTGAGTTCAAATATGGCCTCAGACATTTGATATACTTACTAGCTGTGTGACCTTGGGCAAGTCACTTAACCCCAATTGCCCTGCCTTCCCCCCTCCAAAAAGAAAAATAGTCCCATAGAAGTCTAGTGACTTTCTGCAGTCACACAGCTAGTAAGTAATAATATATGCAGCTGTACATACTCACAAATACTTAAATATACACAAAGAGACACACAGGCACACAGACAAATATACAGAAATCCATGGACCAGAAAACACACAGATCCAGACACTCTACCTCATACTCACATAAATGTACATAGAGACACACATAGATCCCTACTTATTCCCTCACATGTCCAAACCCAGACACTTTCTCCAAAGGCAAGTCCCATTATCATTATCCCACAGGAGGGCCAATGTGTCAGAAAGGAATATATATTATTTATCAAAATCATCATTATTGTCATTATTAGAAAAGTCATGCCTTGGTACAAAAAAACATTAAACATTAAGCACCCTTTGATGGCAGGTGAGGGGGCATTGTGGTGCCTTTCGTGCAGATCTGCCTTCCTTTTTCGCTAAAATGACCGATTAATCTGAGAGTGGAGCTGTAATTATGCCATCACCTTGCAGAGCCTGTCAACAAGTTGGAACATGGAGGGGGCTTGCAGAGATGTTTGAAAGTGTAAGCTAACCCTTCCCCATGACCACAAGGCATCTATGTCCCCCATTCCATCAGGGTGGAGGGCTATGGCTTCCCCTTCTCATATAGGCTCTGTGTCTTCTCTTTGTCTCTGTCTCGGTTTCTCTCCCCTCTCTTTCTTCCCTCTGTCTCTCTCCGTCTCCCTGTCTCGTCTCTCTCTCTCTCTCTGTGTCTCTCTCACAGTAGTCTCCATTTCCCCCTTTTTGTAATAGTAATTTAGATTTGAAGATCTTTCCCACCCATTAATAGGCCATGTGACCTGCTTATGTCACAGGAAGCCTAAGTCAGGTGTGGTAGGAGGAGCTTCCTGACAGGAAAAGGAAGTTATGTCACCGGAAATGCTGAGAGAGAGAGAGAGAGAGAGAGAGAGAGCGAGAGAGCAGTAGTTATGGCTGCTAATGGCCGCCGTGGTGATTGTTAGAACTGAACAGGCTGACTTAGCTATAGCAGGGGGTCTGAGCGGTTTGGGGATGGCGAGACTCCAGGCCGTGATATTGTGTATTGAATGTTTTACTGCCCTGATAGATCGGATAAATGGCTTGTGGGATATGGTTCTCTGGTGTCTGAATAAATGGTTTGCTTCTTCTGCCATCTGTGTGAAGTCTCGTGTACTTTGTGATGCAGAACTACGTGGGCATTTTGACAGTTATCATCTACATTGTTATTATTGCCTTACTGATACACCCTATTGTAAGGAAGAGACATCCATGAAACAGGACACAGAGCCCCCCAAATGCATGCCCCATGAGTAAGGGGCCCAATTCCTAACAAAGAGCATTCATCAGACAAACTACATCCATCATTAAGCAGTCACATCACACGCACACACACACTCCCAAAGGCATCACTCCAGAACAGCAGGGTAGCCCTTACAGCTAAGGGAGCAGCTAACTTAGGAGCTGTGCTCCTTCTCCATCCTTCCTTATATGCTGCTTGTCCCCAGCTCTCAAGAGACACAGATACAACCATCAGAAACTCAGCCATGCTATAAAAAACAACAGATCTGAAGAATTCAAAGAACTTGGGAAGCCCTGGGAGAAGTAACAAGAGGTGAACAAATCTGGCGCAAAGGATCATTGTACACAATGGCGGTGACTACAAAAACGAAGACCGCTTTAGGCAGGAAGCAAACACAGAACAAAAACATTAGACAATACTGGGACCAACTTACAAAGCCCACACCCATCTTTTATATGGGTAACTACTATCAGTCACAGCCTGATCTTGGGTGACTATGCTTTTACTCTTTTCAGGGATTGTGTGATGTATGGGATTTATCTGGGAATCCGTGGGATCTTGTACAACGTTGAAACAAAAATTTACCAATAAAAACAAAGGTTCGCTTCTGAAAGAAGCCTCGCTAGCATGGGAGCGGGGGGAGAGGAGTGTCACCAGGATCAGTTTGTGGAAAGTGATTGTGTTCCCTGACCAGTCTTTATCTCTTGCTCCATTAATATTCCCCCCACTGCAGCCAAACCGGACCCCGGACTATTTCCTGAATACACCCTTCTTCCTGTTCTCATCTTTGAGGCTCTGCTCCCAATATTCATTCTTCTCTGGGTGCCCCCGACTCCTCTCCATCTATCATAACCCTGCCCATCCAAGTCTCACCTCTTCTTCCTTGACCTCGATTCTACAACAATTCTTCCTTCCTCTGAACCCAAGCCCTTAAGTGCCTGTGGCTCTCCTTTGTCTGTTGGGTTATATTGTGTGGCTAGATATTTGGAATCATCCCTTCCTCTTTCCCAACTAAAGTTCCTTGGGTACAAAGACCCTGCCTTAACCTTCTTGTATTTCCCACAGAGCTTACTTAATATAAATAACTTACATAGAATATCAATATTACATGTGTAATATCAATATTAAATGTGAGCTACTTAAGTAACTTACATGCAATATCAATATTATCTGCATAATATCAGTATTACATGTAAGCTACTTAATACAAGTAACTTACGTGCAATATCAGTATCATATATATAATATCAATATGACATGTAAACTACTTACATTAAGTAGCTTACATACAATATCAATAACTATTGAATGAAAGAAAAAAACTAATGAAAAAAATGAATGAATTCTATTCATAGGATCATAGAGAGCTAAAATGGGCCTCCGAGGTCTTCTGCTACAATGCTCCTGTTTTGCAGATGAAGAAACTGAGGCTTGCCCAACCCAAATACTCCAAACTTTCCTCAATAACTAGTTACAGAACCATTAGCCATGAAGTTATTAATTAGTGCCTCTGAGTTTATGGAGAAGGTGGTAGGAGTAAAAACGGTGACTGGAGATTATATTAGGAAATCTTCCAGACTCAGGCATTGCTTTTTCCTAGCCAGACTCTCTTCTCTCCTTTCTCTGAGGTAAGAGAAAGAACTCTGCTGCTACCTAAGTGTGAGCTTAAGCAAAGGTCTTCAGGTAAAATGATCTGCCTAAGGTCACACAGGTAGTAAACATCAGAGCTGGGATTTGAACACAGGTCCTCTGACTCTAGAATAAGTATTTTTTTCCACTCTTAGAGTAGATGTCCTGTGAGATCCCATCTACATTGAGGATCCTATGATTTCCTCTTCCCCCAGGCCCACCTAGTTGTTCAAAAGACATGCCTGGGTCTTGGGAAGCATTGTCTAAAGGGATATGCCTTGATCACATCATAAATTTAAAGCTGGGAGCAACCTTAAAGGCTATCTAGAACAACCGCTCATTTATAGATGAGGAAATCAAAACCCAGAGAGAGGTGAAGGAATTTACTCACGAATATGTAGGTTGTCATTGGAAGATCTAGAATTTAAACTCAGTTCTTCTGACTCCGGATCCCTACCTCCTGGAGCACTGAATCACCATTTAGCTAGGCTCCAAATCAAGCAAATCTGATAAAGAGTTGTGGCTACTGGTGACATGGATGACAGATTCTAATCCTGTTTGGTATGGAAGAAGGAGAAGATGGAGGAAGGGAGAGATAATGAGGGATGAAAAGGACAGTGGTGACTTACTAGAATTAAAAGGCAGGTGACAAACCCCAACTCCAGGACACTTCAGCTTCTCCTCTGGATCCTGAGAACAAGAAAGGTGAGGCCGCAAAGGGATGTTCTGTTGTACCAAAGGGTCGATTTCAACACCCGGATTCCATGCTTCATTTCAACTAGGATTCAATATCCTAGAGAGACAAAGGAAAGTGGAGGAATATAGTGGAAAGAGGATTGACCAAAATAAATAAGTAAATATTTTTTTTAAAAATTAAAAAAGAAAGGGAATTGGCCTTAGAGTCACAAAAGCCTGGGGTCAAATCAGGATTCTGAAATTTGCTAGCTATTTGATCTTAGGCAATCCTTCCTTTGTGGTCAACAAGAGGTCTCTTTTAAGGCAGGTAGGTGACACAGTGGAGAAAGAGCCAGGCCTGGAATCAGGAAGACTCATCCTCCTGAGTTCAAATACTCAGATACTTGCTAGTTTTGTGACTCTGGCCAAGTCACTTAACCTTGTTGGCCTCAGTTTCCTCATCTGTAAAATGTGCTGGAGAAGGAAAAGGCTAACCAATCCAGTATCTTTGCCAAGAAAACTCCAAATGGGGTCACAAAGAGTCAGGCATGACTAAAAAGTGACTGAACAACAAATTCTCCCTAGTCCTTTGTTTTCCCATCCTTAAAATGAAGATTCTGGACTAGATGACCTCTAAGGTTGCCTCCAGCTTAACATTCTATGGTCCTATGAGAAAAGAAGGCGAAAGAGAGGAAGTAGTATACCACATAGTAGATAGAGAGACGACCTCAAAGTCAGGAAGATACTGGTTGTGGGTTCATGTCTAGTCTCTGACATCTATTGACTGAGTCTGTGTAACTGTGGGCAAGTCACTTATCCTTTCAGTACCCCAGGCTACTCTCCTAGACTATAACCTATGGAACTTAAGATGTCTCATAGACAAAACTCATTATTCTTCCTCTTTATACCCTCGATGTTTCCAAATATCACTATTCCTATGAAGGGCATTGCCATGCTCTTCATCCTCACCCTCACTCACCCTATGTCTCCAGTCCATTGCCAAATCTTGACATTTCTACCTTTTCCATATCTCTCATATGTCTCCTCTCCATTAACAAAGCCGTCAGTCCTAGTTTCAGAAAAACCTGGGAAGACTTACACAAATTGATCAAAGTGAAGTGAGCAGAACCAGAACATCGTACACAGTAACAATATTATAATGATGATCAACTGTGAAAGACTTAGCTACTGTGGCCAATATAATGATCCAAGACAATTCCAAATGACTTGTGATGAAAAATGCTATCTGCCACCTCCAGAGAAAACTGATGAACTCTGAATGCTTATTGAAGCATATTACTTTTCGCTTTATTTTTCTTGCTTTTTTTTGGCAATATGGCTAAAATGGAAAGGTTTTGCATGACTTCACATGTATAATGAGCATCATATTGCTTGTCTTCTTAATGGGTAAAGGAGGGGCTGGAAGGAGAGAGAGAATTTACAACTCAAAATTTTTTTAAATTAGTGTGAAAAATAAATAAATAGCTTGCAGAAGGAAAAAAAAAACCCAAAGCCATCTCCCCATCACCCTAGTTCAGGCCTCATCCACCTCTCTTCAGGACTATTGCAATATCCTTCTAAAAAGTCTTTTTGCCTCAAGTCTCTCCCCACTCCAGTCCAACCTCCATTCAAGTGCCAAGGTCATTTTTCTAATGTGTGAGTCTGACTGTATCACTTTCAGCTCAGTGTGTTCTAATGGCTCCCTATTACCTCCAAGATTAAATGTAAATTCCTGCTTGACATTTAAAGCCCTTCATAAAATATATTTAATAAGAATGTATATGTAGAGCCTATATCGGATTGCTCGCCATCTTGGGGAAGGGGGGAGGGGAGGAAGGGGGAGAAAACGCAAAACATATGGAAGTGAATGTTGAAAACTAAAAATAAATTAATTAATTTTTAAAAAATAAAGCCCTTCATAACCTAGGTTCCTTCTACTTTTTCCATCTTCTTGTGCCTTTCTCCCCTCTATGCACCCTCCAATCCATTGACTCTGCTCTGCTCGCAGTTACCTAGGCTATTCCATCTCTCACCTCTGAGCCTTTATACAAGTTGCACCCCACGCCTGGAATGCTTTCCCCACTCACCTGTATCTCTTAGCTGCCTTGGCTTCCTTCAGGAGTCAGCTTAAATCCCACCTTCTACAGGAAGCTTTTTCTGGCCCACCCCCACCATCCCAGCTCCTGACTTCTTCCCCTTTCAGATTACCTTCAGTCTAATCTGTGTGTATGTGTATGTGTGTGTATGTATACATGTATATGTGTGTGTAGGTATATAGGGATAAATGTGTGTCTATATCTATAGTATATACTGAGTTAATTACATATTAAATAACTCTCGCATTAGACTCTGAGCTCCTTAAAGGCAAAGACTAGATTTTCCCCCTTCTTTTGCATCCCCAAAGCTTAGCCCCATGACTGGTACATAGTAAGCCCTTCACAAATGCTTATTTGACTGGCTGATAAGACATCACTAATTTATTTTTATCAACTAATTTTATATTAATAATATCAAAGAAATCACAGGTCCAGACTGGAAAAAACAAATTTTTTAAAAAACTAAGAAAGAGAAGATATAGTCTGAAAAGCTGGGCAAGAGCCTATCCTCCAACTCGTACCCATGGTCCAATGTGCTGAGATCCCTTCCTTGTTCACTGTGGGGACCCAAAGAAGACGCCTCAATGTCCTAGGTTTAAGCCTGGTCATCTGGCATTGTAATAGAATGGATAAGGCACTGGACTTGTGGTCAGGAAAATATGTGTTCAAATCCTGCCTTATAAGACCTTAAAGATCACCAGCTCCAATATGAAAATGTATATTGGATGACTACACATGTATACCCTATATCAAATTGCTTGCCTTTTCAATGAGGGGGAAGAGAAGGGAGGGAGAGAATTTGGAACTCAAAATTTTTTGAAAAACCAATATTAAAAATTCTTCTTACATGCAATTGGAGGGAAAGTAAAATTGTTAAATAAGTAATTAAAAATAAAATTTTACCTGAGTAAGGGATGGGCGGAAAGACCACCAACTCCCACCCTAACCCTAGTACCATTTTCTCATTGTTCTTTTGTTTATACTTTTCTTGAATACCATTCATTACACCACTTCTCCTTCATATGAGAATTATAGCACAGTGCCTGGCACATAGTAGGTTTTCAATAAATGTTTATTGATTGGTTTCCTCCATTCATAATTTCTTGTTCACAAAATGTTGCAGCCTGTTCCTGCTCACAATGTGCTTGTTCATTGTCCTTAATACCAATATTTTTTTTTTTTGCAGGGGGGAAGGCAGGGCAATTGGGGTAAAGCGACTTGCCCAAGGTCAACCAATATTCTTCTATTGATATAACATAGCTTCAAATCATGGTATACTATGTTTTGTGAATGAATGAATGAATAAAAAAAACAACTATTAAACACCTATTATATGCTAGGCACTGTGCTAAGCATTAGGGATACAAATTAAAAAAGCAAAACAGACCTTGCCATCAAGAAGCTCACATTTTAATGGGGGAGAAACCATATACACCCAAAATTTTATTTTTAATTCAAAGAATTAAAGCCCTGGCTTTGTCACATAACCTGAGTGATCTTAATCAAGTCATTTGGGGCCTCAGTTTCCACATCTGTAAAATGGGGAAAGATACTGTATATACCACATACCTCACTGACTGCTGAAGAGAATGCTTCATAAACAAAGTATTACATAAATATAAGATCTTAGATATTTTCTTCTCATATGTCACTTTGAGCCTTTCTTATGCAATCATTATGTTCAATTTTGCATAAAGACAACAGGCCTTTATATATTGCTTTACAGCTTATAAAATACCATCCTCTCGACCTCACTGCGTAAGAGGGACCACAGGTTTTATTACCTCCATTTTATAGATGATGAATCTTAGGTCTAGGGAAGACAAGGGACTTGCTAGGATCATGCATCCAATGGAAGAATTCCCTTCTAATTTCCACCATTCCATGCTGCTTCTTGCATGCAGTGATGATATATGTAAATGTATATGCATGTGTACATATGCACATATATGAACACACATATACATACATGATGTGAGGTATTGGATATGATATTATACATATACATGTATTTTTAAACTAGGTTATAAATTCTATGAGGGCAGGGTCCATGCCTTACAGTGTGATAAAAGAGCATTGTATTTGGAGTCAGAGAGCCTGAGTTCAAATTCTGGCTCTGTTACTTACTACTTGAAGGAGTCAACCTCTGGGAGCCTCAGTTTCTTCATCTGTAAAATGGAAGGGTTGGATTAGATGGCCCCCAAGGTCCCTTCCAGCCCCATGGTGCCACAGTACCTTTTCTAAGCACTTAATGTTTGTTGCAGTGTATTGAATTGAAAGATTACTCTGAGATTTCCAATCTGGGAGATGAGAGAATAGTGATTATCAACTGACATAGGAAAAAGTGAGGAAGAGATTTTTTTTGGGGGGGGGGACACAATTTTTGGACATGTTTTGATTGTTTCCCTCCCAGCTCTGCTCCTGATTTTTTGGACTTTCCTACTAAGCCTCAGCTGTCATCTGACCTCAGATCTTTCCCCAATGTCTGGGGCCTCCTCTCCATGAAACATTCCTCCTCTGTGTTATCCTCCTTCTTCCACCAATGAGTTCCACCTGGGGCCTCTATTTCAGGGAGAGTTCCAGGCTGTCCAACCTTTATTCTCCTCCTGGGGCTACTAATGACTTTCTGGACTTTGATACTATTCCCCTTTGCAGATACCTCCCCTACTCCCTTTTAATTTGTTGTCTCCCAGATGGAATGTAAGCTCCTTGAGGGCAAGAATTGTCTTTCATTTTTGCTTGTAATTGTATCCCTAGGGCCCAGCACAGTGCTTTGGCACCTAGTACTTAAGAAATGCTTTCTACCTTGCCTTGTGTGTTAGATTGAAGGTACATAAAGGTGGAGATGTCTTGTATGCAGTAGGGAATAAGGATACCACTGTGTGGGAAAGAGCTCAGGGCAAAAGATGTAGAGGTTTGGGAGTCATCTTCAGGGCTAAAATAGTAAAAGCTAGCATTTACAAAGCACTTTACCTAGGTTATTTCGTCTGAACCTCACAACAATCCTCTGTGGTAGGAGCTACGGTTATCTTCATCGTATGGACCAAGAAACCAAGGCAGACAGAGAGTTAACAGACTTGACCAGTGTCACAGCTTCTAAGTGTCTCTGGAGGGATTGAACTCAATTCTGCTCTGTACTAACTAAACCTCTCACATTTTACTAGCGGTCTAACCCTGGGCAAGTCACTTGACCTAGATGTGCTTTCGGCTAAGTCATAGATGGGTTTTTCATCTGTACTGGAGGAGGGATTTCCCCACACTGAAGAAATCAAAGCTCCTTGGAATGTAGTAACTCTAACAAAATAATAACCCAAGTTCCTTCCTTCTGTGTCCCCATTTAATCTTTTATTCCTGTATTTTGGGAGAGATTTTATTAGTGTTTTAATTTTTTTTTTCTACTGTCAGAGTTGGTGCATATATACAGTTATGCATGTCGGTCACTGTTTGGGCCCTGATTAGCTCAGAATGAATGTAAATAACAATTGTTTCTGTTTTGGCCAGAAACACTGAAGGTCTTCCCCTCCCAGATCTATTTTTTAAGAGGCCATTGTTTGCCTCATTTTTTTTTTTTATTAAGCCTTAATCAATGGATGGGCATTGCCTCAGTCAAACTGAGACCTGTTAAAGACCTTAGCTTGAAAAGGTCAAGGTCCCCCCCTGCATCCTGGGCCATCTCCAGTCATCCTGATCTATATCTGGCCACTGAACCCAGGTGGCTCCAGAGGAAAAAGCGAGGCTGGAGACTTTGCACAGCCCTCCCTCACTTAAATCCAATTCACTTGCATGTCATGGCATCACCTCCCTGATACCATGGTCCTCTTCCAGAACAAAGGACAAACAGCAGCCAGCAATTCTGAAATCACTCCCCTCTCCCAATTTCTACATAGGTTTCATATTTGTTATTTCTTATGGCACAATAACATTACATTATGTCACTATACCACAGTTTATTCAATTGTCTCCCAACTGGAGGCCCTCAGTGGATTCCCCCCCCCTTTTTTTTTTAATACAACCCCTCCATGAGGAAAGTCTCCAGAGGAGAATTGATTTGCCCAAAGCAGAAGAATCAGGATTCAAACCAGGAAATAAGAGGTAGAAGGAGAACTAGTGAAAGAGACAGTAGTAGAGAATTAAGAGAACCAGGATTTAGTGTAGTGTCCCAGAGGCAAGAGAGAGTTTAGGGCAGGAGATAAAGCATTAAGTCGTTAACACCTTAGTGTGAATTAGCATTTTAGTGCTCTCTCTCTCTCTCTCTCTCTCTCTCTCTCTCTCTCTCTCTCTCTCTCTCTCTCTCGCGGCCAAGAGGCACTGGAGAGGGAGAAAGAGGAGACTGAAGGAGAGGGCATCCAGGAGGAGACACTACACAAATCGTCCAACAACAATTTGGCCTAGGGCAAGTTATTAAACATCTAGCCCAGTGAGTACAAACTCCCGTTTACAATAAAACTCTTCTGGTCTTCTCTTACAACCAGAAATTTGAAGACAGATCATTAACATGGTGCATCTTCACCAATGCAGATATACTCACCACCAAGACCACCAAGTCTGGTCTGGCTTGAGTCCTCTGCAGTCAGCCTTTGGGTGCAAGAAGGGCCTGTAAAATGCTGTTCTGATAACCTTTTTAGGACTCCTCTAAGAACAGACAAGCAGATAATCTACTTCTTCATTTTTGCAGAACTGGTGAATTGGTTCATACGACACTCCAGGGAAGTGTGGGGAAACCGAGACAGAAAATGAAGGGAATTTCATGTGTGGCCTCAGGTCACAGCAAACACAGTATAAAGATGAAGTCTGGGTTGTTCCCTGGGTTTGGTAATCTTAGTCCTACCAGCCTTGAAATGTCCATTGGAGTGACTCAGCCAACTTTCCCCACTACTCTTCCCACCCCACCAGCAGCCCCAACCCACACACTTAATTATAACATTCATTCCTCTGTCCCAGGTTCAGGCTTTAGACAAATTTTTGGAAGTAGCTGGATTTTTTTCTTTCAGTCTGAATCTTCCAAATCTGGGCCCATTTTCCATGCTCCCCAGAAATCATTGTCCAGTGAGTTTGTTCTTTCTCTCTTTTTCTCTCTCTTCCTCCCTCTCCCTGTCTCTCTCTGTCTCTCTCTCCCTGTCTCTGTCTGTCTCTCTCTCTCTCTCTCTCCCTCTCTCTCTCTCTCTCTCCCTCTCTCTCTCTCTCTCTCTCTCTCTCTCTCTCTCTCTCTCTCTCTCTGTCTTTCTGTGTGTCTCTGTCTCTGTCTCTCATCTTTCTTCTCTACCTCTCAGTTCTATTCACACTGAGGTGTAAATGACTGATAACTATTTTAAAAGCTACTACTCCCAGGGGGGTCAGAGTCATGAAAGGGAAGCAGGATTATCCTTAGGGGGTACAAGCCCCAAAAGCCACACTGTCAAACGTTTTTATCCAGGTGAAATCAAATAAAAATTAATGTCAAGGGTAATATGGACATTGGAAAAAGCAGTTCCACCCTTTTACCTGAGTGATTTAATTAATGAGGGATGAAGAGAGAATTATTTTATAAATTTAGATGCTCTGTCACTTGGCAGGTATAATTTTCATGATAATATTGCTTCATCATCTACTTAAGCCTAATGCAATTTCCCTGTTTAACTCTCTTTACATTATTTTTGTGTTGTTGTTGTCTTGTCTGAAATCATGACTAAAAGTCTTGGAATTGTCTGACAGATGGCAAATTTTTGTTCCATTTCTTCATTTTAATTCATTATGCATCTTTATTGTTAAAATGTATTTCTTGTAGGCAGCAAATGCTAGTGTTTGTTTCCTTATTGATTTTGCCTTTCTCTCTCTCTCTTTTTTTTTTTTACTTAAGAGTTTAATCCAGTCATATCCGTTGCTATAATTGTTAGGTTTGTGTTTTCTTCCATTTAATTATTTTTAATTCATCCTCCTCCCCCTCTTACTTCAAGTCAGCCCTTTATCCTTGTGATCAATTATGCTAACATTAATTTGATCCCAGCCTTCTCTTTTTCCATGGATCCTCCCCCTCCCCACCTCTCATTTCTCTGTCTTATCCCAAGTTCTTGATTTCAATTAAATTATTAATCTCCTTTCTTTTAATTTATTTTTCTTTTTAACCTTTCCCTCTCCCTGCCCAAAAAAGAGCCCAGTTCGGGATCCCACATCCATCCATCTTCTTAATTTAGGTAACATTTATTTACAATCTCATTTTTTACAAGTGTTCATTTACCTAATACACCTCATTTTTTCCCCATATAGACTGTTCTGAAACCTTTCTTCCATTCATGGGATAAATCCTTACATGTTCTTCCTCATTCTAAGTTCCTCATACAAGGTAGGGCTTCCAGAACACAAAAGATTTGTTCCTTCCTCTGTCCCATATTAGCAGTTATACCCCTTTCTTCCCCATCTTTTTCTTTTGTTTTGTTCTGTTCTTAAGGGATCTTATTCTGTAAGCTTCATTTTTAGAAATATCAATTCGTGAAATACGTTGTATAGTGTGAAGAAATAAGTTGCTCTGTACTCTGAGTCAAGGGACTGGGTCCTATTACCTGAGGGGATGCTAACATTCCCAATAGGAGCAGCCATCCCCTTCTTCCCAGCCCCTTTCCCTCCTGCGTCATAGCCGGGTCACCAAAAACAAGAAAAGATGAGATTCCTCCTTCTCCAAAGACTAAGGGGTTAGGAGCACCAGGGCAAACAACCACTCAGGCCTCTTCCAGGGTATTTACATTTAAAAAAAATTACTGCTTAAAACTAAAAGGATAAAATGGTGACATTTCTGGCTTTCACCTGGGGATAGAAATAGACAGCAGACAGACCTTCGAGCTAGAAGGGACCTGAGAGGCCATCTAGCTAAATCCCTTCACTTTACAGACAAGGAAACTGAGGCCCAGAGAGGTTAAGCCACTTACTCAAGGTCACATAGGTAGTAAGTGAAAGAGGCAGGATTCTCTGCAACTGAGCCCATGTTCTTTCTGCTATGTGGACTAGAGTTCAGAATCCTCCCAGCACCCCTGAAATCATACCCCAGAGACACATAAACTGGCCAAGGTGAGTTTCTTCGGTCTTTCGTTCAATTCTATTCCAGTTAGTTGTTTAGCACCAATTGTGCTAGATGCTGGTGATGTAAAAACGACACAACAGTGCCTGCCTCCGTGGAGTTAACAATCCAGTAGGAAGGATGAGACAGGTGCACAGGTAACTGTGCCGCAAGTTTAGTTATAATTAAAAGACTTGAGTTCCAAGTTGAGGTATATGAATGTAATGGAATACTATTGTGCTATAAGAAATGATGAGCAGGCAGACTTCAGAAAAACCTGAAAAGACTTATATGAACTAATGCTGAGTGAAGTGAGCAGAACCAGGAGAACACCGTACACAGTAACAGTAACATCATGCAATGATCAGCTATGATAGATGTAGCTCTTCTCAGCAATACAACTCCAAGACAATTCCAAAGACCTCATCACAGAAAATGTTGTACACATCCAGAGAAAGAACTGTGGAGTCTGAATGCAGATCAAAGCAGACTATTTTCATTTTTTGGTTGGTTTTTTTTTGTGGCTTTTTTCTTTTGTTCTGTTTCTTCTTTCATCACATGACTAATGTGGAAATATATTTCCATGATTGCACATGTGTAACCTATATCAGATTGCTTGCCATCTTGGGGAGGAGATAGGAAAGAGGGAAGGAAAAAGAATTTGGAACTCAAAATCTTATTAAAAAATGAATGTTGAAAACTATCTTTACATGTAATTGGAAAAAAAATAAAATATTATTTATGAAAGAAAATTTAAAAGACAAGTTCGAATCCTGTTTCTACAGCCTTTGGCAAGTGAATTCCTCTCCTGGGCCTCAGTTCTTTTGGATGTAAAATGAAAGGTTTGAGAACACTACTATAGACAGTCACTGTAACTATGTGCATGAAAAGATCACGGAAAAGGAATCTGAGTGTCTGAAAAACCAATAATGATTCTGGAGAAGAGAAAATAAGATAGGCATTTCCCCTTTTCCTGGGAGAGGCAGTTCTAGTTGGGTATGCTACTGGAGTTCTACTAGGGTAGAATGGTGCACGCCATGCATTGTCAGACCACACATGACCTCCGTGTTCTTTTCCTTTAACTGCTTTTCTTTGTTATCAGGGAGGGTTCAAGGGAGGGAAGGAGTGGGATATCTGGAAATGACTGTGTTGTAAAAACAAAAAGCATCAATAAAAACTTTTTAAAAAATTTAAATGAGCAGGTTGAAGCTTGTCTCCACGGTAGAGTTGAGAAAATGCACCTCCCTTCTTTCATAGGTGGGGGCTATGGGTGTGGAATGTTACATATACTGTGAGACACATTGATGATGCTTGGGTTGGTTTTGCTGAACTAGTTTCTTTTTCTTTTCTTTAAATCTTTGTTACAAATCTCCATAACAGCAAAAAAATATGTTCAGAAATGAGGGTGGTACATGTATAATCTATATCAGATTGCTTGCTATCTTAGGGAGTGGGGAGGGAGAAAAATCTGGAACTCAAAATCTTATAAAAAATGAATGCCAAAAATTGTCTTCAAATGTAATTGGAAAAAATAACATACTATTTACATTTTAAAATTTAAAAAAAAAACAAAAGAGGGTGACAGAAAAACAAAAATCATCAGTTAATTTTTTTTTTATTTTGAGTGAGAGGGTTAGAATAGATGGTCTATAAGGTGCCTTACTACTTAAATCCTATGACTCCTAAAGACAAAGAAGCCAAGCAGAGTAGCCTGAGAGACTGGAGAAGGCAATATTCATTTTGTCCCTTTCAGAGGTCAAGAAAAAAGTCCCCTTCCTTCTGAGTATCCACAGTTGTAACTAAAGACCACTGATTTTAATGCAGCCTGCATTCTCCCTGCTCTAAGGCCATCAGTTTGAGTATTTCTTACTTGTGACTCTGAAGCAAAAAAAAAGTTCTGCATTGGCCCTTATTTTATTACATCCTCCACAGCAGGGTGTCACTAGAAGGTTTAGAGAACTTGGGAGTCCCCAACAAAACAAAGATTACAGGTCGCAACAGGAAAAGGGTGATGTGATGCTGTTTTCCGGGAGAGCCATGAGACAATTCTTTGACTCAGGAATGTTGGGACTCCCAGGGGCTCTGACCTTACCTCCTCCAGTCCTCTGCTGGTCCATTCCCTTCATTCCCAGAAGACCAGTGTGCAACAAATACCCATCTGCAGGACTGTTGCTGTTTTAAATGTTTGTAATGGGAGTTCCAGATTTCTCAGCTGATAGCTGATTAGAGTGGAAGAAATTTCTCAGCTGATAGCTGATTAGAGTGGAAGAAATTATCATGGAACCACAGAGTTGAAAAAGACCCTTGAATTTCAGCCTATTCTTTGTACGGATGGAGCAACTGGGACTTAGAGAAGTGACTAGTCACAACTTTTATTTATTGTAGCTCTAGGGCTTAAACTCCCAACTTTCCACTATAGATGGGAACAAAAGCAATGAGGCAATCACAATTACTATATGATATTATCCAGGGTGCTCACTAAGGGCCAGGTAGAAAGATCCTATGTCAAGGTTTAAGAAGCCTAGCGAAATCAGTCTGGAAAGCTCCATGGAGGGTCTTTGGGGACCCTGGATATTGAAAAAGTATAACTTCCCTTCCTTTCCCACCTGTCTTCAAAACAGTAAAAAAAAAAAAACCAAAAAATCCATCAATATCTGAGAAAAAGAGAAAGAGTAAAAAAAGAGAGAGAGAAAAGAAATAGAGGAACAAGAGAAAGGAGAGAGAAAAAAGAAAGGAAGGAAGAAGAAAGGGAGGGAGGGAGAAAGAGGAAGGAAGGAAAGAAGGAAGAGAGGGAAGGAGAAAGAGAAAGATACAAATGAAGGAAAGAAAGAAAAAGAAAGAAGGCAGGGATGAAGGGAGAGAGAGAAAGAGAGAGAGAGAAGAAAGAGAAATCTCTACAAACTACTCAGGACTACTTATGAGAAAAGATTTCCACAGAATTTGAGCTCCTTGAGCAAAGGGCTTTTTTTTCATTTTGTCTTTGTAACCCCAGTGCCAGCATGGGGGCTTTCTCATGGTGGGCATTTAGTAAATGTTTGATGAATGAATACTGGTCCTCCTATGAGTCACAGGCTTCTCCAGAGTGGGGAATCCTAGAATGGTTTTGTTACAAAATGATAATAATTCACACTTCCATAGCACTTCCACATTTCCAAACATTCCAACAACCCTCCGAGGCAGGCTATACCACTGCCACTAGCTGTGCTTTGTGATGGCGATGATGATGGTGGTGGTGGTGATGATGATGATGATGATTCATTTAGAGAGTGCATTTTAGGGCTTATAAAGCAGAGAGAGAAGATGGAAAGAACACTGAAATTGGAGTCAGAAGACCAGGGTTTAAATCTTGGCTTTGTTGATGTCTGTGGCCTTGGGTAAATCACTTCCCTTCTCTGGGTTTCAGTTTATTAATGTGTATAATGGAAAGGTTGGCTGATATGATCTCCTAGGCCTCTTCAATCTCTAAATTCTCTAAGGAGATTTGGGGTGTCTTAATAACACCATTTTACAGAAGAGGAAACTAAGATTTAAGTGGTCAAATAACTGGGGCAAGATTCACCCATCTTCTTGTTCTGGTTCTCAGCAGGGAAACTTTCCTTTCTGAGAAGCACAAAAGGGTGCATATACATCCAGGGGACAGAATGGGGGGGGGGGAGGGTACGTGTTAGTGGGGGGGGGGTGAAGCAAAGGCAACAAAAGAGCCTTGAGTTGTAAAGGGCTCAGAGCTTCCTGACCAGGCCCCACCCCCCCTCCTGTCCTGTGCCCAGTGGAGCTCTCTGTCCCCAGGCACAGTCAGGCTCCAGCACATTCTGGAAGCTGTCCTCTCTCCCCTGGGGCAGCCTCCTGGAGGAAGGCACGCCCACGTCGGGGCTGGGGAAGGCCTGCTCTGCAGCACCGGCTGGCAGGTCCAGACAGGAAGTGAACAATGCCACATTCAGTCAGCAGTCGCTGGAGGAATCTAGGCAGGGCACATGGCAATTACCCGAGTAGGATTCTGGCCAAGCCCAGGGGGCTCCCACCCTGGCTGGCCCTGCTTGGGATGCCGGTAGGGTTTTCCCAAGGGACCACTCAGGCTCTGAGGATTCCCAAAGGAAGACTGTTGGGCTGTCACCTCAGGGTGACTTGCTCTTCATCTCTGACATCTAGACACCTTTATAACTATCTTTTCTATTGCAATTCAATTAAATCCCATTTCATTAATCTCAAATCACTTCCATCCAATTTAATACAAGTATCAAGAAAGAGCACTGACTGGAGTGAGAATCCCACCACTGAACTTCAGGATCATAGACAGAGAGCAGGGATGGACCTTAAATCTGCAGGGTCATAGATCTGGGATGTATCTTTGAGGTCATCTAGTATAATACCCCAAGGGTAGCCAGGTGGCACAGTAGATTGAGAGCCGGGCCTGGAGTCAGAAAGATTCATCTTCCTGAGTTCAAATCTGACCTCAGACACTTACTAGCTGTGCGACCCTGGGCAAGTCACTTAACCCTGTTTGCCTCATTTTCTTCATCTGTAAAATGAACTGGAGCAGGAAATGGCAAACCACTCCAGCATCTTTGCCAAGAAAACCCCAAATGGGGTCACAAAGAGTCAGACACGACTGAAAATGACTGACAACAAAGTGGGGCCCTGGGAAGTTAAATGAATTTTCCCAGGTCACAAGCAAGATTTGCACCCTGGTCCTCTAACTCAAAGTTTTCTAGACTTAACACCCAACCATTCACCACCGCACAGTTTGATCTACACACTTCCTTTCACTTCTTCTGGCTTCAGTTTCTTCATCTGTGAAAGGAGGGGACTAGACTAGATGACCTCTAAAGGTCCTTCCAGGTCTAAATGTCATTAAGTGACACGTCATCCTACTTCTGAAGTCCTTTCAAGCTTTCAGTGACTCTGATATTTGTGGGCCATCTACTTGCTGTCTGCACAATCCTCCGTTAAGGACATTACAGGCAACAAGAGAGGGGTTAACAAGACTTAAACTCATGGAACAAAGAACAATACAAGACAGGATGTAACCAAGTGACAAAATGTGCAGGACAGATAATAATGGCTGTGGGAGGGTCAGGATGGGAGCCATCAATGTGGGCTGGAACTCTCTTCATGGAAGGGAGGACCTAAGCCAGAGGGCAGAGTTAGGAGAAATGGGTGGAGGTTATAGGAGGGCAGATATCTGTGATTAAGGAAAATCTTCCTAATAATTAGAGCTATCCAGAAAGGGGAACGAATGCTCTTAATTGTCTAAGGTCTTCAAGCAGACTGAATGACTACTTTCTGGAATGTCATAGAATGGATTCCTATTAAAGTAGCAATTGGAATGGATAACCTGAGATTCTTTCCAATTTTATGATTCTATGATTCTATGAGAAGTCAGGAATTGAGATGGGTCTGGATAGAGGCAAAAGGTGTTATATGAGGAAAGCACTCTTCACATTAGAGCACATTAGTTCACAGAGTACTTTGGATAAAAGATCTGTCAGGATAGTCAACACACCTACTCCATTGTTCACACACACACACACACTCACACTCACACTCACACACATACACGCACACTTTTTTTAAAAAAGGTAGAAAAATAAATGGTCAATGTTTTTGACTAAAAAAAAAGATACTAATGAGTTGCTGCCTTCAACTATGAATAGCACTGTGTTGAGAGTCAAAAAACCTAGGTTCTAAAGTCTTCCTGTACTGGGACAGACTCACTATTTAACAAATACTTCAGGAAAAACTGGCAGAAATAGGTATAGATCAGCACTTCATACCACATACCAATATAAACTCCAAATGGATATGTGACCTAGATATAAAGGGTGACATCATAAGGAAATCAGAGGAGCAAGGAAGAGATTGCCCAGCGGATCTTTGCACGGGAAAAAAGGTCATGACCAAACAAGGGATAGAAAAGATCAAGTTGATAATTTTGATTGCATAAATTTAGCAATAACAACAATAATAATTTTGTACAGACAAATCCAATATAGCCAGGATTGAAAAGGAAACAGACACCTGGGGTGGGGAATCTTTGCAGCAAGTTCCTCCGATGAGGTTTTCATTTCCAAGGTATAAAAAGAACTGATTCAAATTTATAAAGGTAAGAGTTACTCCCCAATTACTAAGTGATCAAAGGATATAAACAGGTAGTTCTCAAAGGCAGGAATCCAAGCTATCAACCACCATATTAAAATGCTCCAAATCTCTAATAAGAGAATCACTAATTAAAGCAATTTTGAGATTATACTTCACACTCATCAGATGGGCAAAGTTTACAAAAAAAAAAAGAAATGTTGGAAGGGCTACAGGACAAGAGGCACGCTGATGCATTGCTGGTGGTGCTATAAACTGGTCCCACAATTCTGGAAAACAATTCGGAACTCCTCGGTACAAAAGGGGTGGGGTTGGCATCAGTCTCCATAACATCTAATATTTTTTGATTCTGTGAAAGTCACAAGAAGCAGTATGAGGTAGTGGAATAGAGAACCAGAATTAGAGCCAAAAAGACCTGGGTTCAAGTCCCACTTCTGACACATGCTGGTTAGGTGATCCTAACTTAACTGCTCTGGGCTCTAGGCCAGTGATATCCAACTCAAATAGAAACTGAGAGCCACTAAGCCATACATGACTTAGTTTTAAGGTGTGATATTAGCTATGTTTTATTGTATTTTTATTTATTTTGTTAAAAAGTTCTGAGTTACGTTGTAATCTGGTTCAAGCAGCAGTCAGGAGTGTTATAGGCCACATGTAGCCAGTAGCTGGTGTGTCTGACACTTTTGCTTAGGCAACTCTAAGCTTGGAGGTTGTAGAGAAGGTGCCTTACTGCACAGGTATACAGGATTTTGTTTGTCCAGAATTCTCTCTAACAATGAAATCACAGATCCAGTCCTTATCCCTATAAAGGTCTGAAATAATATGCTGCTATAATATGCTGCTGTTGTAAATGCAATGCAGAAGCTGATTATTTAAGGGAACTTTGAAGTGAAACTTCTCTTAAAGAAATGTTTACAGACTAAATCGGTACTTCTTAATTTAACTGTTTTGTTGGGGATGGATCACCTTATAGTGAAAAGCACACCATATTCAAAGTTAGGAGACCAACAATTAGGTATGTGATATTGGACAAGCCACTTGCCTCTCAGGCCCTCGGTCTCCTCTGCAGTAAAATGAGGGTGCTGGTTTCGATGAGCTCTAAGGGTGCTTCCAGATGTGAATGCCATGAGTCTGGGTATGGCCAGATGCTCCTATTTTGCACTTGCTTAGAGAGAGGCACACTTGGCTGTGTGAATGCATGGTCTGTGAGTACTAGCCTTATTCTGGTCTGACTGCCTCTAATTAGACTGCAATTTTCTGCCCAGCAGAGCCCCATTCTCCTCTTGCACCATAGTCCCACTCACCCAATCCAAGGGTCACCCTTAACCCCTGCTGCTGGATGTCAGCAGATTTTCACTGAATTAATCAGAGTGTCTGCTCTAGTCCTAACTGGTCTAGGGCTTCCTCCAGTGACCAATTTGTTTTAGGTGAATTAATTATAGCATTGGGCAGGGGGAAAAAATCAATTTTTAGAAAATCATTACTTTGAAGAGGGGGCTCTTTGGCTTATGGGTAAATTGCTGAGCTGGCAACTCTGGCTGTCTCTAACCCAGTGAGGAAGCTCTGCAGTAAATTAGTCTTCCTCATCTTGGACAACAGGTTCCCCTCCCTCTGCTAGGACTAGGGGGCAGGGCTGACAGAAGCATTATTTCACAGTACACACACACACACACACACACACACACACACACACAAACACATCACCCCCTTTAGGCTTTCAAGATTCTCTTACTTGGTTGCTCTAGAGTAAAAGTGTCTGATAAATTCATTCACACCACCCCAAAGTGTTAAAAACTTAATATACTCCTCCTGAGAGATTTGTATTCTCAAAGAAAAAAAAACCCTAGACTACACAGAAGGCAATGCAGAACCCAAAGGAATGAGTCATGAAGGCAGGAGGACCTTCCTATGTCTGTTAAATCATACCATGTAGGCAGCTTCCTACTCCATCTATGTGTAAGGCTGAACATGCCCATAGTATATCTATATTTATGTGTCAAGGGGAGCTTCTATATTCCAGAACTGCTGCCTGATCAGTCAATCATCAAATATTTTTGGAGCACATACCATATGCTCTATTATTAACCCCTACAGATGGGAGGTGAATAAGAGGCAGGGGAGTGTCAGACAGCTTGCCTGTGTCAAGAAAGCTGGTTTGACACTTTCCTAAACATAGCTTGCCCTCTCTCTGCCCCACTGGGAACTCATTATGTGCCAGCCTGTGGCATACCTCCTTTTGAAAAAAAAATTATATATACACATGCATATACATGTATAGGTTTATGCATATGTATGTGCATATATATTGTGTATATGTATGTACACATATACACAATATATATACATATGTATGTATATTTATATTCTTTTTTATTATGAACTTAACAGTCATCAACAAACACAAACATTTTCAATATGCAAAGAAAAGCCTACAAACCCATGAAGTTCCCTTAGGTATGGTTTGTTGGGGAAAGGGGGTAAAGTACATATTACATTGAACAAGATAGTAAGAAAGTTTGCATCAAGGTTAATCCTGTTCCTCTGCAGGCTCATCTCTTCCTGACCTCCTTCTCCCTTTTCTGCTTTCTTTTGATGCGTTGTTTTATCCTTACAATGTATGCTTAGATTGTATGCTCCATGAAGGCAGGGACTATCTCTTTCTGCTTGTATTTGTGCCTAGCACCGGCTGAGTGCTTAATAAATGCTTGCTGACTTAACCTCAAACATAAGCAAGCCTCCAGGAGAGAAGGAATTGAGTGCCTCTCTTTGTAGAAACTTTCCTCCTTTGTGTGGAACTGATGTCCTTAAGCAAGGTCCAGATTGAGTCCCTTTGGCGCTAAAATCCTCTTTAATGCAGTTATCAGGTGATGTGGGATATGACACTTATCTAGGTTGGTCTCCTTTTCTTCTATTAATTAGAAGTTCCATGAGGGCAAAGGTCATATCATTGAGATTTCTATTCTATATGAACTCAATAAAGGCTTTCTAATATAATAATATAATGAGGGTTTTATGTACTCCAAATTATTCTAAGGGAGGATGATACACACAAAAAAGAAAAACTTTCTGCCCTCACGGAGCTTACGTTCTCTTTAGGGAGAAGCATCATGTGCACAAATTAGTAAATACATGCATGTAGTTATAATTTTTAACCAGACCTATGATTTAATTGGTAGAATTCCCTCCTATCTCAATGATGGACCAATGTTCTGTAACTTTTATTCTAAGAGTGTTCCCAAGGGCACTAAGAGGTTAAGTGTCTTGACTGGGGTCACACAACCAGTATGTGTCATAACCAGGACTTGAACCCAGATTTCCTGGCTCTGAAGCCAGCACTCCATCTACTGCACTACACTATTTCCCTCTGCTTCTGTTGTTTGTCCTTTGCTCTCAAAGAGGACGGTGGCGTTGGGTAGGTGATGCCAAGACATGTAAGTGAATTGGATTAAAGTGAGAGAGAGCTGTGGAAAGTCACCAGCCTCACTCTCTCCTCCAAAACCATCTAGGTCTAGTGGCAAGATATAGGTCAGGACAACTGGAGATGGCCCTCTCCCTGCTTCTATCATATATGTGTATATAATAGTTAACATTTTAAATAATATTTTACTTTTTCATAATTACACGTAAAATAATTTTTAACATTCATTTTAAAATGTTGAATTCCAAATTCCCTCCCTCCCTCCCATCCCTGAGACAGTAAGCAATTTAATATAGGTTCTACATGTGCAATTATAGAGCTAACATTTATTAAGCACTTACTATGTCCCAGGCACCATGCTAAAGGCTTTACAATTATTGTCTCATTTGATCCTCACAACAACCCTGGAAAGGCGATGCTATTCTTATCCCATTTTACAGACGTTTTGCTATCATCCACTCCCTTCCATGCAAAACCTTTATCTTTATTCGTGTGAGATGAGGATCTGAGTTCTGAATCCCCTTTATATGTGGGAACCTAGAGAGGCCTTGATCTATGCCCCTGGGGCCACGGACAGACCTGAGGTAAAAGCAAAATATCTGGATACCATACATTTAGAACTGGAAAGGACAGTTGTAGCTTTACAAAAGTGAACCACTCCCCAGACCTCTATGTAAAGTGATTTTTATGTAATGACAATTTGTCCCTACCTACTCACATCACTTAGCCTGTATAACAAAGGCACACACAAAATAATACCTTTATTCAAGTCATAAAATATACTAAAATGCAGACATTAAATACCATACCATGATAACAAACAGAATTATAAAATAAAGATAAAGTGAATGATAATGTATGCACAGTACTGTACAGTAAGGTTAACACAGGTGTGTAGTATGTTGCCCCTTCCCCACCCACTACAGCTAGGCTTTGTCACTGGGAGGCTGGTTGTGCAACTTTTTTTTTTTTTGTGAAGCTACTGAGAGATGTTTGGACAGCGGCTCTCTTTTATTCTTTGTATATATGATGATAGCAAGCAATGTTATTCTCAACTAATCTCTGAACTTTTAAAATTTTTGAAGCATTTGGATCCATTTTTTCAATGCAAGAAAAAGATGTCTTTATATTATGGCAAAGAAAACTAATAAAGGTAAACTGACATACAGAGCTCCAAGCAAAATCAGTTTATTAACAGTGATGCATATAACTCTTAACAAAGTTGGTCAGACTGGCAATCTCAATGAAGCCAGCAACCCCATTGAGAAGGAGAGGATCCTCCATATTGATACACAACAAGAAGGGGTCTTTGTACATGTGGAAAAAAAGTGATAGATTTTAGGGTTGGGGCAGGAACATTACAATTGGTTATACTAAGAAAGATGGTCTGTCATTCACATGAAGCTAATCACTGCCCCCCTCTATCAATTAGGGAATGTTAAGAGTTTTATGGAATAAATCATATCTTGTAGTCTTTGCTAAGGGATCAAAGCTATCACTTGTACTGTCTTCTTGGAATAAAAATTTCCATAATTGTACAAGGACAGATAAGGACAGATGATACATATTTTGGGGATAGTAGCAAGTTAACTTAAAGATGACAAAGATATCCTGGAAGTATTGCAGAGACTACCAGTATGAGAGATAACAACTTTTCTTTTCATTGTAACTTTAACTCAGAGGGAAAGATAAATTCCTGAACTCAACTCAAAGGCAGCTTTAGGAATCAAAGTACTATTAATTTAATTTTCTTCACTATGAAGTTGAATTTGTGTAATGTGAATTTACATAAAGTGAGAATTGCCTGTATATAGATGTTGGGATAACTGGATTATGCATCTGGAGCCAGAAGGAACCTTGGAGATCATCTAATCCAGAAGTGTCCAATATGTCATCAACACTCCCCAATACAACAGAACTAGACTAAAATGTAACTGGAATATATTTTAAAAAATAAATAAAAATGTAATTAAACATAGATAATGTTAATATGTGGTTTTCTTAGTCATTAGCAGCCACAAGGATCCTTATGTATGGTTTAGTGTCCCCATTTCTACTTGGGTCAGACACCACTGATCTGGTCCAAGTCCCTCATTTTATAAGTATGACAACAGAGGCCTAGAGAGATAATGGGAGAGAATGGTTGCCCAAAGTTACATGGTAATAAGGAGCAAAACAGTTTAAAACCCAGGTCTGAATCCAGTGCTGCTAAATTTCATTTGGCTGTTTGCCCTCTTCCAAAACCCCAATGAGCCCAGTCATTGACACATAGTAATTACTTAACTACTTCTTGTTGACTGACTGATCCCTTAGTTACGAAAAGCAGTCATCCACCTTTTTCTCAAAGACTCACAGTAAAGGGGAACCTGATATACTCCATTCTGCTTTGGTTTTGGGTTTGGGTATCTGTTTTATCACAGGCACTTCCAACCTCCCTCCAGACCAAATATTCCCTTGTGGATGCCCATCAACTGGGGAATGGCTGAACAAGTTGTGGTATGTGAATGTAAAGGAATACTACTGTGATATAAGAAATGATGAGCAGGCAGATTTCAGAAAAACCTGGAAAGACTTACATGAACTGATGCTGAGTGAAGTGAGCAGAATCAGGAAAACATTGTACACAGTAACAGCAACATTGTATGATGATCAACTTTGACAGACTTAGCTCTTCTCAGCAATGCAATGATCTGAGACAATTCCAAACGACTCATGATGGAAAATGCTGTCCACATCCAGAGAAAGAATTATGGAGTCTGAATGCAGATTGAAGCATACTATTTTCACTTTTTTGTTGTCTTTTCTTTTTTGTGGTTTTTCCTTTTTGTCCTTATTCTTCTTTCACGACATGACTAATGTGAAAATATGTTTATATGATTGTACGTGTATAGCCCATATGAGATTGTTCACCATATTGGGGAGGGGGTAGGAGAGGGAGAGAGAAAAAAATTTGGAACTCAGAATCTTATAAAAGTGAATGTTGAAAAGTATCTTTACATGTAATTGGAAAAAATAAAATCCTATTAAGTAGAAGGAAAAACAATCTTCCCTTATGACAAAGTTTAAAAAAAAAAGCAAAACATTAACTACAAGAAATTTGTCTGACTATAGATATATATATATATATACATATATAGTTTTGTGTGTGTGTGTGTGTATACAACATTCTGTTCCCATATTCCCTCATCTCTCTTTGGGGAGGAGGAAGGTATGTTTTATTATTCCTTCTCTAGGATTTTCATTGGCTTTTCTATGACTCAGAGCTCAACTTCCTTTCAGGAATCTTTTCTTCTATGTGATCGTAGTTATTAGTCTTTCTTATTTTGCTCTGCATCAGTTCGTATAAATCTTCCCATGTTTCTCTGAATTCCTCATGTCCCTCATTTCTTCAGTCCATCCCACTTTGGGATGGCTCTAACACGAAGTTTTTCCTAAAGAAGAAATCTGCCTCTCTTCAACTTCCGACTGTTACTCTTTGTTCTGCTATTTGGAACCAATCAGAACAAGTGTAATACCCTCTTTCATGTGACAGCCCTTCAAATGCTTCAAATACCTGAGCATAGCTAGCATATTCCCCTAAGTCTTCTAAACTATATATCCCTGGTTCCTTCACTCAACCCTCATATGGCATCATTTTCAATAGCCTTCGCCTTTTCATTGCTCTCCTCTGAATGCATTCAGTTTGCGAAGGCTTTTCCTAAAATATGGTGCCCAGAACTTAAAACCATATTCTAGAAGGAGGTTATCTAGGGCAGAGTATAGAATCCCTGTCACAGGCAGCTAGGTCATGTAGCAAATAGAGTGCTGGCCCTGGAGTTAGGATGACCTGAGTTCAAATCTGATCTCAGACATTTACTAGTCGTGTGACCCTGGGCAAGTCACTTAACTTCTGTCTGCCTCAATTTTCTCAACTATAAAACAGTAATAGCACCTACTTCTCAGGGTTGTTGTGAAGACCAAGTGAGATAATATTTGTAAAATGCTTAGCACAGCGCCTGGTTTGTAGAAGGTACCACCTAAGTGTTATTGGTGTTGTCAGTATTATTATTATCTCCACAGTCCTGGACACCATGTCTTCTCTTCCTGCAGTCTAAAATTACATTAAACATGTTGTCTGTCAGGTGAGGCTGTTGACTCACATTAAACTTTTAGTCCAGCAAAATACTCAGATCTTTTCCCATAGAAACTGTCAGGCTGGATAGTGTCAATACTATCACGCTCATTAAAAAGCTGAGGTTCTTGCAAAAAAGATTCATGGTCCATATACAATCCTCTTTGTAGAAATGTATGCACTTATTAAGCTCATAATAAAAGAAAGAAAATTGAAAAATGAAAATACCTTGAGAAAGTTTTTAAAAACTACCTTTTGTCTAGTGACACCTCTCCTGTTGTTTGTGTGAAATTAACTTCTTAAAAATCAAAGTGTAGGATTTAACATTTATCTCTATTAAATGTCACCTTATTAGAACAATGTTCTAGGTAATCAAGGTCTTCTTGGATTCCAACTACAAGTCATCCCTCCCAGCTTCTCTGCAAATGTGACCAGCATGCTCTGTTCCTTTATCATCCATCACTAGTTAAAAAAAAGTATTAAATGGTCCAAGGCCAAGGACAAAATCCTAGGACATTCCACTTCCCTACATGGGTGCATTAATAATGATTTTTTGGTTGACTCATGCAACCTATTCTCTGTTCACCCCACTGTCCTACCATCGAAGCCATATCTCTCTGTCTTATCTGTAAATGCAAAAATTAGTAACAAAACCAGGTGAAATTGAAATCCTAATACATTTGGAGGAGGCAGCTGGATGGGTCAGTGGATAGAGCACTGAGCATGGAATCAGGAAGACCTGAGTTCAAATCTGACCTCAGACATTTACTAGTTGTGTGACCCTGGGCAAGTCACTTACCCTCTGCCTCAATCTACTGGAGAGGGAAATGGCAAACCACTCCAAGATCTTTGCCAAAAAAAAGCCATATCTGATGCCTGGGCTTGTATCATTTGCTCTCTTCTTCGATATTGTCTCCTATGTGTCATGGCTCCTCATTACCACTATTCTTCTTCCTTTCATGTATCTGCTATTCTCTATGGCGTCTAGGTAGGCACCACACGTGCAAAACATGTGCACAGGATTCTTCCCATGCCCATTGTCACTTTACAATTTCAAACTCTCTCAATCAGTTCCTCAAAAATCCAGACAAATATATAGGTGTGTGTGTGAGTGAGTGAGTGAGTGTGTGTGTGTGTGTGCGCTTTAAAGTGTCCATCATTAAGCACATGCTATCTCCCTGGCCAAGACTTCATAATTCCTATAGTTTAAGCTGCTGTGGTTCAAAAATTCAAATCCTATTCCCAAACAACTTCTTCTGAATTAGCTATTCCCTTCCCTAATCTGCCTTTTTCTTCTAAAGTCCCTCCATCCAATTGGCAACAAAGATAAAAACATTACTTACGGCCCTAACATTCTCAATTTCTTGCCCAAGCCCTTCCGGAAGTATTCTTAGTCCTGCTGACACTCATCAGCAGTGGGTAGTGGTCATCAGGTTTGACAATTCTTAGGAGGCCATATATATGCCCCGAGAACACAGCAGACCTCTGTCTTTGTTTGTGTTAGGAAGACAAACATCAGCCCGAGTAACCTTTTGCAAAAAGCAATCAGCCATCTCTACTTCTCTCTTCTCCGTAGGCTCTTCATCATCTCCAAGATGATGTCTTTCTGATGGCACTTCTGTAGTCACATCGTCACTCTTGGAAACATAATGGGCAGCTCCCTCCTGAGGAAGACTCTCATATATATTGCCTTCAAATGTTTAATGATTCTTCATTTTTCCCTTCCTTTAGAAAACTATCTATGTGAACCTGGGCAATTCATGTAACCTTATCTGGTTCTGTTTTCTCATCTGTAAAATGATGAAGTTGGACTCAATGGCCTTTAAAGATCTCTCCCAGTTCTAGTTCCATCTGCGATGATATTCTCCGTGTCACCTTCTTCCACTCTCCAACCTCCCGATACAGTCTTCCTTTTCAGATCTGTTTTCTTTTCTCTTTTCTTTTCCTCTTAAAGCATTTCCTTCACTCTTTCAAGGAACGCTTCGTTCTGCCTGATACCCTACAAAGGAGAAAGGCTTTATTTAGCCCTTTCAGCTCCTTCTCTAGAAGGAAAACCAGCCTTCTCCTTGTTTATACTACTTCGTACTTGATACTGACAGAAACACAAACACACTGCATTTCCCTGCAGATCACTGCAAAATTCTCCTTGCCCTCCATACTCCAGAGCTCTGATTTATGTGGATAGTTCCGTTGGCTGAATCGCCTATTCCTATATGAATGCCAGTTTGCTCAGCTGCCTTTGATTGGCAATTAATGGATTCCTAGAAAGCCCTACTGCAAACAGAAATTGGCCTCTGCTTTCTGTCCTCTATGAGGTGGTCTCAAGCAGAAACACAATGGCCTAGGGGGATTTAGCCAGTTAGTCTAATTAGTCACCTCTTTTCTCCTCTTCCTAATGCTCAACAGTATCTATGACCCTAGTGACGACACTTTTAACCCAAGTCTTTTTGCCTCCAAATCTAGCATTCTTTCCAATATTCAATGGGAATAAAGAGGTGGGTATAGCCAGAGCGCAGTTTGAAATATATCTTTCCTTGAAGAACATTTTCCTTCAGCCACCCAAAGCATCTAAGTTACCCCCAAATCTTTTCTATCTAATTTTTGGGGATTGATAAATTTTGTTTAGACACATGCAAAGTATCCAAAACCTCATGATTAAATTCCCCACAATGTGAAATCCCCCAGTTATGTTTAACAACATAAAAGAGTGATCTGGAGTGATAATACATTCATGGCAGGGTGAGAAGAGTGTAATATTTTGGTTTTGAAACCTGACTACTAATCAGTCCCTTTGTACTTGCTTACCACAGAGCCCGGCACATAGTAAGCACTTAATAAATGCTTTTTTTAAACTTGATTTGTTTAACTTCTCTGAGTCTCAGATTGCTCAGACATCAAATTGAGAGGTTGGACACTTGAGATGCCTTCCACAGAGAGAAACTAACTCTAACTCTATGACCCTAAGAACCTTACATTTTAGTAGCTTTTCCATTTATTAAAAGAAAGGGCAGAGAAAAGTACTCAAATAGTCTATCACATTTGACCCAGTCATACTACTGCTATATACTTATCTTAAATAAGTCAAAGATAGAAACAAAGGTCTAATCTATATCAAAATATTCATAGTAGTACTCTGAAAGTAGATAGAAACAAAGTAGGTGTTCATTGATTAGGAAATGTCTGAAAAAATATGCAATATGAATGTAATGGAGTTTCATTATATAGTAAGAAATGATGACTAAGGAATTCAGAGAAACATAGGGAGGTTTATATGAACTGATACAAAATGAAGTATGCAGAAATAAAAGATCAGAATACACAATGACTAGAAACATAATCAGAAAAAATCACTGAAAAGAAGTCAAACTCTGGAAGTTCCAGAGAAGGAAAATAAAAGATACTTCCTTCTTTATAGCAGAGAAATGAAGGGGCTACTAGAACAGAATATTACATGTATTGTGAGGCAAGGTTTCTGTTTGTGATGGGTTTGTTGTTGTTTTGCTGAATTTTCCTTAGTTTAAAAGGAAGATTCAGTCAGTTTTGGAGAGAGTGGGTAAAGATCGTAATATAAAGATAAAAGACTTCAATAAGATACATTTTAGAAAATATTTCCTGGAGGAAAAAGAAAAGAAAAAGTGGGTGTGTGCCTTAAATGTTAATGCCCATGTCTTTGATCCTTTTGGTTGCCATTTAAAGTTATTTTCATTTATATAGTTGTAGTAATTACGTAAATTGTTCTTTTAGTTCCACTTTGTTTACCCTACATCTATTCAAATGTGTATTCATTTGCATATTCCCATATTTCTTTGAATTCTTTATATTCAGCATTTGTCACTGCACAATAATATAGTATTTCTTTCCTTTTGGTCAGCCATTTCTCAATCCTTTGATACATGTTTTCTTTCAAATTTCTAGCTGTTACAAATAAAACCGCTCTAAATGTTTTCATAAAATAGGTTTCTTGTTGTCATTTATCTCCTTAATGAAGAAAGATAATATGGGAATTACTAGGTTAAAGAGTACAATTTTTTATATCCATGCAATAGCATATCTGTTTTGCCACATTAGAGGTTTTTTCCACCTTCAACAATTCGATGACTGTGAAGTGATACTTCAGAGTTATTTTGATTTGCATTTCTCTGATAATTAGCAATTTGGAGTACTTTTTAAGATGGCTGTTAAAAGTCTGCGTTTTTTCTTTTGATAAATGTTAGTTCATATCATTTGACCACTTATCTATCGAGTAATGGCTCTTAATCTGATAGATGTATGTCATTTCTCTATAGATTTTGCATGTCAGATTTCAATAGATATATTTCATGCAAAGTCTTTTTCTCCTAGTCTATATCCTTTCTTCATATTCTGGCTGTATTTGTGCAAAAGGTTTTTATTTTTGTTTTTAATAATAGCAATCAGTGTTGTGTTTTATAATATTCTTTATGTCATGACTGGTTACAAGTTCATCCTCTATTCAAAGTTATAAGAATTATAGCATTTCATTCTCTTCTAAGTTTTTTAGGGTAGAACTTTTCACATGTAGCTTGTTTAAATATTTGGTATTTATTATTATGTCACATGATGTACCTAAACTGCTGGTTTCAATTTCTTTTCTGTCAAACTGCAATGCAGGTTCCCAAGCAATTTAAAATTTTTTTTAAATTTCTTTTATTTTAATTTATGGAATAAAACAAGTATTTCTATAACATTATAATAAAAAGATGATTGCACATAAAACTGCAAATCTATTATGCATAGCTTGCTATTCCTTTTAAATATATATTCAAATTATCATGTAAATTTCTTTTTTTTTTCTTACCTCTCCCCCTATTCCAGAGATGGCTACCATCAGACTTAAACATGTATACATATGTAAAATCATCCTATACATACTGCTATTTATCAGTTCTTTCTCTGGATGCAGACAGTGTCTTCTTTCATACATCCTTTGTAGTTAATTTGGATATTTATAATAGTCAAAATTACTTATTTGCTCAAAGTTGTTCTTAAAAGAATATTGCTATTACTGTATACAGTGTTCTCTTGGTCCTGCTCATTTTACTCTTCATTATTTCATGTAAGTCCTTCTATGTCTTTGTGAGATCATCGAGCTCATTATTTCTTACAGCACAGCAGTATTCCATCACAATCGTATACCACAACTTGTTTAGCCATTCCCCAATTGATGGGCATCCCTGCAGTTTCCAGTTCTTTGCCACCACAAAGAGAGCTGCTATAAAAATTTTAGAACGTATACGTTCTTTCCCTTTTTCCCTAATCATCTTCAGAAATAGACCTAGTAGTCTTGCTTGGTCAAAAGGTATAGGCAGTTTATAACTCTTTAGGCGTAATTCCAGATGGCTCTCCAAAATGGTTGGATCAATTCTACCTATTCCACAATTCCAACAACGACTTAGTGTTCCAATTTTTCCACATCCCCTCCAACATTTGTCACTTTCTCTTTCAATCATTTTAACCAATCTCTTGATATTTCAGTGTTGTTTCAATTTGCATCTCTCTAATCAGTAATTACTGCTAAAGAAAGAATTTTCGCCTAGTTCTTCCGGTCCTTGAGCTAACTGGGGACTCGGCTGTTTGTGGTCATTTGTTTCTACGTTTATTCCTTACCTAATCTATTTTATATCATTTTATAATTAAAGATTTCTACATCATTTAAGGTCTGATGATACCACAATGTACTTATTCCTATTTTTTTAATTCTCCTAGACATCCTTGATTTTTGATATCTTTAAATTCCTCCAAATGAATTTTGTTATTATTTGTTGCACTGGTACTCTAATGATGTCAGATGAAATGGAGGAAATACTAGAGGCCTTTCGGTGAGTATACCAGAGGATACAAGCAAGAGTTCCACAGAATGGTCATGTATGGGTGGGTTTTAATCTATACCATTAGAGAAAAATTCCATATAGATGAGATCTCATGTCTATTTGAGTATACAAACTATTCCTTTGAAAAATTTGTTTGGTATAGTGTTAAATTTGTAAGACTGATAATTCTGCGTATAATTACTATTATCATCTTGGGATGGCCTCATCATGAACATTGAATATCAGTAGACTTTTTAAAAATCATCTTCTATTCCTCTAATCAAATTGTATCATGAACGCTTCCATTCATGTATTTACGCTCTCAAGAATAGAAAGAAACAAAATAGTGGCTACTTTCAAAGAGCTTCTGTTCTATTCTGTTCAGCTACAACCTCTGTGCATCTTGCTGCATTAACTCCAATATATTTAATGTATTTTCTTGGTTTTTAATATGGCATTTTGCTTTCTATCCCTCCTGATTACATTGTTATATTTGTTTTATATCCTACTACTTTACCAAAGTCATCAAATGTATAATTTATCCTTTGTTTGTTGTCTAGGGTTTTCTAAATAAACTATTATATCTGTAAATAGATAACTTTGCTTCTCTTTACTAACGATCATTAATTTTTTTTCTTGTCTTATTGACATAGCTGTGATTTCATAAGTGTGGGAATCTCATGGTATGGAAACTCCTTCTACTGATTCAGATCAGCAAATTTTCTGTGACTTGGGTTAGAGAATTGCCTAAGCTTCTGAGAAGTTAAGTCATTTGTCTATAGCTACTTTGGGTTAGAGGAAAGACTAGAATCCAGGTCTTCCTGACTCCGTGGCCTGCCTTTTGACCACTATATCATGTGGCTAGTGAAATCATAAGCCTATCTTTCTCTCTTTACTCACACCAAAAGCCAAAACAAAGAAAAAGAAAATAACAACCAAATATGATGTGGCTAGCATTTCCAGCATTATATCAAATAATACTAGAGACAGTGGTGATCTTTTCTTCCATTCCAATCTTATTTAGAAGGCTTCCAGTGTTACTCTATTGCAAGTAAAGCTAGCTTTAGGTATTAGATAAATGCTTTGGGTCACATTAAGTGAATGTCCAATAATTCTAATGTTTTCTAATTATTTTAATGTAAACAAGGGCTGTATTTTATCAAAGTCTTTTCTGCATCTAATGGTGTAATCATATGGTATTTGTTATTAATATAGTTTTCATTGTTAATGGTTAATAATTGTTTTCTTAATGTTGGATATCCCTGATATAACTTGAAGTTGCATATAATTAATAATTTGGGGGCATACTGCTCTAATCTCTTTGCCAATATTTTATTTAATAAATTTACATTACTGTGAATTAGTGACATTGATCTACAATTCTCTTTCTCTGCTTTATCTCTCCCTGGTTAGGGAACCAGAACCATGGCTGTTTCATAGGAAGAGGATGATAAAATGCCTTTTTTCTCTATTTTTGAAAATAGTTCAACAGTTTATATAGCATAGAGACTATTTGTTCTTTAGAAGTTTGAAAGAATTCATTTCTAAATGTATCAGGACTTATAAACAGAGTTTTCTTCATTAGAAATTCATGTATGTCTTATTTAATATCTCTGAGACTGAGTTGTTTAGGCTATTTAATTCTTGTTTTCTTAATTTTTTTATTTTTGTTATTTTATATTTTTGTAGCTAGTCATCCCTTTTGTTGACATTTTCAGTTCAATTGTCGTACAATTCAGGAATACTTATTTCTAATAATTTTCTTTATTTCCTTTCCATTGGTTGTAAATTCTTCCTTTTCATTTTTTATTTTGTTAATTTAGTTTTCTTTCCTTTCTTTTTAAAATCAAATTAACTAATAGTCTATCAATATTTTTACCCTTTTAAATAACCCAACCAGCTAGGTGTCTTAGGTAGTTTTAACTGTTTTTATTTTTAAATTCTACTGGTCTTAATTTTCAAGATCATTTTTATGCTTGTTTGGAGAAGATTAGCTTGGTTTTCTAGGTTTTGCAAAAATAGTAGGCTCAATCCGTTAATCCTTTCTCTTGTCGCCTCTCAAAAATATCCCATTACATGTTTATTTAAAGTGAAATAGAGTGGTTTTTAACAATTTCATTGAAGCCCCTCATCCCAACCCATCTTCACCCTATAAAAGGAGATTATAAAGGATATTTTCCAAACCAGAGTTGGGGACACCTTCACTGAGACCTTACTGCTTGAGGCAAATTGAGACACAGGATTTTTACTATGTTTGCAAAATGTCCGAAGAGCAAAAATAAGATTTAATTAAGGAGTAACCAAGGCCAACGGCAGGTAGATTTTGGTTTGGTAAATTTGATACCATTGGAGCTGCCCAACAATGGAATCAGCTCCCTCATGAGGTCAGAAGCTCTCCATCACTAGAAATTTCAAGTAGAGGACTGCTGTAGTATTGTAGAAAGGATTATTGTGTTGGAAGAAGGGCTGAACAAGATGGCCTCTTGGGTCCCTTCCAACTCTTTAGAAGATTCTTTGCTATAACTGGAACGTTTAGGAGAAAGTACTCCTTTTAGATTTAGATCCGGGCCTCATCATCCATCCTGCTGTAAATTCCTTGGTTATCAGTCTGAGTTATATTACTCATGTTTTCTGATGCCCTTGTCTCCAAGCCTGAAGTTTTTCTTCTCTGATCAGTCAGTCAATTAGCAATTAATCGATACACATTGACTAATAGACTTCAGTCCTTTAGTCATTCCATTTCAATTGGAAGGAATCAAAAGAGATTTATTAAGAGCCTCTTGGGAAGTTCCTGGAGCATCACAGGAGCTTAATAATAAATGTTTGTTGATTGCATTTTTTTTTAAAGAAAGTGAGTGTTACTCTTATTGGTTAAAATAATGATGAAGCTTTAGAATTAAGGAATAAAATTTTGGGAAATAAAAAAGTCTACTGGCTTTGGATCCAGAGGAGATCCAAAGGCTGGGTTCAAAGCCAAGCTCTGGCAATTATTGGCTTTATGATCTTCAGTAAATCACTTAGCCTTTTCAAGTCTCAGGCTCCTTAATTGCAAAATGGGGATAATAATAGCTAAACACAAGGCTGATGTGAGGAAAATGCTTTGTAACAACAAAGAGGTGAGTTATTACTATATGCAAGGCACCCTGCTGAGTGCTAACTATACAAAAATGAAAAAAAAAATGTTCCTGTGGCTGCCCTGGAGAAGCTTGCAATTTACTTGGCGGGGGGGTGGGGAGGGGTGGGGGGGGAAGATGTGTATACAAATTAAAAGTGATTAAAGTTAGAATGTGATAAGAGAGCTCTTCCTCTAAGAACTTTTGAGGAAGGAGAGATCAGCAGCTTCAGGGAGCAAGTCATGTTCTATAAAATATTGACAACTTGGGCTGAGTCTTGAAGGGACAAATATTCACATTCTCAAGCTGCTATAATCTCTTTTAAGCACTTTCTCCTCAACAATGAGGCAGGTAGTATAAATATGATAACTCCCATTATGCAGATAATGAAAATCAGGCACAGAGAAGAAATGGAGATGAGTGGATAATCAGCTTCAAGTCAGGGAGCCCTGGGTTCAGATTCTGACTCCCTTAACCTTCTCAGTGTCCCCAGGCAAATTTCTAAGACTATAAAATACATGGGGACTCTAAGTGGTACAGTGGATAGATGCATCTTCCTGAATTCAAATCTAGCCTCAGGCACTTGGCAGCTCTGTGACCTGGGCAAATCACTTAACTCTGTTTGCCTCAGTTTCCTCATCTGTAAAAGGAAATGGCAAACCACTCCAATATCTTTGCAAAGAAAACCCCAAATGGGGTCACAAAGAGTTGGACATGACTGAAATGACTAAACAGAGACAGGTTATATAAATCAACTCCCACTTGAAAGATGAGAAATGAAACTCCATAGATGTTAAGTGAATTGTCTAAAGTCACACATGTCATAAATAACAGAACCAAAACTTGAACTCAGATCCTCTAACTCTAGATCCAGCCTTCTAGATAGAGTGTCAAAAAGTGCCCCCCCCAACCCCACCTTGAGAGTTCTCAATAGGTGTAGCCTAGATCAGTATTATACCCTAAAATGAGACTATTTCTAGGGATCAGGGAATTGAGATTCTTTGGTAAAACTTCCTTTCTTTTCAACATAGGCTAAGATACTGTGTGACTATGCTGTACGCCTTTTTCAGTTAACAGATCAGAGAACTGGTTTCCAGCTGTTGACCACAGATTCCTTGCAGCTTCTGTGTTTCACACTTCTTCTGATTCTGGTTTTATATTTGCTTCCCCTTGTCTCCTTATGCCCTACAATCAGAATACCTTTACCTCTGGTGTTCCAACCTTTTCCTCTAACAGGAAGCTCCCAGTAAGTATCCCTTTATTCCCTAATAACAATTGACATTCATAGAATCTTTAAACTTTGCAAAGCTATACACACACAAATATGCACACATGCACATAGACACATACATGCACACACATACATGCACATATATACATGCATGTGCATGTGTTCATATATACAACCGCCCACATATATACACATACATGCATAAATTCACAAGCATACACGTACATATACACAAATACACAAACATACACACATACATGTACACATATGCATATGTATATATACATACACATACATCACATGCATATTCACATATACACAAACCTACATATATTCACATATGTGCATATGCACACATATGCTGTATATGGGTGTGTGTATACACACATACACATACAAAGCCCTTCATATTATATTTATAAATTTTCATTTGATCTCACAGCATCCCTCTGAGGTATCTTCCTAATCTTGCCATAATGTCAGAATCCCTGGCTTCTTTTAACCCTCAAGTTTCACCAACCACAGGAACTCTATTCTTGTCCCTGGTTGCTAGTGCCCTTCCTATCAAGAAGGGCTGGGTAACTGCTCTGGATCTATTGTATGATTACTTTGTGTTACATGTTCTTCCCTCTCCATGGAAAGTAAGCTCTTTGAAGGTTGTTTCATTTTTTAATTTTGTATCTCCAGTTCCTGACACATTGTAGGTGCTTAACAAATGTTCATTGAATGTTGAATGAAGGTGGGTGACATTATTCGCCCCTTTTTACAGATGAAGAAACTGAGGTTCAGATAGTTTAAGTGATTGACCCAGGGTCACAAAGCTAGTGTCTAAGACAGGATTTGGACTCTGGTCTTACTAACTCCAAACCTGCCACATCATGCCCTTTCAGGATATAAAATACTATGTTCTCTCTCTGATCTTTCCTGTAGCACTATATAAGTGTCACTAGAAACAACTAAGTGTCTTAGACCTAATCTTCTTGGGTATCAAAGGAAACAGCAGGTTAAATCCAAGTCAGTTTCGGTTCAGTTGACAATCTGATTCTTGCCTTAAAAACATACTTCTGTTTTACCTCAATCAGCAAACTTTTCTCTTTTTCCTTCCTCCTTTTTCTCTTTTCTTCTACCTAATAACCTCGCTTTTCTTTATTTTTAATTCCTTAGATAAAGGTATATGGCCTGCTTACCAAATTGGCAGCTGGGGAGAAAAAGGAGCACTCCAGAAGGCAGAATTCAGAAAGATCTCAACTAAAAGCTAGAACATGGGGCTTATTTTGGCTTAAAAAGTAAACTTCACAAGTCCTCTGTGAGGAGACATTGATACAGTCTGACCAAAAAAAAAAAATGATCTTGGGGTTTTAGTAGACTACAAGCTTAATTTCAGTCAACAATGGGATAGGTAGAAAGCTAATGCAATCTTCAATACTACTATTGTTGTGCTTTGTTCTCGAAGAGGACCAATATCAGGAAGGTGATGTCTTGACTTGCAAGGAAATTAGATTTAAGTGAGGCAGAGCCATGCAAAATCACCAGCCTCACTCTTTCCTCCAATCGTCTGGGTCCAGCAGCAAGACACAGAACAGGATGACTTGAGATGGCCCCAGATGCAGTGGGTGACCTTGGCCTATACCACTAGAGAGAGACACGGTAACCAGGACTGGGAGGTGATGTTGTCCCTAACCTTTGCCCTGGTGATGCCACATCTAGAGTATTGTGTTAAATTTAAAGAGTTCCCTACATTTTAAAGACATTGACAAGGTAGCCAGGATGGTGAAGGGCTTTGAGTTCATGTCAGTTGCAGGACTGTTAGAAAAGACTTATTTGGGGGTAGAAGTGGTAAATGATAGCCATCTTCTAGTATTTGAAGGTATGTCAAATAGAAGAATTAGACCTATTCTGTTGGGTGCCAGACAGCAAAATTAGGAGTAAAATATGTGAATGGTTTGATATGAGGAGATGTTTTCCAACAATTGGACCTATCCAAAAGTGGAAAGGACTGCTTGGAAAGGTAGCAAGTTCCCCCTTTCAGGAGCACATAGGTTAATAGTTCTAGAGTGGAAAACAATCCTAAGAGGTCATCTAGTCTATCCTCTTCATTCTACAAATAGTAAAACTGAGGCCAAGAGAACTCAAATAATCTGCCCATTAGATGAAGAATGGAAACAAGAACTCAGGATCCATGACTCCACATCCCTACATCATGCCCCAAGATCCTCCCAGTCATCAAGCTCAGGTATGGGTCCCTTCCTACTCTTCCTACAATCTTCAGATGGCCTGTGATAGACATGAAGGTTATGGTCAGTGTTCCAGTTTGGCTGGGGACTTAAGTGTATAAAGGGAGTAATGGGAAATAAAGCTGGAAAAGCTGGGAGAGAGCTAGATGTTGGAGAACCTTAAATGACAGTATTTTATCCTAAAGGAAATAGGAAACCATGAAAGATTTTGGTCAGACCTATGCCTTGGGGAGATTTTATATCTAAGTAAATAATTGGAGTAGAAAAGGAAGACCAGTTAAGAAACTTTCAGGAGGCTGTTTGAGTGGAAGAAAGGAAGAATGGGAGACACAGGTAGTAGTAGAAACAACAGGATTTGCAAGTGATTAGACCTGGAAGGCTAAAGGAGTCAACTGTGACTTTCAAGCCTAAGTGACTGAATAGGATGATAGCCATCAACAGCAAAGTGGTACTGGGGGAAGGAACTGTAAGTGGGAGAAGATGAGTCTAGTTTGAGACATGTGAGTTGGACCTGTCAGTAAGACAAACTGGCAGACATGTCCAGCAGGCAGCTGGGGATCTCAGGTCTAAGGAAGAGTGCTGGGGTTGGAAATGATGGATCTCAGAGTCATCTGAAGAGATCGTCAAAGCCAATTAAATTATGCAACCAGTGGATGGAGAAGAGTGTCAAAGACAGTCTCCTGGGGACATCCTGTTAGGGGTCAGAAAAGCTAGGGTAGCAACCAAACAGCAGCTACATCAGTTTTAGGGATTTAACCCAAATTAAACAAAATCAGACATCATCTTCCCTGATTAATTCAAAGGGCAGATTTAAGTACAGTTTCCATCCAACTTTATTCCACAAATCACTTTAGTTTGTCATGCAGCAGGGGATTCCCATAAATTTGACCCAGGTTAGAATTTCAAGGTGCTCACTTCTACTCTAGATAACTGATTGGCTTGGTGCTTGTAAGAGGTCCGTTGTGGATAGTTTATGACTCTACCTAGAGTCAAGAACTGGATCCCTCACCTCTAGAGGGATGAACCCACCCACCCCACCATGCCCTGCCCTAGCGGGGTTGACCCAAGATTTATGTCCCACCCCACTCTGGTCTTCCATGCTGCCCAGTTTTGGGGCCGTGATCCACCTTAACCCCAAACAATGAAAGAGAAGCTGGTACACATCGAGTCAAGTGTACATTTTAAAAATGGTTTAATGGAACATAAACTCCTTTAGAAAAACATTCAGCTAGGTGATAACACCCATAGAAAAAACACCAATCTTGTGTTTATCTTTTTTTAATTTGGCATTTGTTATTTGCATTTATATTAAAGCAAAGTGCATCTTTCTTTATTTTTCTTGTTTATACACATTGCACAATACATAAATAATGATGCTTATAAAACGTCTTTGTATTTACAAGTAATAATATATTTATATATAACATAAAATACATTTTTTTCTTTAATAAATCTCAGTTTTTTCAGGAGTCCTTTCTCTCTCACCAAGCACTACAATGCTAAAATTCCAATGAGAATGCTTCTCTTGTTCATTTAAACCTTTGTAGTTAGAAAAATAGCTTATGTTAAGGTCTAAACATGCTCATTGAGCTAAGAACAGTGTAAAAGTATCATACAAGTGTATGAGTTGTAGAAGAAATGAAAACACAGTATTCTGGGACACAAGTGGTACCTTGATAACCGGCTTTGGGTTAAGATGGACCATTGAGGGGATAGTGGAAGGGGAGGGGGTGTGGTACAGTGCAGCAGGGGGGGATAGTTTCCATTCCATTCCTTCCCACTTAGGGAGCTTCTCATTCCCTCCTCACCAACTCACTGGTCTAAACAGTGTGGTTTTGGGGAGGAGAGAGGTTGAGTCAATTTTTTCCTGTGGTAGGAACAGTGGGTCTGGGAAAGTGGGCACTTTATAAGCAATACTTCAGGAAAGTTAAACTCACAGAAAAACCAATTTGTCCAAAAAAGAGGAAAAAAAAGAAAAAAACAATTATGGCAGCAGTGAGGGTGGCAAAAGGTTAGGATGACCAGGGTGAAAATCTTGGTTCTGGTTCAGAATCTTGCTGTGTTTATTTCCAAGAGACCTGTGTGTGCGTGGGCCCTTGGCCTTCTATTCCAAGCCAATTAACAAAGGGGAGAAGTACCTGGGGAGGGGCCAGATCAAGGGGGCTCTATCATGGAGGTGGCCTTATTATACGGGAACACCTAACCAACCGATAAAACCTAATAGGGCACTAATATCTGACCCCTCAAGCATTTCCAAAGGGCTAAAGAGCTATACACATTGTGGCTGTAGGCTTCTTACAGAAACTCTTCCTTCAGAGAAATACCCTCCATCTATTTCACCAAGTGTCCATGTTCTCCCCTGGCATAATTGTCCCCCTCTTGCCCCTACGGACTGGACATGTGAAATGGTGATTTGGGACAGGGAAAGTGACTCTCCTCTTCTCTTCCGACTCATTGGTCATTTATACCTTTTGTTTGGTGTTGTTGGTTTTTATTCCCCTTTTAAATTCTCAACTAACCAGGTAGCCCTCCCCATCCTATTCCCCTCCCCCACCAAACCAAATAATTCTTTCCATAAGCTATTTCTCGAGAACAAAACAAACAGAAAACCATAAACAACAATTAAAAAATAAAACAACCAAAGAGTTTACATGAAAAGCAAGCACTCAGAAGGAAAATATTAGCAGCAAAGTAGTTTTAAACATCATCTAGTCCCCTCCGGTTCCTGTTGCGTTATCGGTTGTTGAATATGACCTCCAACCAGCACGGGCAGCTGCTGATGAACTGCCTTGTGTAACACTGGCCCCAGCCTTTCACGAAGCTGATCTGCACGGTGAAGCCCGTCCACGGCTGCTGCATGAACTCATGGTCATTGGGCCGCTGCAAACTGTATGCTTTCTCATAGTCAAAAGCCTTGATGGAAAAACCCGGGAACACCTTGTGCACCAACAACGTCCTGGAGTCGGGGTTATCCAGTGTGGCCGACTTGATAAAGATGGGGTAACTACTACGGTTATACACCCACACGCCATCTACTTCTCTAGTCAACTGAATGCCGCAGCCAATTTTGCTACGGACTTTCTGTACCAGCTGACTCTTGTTGTCCGAATTGAGCTGTCCGAGGCAAAAGCCATTCCCCTGAGGTAGATCATAGAAGATATCCAAGGAGGGCTCTTGGACAGAGTAGAGCCGACCCACTCTTGTTTTCTCCTCCCAATATGCTACCACGCACCAGTGTGACTGATCCCCAGGCTCCTGAAGAAGTTGGGAATCTAGGGAAGGAAAAAAGAAATCAGAACTGTCAGAAGTGGCTAGCTTTGGGCCTTCTCAAATCAAAAGAACAAACATTTAACTGTGACTTCATATCTATCAAAGACCCCTCTTGGGATAGTCTGTGGCCAACGTTGCTCCAAACTGTCCTTGACTGAGCATTTAGCTTTGACACTCTTTTCATGATTCACCTCAATTTACCTGGATTCAATAAGCAGTTACTGAATTATGAAGTGCTTGCTCCTCACACTGAATTTCTTGTAACAACATTTTTCTTTTTTGCAGGCTGTCTCACCCATTAGAATGTGAGATCCTTGAGGGGCTAGAGCCAGGGTTTAGCCTTTCTTTATATCCCCACTGCTGAGCACTGTTACCCATGCATGACTGATGCTGTAGACAGAAAAGGAAAAAAAAATGGTCCCTGCCTTCAAGGAGCTTATATTCTTCATAGGATTATCTTCTTTCATAGGGAAACCCCCAAGGACTTGGAGCTCCACGTACACATAGGTAACTCATTCACTACTTGCTATCTCCCTCATTTCTCCCTAGTCCCTTGTGAGAGCATACTGAATCATGGAAAAATAAGCAACAGCAGCTCATCTAAGGAAGTCTCCATCCTTTTCCTGAGGAGGACCTCCAAAAGTAGATTTCAGATCCCTGGGGGAAAAGCTAGAGACAAATAGCCCCAGCAGTAACCTCCAGATGGGTGGGAGAAGAGTCCGTCCGTCCGTCCGTCCCTCTGTGTCCTGTGTCCCGCCCCCCGCCCAGACTGATCTCCAGGCTCTCAGGACTGATGAGCAGAATGCAATCCGACCTTTGAATATCCCTGCCCTAAAACATGAGGGCATGCTGTGGCATCGCTTCACCCCACCCTGAGCCCATAAAGGGGCATCACTTGGACCCTGGACAGGCATACAACCTTGAGTACATTTTTATTCCTTCAAGAGATACAGTAAATATCTGGGTCTAAACCCAAATGGAAGCCAGGAGATTTCCCAGCTGCCTAATCATAGAACAGTTATATGGCTGGTCAGGACTCTGTGCTGGTGAGACCAAGAGTCTGAATTCACAGAATTCAGCCACAGGGGACTTTTTGTTTTATGTGAATTTCAGGCATGGATAGGATCGCAGAGGTCATCTAGTCCATTTTACAAATAAGGAAACTGAGGTGAGGTATAGAGGAGCCCAATGTCACATGGATAGGAAGTGGAAGAGCTATATTACAGTTCATCTAAGATAATCTCCTCACCTTACCAAAGGGAACTAAGACTTGGAGAAAGGAAATGAGCTATTCTAGAATCACACAGAGATAATAAGTTATCAGATGCAGGACTAGAACCCAGGTCTCGTAAATCAATCCAGCGGTCAATTTTCTACAGCATACTGCCTGATTCAGTATCCCTGCTCCGACTTTCTGTTTCACCAAGGAGTATGCTTTAGTCAGAAGACTTAGATGAGGGTATGTGGCTCACTCAGTACAAATCTAGCCCCACCAGCAGAGAAACAGCTTAAGACATACATCCATCCTATGCTAAGTGAAAAACCAGTAGTCATTCAAAAAAGACAGCGCTAGAACAATCCTGGAAAATGGTTTTTAAAAATTTAAATCAGGACTAATTGAGACTGAAAGAGAGTATCCTGTGGTCTGGGAGGCCTGGCCTACATCTCAGAAAGAAAGAATGTGTCACAGAAACTGGCCTTCAAGCCCTACAAATCCCCCTATGTAGGGAGGATGATGGGAAGGTCCAGAAGAACAGCATTTCCACATTACAGTGTGATAGGTTGCTCTCCCTCCATGCCTTGCTCCTTTCCTCCACCTCCTCCAAGCCCCGCCTCATGGCCTGACATGAAGAAAGTTTCCTGGACCTCTTTAAGAAAGCCACCAGTCCAGGAGTGTTTTTGGTGTTCGGGGTGCATGTTTCTTTAAATAGATGTTTGTGCACATTAAAAAGGGGGAATCGTCAGGGGTGGCTACAGCTGTAATTTACCTCTCCTCCTCATGCCTGGAGCTGGAGTAATAAATGTAAGGTTCAGACAGAGAACTATAAATCTGCCTGAGCTGCAGGAATAGCTGTGGTTTTTGGCGGCAGGGTGGGGACCGGAAGTTTTGTATTTGTTAACAAAAATTGGGAAAGGGGAGGGGGGAGAAGTGTAGAGTGGGGGGGTGGGGGGGGGGTAGAGAATGGTTGTTCCTTTAACCCTCCCTCCTCCCTACAGCCTTTTCAAGCAACTGGGGGAGAGATTAACTGATCATCAGCCAGACCAGACAGGGGGAAAGGAAAGAAGGGAGTGGGTTCCGGTGCCCACCCCCTGCCCTTGAAAAGGACTGCTGTCGGCAGGGTGAGGATCGGAGTGCAGTTCAGCCCAGTCACCTCCTTCCAACTTTTACAGACATGTTAAGACCTGGGAACTATTCAGGTCTATAAACTTTTAAAAAAGGCAGCAGCATTTAGCCTTAGATTTCAGTCCCTTATGAATAAGCTGGTAAGCTAGCTTATACTCCACTAGGCCTGAAAAGGGAAATATGGATGGTCTGTGTATCTTTCTCACTCTTCCACCCCCAGCCCACCACCCAACAAAGGGACAAGCACAGTAGCTTAATTCTCAGGACAGTAATTTACTCCTGAAGAGCATCCACAGGTTGCCAAATAGAATAGTAAACATCAACCACCACTGAATTCTCAGAAGTTCACTTGTGCAGCAGATAACAGTTGTAAACAAAGATGCTCCCAGTTTGTACATTCATATGCTAGTTTCCCTTTGGAAGACCTGGTTGGGGTGGGGTGGCTGCTGAACTATAAGAATGTCACCTCAGAAAACCAGCTCTGACTGGGAACTGGGGGCCTATCCAATGGCGTTCTGGAGAGAAGCAGAAAGAATTCGAGAGAGAATAAGTTGGAGGGCAAAAATGATGGGATCCTAAATCTTAGGCCTGGAAATTGAGAGAAGATGAGAAAAGGAGTGGAGAAGAAATGAATAGGAGAGATACACAGCCAGCATGTAGGAGAAAACGGTTTTCCCCTTTTGAAGGGTGAATTCTGTCTCCTTTTAGGTTGTTCGCCTAGAAAACTCCCCTTTTCTGAGCCCCACAATACTTTGTTTCATACACTTCTGTCCCACTGAAACCTGGCACCAAATAAACAGCAGGGAAGTAAAAAGCCTAGGGAGGGAGAAAGGGGAAAGGCAAGGAAGGTGGAGGGGCAGGCTGAGGGGAGAGCCAGGGATCAAATTACCTCCAACCTAGTCCTCCGAAACCACCTCAAGGGAAGTTTAGGGAGTTGGGGGTGGGAGGGAAAGATGTGCACCAAAAGGGAAAAGCAGCTTCCATTTTTAAAAGGGGAAGGGGGCCCACAACTACATTCCACTAACACAATGTCAGGTACTCTTTACCTAAAGTTCTATATGGCCTATCACACTTTCTGCCTCCCACTTCGCATGTGTGAGAGTGAGTAAGAGACAGAGACAGAGAGGTCTTGCAATCTTAGACTGAATTTTCTTTGTAGACCAGCCAGTCCACCCTGCAATTTTCAGCCAGACATACCCCAGGAAAGGGAAGTTTCCCGATTATGTTAATAGCCTAGCCCAAATAAACTGCAGAGCGTGGGTTATCTGTCTGTGTATTGAGTAGAAAGGCCTTTAAAGCTAACTCCCTCATGAAAAAAATGAGGAGTGGGGTTATGTGTGCAGTGTGCTGCTTTCTTTCCTTCTCACCTGTTCCTTATTAAAGCAGGATCTTGGTAAAGATTTCCTTCTCTAACCTCTCCCCACCCCCAGGAAAAATCCAAATTAAGTAAATGTGACTTGACTACCCTATGCTGCCCTATACTCCTACTTTCCCCAGGCCTGCCCAAATGTACCCCTCTGTGAAGAACGTCAGTACTGAAATTCCTTATTTATGTCAGCATTGACGTTTCTCCCACAATTTACAACTTTGAGGAAACACAATATAGATCTCATGTAGCCAATCCCCTAGCTAAAATGGCATTTCCCACAATTTGCTTGACTCTCAGTCATGCTTGGTAGTTGAATAGAAGGATCCCAGAGAAGATGTAACTAAAATGCTTGGCACTGTCTTTAGAGAGACCCAGTTCTCCTACAGCAGCACCGACCCCCCCCCCAAAAAAAAGGATTCGTATAGAAGTTATGAGATGCACTCTGGGCAACCGATGAGGGGGCTTCAGTAATCTGTCCCTGGAGAAGGTACCAGGTTGGTAACTTGGAATGCTAACCACTTCACTCCCATTCTACAATATACCTCACTATTCTTTTAAATACCTAGAACAGGGTTGATCTGGTCAATTTGATTATTTCTTTCAACTCAGGCTTCTCCCTACCAGAAAAAAGGTGTTTGTTGTTGTTCCTGCAACTGTAGTTGTTCATTTTAAAACTAGGAAAGAAAAGCTGTGCTGTGAAAAGCAATCAGATGCCTGCTAACAATTTTTCATTTTACTATGGTTTAGGGAATTTTTGGAACAACACCAGGAGAATGCTGAATCTGACTGAAATTCCTTTAAGGTGTTTTCCCTCTCCTATCCCCTCCCCCTTAAAACATAAAATCCTCCTTTACAAGGAAAGGAAGAAGGGAGGAAGGGGGAAGGCTATTTTACCTGTGTTTGCACTAGCATTAGTAACAACCACTTAACAAGTAGCAAGTCGCTTGCTACCACTTACAAAGAGTTATTTAATTGCCCTGGTCATGAATGAACAGACCTTTATAGAAGACCAAAAGTTCATGAATGAATCTCACTTGGGGGCTGTTCAATGACATGGGGTGACCAGACCTCAAGGCCACATTTTAGGCAAGGGAGAAATTTTTCCTTTTTATTTGATGGTGTGAGGAGGGGAAGGTGGGGAGAAGGGTAAGGCCAGCAAAGCAATCCCTCCCACCACCACACTTCCACTAAAGGGGCCACTGAGATGGAAACTGGTATGTTAGGCAGGGAAATCCTCAAGAGTGCAGGCAGGGTTCTCTTTCATGCCAAGGCGTGGGGATGTGGGAAAGGGCTATGGGGAGGGAGAGTAGAGGTTCACAGGCCTCCGTCACCCTTCATCCTCCACTCTGTATATGTATGCTTTCCCCTCAAGGGCAGTTGATGCAGATGCTGAAAGACCAGGGTTTCTTAACCCGTTAATATGTCACTGATCCCCTCTGTCACTCTGGTGAAGTAGGTGGGCTCTTTCTCAGAATAATAATTTTAAAATATATAAGATTTCAAAGGAGACCAATTATATTAAAATACATGTTTTGCTTGACTGAACTTATGTGATACAGAGGCTCTGTACTTTTTTTTTCTTCATGTGGTAGGATACAGGGTAATGAATAAAAATGGGATGCTTAAAAAAACTCTAAATTATTTTTTTAAACTGCCTCCAACAATCTATCCATGGAGTCTGTGGGTGTCCGCTGTCCCCAGGTTAAGAACTTCTGCTTTAGAGAGAGGTAAATTGTGTGAAATTAAGGGGAGGGGCACAAGATAATGCCTGAGACAGGCTAGAGGAGAAACAAAGATGCAATGGAGGAGTGTGTGAGAGTGAGAGGACCCCAAACTACTTGTGAGACAATGTATGTAAAACTCCTGAAGAGTTAAAGTCCAGTCAGCAATCCTTTCTTATTAAAGGGTACAGAAGGTTAAGGAGGAAACATTTAGTCAGGAAAAGTAACCATAAGAGTCAGAGCAGAACCCAACCCCTCACCCCAATTTGGCAATTAGTGTATAAAAAAGCACGAAAAAAGTTTCACGGCTGTAGTTCTGCAAGTTGATGCCAAAACACAGCAGCTCCAGGCTCTCCCTAATCATATATACACAGGAATCACAAGTCCATTGATTATTCTGCCCTTACTTTAATACCCACACCACATATTAAACCTCAAAGATTAGTAGTTCCCCCTCCCTCCAAAGTTATCTAACACGATCTAGGAATGAGCTGTTCTGTTTCATCCAAAAAAAAATTCACTCAGCCATCCATCCAACCAAAAATATTTAGAATGTTTTACTTTTAAAATTTTACTCAAAAGCACTAGGGGACTAAGTTCGAGGTGGGAAATATAAAAATGAATTCAACAAGGCTTGTGCCCTCCAGGAGCTTCCCAGTCAGGTAGGAGAGTGCATATGGATTACACTATACCAAGAAAGAATGTGAGATGTTTACCAGGAAGGAGGTTTCGGGGAGTTAGAAGCATGTTGGAGTGGAAAGATCATGAGATTTGGATTCAGGGGATCTGAGTTTAAATTTTGCTTCTGAGTTGTCACTTCTCTGATCTCAGTCTGCACATCTATAAAATGATCATTTGGACAAGATGAAATGGAAGGTCCTATCGTCCTATATTAGAGCTGCCAACTTCCAAAGAGTAATAGTAATAATTCTTATTTTCATAGCACTTTAAAAGCTTACAAAATGCATTTTCTTCTTCATAATAATCCTTTAAGATAGATGTCCTTATTCCATGATGGAAAAATTAAGTGAGGGCCTGAAGCAAAGTGAATTGTCATCAGGCCACCCAATTAGTAACTATCAGAACAAGGATTCAAATCCAGGTCCTGTCCTGAAGACGAGTTCTTTCCATTGAGCCATATTGCCATAAAATAAACTCAATGTTAAAATTAGCCTGAATGTACTAAAAATCTTTAAGGACTCAGATATCACTTTTGATCTTGCTGTGTTCCTACTAAGAGTCATCACCACTAATTATCACTGTACTTCACTACTATTGTTGAGAGGACAACCCAGGCAGGGAAAGCCCCTAAGGGGAGAAGGCAAGCTGTGAGGTTTGTTTTCTTATATGACAGATCATATACCTCAACCCCGTTTTCTCTTATAGAGACAAACTCTGAAGAACAGAGCAGGTTAAGTTTATAAGAATGTCAGTTTATACTGTAAAAGTTCAACCCAAGCAAGCATAATATTCAGAATCAAAGAAGGGAATGACCCTCCACTATCTATTGCCAAAACATATCTTTTCCCCTTTCCACTCTGCAAAAAGTTAACTACAACAAAATAAAGGTACTTGGGGCCTGGGGTCTGTCCTGGGACTAAACTGAAATAGGCCTGATCTCCACACAGTCTGTAGCTGTCGATGATCACTGACTGGTCTCCAGGGTCCTTGAATCACCATATTCTATAATGTTTATTAGTACACACTACTTATTATCAAGGCTGGAAAGTGGATTCATATTTTAGAAGTTTCCAAGAAAATGAATTAGAAAAATGTTTCTTCCTGTGCCTCTTTGTATGCCCCCATAATGCCTCACACAGCCCTGGGTGAACAGACAGTACTTAATATTTGAGGCCTTTAAAGTTGACAGCCCAGTGCAATAATCCAACCTTGGCCTAGCCTTCATTGACTTGTTTTCTTGGCCAAGAACAGGGTCAGTGGAAATGCTTCTGGCCTTACTTCCTAGGTTCCTGTTAACCTTGCAGGAAAGCCCTAGGCTAGGGACAGGTAATAGGGGTTAGCTAACTTGGCCAAGATTTGATACTATGGTAGCTTGTGTGTGACTTGCGGAGAGTCACTTTCCATCTCTGGGACTCAGTTTTCTGGTCTATAAAATAAAGAAATTTATCTAGATGATGTCTAAGACTTCCCCTTCCTTCCTGTATTAACATTATAAGATTCTGATTTGTGCTAGCTTTGTAATAAAGAATGCTGCTTTCATTTATTTTACTACCTTGGCAAAGGAGGGGGGAAGAAAGGAAGGTTAGTGGACTAGCTATTTAAAAAAAAGTTATTAGAGCTACTAGAGTTCTTGCAATTATTTACCAAAGGTAGGGGGGTGGGGGATGGGAGTGGTGGGGAAGGAACTGGAAATGGATAGCCATCCACCAGGTTAAGACAGACCTGTGGCCTTACTGTGTCTTAACTTAAAAACAAAAAACTGTTACAAAGATGTTTCTCTTCCTTGTCATCCATCATTCCCCGAGAGGGTGCTAAGAGGAATTCCTTCCTCCCAAGTCATTACCCTATCCCCCTCAATATTTCCTCCATCAGATCATCCTTTTCATTTGCCAATCTTTCACCCCCAAACTTCCATAAGCACAGCTCAAGTAGCTAGCAATGAAATCTGTGATCCTGCCGGCGAGATTAATCCATAAATGTGACATTACAGCCAAAAAGTGATGAGTAAGCAATTACAAGGGCTAACAATTACTGCCATGTTCTCCCCCTCAAAACTTCTCAAATGTTCTGCTCAAGGGTAATGTCCTGTAACCACCAACCAAACCCTTGCCCCCCCCCCCCTTAAAAAACAACACAAAACAGTGCTTTGTAGTCAAAGAATACAATTTAGAGGGGGGGAGGGGTGCAAATCAAAACCGCCTGTCTGTCTCCAGTGGTTAGGCTGACTCCTGCTTCCTCTGTCCCAGCATTCAGCCCTCATCAGCCATGCAAATTATAGAGTGTACTGGCTGCTGTCTGAAGGCCGAATTCTGACTTAGCTCAGAGAAAGCCTTAAAGGAAGGGTGGGGACTCCCAAGTCAGCCAAATCCATTCATAATATTTACAGTAAATGGGCCTCTCTGGCTGTTGTTTTGTATGCATCTAGCTTAATTATTTTTTGAAGTCTGAATTTCAAGAATCTTCTGGGTCCTACCAAGGCCATGCCCACCCTCTCTCTCCCTCGACTTCCCTACCTGCGCCCCGCCCCCCCAGAAACACCTCAGACCTCTTGGGAAAAAGGACTCCACCTTTCCACACACACCCTCCTCACTCCCTTCTCTACCTGGATGTGCTCGGCATTTATTTATCTGGCTTTCTGAAGTGGATATAGTCTGGCTCCCTATCTCTTCCTCTCCCTCATGCTGTAGAGACAAGCTCATGGAAAGCCAAAGTCTTGATTCTGTCTTCCAAGCCAGACATTCTCCTCCCCCCGGCCCCACAACCCACTCACCCAGTGTCTTTTGAGTTCCCATTTCATTGTGGGAACGACTCTCTACTTCCCACTTCACTGTCTCTGCTAAAGAAAGGGATTATTAAATTCTATAACTTTTAAAAATAAATTTTCAAATGCACTCCCAACAAAAAAATCCCAACCTTTCTATATGTAAGTCTTTCTCTTCTCTTTTGAAAAAACAGACAACTTACAGGTAATGCTGGCTACATATTAAGCCTTGTAAAAATTCTCAATAAAAACTGATGCATAATAGGCCAGTATTCCAAGGAGACAGAAGTCCAAGTGCACAGGACAATTTTTTCCTACATACCTAAATGCCTTCCATATAGCTATTCTTTTGCTGTGGGTCTTTTTAATAAAGCTCTGTACTGCACTGACCTACAGTTCTCTGAAAGTTATTATAAGTCCAAAAAATAGACAGTGCCCTTCCCCCACTCCTATCCCCTACACTCCCAAAAAGAGAGCAGAGCTCCAATTCAATACTATTTTTTCTAGAGGATAGGGAAACCATTCGAAGACGTGGAAAAATACAGTGAGAAACAAAAGTCCTTTTCATCTCTCCCCTCCCCCGGCTCCCCTTGTTCCCTAACAATTATGAAAACTGTTTGGATGGGATGGCATTTTGAACATTTACTGCATTCCAGCCAATAAATTCCATTCCTGAATCTGATGGAAAAGGCGGTCCCCCCTCCTCCTTCCCTGCCTCCCTCCCTCCCTTCCCTCCTCTTTTCCCTCCCTCCCTCTCCCTCTCCCTCCCTCTCTCTCCCTCTCTCTCTCTCTCTCTCTCTCTCTCTCTCTCTCTCTCTCTCTCTCTCTCCCTCCCTCCTCCCTCTGCTCACTCCCTGCTTTCATTCCTTCTGTCTTTCTTTACAACCTAATACCCTGTCGACTGGAAGCCAGGGCTGTACTTACAGGGAAAAACAACAGATCGCCAGACTGGAGACAGTATGCAGACTGAGAAAGTTAATCATTACTTCTGTCTGCCTTCATAATCTAATCACTTCTATTCCTAAACCCAAGCTGTCCAGCCAGTTGGGCCCTCCCACCCCTCCACCCCCAAAAGCACCCATGACCTCCTAGGATCAGACTCCCTCTACCCACTCCCACTCCCCCAGCCCAAAATGCTCATGACCCCAAATGAATGACAAATGAACTAATACCAGGGCTGGGGACGACTAAGGTCACACACACACACACACACACACACACACACACACACACACACTCTTGCCACCAGAGTTCACCTGCCCTGGTCCCTTGTGCTCCCATGTCCCAATATCTCAGGGGGAAAAAAAACAAACCTGGAGGGGCTGGGGCTAATTGTACACGTGGATTTCTTGCTTCTGCAGAGAAGCACTGTTACCTTTTCTAACACACTTTTTGCTCTACGTCAGTTGTTTCTCTTATCCTGACATGAAGAGCGAGCTTCACTTCAGTGTGTCCTCAACCCCATCTCAAATTCAGTTCAGTCCAAGATTAAGCTTTGTCAGGGATTCATCCATTTGCTGATCTCTGTCCCTATGGACACATACAATAACTTTGGAAATTAAGCCACACACCCTAGTAGATGCTCTCTGATGTCATGCCAGGCTTTCCCCAGAAGGCCTCTGCCTAAGGACCCCAACTCCAAATGAATTTTGGACAAAAGCTAATGTCAGTTCAAGGTGTCCTTAGAAACTCACCCAACAACTGAGTAATCCTCTTCCCCAATGTATATAGATTCAAAGAGCTAGTCCTAGAACCAAGTTTTTACAAATGAGTAGCCTGAGCCCCACAAGGGGGAGAAATTACTTCAAGGGTCATACACATGGTTCCACTGGTTTGGGGGCCCCCACAAAAAAAAACAAAAAACCATAATCAGAAGGAACTGATTAGTCTCTGTGATCTGAACAAAAATGAAAGTATAATTCCCATTTCTACCATGGGGGAAGCTCTCTGGGCTTCTTAGCTATAGATCGTGGCCCATTTAGAGGCTCCAGCTGCAACGCTTTGCCCAAAACTGCCCCTTTCTGCAAAATACAAGACTAGCAAGGTAGCCTTATATATCTGTCATATCGGCAAAGACTGCTGCAAAATATGGCTCTCTGACTTCCCATGATTCTCCTTCATAGACAGAAGACTCAAATTACTTATAGAATATTATGGAGACTTTGCCTTTCACCTCCCTGGTGATGCCATATAGTGCACAGTAGTGCACAGAACTGAACGGCACCTCAGTTATTGGTATTTTCAAAGGGTTCCATGGGGGGGGAATGGGGTGGGCCTTTCCTTTTTTTTTTTTTTTGCAGGGGGGAAGGCAGGACAATTGGGGTTAAGTGACTTGCCCAAGGTCACACAGATAGTAAGGGTGACAAGTATCTGAGACCAGATTTGAACTCAAGTCCTCCTGACTCCAGGGCCAGTGCTCTACTCACTGCACCACCAAGCTGCCCTGGACCTTTCCTTTTTAAAAATTTCCTTGACCAACCCCCATTTCAAAAAGTTCTTCTGGATGATTTCAATGATCTAATGATGGAAAGACCTGGGGGGCTGGGAGGTAGGAGGAATCACTGAAAAAGGGCTATGTTATTTTGTTTTTTAGCTCTTACATGAACACAAAGCACCCTTAATCTTTATCATCAAAATGTGGGGGCAGCTAGGTGGCACAGTGAGTAGAGCACCAGCCCTGGAGTCAGGAGGAACTGAGTTCTAATCTTGCACTCAGATACACTTGGCTGTGTGACCTTGGGCAAGTCACTTAACCCCAATTGCCCTGCCTTCCCCCCTCCAAAAAAAACAAAAAATAAATGTGAAAAGTCAGGATTAAGCAATGTAAAAGAATGATGTGATTTGAAGTTGGGGGTCTCAAATATCTCAAATATGGTTCAAATATCCACTCTAATCACCTGTATGTATTATGTCTCTGAGGAGGTTTCCTCATTTGTAAAATGAGGTTTGAGTAGATGGTCTCTATGGTCCCTTCTAACTCTAAATCTATCTACGATCCTAACCTCGAAGCCACCAGGAACCCACAGGCCTTGATGTCTGAGTTGCCTTGAGAAAGAAATTCTCAACTAGGAAACTACCACACAGAACTGGGTTGGAATCCTCCCCCTAACTCCAGCTTCCAGTCTTTGCTTCCCTATGAGGATTCCAGAGGATTATTGGCTGAGTATTCACTGAGTGTCATGAGAGAACTTAGGGATCTGCTGGGGCATTTGTAAAAGGACAGTAGGGGGTGGGCACAAAAATGAAATACCTTGCTGTGGTTACTGGGTGACTTTTTGTAATATCCAATTTGGGACAGGGAGGTGGGGCCTTACAGGTCTGGTAATAACTTTCAGAAAAAGCTTCTTGCCATGGAGACCCATAAATCTTAAAGCACAAACTTCATCACTGAAGGGGACTCCAACCAGAGCTGAATACATATGGGATCCCCAGTTCCTTTCCCTTCTCTCATGTCTGCACTATCGAGGCATTAAATAATATTGTTCCAGATGCTAATGAATATCCGACTGTGCCCCATGACCACCACCGGGCTACATTTACTAGGGTGGGGCTTGGTTCAACAGAGATCCTCAGATGTACACAAATACTCACTACTCAGCATTTGGGACTAGTTCTTTTTAAAAATAATTGTACCTATCTGCAGTCACCTGATAATCAAAAATTGAGAGAAAGGAAAGGATCAAGAGGTGGAAACAACTGGAAGACCTCTATCTACCCATCCCTTTACTTTACTGCCCATCCCTGCTTGCCCGGGAAGTGCAGAGGGGCCCAACATTCCCCTCTTGCATACGTCCTTTTTCTTACCCTAAAACCCTATGTGCCCTCCTAGATGTATGACTTTCAGCTCTAGGTTAGGGATGCTGAACCATTGTCGTCCTCATGACCCTCCTCCAAATGTTGCACAAAAGCACAGCCCAAGCCTTAATGGCAAAAAAGCCATTTGTCCAACTGTCCCTTTTACTGCTAGCCTCTATTTCCTTGGGGCCACCCAATACCAGCTTTCAGACAGGCCAAAGCTGATAGAAAAAGCTGTCCCTCCAGGCCTATTTCCTTACATTAAGTCTCACAACCCTGAACGATGAGGTTGGCCAAATTAACCTCCAAGACCTCCTTAGAGTCCTAAGTGCCATGTTTTCTTGTGACTCTCAATTCCATTAGGATACAAGAACAGCTGGGGGCCTACTGACTTCTTCTGCCATCCCCCTTGGAACCAGAGCGGGATGGGACCTCACAGCTGATCCAGTCCAACCCTCTTATTTAACAAAGAAAGAAATTGAGAGACAAGAGACAGGAAGTGGATTGCTCAAACTCACAGGAAGTAAGTAACAAGGAACCAGGATCTGAACCCAAATTCCATGTTCTTTTGACCACAGATGCCAGCCAAATGGATCCACTTACGGATCCAGCTCTGGTCCTCATGCCAGGGGTAGCTAGGTGGCAGAGCGGACTCACTAGCCGTGCGACCCTGATCAAGTCACTCAAATCTCTCCCAACCAGTTTCTCCATCTGCAAAATGGGGTAACAAGAGCACCTAGCTCACAGGATTGTTGTGATGATTAAACAATAGATGCAATGCAAACATTCTGCAAACTTTAAAACCCTAATAGAAACGTTAGGTATTATTACAGAAAGCAAAGACCGTGCCTGATTGAAGCAACTTCCCAGACAGACAACCAAGCACCCACAACTACCCCAGGTGAGGCTCACGCCATCCGACAGAGTTTAACAGGTGTGGGGAGCATCTCTGAGTCCTACTTTGCCATCTTCTCAACTTCCCAAAAGCTTTCTTTCTGCTTGGACCCACCTTCTATTCTCTCACCCTCACCAAGATGTTCAACAACACTTTTCCATACAGATACCTTAAGGCTCAACTTGAGCTGTGTAACTGAAAAAACTAAGGGCAGGGGACCCCATAGCAGAGGTGCCACCAGCAAGAAGACTTCCAGAAACTAAGCTCCTACAAAGTAGAAACAACTGGGTTCTCACACCAAGCGATGTGTAAATTCTTCCTCCCTGCATCCCTCAACCTAATGGTGAGGACTTAGTTAACTGCAAATAGCCTGCTGCGGCAATTCCTACCGCTAGGTCTTTAGGTGGACCTTGCCACCCGGAATGGCTCCCCAAACCCTTGGGGCACCCTGACCATTCACTCCCCTAGGAGCCCAAGCTAGAACACAGCACTTCCAGGGGAACTCTGAAACCCTCAAGTTTCCTTTTCAGCTGTACTCCAGTTCTACTTGGTGCCCTGGAAAGAGTCTCAGGGAACATCAAGGAACTACTGGAAGAAAACAGATGAAGTTAGCAGGAAAGAAGCAATGCTTTAAAAATATATATAAATGCAAACATGCAAAACAATGAGGACCCAGCATTGAAGACAACTTGGAGGTGAAAAGGGTAAGGGCATGAGTGCAAACCCTTGCCTTCCACCCCCCCCCCCAATCATTTTTGCAAGTTAAAACCAAGATAATGACACTGGGTGGGGGACCAATTTTGAGGGCTGAGCAGCCAAACCAAAATTAGCTCCCAGCCAAGAGCTGGCTTGGCCTCACCATTCGGGGAAGGAAGCTGGAAAAGTCATGAAAGATTCTTTAGTAAACTAAGAAATAAGGCTGCAGGAACGTTTCAACTGAAGGTGACCCTTCTAGGAAAATATTTTTTAAAATAATAAAAATAACATAAAGTCCTCAAACAGCCTCTTTCTTAAAGAAAATGACCTGAAAGTTCTCGTGGGAGTGAAGGGGAGGGGGAGAGGGAAACAGAAAGCCTTGCTTTCTCTCTGAGACTACCTTTCTCAAATAGCTGCCTTTTTTTTTAAGGTCTTTTCTCATAAAAGGAATGATGCAATTTCCTGTCTTGTCCCAATGTTTCCTGTTAACTTACAAGGTGAAAGTTATCACCCTATATTAAACCACTGTCCTAAATGCAATAGAAAGTCCCTTTCCCCACCTATGTGCCCAGCAGAGCACCCCCTCCCATAACTCCTTCCCATCCCCCACCCCCAATGAAGTCTGAGACCATTTGTTAGATTTCTAACAAGGGGATGGTTAAAAACACCTATTCCTGTTTATACCAGACAACTATACAGCAGAGGAAAAAAAGTCTTTACTATAACTACTAATCACTGTCCCAGGTATGTTCTGCTACTGGCTCACATACTCCCAATGGGAAAACAGAATAGGTTAGAAGTGGGAGAAAATAACCCAAGATTTGGGTAGAAATGAAGTGGTCCAAAAGATTTTTCTTTAAACTTCTTTGTGTGTTAACTAAATTGAGAGCTGTGCCTCAGTTGTTAATAATATCTTCAAGCTGAAAATAAGCTAGAAAGGAAGCCACTTTGTGACAGTAGGCAGGCAGCCAGGCTACTGTGTTGGTTATTCAATCCAGAAAGAAAGGAGAAAGGGAAAGATGGTCCTGCCAGAGATGACCTCCTAGCAGCCTGTTACATTAATAGTATTCACCCGCCCAACACAGGTCACAAGGTAAGGAGGACAGCAGGGACCAGAGGTTCATCTTCTGAAGCCCTTCAGCCCAAGAGATGTTAGCATTGACCCCTGGGCCCTTGCTCTGTCCAGAAAGAAGGAGGAGTTGATACCATCCAATTTGGGAGTCACCCTGACTCTGGGACTTTTGAAGATAACCCTTCTATTAACCTTAGTTAATGGTCAATGGAGGGCCATCATCATTGCAGCATGGGCTGGGACAGCAGTGACCTTAGAAACCAGACTGGGCAGAGCCAGGGGGGAGGGAAATACATAGAGAACAGAACAAAATCTGGTGAACTTCCCCTGGCAAAAAAGTTAGGTTAGAAAAATAAATCCAAGAGAACTTTCCTACTTCGAACGTCTGCTATGCATATATCTGAAATCCCCTAAGAACACATAACCATCCTGCTCCTGCATTAAGAAGCCACTCTGAGGAAAATCCAACAAAGAAATCATTTTATGTCTTCCTCACCTCACCCCTCCCCCAAAAGGGCAGGTTAATGAATCTCCTTTGAAAGACTATTGCTGTTCACATTGTCTCCACTGAGGTTAAATGATCATACTGAATGACTTTTTAAAAGAATTATTCAGCACAGATACACTACCCAAAACCCCACCCATTCCAGCACTTCCATCTTCCTTCTTCCCCCTTCCCCAACTGTACTGGTGAATTCTGGGATTCTGGCTGTTTCCAGAGACTGCTCTTTAAGAAGCCCACCCTGCCTCTGAAAGAACTCTGCCAAGAAAAAGGCCTGTGAGGAGGAGGAGTTAGAATGAAGTGTCAGAGGCCAAAAGCTACACAGAAACCTGGCTCTGGCCCAGTATCTCCCCCACTTCACTGGCCTGGCTACATTCTGCCTCAGTCAGATGATGTGTGAGGAGAACTGCGATGCCTCTGGTCTGGCCTGGCAGCTGGGCTTGCTCTAGATTCTTCAGATGCTGTCATATGGCTATTAACCCCTGAAAGTCCTCCCCTTTGGAAGGTACAACTAGGGGAGAGTCTAATGGGCAAGCCTATACCAGAAGAAAGAGTCAAATACAATTTATGCTTCAACAGGTTAACAAAGAAAAGGCCAAATGATGCCACCTCTTGCCTGATTTTCTTTATCTGTTCAAAGGAGGGGTCTGGCCGGCCTAGTAGACCTCTAAAGTCCCTGCCAGCTCTAAATTTATAATGAGAACCCTCAAATGCACCCAACTCAGCTACTCTAACCCCCAAAGTTTGTCTGGATGCAATTTATCCTCAGTGAAATTGCAACCCACTGGTTGGTGTTGTCTCTAACCCACTCGGACAAAAATAGGTGCCATGATAAGAGAACTGGTTCCACCTCAGTTGTCTAGGCCAACTCTATTCTAAATTATATTTCCACATACAGTTTAAAATTTCCTGTGATTAGAGGGGATAGGGTAGAAGAAAGCAGAAAGGGACCTGAGCTTTAGCTGGGAATTTTCAAACAATCCTTCTCCCTAAGCATTTCTGTCTGAGCCCCAGGTTCCTAGGGTTAACAGTGAGGACAAGAGAGCACCTTCCTTGTGAACTATTTTCAGCTCTGTGTGTATATTTTCATATACATATGAAAAATATATGTGCATTTTCACATATATACACATACATGTATATACATGTGTGTATATACATACATATATGTGTGTATACATATTGAAGGTGCTCCTCCTGAGATACTAGTAGGCCTCAAAGGCCTAATGATACATTCCTGTCATTTATACTATTAATGAAATGAGAGTCAACCAGACTTTGTAACTTTTGTTCCAAAAGATAGGTGAAATGTATATGTTCCATTAAAAAAGTCAGAATATTGCCTAGAGTGTGAGGAAACCTGACTGCGGAAGGCCTCAACACAACCCACTAATGATACCTGTCAGTATTCAAAATTCGAGGGGTCCTCAGTGTCTACCCCCTTTATGTCCCCCTTAAAAATCCATCAGGAGACTTGTCATCCAGCTAACATAGATCTATGGTCTTTATAAATTTAACAGTAAAGTGATACCCAAGTAGAAACAAAGGTTGCTGATGACTGTCTAGCCTCAGAATCTTGGCGATTGGAATAGGGGGTCCTACCAGCTCCCAAAGTTGAATTAAGGAATATACCCAGAATTCTTCAAGTAAGAGGTCCCCATTTAACCATCCCCAGATCAAAGGACAGTAAATAATTAATTGCTTGTCGTTATATATCACTTTAAGGGTTTACAAAAAGTGCTTTCTTCCTAACATCCCTATGGATATAGGCTAACCTAATGTTAGCATGGGAACTTAAGTCCTTTCTGACACAGGTGGATGCAGACAAGTCTATTTTGAACACATTGTTCCTTAATTAAACAGTGATACAAGTGAGGGCTCCCAGAGAAAAGTCTTTTCATTCCCTGATCACCAATATTCAATGAAGCAGTTTCCTGCGGACTCCAAGGCCCTCCCTCATAAGATGAGGCTTCTATAGCTGAGTCAAACTCCTAACTTCCCCAGTGAATAAGGAGAATGTTCTCTGAAGTTTCCTGACTTTTTGAAAGATGACCCATCCCCACTGAGAAATGAGACCTATCTACACAGCTCAGCTCACTCCACTAGAACAAATCTCAGGACTAAAATCCCATACACCCCCTTAAAAAAATCCCTTTAAAACTTAAGAATCTTGGAAGAGAAATCGACCCTTTTATAACAATCTACTTATCCCTTTGGCAGAGCGGGGGATAACTCAGACTACTCTAATGAACCTTTTCTGTGGGTGCCATGTGTCATGTGTTTGCATCCCTCATATGGACCTGCATAAGCCGAGTGATCTTTCTGTCTAAAAGATCTGTCAAAAATGAAGACCAGCTTCCAGAATGGATTAATGCATTAAAAAAAGAAAAGGTCCCTTTTTCCCTGCTAGCAACTTGCTCTTCCCTTTTTGCAACAGTGGGTTTGCTGATGACTCTAATTTGGGAAACGAAAGAAAAAAAATCAAGGTGAGAGAAAAGAAGAGGATTTTCTTTTGAGGAATCTCAAGATTATCATTATTCTCTAAGAGAACCATCATGAGGGCTAAACTGAATGAGGCTCTATGTGTGGGAAGGACTTTAGTAATAAATGCTATGGTTCTTTAAAATTATTGGGATATTTGAAATACAACAGACAGGAGCCCTTCTCCTGGGAGCATTACCTTTTTAAAGCATCTCATTCATACAGAATGAAATGGCAAGAACACTGACTGGCAGGTCAATGTGGGCATGGGACTGTTCCTTTGTGAAGACCTCCCAAAGGCATTTCATTTTCACATTCAGCTCTCCGCACCCCTCCCACCCGCCCCCTTCTTCTCCTTCTTCCCTTGCCAAAAGAATCAAGGCCCTGGCTCCGGCCTCCCCGACCTTCCTCCCACCCTGAACTGAGCCCCATTCATTAAGCCTGCTCACGCCTAGGCCAGGAAGGAAAACAGAGCACAAGGCATGTGAAAGAGACAGTCAGATTGGTTATTTCAAGGGTGAGGGAGGTGGAGAAGAACACTTACAGACAACTTTTTACTGCTCTCCCCTCCCTACAAAGCAGTCAACTTCTCCATTAAAACACCCCTTTCCACCCCCACCCCACATCCTTAAGATCCTAGGAGACATTATAACCAGGCTACTTTCCTCATCATCTGCAGAGAAGACACACCCTGCCCAGTTGGAATGGAAAGACAAACTTCTTAAAAGGAGGAGAGGTTTGGGGTTTTTCTATTTGAAAGCACTCAAAGCCCTGGAGATGGGCCATTCATACAATCTTTTTGATGAGTTCTGACTACTACAGTTCGTGAAGCTGCTTTCCCCACCCCCCTCCCCCTTTTTAACCCAATAAGACCCACCTAGAAAGCAGTTTCTGCATCCCCACTACCAGGGTAATTTTCCTCTCTCCAAAGCCGAGAAGTTACACTTGCAGTTGTCCTGACAATGCACCTAATTAATGCTCTATCTCCCTAAGTAAAGAAGAAAGGTGGGTCTGAGTTGGAACTTTGAAGCCTTGGGAATTAGTCAATCAAGACCTAAAATTCAAAACAAGTGCTCTTTCATGTGGAAGCCCTCAGCTTTTGCCTTTGCTTTAAAGTCCCCCAAGCCCCTGGCCCATCCCCCTTCTGAAACCCACAACTCCGGTATCAGCTCCTCATTAAACTAAATGGCTGCAATTACCCTCTCTGAGAAGGGGAAAAAAAGTGGTTAATGATTGTTTAAAAAAAAAAAGTTTCTTTGCGGGGTTGGAGAAATCTTTTGGGAACAAAAAGAGCACCAAACCCTCAGAGAACTGGGATTGCCATGGGGGGGGCGGAGGGAAGGGGAGAAGAGATGGAAAATATTTGCTGCCACTTTTTAAAGATTAAGCAACCCTAGAGAGCCCCCTTATTAAGAAGGCACTCAACCAGCCAGTTGTGTCATTTCCTGTAGCCGGGGGCCCCCTCCTCCCCCTACCCCCACCCTTTCCTTCAGCAGACTAGACAGACAAGATGTTATCAATAACACAAACCTCTCGAAGAGCCCCCTTTCAAAAGCTACTACTTACTTCCTTTGCTTATTTCATGTGGTCCTAGGGAACAGGGCCTCCTCCCTGCATATTTCATGATTTTAAAAACAAAATTATCTAACAACATCCTTACTATGCTGCCTTTTTTTTTTGTCCTGGTTCTTTCTTATTGGCCTTCTTTTTGTCTCTGGGGTCCCTCTCCAGGCTTAAAAAGCAGAGAAGATCAACAAGTTGGATTTTTCTTCCTTCTCTTGATCCCGACATAACCTACCTACTATTCTCCAATCACCTTCTCCCCTTTCCCCCCCTTTTTAAACTTCAGTTCTCATTAGGGCCTTTGAGTAAACAATACACTCCCTCTCAAATCGGTCAGGATATATATTACAGGGAAATAAAAACAAACAAGGGTCTCCTGAAAGACAGCCACACCAACAGCAATTCCTGAAAAGGGGACTTGGGAAGAGTGGTTAGAGGTGTTGGGGAGTGAGTTAAGTAGACACCCTCATCCCCCAATCCTGCCCTAGAGCAATAAATGGAGGATAACCATGCAACAAATCCTGCTCAGAAAGACAGGCTGACTTAAAAGGGGAAGGGGCCTTCAGGATACACTAAGTGGGTTTTAACTTTCCACACTTGGATCTTAAGCAACCAAGATTCCCTTAAGAAGGAGAAAGGGCTCTCAGAATAGAAAGGCCTGGCAATGCTTGTTAGCTTGGGACTTGCTAGCTCTTGAGATAACCAGCTAATGACCTATTATTGTCCTCTTTGTTTAATCTTTTTTTTTAAAGAACCTCAGAAACAGAGAGGTACACCTAAAAATCACCAGTAGAAAAAGCTAAGTTGGCACTATACATCCAGTGCTAGCTATGATATTTTCTTATCAATATATATAGATTTCTCTTTCTATACATATATATTTGTATGTATGTATGTATGTATTCATATACACCACTGTCACTCATTCGCTTGGGGCCAGGCAGCACAGAAACTATTTCTAATTCAGTAGCCTTCGATAGGGCACCAGTCCAACAACCCCCCCCCCCCCCCCCGTTATCCTATTGGTTTAAACACTCCAAATTTGAGACTACCAGGCAAAACATTTCAAAGGGACCACCAGCCTCTCTAGCCCATTTGCCAAAAATACTGGGCAAGTCCTTTGCCCTGCCATCTTTTCTGGACCTGTATTTCAGAATTTTCTCCTACTACTCCTTTCACCCAGCACAGTAATGGGGGTGGCCTACAGAAAACAATCCACTTCACCTTAACCAGACCTCTAAAGTACCACAACAATAACTGACCCTCAAATTGGTAGAGTAGAAAACACCTATGGCAGAAGTGGGGTGGGGCACAAATCTCTAATAGATGGCTTCAAAACAAACTAACACTTATGGGGAATCGCTGGAGAACCCCAACTTGGGGCCTCAGTTTACAACATCTACAGAACTGGCCCAATGACCTAACGACAAAAACCCTCAGCACTGGTCTAGCAACAGGGGGCACAAACTGCTACCAGGTATCCATCCACCCAGTTAACACACTTAAACATAAAGTAACCACAAGTCAGACCAGGAACCAAAAGGCCATCCCATTTGTCTATTTTTTTCCAAGTGGGTCAGGAAGTAGCTGGGTAAATAAAGTAACAGGTCTTACCTGAAAGCCCCCCAGGGGCCAGATAATTAGTTCCCCCTGTTTCAGTGGAGGAAGGCACAGCATCTGGACACTCTGCTGCATCAGGAGTGGTAAGAAGACAGTTGTAAAAAGAAAAAAGGGAGAGATTATTATTATTTTAAGCATATACTCAAACAGTGTTAAAGAGAAACCATACATTCCAAACTGTTTACTCCAGGAAATGATGCTTATCACTAATTGTCTGCTCCAGGATTGCTGTACATCATGAGACGGACCACATTAGTTTGTCACCCCTGTCTGGGCTCCATGCTACCCAGTTAATCATTAGTCAAGTCATGCAAAATTACAGACTGACTGGAATCTCTTTTATTACAAGTTCTCCATTGAAGAAATCAAGTCGGCCATCTTTCCTTTTGGGGCCAAGGTCAAAGGCAGTTTAGACTGCTTCCCCCTACTCAAACTCTGGGTATATACTGCTACACAAACCATTTCCAAACTATGTCTAAATATTAAGTCTCTTCCAAGGGAAAACACTAGACTACTGTACAGAGTTGGTCACTACTCTTGTGCCCAGAGTTCTTCACAGAACTCAAAGCTTGCTAATTGGAGCTTCTTGCTCACTAGCTTTGCTGTTTAATTTGTCTTCCTTCTCCCTCCCTGGGGTCTCAGTTTACAGTATCTATTGAATGGGCTATAGCCCATTTGAGCTGTGGATAACCTGGGAGAAATAATTCAGTAGGCTGGACAAGTGGTTGGACTCAACTTTTCTCAATGCCTTACTGACAAATAAAGAAATAGAGAAAAAAGACTTATTTTCAAAAATCTCTATACTATGCATACTGCAAGCCTAGCTCACCTCTAATCTTGGTGAAGGCTTCCTTGGTCTCCCCCCTTCCTTTTTACTTAGCCTCATAACATTTTATCAGATTCTGTCTTGGCAGTTATGCTTAAAATATATTATAGCCTATCTTCCCAGCTAGATTGTAAACCTTTCATGCTTCTTTGTATCCCAAGTGCCCAACACTAACACATTCAATAAACTTTCCATGTTAATGATGATACCAAATCCACCTATACTTCAGGGGAATCTCAGGTAGAGATTCCCCCATCCCCAAAGAAGCAAACATTCATTAATAAGTGCCTACAATGTGAGCTTAAAACACTAAGGTAGGGACTGGAAATACAAATGAAAAGATTAGACAGTCACTGACCTCAAGGAACTGTCCCCTCTCCTCATCCCTCAAGGAAAAAAAACATGTAACAAAGGTGCAAGTCAATGGGGGGACCCAGTCATGACCAACTCATAATTCATTTCTTGGTCCCTGAAATGGGACCAATCCCAATAGCAACACTGACTCAGGAGAAATGCTACACGTTCATAGGGGTATTAGGTGCCTCCTGGATAGTATAGGCCCTTTCTCCTCCAAAAACTTCTCCCCCCCCCCATAAGGTATGATGATATTCTCAACTTGTAGTACAGACCTCTAGCTAACAAGTATGGTAAGAACATGCAAAAGCTAACCTCCAAGCTCTGCCCCAGGGCTGGGATTGCCTTGCTTAGTTAGCAAGGCTAACTGAGAATCCTCCATACCAGGAACTGGCTGGCCCCTTGGTTAAGTATATTGTCCTGAGTTTAAACCACCTCTAGACAAGGAAGGCTACACCCTCCTTCCTGGCCCTCTCTCCCTCTCCTGCCCTCTACTATCCAGGGTTATCACAGTACTGTAGCAGTCTCCTCCTAGCCCATGACAAAGTTCCTTTTCAAGAATTCTCTCCTAAAAAGCAGGGCAAGTGGGGAGGGGGGGGAAGAAGAAGAATGTGTGTGTAATCTCATTTTATCAGGGTAAAGTATAACTCATAACAGGAATATACAGTTTAACAGGATACACTTAATCAAATGGAAAACAATAGGGGAGACAGGAAATGAAGTTACTTGTGAAATACTGTATACCCTACACTTTCTAAATGCCTTTGGTGGAGAGTTTACTATGTTCCAAAGAGACAGGCTCTTTAACCCTTTCCTCTACATCCTCCTCCCTCCACCAAAGACTGTCCCCAAAATCATATCTAGAAACTGAGCAAATTCCCCATTTCATATAGTCTTTTCTTACCCCATGGTACCATGTGCACTACAGGCAAACCTGGACCCCCAAACACTTCAGGGAAGAAGTGGTACCCTCCAGGGTGTCAACCATGTCTCAGATCAAAGGTAACCTGGCCCTACACTGGCAAACCACAAGGGTTTTTATGAAATAGTATTTTGCACTTAGGCAGCACCTTTGATCTCAGGAAGAGATTTACAAACGTTAATTAGTTCTCCCTACCACCCTGTGAAATAGCCAAGTATACCTGGTTTGACACACACCCTGAAGTAAACTGAGGCCTCAGTGACTAGCCCAAAGGGCCACCCAGTGAGTCAGGGCTACAGCTCAGCTATCCAGACTTCCCACCCCATGGCTCTCTTCCTCTGGCTAATCAAACCGAACATGTCACAATCTCTTTCCTTATATAGCAGAGGATCACAGACCCAGAGCTGCAAAGTACCACAGAGGCTATCTAGTCTTTTCCTTGTTGTTCAGTTGTTCAATCATGTCCATCTCTTTGTGACCCAGGATGAATTTTCTTGGTAAAGATACTGAAGCCTTTTGCCATTTCCTTCTCCAGTGGATTAAGGCAAACAAAAATTAAGTGAATTGCCCAGAATCACCCAACTAGTGACTATCTGAGATCACACTTGAACACACATCTTCCTGATCCCAGGCCCAGGACTCTATCTACTGAGCCATCTAGCCACCTTAAGTCCTCCCCTACCTCTCTCCATTTTACAGATAAGTAAACTAAGGTCCAGAGAAGTTAAGTGATTACCTTGGAGGATTCTGATTCAAGACCAGTCATGTAGTAGTGGTAAGAAGGCTGGGGGGTGCCTGGAGGAGCTGCCTCTAAAACCCAACCAAAGTGGAACTCATCCCTCGGGGTCCTCAAAGGCAAGTCTCCAAAGAAAAGCACTGACTTGACCTTGCCTATTACTCAACTCAGGACCATGGCCCCCAAAGCACAAGTCACTCCTGTCTTCAAAACAATCAATATTTATCAAGCAACTAATATGTACAAGAGGCTGTGAGGAAAACAGAAATCATTTCCTTCCACGTGCCTCAACAGATCCTTGGAAATGCCCTGACCTCTCAGGTCAGAGGTCTTCCTCTGGAAGCCAACAGGTCACAAAGGAAAACAGATTTGAGTTGAAGGATTCTACTAACTAGCCCCCTCCCCACAATGGGCACCAAGGTAGAAACAATGCCATCTTTTCAATACTTTCAAAACTCCAATGAGAGAAGCAGAAGTCAGCAGAGTTTCTCTCACAAATTTTTTGGGAGGCCTAAAGGGAAAAGTCTAAAGCAGTACTAGGAACAGATATCTTCAAGCTGCCTACAGGTCTATGCAGCATGGACCCAAACTAGCTAACCAGGCCAATCCTGAGAGGGATGTGATGTATGGTGGGGGCTCTTCCCTGCCTTCTCTGTGACAGGAGTCTTCTGATCACAGCATTAAAACTGAAGGTAGCCTTGGCAATTATCTGCTCTACTTGGGGGGGCGGGGGGCAGTGCAAGGGGAGAACCCCGACAACTCCTGGTAAGGAAACTCATTCTACCAGGGCAGATGAAAACTCTTCCCCAACTTATTCTTAGAGTTTCCTAAAACACTGAGAGGTTAAGTGACTACGTGCTCACGCAGTCAGACTGCCACTAAGTATCAGAAGGAGGACCTGAACCCCACATCTAAGCCAGGATCTGTATCCATGAGACTTATGCCTCTCCCAACTCTCTCATTTTACAGACAAAAAAACTGAGGCCAGGAAAAACCAAGAACACGCAGCTAGTTAATAACAGAGCTGGGACTAAGTACCAAGGCCACCAGCTCAATACTCCCTCCTTCCTCCTCTGCCACAAGTTTGAAGCTCACTGCCCTACAAACCAGATTAGCAATGAGGGCAAAGAAAGAGGTCTAGTGTCTCCACTGAAACAAAACCTCACCCATCAATACTTCCTAATTCACATGCCTCTACCTCCACCCCCAATCCTGTCCTTTCTGGCCTTCAGAATTTTGTTAGAGATGAAGCAAAAGGCAAGAGACAACTTAAGCCCTCTAGAGAGATAAAGGACACACACCTGTGACCCTTAGTCCCATCTAGTCATGCTTAGCAACTGAAGCAGCCTATTAACTCAGTTCTCTCTAGGTGGACACATCCAACACTCCTTATACTCTCACAATAGACAGCCACCTAAGTTCAAATACTGCCTCAGATGCTTAGCTAGCTGTGTGTGAGCTTAGGTACATCACTTAACCTCTCAGCCTCAGCTTCTTCATCTTTAAATGGGTTATAACAACACCTGGCCTCACTGGGTTGTGTTGAGGACCAACTGAGATAACAAACATGATGTAAACTCTAAATCGCTATACAAAAGCTAGCTGTGGGACCATGGGCCAGTGATGATGCCCTAACACAGGCCAGAAAACTAAGCACCAACAGAAGCTGCCTTGTGCTCTAGCAATCGTGAACTGCAGTTGATTATTTTTTAACTATAGCAATAAAATGGCTTTCCCCAGCCTTGATGCCTATAGCTCTTCCAAAGAAATGCCTGTCTGCCTGCCTTACCCAGGGCCCCAACCCTCCCCCCACCTCCAACATCCTCTTCCCAAGCCTGAGTCTCCAGGGTAGGGACTCTCTTAGTTGTTAAACTGGTTATGATTTTAACAGTTTTCCATTGTAAAACCATGTTCCTCGTTCTCACCTAGTAACCTAAGACAAACAAATTCAACCTAGGGCTTAGAAACTTAAGAATGTGGGAGAATGAAATTCCCAGGTCAAAGAGACTCAGAAATATACAAGGTGTTGATGAAACTTGGGGACAGCACAGAGCAGGCCAATTCCCCTCCCCTTCTGTCTCTGTGTCCCTTCACTCACTCCCCAAGAGCTGTCAGTAAAAGGTCAGCGAAGTCCCAGACCTGTATGCCTCTTTAATGGCCATTTATAATGACAGACCCTTTCATCTGGGGCTTCCTCTCCTCATTGTCACTGCCCCCAAATTCTTAGGGAACAAGTGCCCTCTCTAGCTCTCCCTCTCTCACACACAACACACACTTTTTCCCTTTTTCTGAACAAAAACTTTTGGGTGAGTAACCAGTTGTTTTTGAGTTTCCGATTGGCAGGGTTGATTATTTCCTATTGGCTGATCTAGAGAACATTTTTCCCCCTTTCGAAGTAGCCCATTCATGTTCTTGTGGCTTGTCTGTTTACACACATTTTGCTACCTAATGTCAACACTTGCTAATGAATAAATGTATCACTCCACTAACTGAAAATGAGGTACTGGCAATAGCAAATTGGATACTTAAATCCTGTTAATAGATTTATCCTAGTCTCCTTGCAGGATGCCTACATACAGGCGGGCAATCACTCCCCTTTCCTAAAGGTTTATGCTGGCAGCTGGCCTGCCTTCCTTAGAAGCTTCAAGATGTTAGTTTGCCCCTTTACAAAATGGGAGGGAGACACACTAGGGTCAAGGGGTGATGCTAAATTTTATTAATTAAAAAATAGCAAACCTCATAACCCCAAGAAAAACCAAGTGTGGGAAAAATTAGCAGTGTGCATAAACCCAATCTAAGAAGGAAATGATAATCCAAGCTAGCTGGAACCTCAGAGACAGCACCTAGCATGAGGATTTTATGGTTTTTTTTTTTAAAGGATCCCTTTGGCAGTCTTTGGAAGCTTAGAGATCCCTCCTCAGAATAATGCTTTTAAAGGCATAAAATCTGCAAGCTAACAATGGAAAAACCATATCCAGTTCTATTGAAGTATACTTAGAACTATTTTTGAAAACAAGTTTATGGACTCCAGATAAAGAATCACTGATCTAGTGATCTAGTCCTCTTTTGACAGATGAGGACACTGAGGCTTAGAGGGTGAAGTCAGTAGCCCAAGGTCACATATCAAGACATCCCAGTCTGTTAACACAAGTCCAGAGCTTTTCCTATTTTATCACACTGCCCCTTTTTCTTGAGCATTTATAAACCAGTCAGGTAACCTTCTTTGGCAAGTTAGAGACTGGTCAATTTCAGTTAACACTTTAAGAACACAGTGCTCTAAGTTATCTCTACATTAATGACCATTTATCTGGTATTTTGTAAATCGAAAGCAAAATATCACATGCTCCGTAGGCCACTTATTAGAGGGGAGGGAGGAATGCCTCTCTAACTTGAGGGAGATGGGGAGGAGGAGGCCCATGCGGTGGAATCTGGGCTTCAGGAACACTGTTCATTAAAGTATTTTCATTCATGACTCCGCCTCAGCAAAACTTTTAATTAGGAGAAGTTCCATCAGACAAAACGCATGATGTGGTAGAGCTGTTTTCATTCCAGAAGGTTAAAAGATGCTCAGAAGACATTTGGAGAATTCTAGGGAGGCTTGCTTACCCACCTCCCCCCACCTCTGCCCCTCTTCAGGTCTAACATGCCTCTTTTTCTCCTACCACGAGTCTGGTCAAGTAAAAGCTTGAAAAATTCCAACACTGGGACACGGGCACAAAGACAATTGTGCTACAATCAATACTTTTCGCCAATTAATCTTCAGAGAGATATGAAGTGGCTCCACGAAACTGGGACTCCTCCCTGATGTTATCCACCATTCTTACTTCCCCTGCATTTCTCTCCTTCTACCATGCCAGTCCTACTTATCAACACAGGGCCAAGCCTGCTGCCAACCAGAAGTTTATGCAGACAACCGCAACAGAGCCGGTGCCAGCCTCAAATGGGCTTCTGCCCTGGCATCCTGCCACTCAATTATAAAGCAACAGGCATGCAGAACAAGGCTGAGAAACTTTTATGGCCCCCACCAAGAATTCTTAAGGAAACATGGGAGAAGGCTGACTTACAGGTGACTAGGGATAGGAAGTAAAACAGGGAAAAGGGGAAGGATTTTTTTTTTTGGTGTTGCTGTTTTCCTAAAAACTCAACTGTACTGCAAATCACAGTTTGCAGCCTTAGAAAATAACATTATCTCTGGCCACTTGGTTACCAACCTATAGCCATCAAAATGAAAAAAGTGCGGGAGTTTGTGAAAGTTCTGGGCCCCCTCCTTACTCTTTGGGCACTGGCACTTCAGAAATCTTTGAATTCTTCTAAAAACTTGTTACCTCTTGACTCCCTTGAAGCTTTCTGGTGCAAATAACAGCTTATGCATTTTAAAACTTACAGGTCATGGAGTGCAAAAACACTTCAAAGGAACAATTTTAGAGCATTTCTAGTATAAGCCTGGAAAAAAGTCTCTTAGCCCTAACAAAGTTGCTGGGAATAACCCAAACTTCCAAAAATGAGGAGCACATTCTGTATTCAATAAGCATAACGACTCCCTGCTGCCCTTACTACACACCGGGCTTAACCATTCTATTCCTAAAGACACTAGATGTACTTTAAAATCGTCTACTCACCAGTTGGTTTGAGAAAATCCATTGGGTATCTGGAGTAGGGAGGAGGGGGAGACTCTGGAATTAAAAAAGTAAAGAGAAAATAAGGCAGAGCCATGAGAAAAAGAGATAGAAACTTATGATAACAGTGGCATTCTTTTAGCAAAACTGTTTGTCTTAGCTCTGGGGGTTGGAGGCAGGGCCGGGAGGCGGTGATTGCCTTGATATTTTGCTGTCAGATAAACAAAAGAGGCCGCCTGGCGCCAGACTCGCTGCTATCTGCTACTCTGACTGTCTGATCCGGCCTCCCTGGCTCAGCTGAAACACTCCAGCTCTGGAAATCACCACGGATTCAGACTGCAGGATAATCCTCCCGAGCAGCACGTAGAACATTTCACAGAAAAGAGGGAAAGAAAGAAAATCTCCCTTCACTCCCATCCCTCCCCATAACCCCACACTCATCTCCTCCCCTAACCACACACCCAAACATAAAGAAAAAAGCAGAAAAATCCTATCGATCTCCCTGCCACCAGCTGATTTCCATTTCACAACTCAACCACCCAAGAACTCAAGAAAGTTTCTAGCAGCCGCGCTAAACTCTGGGACAACTTCAATGGGAACGGGGTTTTAAATTAGAAAACACTCCAAAATCAATATGCTACGGTTCACCAAAAACAAGAGAGAGAGATTGAGAGAGAGAGAGAGAGAGAGAGAGAGAGAGAGAGAGAGAGAGAGAGAGTGTGTGTGTTAGTGGAGGGGGGAGTGAATGACAGCTTACGATTATTATATAGTGCTTTAAGAAGAATCCTTTTGGACTACAGCTCTCTAAAGGGGCAACAAATGTCACTGATAAATACCAAAGCCGGTAATTGTATGGACTCTCCCTTTCTTCCGGAGGAGGGGGAAAAATTGGAATACCAATGTCCCAGTGGCTTCTCGTTCCTTCTTCAATTCAGGAGGAAATCTATAGCAGGCTATGTACATAGATAGCTTTTTTCAAGCAGCCTTTGCTATCCCCGTAGCCCAGTCCCACAGACCAGACTTGACTTTCTTATTTACCAAGGGATAGGAGATTCACGTCGCAAGTAACACTTCCACTTCTCTTGGAATCAATTAGTCTGCATCCTAAGACATCTCCTACTCCTTTTTCTGAGTAAAGGCAAAGAGGGAGCAAGGATACTTTTTTTGCACTTTCCCCCTTTTTTGGTCTCTAATTTTGAACCATATGCACAGTACGGTTTGCATGAATAATATTCACGTCAAATTATTACTCACGGGCCTGAGGAGTGCAGAAAAGGAAGAAGACACAGCACACCTCAGTCCAAGACCTCCCCCGGGGTTCCCCCCACAACGCATCCTCACTATAAGCATTTTTCGCCACTAGCTATGCAGGGTGAAAAGAATGCAATCACACAGCTGTAAAAAGTATTTACCCCAAAACTGTTTGCTCCATCACGGGGGAGGGGAAAAGCTAGACTTGAAGCAAGTGGAAACTCCTTACCTAGTTCGCAGAGCCTACTAAGGTGGTGAGGGTTGCAGCAGACCAGCTCCGGGTTGTTCTTTCCGTAAGATTCACAGCAACACAACCTCTTGACTTCCGAGGAATGCCTGAGATCTGGCCACCTGAACACTTTGCACAACAACAAGGGGAGCGAGTAAGACGATGGCTGCGGCTGAGGCTGGGTAGGCTGAGTCTGGAGAGGGGACGCGGGCAGCCCCTGCCCCAGCGCCAGCCTGGAGTCCACTCTGCCAGGCAGGAGGAGGCAGGCGGTGCGGGTGCCCCCGCGGGACTCCACCGCCTGCAGCAACAACTCCAGCTGCCGCTCCTTCAGTTTCTTCAACACCGAGTGGGTTAGCGCCTTCAATTCCGCCTCCGAGCCTCCGGCAGCGCCGGCGCCCAAGGAGGGGTGGTGGTGATGGTGGTGGTGGTGACCTTTGGCACCTTTGACCGACTTGCCCAGGCAACAACCACCCCTACCAGCGCCTCCTCCTCCAGCCCCATGCGCCCGGCTGTCCGTCGCCCCTTCCCCCCTCGGCTCCCCTCCTCCTCCTCCGCCTCCGCCTCCTCCTGCGCCCTCCTCCTCGTCCTCCCCGCCGGGCGCACGGCTCCTCCAGAGACGCCGGACGAGCACCGATCGTTTGGTCCTGAACATGCGGGACGAGGAGGCGAGGAGAAAAGTCGTTTCCCGGCTAAGGAGCGAACATGACCTCCGCACACCATGAAGAATTTGGGCGCCGAGTTGGGGCAGCAGTCGCAGGCGGCAGCAGCAGCAGCAGCAGCAGGAGCCCGGGCAGGAGCGGCAGCGGCAGGAGGGACGCTCCGTAACATGCGCCAGTCTCTCGGAGCCCGGAGGGAGTGGGGGGGTTTGGGGGGGCCTGGCAGGGGAGGGACCGCTCCTCTCCGGCTTCCCCACCCCGCTCCACTGGCACCCGATTCAGGTCGTCTCGCCCAGCCTCGCAGAAGAAACAGACCGGGCTGACCAAGGGAAGATACAAAGAAAAAGGGAGAAAAAACGGGGATTCAGGAGGGGTAGTTCTCCCTTCTCTCCTCACTGCCCCCCAAACGCAGAACGTAGAGGAGTAGCTTTTGAATGTCAACACCTCCAGCCTCAGCTCCTTACTGAGGCTAAGAACCTCAGGAAAAGGAAAATTTAAGGTTTTGTTTCGTTGATTGAATCAGGAGAAAATGCTCTTTTCTCCTCTAAGCAACTTAATTTGGGGGTGAGGAGAAGCTGGCAATTAAAAAAAAAGGCAGGCACGCGATTTAATTTTTTTTTTGCACTATATCCTTAGTAACCGGATCTCCACGAATTCCATCCACACGAAGGTTCGGGGGAGGGGAAGAAAATGAATTTCACCCCGCATGAGGTGCCTGGCGAAAAAATTATTTTTCAATTAAAAAGGGGGGACTCAAATTTTCTAAATAAAAAATCACCACTGCAAGGCGCAGCCCTGGGGACGTCCGGTTGTATTGGAGTTTTCAAAAAAAAAAAAAAGGAAGGGCGAAAAAAACGTTTACAAAGTAACACAAAAAAATTTTTGGTGGAAAAAAATGTATCCACGAGTTAACATCCTTTTTTTTCTTCTAGGAGCTCTGTTCGTCTTCCTCTCCTTTTCTTCTGCCAAAGACACATACATATGTGTATATGTATCTTTTTTTAATCCAAAAAAAGCTTTGAATCGGCTTCTTCCACCATGCTCGTCTGATTATTTTAAGTGAATCTCTCGTCTTTCCTCCTTTCTACACCACCCCAGCGAAAGAAGGAAAAAAAAAAAAACAAAGAGCCACCCACTCCCCCCCTCCAAAAAAATATACACCAGCCTTCGCTGGCTCTCCTGGTTTTTCCGAGGTGGATCTCTGAGAGATAGCCCTGCTTCCCCCGCCCGGACCCAGATCCCACTTCCTCCAGGCCCCACGGCTGGCAGGAGGGAGACGAGAGAAAAAACAGATCTGAGAGGGGGTGATGCCGAGGCTGACAGGAGGTGAGACTGGCGTCGGCTTCGCTCTCTAGCTCGCAGGCTGGCTGGCTCTCTCTAGCAAACGCTACTGCAGCGGTGTCTTCCTCCTCTCAGGGTTGCTCCTCGCCCAGGCTCCTCGCCTCGGCTGCAGACACGCAAGCAAGCAAGAGGAGGAGGAGAAGGAGGAGGAGGAGGAGGAGGAAAGATCAAAAAAAAAAAGCACGGCAGGCAGTCGCTTGTCTGGGCTCGGGGCTCCCTCGAGGGTGGCTGCTTACTTTCCGCCTCCTTCTCTTCTCTGGCCTCTTCGACTTTTATTTTTCTCCCAATGCGCCGGGCAGCAAGCAGCAAGAAAAAAAAGCTTGGGCTCCCTTCTTCTCTCCTATTTTCTCCTCCCTTTTTGTTTTTTTTTTTTCCTCCTTCTTCTGGGGAGGGAGGGGACCAGCAGGCTTTGCCTTGCAGGAGGAGGCAGAGGGGAATTTTTTTTTTAATGTGGGGTATCCTTCTTCTTAGTCTTTGCCTTTGGCTTCTGGAGCCGGGCTCCGGTGCTTTGCAATCCCGAGGGGAGGGTAAGACTCCGGGAGGGCGAGGGGGACAGTGAGGGTTCCGAACAGCTCCTGCCTCCAGCCTGTATTGGCTCTCACCTCGCTCTACTCGCGGACCTAGCTCCCGTGTATGCGTGTGTGTGTGTATGTATGTGTGTCTGAAGCTCGCCGCCTCCTGCACACACACTCTCTCTCCCTCCAACCCCCCTTCTTCTCTTCCTCCTCCTCCTCCCCCGCCCCTCCTCCTCCTCCTCCTCCTTCCCCCACACCCCCCCCTCCCACTTCTCCCTGGCTCTCTCTGCTTCGCTGGTTCCACTGCGCAGTGGCGCGCCCGGCTCCGGCCTGGACACGTGACCGTCTAGACACCCTGTCGCTTTAAAAAAAAAAAAGCGATTGTGTTTCGCAAACAACAGATCGGGTTTCTAAAAGCTATTTCTTTTTCTTCTCCTTACCACCCTCCCCGCCCCCCCCCACCCCAGCTTTCCCTTCTTACTCCCTCCTCCTGAATTCTGGGGAGAGAGAAGGAGAGAGAAAGAGAAACTGAGAAGGAAGAGAAAGAAAGGAAGAAAAGAGGAGGTGGAGAGAAAAAAAATTCCCTATATATGTGCGTGTGTGCGTATAGCTATATACATACATACACACATATATAAAATGAGGTGGGCAGGAAGAGTTACAGCAAAGAGAAAATATTAAAAGCAAAATCAAAAAAAAAGGAGTCAAGAATGGGGTTGCATCAGCAGACTAGTCTGGGTGTTGATTGCCCTTGTACAATATAGGATTTGCACCCCCCCAAAATTTTTCCTCCCCCCCCCCAGCCCAGTTCATTCATTTAAAGAGATCGAGAGTCCTGACCGTGAGATCTATTGGGTTTGTTGCGCAGCAGCCTCCCGAGGGAGGAAGAGGGAGCTCTGTCCTCTTTTAAGAAGACATTTAAAACTGGACTGGACTGGAGCCCCAGGAAGTCTATACTGGAGGGGACCGAGCAGAGCTCTGGCCAAGGGGTGGGGAGCCGGACGAGAATGTGACCTCAGTCTTCTCTCGCTCTCCTCCACGCTCTTGTTTCGGTGATTACATGGGAAGTGTGTATTGTGAACAGCTCTGGAATGTGTTTAGGGTTGTGATGTGTAGAGTGGGGCTTGTACTGGATCTTGGCAAATCCCAACACGAAGAGGTGGGTGAATGGAGGGAGGGAGGGAGGCAGTGCTGGAGGTAGTGACCTGCAAATTTCTTATTTCGTAAGTAAATATGTAGACACAACATTCAACCCCCACGAGCACAACTTAACCGAAGGTTGAATCGGCTGCCTTGAAATGTATGGCTCTATAGAAGAAATGCATATAGCAACACATGCCCTTAGTGACATGGATGATGATGGCTTCTCTTATATGTTATGATGCTGAGGATCAGGAATTTTATCTTCTATACTTCCTCAGTAAGTCAACTAGCAGCATTTATTAAGCGCCTGCGATATGCCAGACACTATGCTAAGTGCTGCAGACACCGAAAACATGAAGTGCTATTTACTCCCGAACTACCTAAGCAGCCAGCCCTAATAAATGTGTAAGTTGCTGATAAGAGTATAGAACTGAACGTTCAGATGATTCCCCCCACCCCCCCTTTTTGGACTGGACCTTTGATCGTATCTGGATACGGAGCTTCCTGGAAGGAACTCCCACTTCCAAAGCAGATCTTCACCTTTTCTGCAATTTAGAAAGTTGCCTGGGGCACTGAAAGGTTAAGCAACTTGCCCTGGGTCACATGGAATTCAGAGAATCTTAATAAAATGTTTATATGGGACAAATGTTCTATTCAATTCAACAAACTTTTGCTCCTAGTGCAGTTTCAAGGGGCCCTTTATGAGACAAAGACAAATATTAGAATATTTTCTGCCCTCAATGGGCTTATAGTCTAGAGGGGAAAAATAACAAGGATATAGATAAGTAAATATTAAATATATATTAAATACAAGGGATTGTTAGGGTGTGGAGGAATGACTGCAAAAAGCTTGGGGAAGGGGATCAGAAAAGATCCTTTTGGGGAGGTGACAGTTGATATTGCCAAATTCATATACAAACATTATTAATGCCTAGTATTTGTTGATTTTTAAAAATTGCATGTTTGACAACTGTTGTCTTAACTCCATTTGGGGTTTTCTTGGCAGAGATGTTAGAGTGGTTTGCTATTTCCTTCTCCAACCCATTTTACAGATGAGGAACTGAGGCCAACAGGGTTAAGTGACTTGCCCAGGTTCACCCAGCTGGTAGGTACCAGATTTGAACTCATAAAAGATGAGTCTTCCTGAGTCCAAGCCCAGTACTCTATCCAGTGCGCCACCTAGCTGCCCACTTGACATATACAGGGAGCAAATAGCAATGTGAGTTTTTAAAAAGTAAATATTCAAAATGGGAGAATTTCATCTGACTGAACAAGAAATGTGAACTTTAAGCTGTTATTAGAAAGCAAAAATTGTATATCTCCCTTACTAGACTGTTAACTCCTTGAGATTAAGAGATCTCTCAGGTATTTTAGTAACTTCAAATTATATGACAGCATGGGGTGTGAGTGAAAAAAACTAAATAGCCCAAACACATTATCCTTTTAGGTTGTGTGATCGTCCTCTAGCAGAGATCATCTAGACACATTTCTGAAAGGTGTTCAAGGACTGCGAAGCTGTGAATGGGTATATCCGTCTACAGAAAGCCTAGATGCTGTTAGAGAACGTTTCTCTAAGCTATGTACTTGGATTAAACTTGCCATTGAAAATAGGGAAGGTACCCCCTTGTTGTGGAAAGAACCCTGGATCTGGAATCAAAATACCTGAATTTGAACATCAAGTCTGTGTCACTTTGCACAAGTCATTTCTTCTCTTGATCTTAATTTTCCCCATCTAAGATTCCTTCCAACTCTAAGGTCTAATGAAATAGCTTGGCATGTATGGGGCAGCTAGGTGGTGCAGTTGATAGAGTGTCGGACCTGCAATCAGGAAGACTCATCTTCCTGAGCTCAAATCTGACCTCAGAAACTTAGAAGCAGTGTGACCCTGGGCTAGTCACTTAACCCGGTTTGATGGTGCTTCAGTATCTTTGCCACTCCAAATGGGGTCACAAAGAGTCAGCCACGACTGAACAACAAAGTAAGTACGAGTTTTAATCAGAAATCTAGCCAAGTTACACACAGAAGAAATAGAGATGGGAAGAATCTGGACCTTGACAATTCAGGTTGTCAATTTAGTCTCCTGCTCAGTATTAACAAGAGAATCCCTTAGCATTATGAAAATAAGACAGGAATACTACTCTTAAGGGTTCAGAAAAAAAAAATGAGGCAGGTTTACTTTCCAAAGGCAGCCTACTAAGGGAAAGAATATGGCATTTGGAGTCTGCATTTGTTACTAAATAGCTATGACGTAGGCAAGTCAGTTCACCTACTTGGGCCTTAGTTTTCTCATCTATAAAATTAAGAGATTGGACTAAATTATTTCTGAGATCTTTTCCCAGTTCTAACATTTTGTGAGGTTGGCCATCAGATGTTAGGATGGAATTTAATAAATAGAAAACAAATGTCCTACCACTAGCATATTTCTTGGCTAACTTGAGAATCTTAACAAAAAAGTTTTCTCATTTCAAAAAATTTGGAAAATTGTGTTAATCTCTCTCCTGTTAATAGGAATATAAATAATACATATACATATATACATACATATCTGTGTGGCAGGCAAGCTTCACAGATGTGACAAAAGTTTAATCTGATGTCATCGAGGTGGCAGAGTTGAGAGTGCTAGAGTTGGATTCAGAACCACCTGGGTTCAAATTCTATACCAAATATTTACTAGCTGTGTGACCCTGGGCTAGTCATTTAAGCTCTCTCAGGCTCAATTTACTTATCTACAAAATGGTATGTTAATAGCACCTATTTCATAGGGTTGTAGTGAGGATCAAATGCTGTATTATTATGTCAAGGACATGGCTGGATAGCCCATAGGCAGATGTGCCATTTGTGTGTGTGTGTGTGTGTGTGTGTGTGTGTGTGTTCTCCTGGAGTTTTTTTTGGGTTGGAGGGGAGGGAATTTTATTTCCCTACCCTAAGGAACTCCTGATGAGGAAATTCTAACAACCAAAGCAAGTTGACACCTGCCCTAAAATGTATTGTTTTCGAGAGTTGTCTGGGGGACTAACAGGATAGGTAGCTTCCCTGGGGTCACACAACCAGGATGCATCACACATCAAGGGTGGGACTTGAATACAGTTCTTGCTAAGAGGTCGGGTGTTTTTTTGGTCACCTATGTCATACCACTTTTCTTTCTAGTTTATATTGTGTTTTAATCCACACTTTAGATGGCTGTTTCACCCTGGCCATTGCTTCCCCCTTTTCATTGAACTCACTGAACCAAAACTTTTCAAAGGAGTTGAATTATAGGGGCAAGTATCCATCATTATTAATTCTCTATTCTTTTTACATCAGTGACCCTGATCTTGATATTAATAGCAAACCTTTTCCAGTTCTTCTCCCCATCTGCCTTTCCTCTCCTTCATGGTTCCTTTCATAGAAATTGCCAAGATAAAACAAGGATCTCAAACCCAAACTTTGGGCTACTTAGTGGCTCCCCACCCCTGCCCCCCATATTATGTAGCCCTTTGAATAAGAGACTAAATAACTGGATTAACAAATCTCAGTAAAGGCAAACAAAGATTTAGATAGTCGTGTGAATAGATTAGTGGTATTAAAGTTAAAACAAACAAGCAATTTGAGTCTGAGACTACTGGGTAGGATGGATGGGTCCCTATTGCAGAGAAAGGTCCGTTGCTAGTCCATGGAAAGTTTCATTTCCATTCTCTTTCACAAATATAAATGTGTGGGACATGTGTACCTTTCCTGCTTCCTCTGGGCCTTAGAAAAAGAGTTTAGAAACACCCCCCCCAACTATTATGAATGAATTTGATTCTAATCAGTTGCTGGCAGGGAATATGGAATAAAATATCTCATTTGCAGTTGTTTATTTCCTGTTGTGGCTTCTATTTTCATCTTTTAGTCACTTTGGTGATAGTAATCAAACACTAATCATGGTACAGCCACAAGTCACGGAGACCAAAATAACTAGCAGCAGAGTTATGACAAACAAGGATGGAGTCATCTAAAGAAACTGGCTATTTAATCTCCTATAGTTGAAGAGCCTTGGACTAACCTAGGAAGAATTCGGGCAAATGTCCCATCCCAGCATTCACGGGCTAGCAAGCTCCTGGTTTTTTAGAGGGAAAGAGAAGTAGCTGTGTCTGGCAACTGAGTCTCCCCCCATATCCACCCATATAATAGCAGCAGGCCTCTAACCCTTAAAATCCTGCCCCCAACCCCACCTGAAGGTTTCAAGAGAGTGCTCAGGAAGCAAAAAGGAGCAAAAAAGCAAGACCCTGAAAAGCGGGAGGAACTACAACAATGACGGTGATGTGTATATAGCAAAACATTTTACATATATTATCTTATTTGATTTCTTTGAGGTAGATACTATAGGTATTATCACCATTTTGCAGATGAGGAAACTGAGGATCAGAGAGGCTAAGTAATTTGTCCAAGATCACACAGCTAGCAAGTGTCAAATACAATCTGAAGGCAGTTCTTCCTTGACTCCAAGTCCAATGCTCCCACCATGCCATGGTCACACAACTACTAAATGTCAGAGGCAGAATTTTAGTGCAGGTCTTTCCTAACTCTAACTCATTGCACTCCACAAAGAAAGAGTAAGGAGGGTTGAGAGGTGGAACAAGTAAGAAGGAATTGGGACTATGGGGTCTGGCTAGATGGAAAAGAACCTTTTTACCAAAAAAAAAATCCTAAACAGAAGCAGAAAATAAAATTTGAATAACAAAGACTAGGCATTAGAATTCCGGCTCTGCTTGCTTTGCAAGAAATAACTTCAAGAGAGAGTAAAAGGTAAGGTTTAGGGGTAGTATCAGCAACAAAGAAAAGGGGGGAAATTCTTCACTTAAAGGTTTAAAGAGGGTTTAAGTTTAAATGGGCCAAAAAAGTGTTATAAAATATGAACATTTCTTGCACAGTCATTCATCCAAAATATGTGAGTGAGCACTAAGCCATTTTAATCTGGCAATAATACAAATGAAGGAAATCATTTCAGAAAGGAAGACAGCATTACTGAGACCAATGTGACTCTCAACACTCCTTGACTGTCTACTGAATAAGAACTCAAAGTGAATGAAAAATGTATCTAATTCACAACCAAAGGAAAACACTCCAAACTCAGAATCATCAAAAACCCAGAGTCGTCAAGAACCCAGAATCATCAAATACCTTTGTACCAAAGTTATACAGTAAATCAATAACCACCACTGAGCCCTGTTGACCAGAGCACTGTCCTAGGCACTTGGGGATGTGCCAAGGATATGAGGATGCCAAAGCAGTAGCAAAACTTGCTTTGTGAGTTAGTCAGCTAGGAGCTCCTCTCCTAATGGAGGGAACCAGAAGAATATGCTTGAAAAAGAGAAAATTCAACACAATCTATCCATCTATTCATAAGCATTTATTAATGCTTATGCCATGTTCTGAAGTAAATATATATACAGTCAAAAATGGTCCCTGCAGTCCCTATACCAAGAGCTTACATTCGATTATGAAAAATAGGTTTACATGAGATACATATAGAATGTTGCTGAGTCATTTTTCAGTCACGTCCAACTCTTTGTGACTCCTTTTGGGGTTTTCTTGGCAATGATATTGAAGTGGTTTGCCATTTCCTTCTCCAGCTCATCTTACAGATGAGAAAATTGAGGCAAACAGGGTTAAGTGACTTGCCTAGTAAGTATCTGGGGCCACATTTGAACTCAGGAAGATAAGTCTTCCTGACTTCAGGCCCAGCACTCTATCCACTGCACCCCCTTAGAAGAAAAGGCTCTAGCAATTAGGAGAAAGAAAACAAACCATTACAGGCCTTATGAAGGAGGTGGGCTAAGTCTTGAAGGAAGCCAGAGATTCTAACCAGCATAGGTAAAGGTGGTTAGAGGAATAACCAAAGCAAAGTTCATTGAGAAGATCTGTGACTGAATGAATACGTGGCTGAATGAATGAATGAAAAAAAAAACACTTATTAGGAACTATGCTAAGCACTGGATACATAATAGAAAGCTGGAAACAGTTTCTACTCTCAAGTAGCTCAAACTCTAATTGGGGCAGGGTGACAACATGTATTAGAAATCAAATGGAAAGGTCCCATAATTCTTAAGGTGGAGTGGCAAAACATGTTAATAATACATTTTCTTTATTTAAAATTATTTTTTTATTTTGAACTTAAACACCAAAAAAGGACCTTTCTATATATACAGCAGAACACAAGGAAAGGATTATAGAGGAAACCATAAATCTACTTTTTATGCCACTTGGATTTATTTTTAAAGTATTTAATGCATTCCAATTATTTTCAAAACTGTCCTGCTTGTCTGCGCTTCCTTGTGAATTTTCTTCTGTTCTCCCCTGTACAGTTAAAAAAAAAAACTTTCAAGAGCCCTTTTTTTCTTGGTCATCATGTTGTTAATGCCCATACTCCTCAAATACCTCACCCCCCCCCAAAAAAAAAACAGAAAGAAAAAGAAACTCATTTAAAAGAAATAAGCAGAATCAAGCAAAATAGATTTGTACAATATCCATGTCCAAAAATGAATGTCTATGCACACTGAGTCCATCAATTCTCTGTCAGGAGGTAGGTAATATGCTTCCTAACAGGTTCTCTAGAGATACCGGTTAGTCATTACATTGATCAGAGTTCTTAAATCTTTTTTTTGTAACTTAATTTAATTTTGTCAATTAACAAAAAAATATACATTTTCTATCCTTTCTACCTCCCACTTGAAAAAAAAATAAAGAAAAACAAAACACTTGTAACAAATATGCACAGCCAAACAAAACAAATTCCCTTATTGGCCATGCCCAGATATAGATATAGATATAGATATAGATATAGATATAGATATAGATATAGATATAGACATAGACATAGATATATAGATACGCACATACATATACACACGTGTATATATGTATATGTATGTATGTGTATACACACATATATGACACAGCCTGAGTCCATCTCCTCCCTGTCTAGAGGAGAATAGCATACTTAACCATCAGTCCTCTGGAGTCCCATTTTGTCATTGTTTAGAGTTTTTAAGTCTTTCAAATTTGTTTTTCTTTACAGAGTTGTTGTCCCTGTATAAACTGTTCTTCATTATTATCCAAGATTCTCTGAAATTGTCTCTTTTGTAATTTCTTAGGTTACAATATTGTTCCGTTACATTCATATTCCACAGTTTGTTCAGCCTGAGCAAACCTCAGTTGACAGTCATCTCTTTAGAACCGGAAAGGGAAGGAGTAACTTTTGATTGGGGAATTAATCTTGTTTAATGTCATTTCCACTAATAATATCATGTCTGTTTATGATGATGAACCATTTGAAAGTGATGTGGATTTTGGTAGTAAGAACTTTTTTTCTGGTATCGGCTCCCATGGGTTCAATTATCATCTCTAGACAGATGATTCCCATATCCGTATATCCAATCCTAATCTCTCTCTGGAACACCAGTCCAACATCAATGCATCACCTCAAACTGGATGTTCTGTAGTCACCTCAAACTCAATATATCCAAAACAGAACTCGACATATTTCCCCCCAAACCAATGTCTCTTCCAGATTTTGATATTACTGTCACAAACATCGCAATCTTTCTAGTGACTCAAGGCAGGAATTTCAGAGTCATCTTCAACTCCTCCTCACTTATCCCATTCATCTATTTAGTTGTCAAATCTTGTTATTTCTTTCTCCACAGCACCTCTTCCATAAATTATAATAATAATAATAGTAATGATGACTATCATTTTTATAGCTCTTACTATGTGTCAGGAGTACTGAGCACTTTACAAACTTTATTTTATTTTATCCTCATTATATCTCATTTATATGCCCCCTTCTCTCTGGTCTTAGAATCATGGACCTCCTTTAGGCCCTTATCACCTCTTGCTTTACCATTGCAATCCAATGGCCTTCTAATTGGTCTCTCTGCCTTCAGTCTCTTCTCACTCAAGTCCATCCTTCACATAACTGCCAAAGTGATTTTCCTTAGCCGTAGCTTTGACCGTGTCATTCACCCTATACTCAACAAACTCCAATTCAAGCCTGTTGTTGTGTTTGTCCTTCGTTCTTGAAGAGGACCATGACATCAGGGAGATGATGACATGACTTGCGGTTGACTTGGATTTGAGCAAGGGAGGGCTGTGCAAGGTCACCAGTTTCTCCTCCAGAGCCATCTGGATCCAGTGACCTGATATTCATCAGGATGACTGGAGATGACCCAGGATGCAATGGGAGACCCTGGCCCTTTTAGGCTTAGACCTTTTCATGTACTCACTTAGAGTGAGGTAACACCCATTCAGTGAATAGGCCTCTTTAAAAAGTGAGTCAAGGGATGCCCCCTTTAATTAGAAAAAAAAGAAAAAAAAATCAAGCTGGGAGAGGAAGACCCTCAGGGTTGCTGTTCCAAAGAGAAACAGTTACTACTGACATTCACTCTAAGGACCCAAAATACAGCCACCAAGTGGAGCTTGGGCAGGGACCCATTGTGGTCCAATCCGTGATATGAGCCTATGTCTAAGATCAACTATAAACTCTTGTTTGGCATTTAAAGTTCTTGACAACCAGGTTCCTTCCCATCTTTCCTGCCTTCTTTATCTATAACTTCCTTCCACCTAGTGTGTCCTCCAAACATACCAACAGGCTTGTTCCTGACATATAATATCTCCGTCCTTTGTACTTTCTGTCCACCCTCACCCTTTATGCCTTAAGTGCTCAATATTCAGCTTAAATGCTGCTTTCTTCAAGGAGTTTTTCCTGGTTCCCACAGGATGACCCCAGCTGATAGTGTCTTCCCCTAATTATGTACATGTTGTTGCCCCCATTAGAATATAAGTTCCTTGAGGGCAGGGTCTGGTTTTGCTTTTTTTTCTTTATGTCCCAGAGATAAGCCCAGTGCCTGATGGAAAGATCTAAGTAAATGCCCATGGATTAATTGATTGTATGGTTGATAAGAGTCCTAGGGAAGCAACCTGATAAGTTCCTAGAGAACAAAGATTACTTCTACTTTTGTGTTTAGCAAATAGTAAGCATTCAATAAATGCTTGTTATTTTGATTGATTGATATTGGGGAAAGAATATTGGTCTGGAGAGTCAGGAGATCTGAGTTTGCTGGAGGCTCTCCTATTTATTATTTGTGTGATTATGCACATTCAATCAATCAACAAGCATTTATTTAACTCAAACTCTAGGCTTGGTTCTGGGTCTTCAAAAGAAAACAAAATTACCCTGAGGAGCTTAGGTCCTATGAGGGAAATAACTCATACACATATAAGTACAAAAGTAAGGTAACTCTAGAGGTCAGGTAGGAGGGAGACACTAGCATCAGAGGAGATCTGGAAGGATTGCAAATAGAAATATAGTAGATGGTTCTTGAGCTGAGTTTTGAAAAGAATTAGAGATTCTAAAAGGCAGAAGGTGAAGAGAGAATGTATTTCAACCATGAGGCTTGTACAAAGACACAAAGATATATGAAATGTAATGTTGTATATGAAGAACAGTAAGAAGCCAAGCCTGACTGGGCCACAGACTACACACAGGGGCGTACTGTTTGATAAGCCTGGAAAGATCAGTTGGAGTCAGATTGTGAAGGGCTTTAAATGCTAAATACAGGATTTTGTATATGTATTCAATAGGGAGAAAGCTAGAGCTTTCAGAATTAGAGAGTGATGTAACAGCTGTGTGCAAGGGGCCTATCCCTTTGGTATCCACTATGGAGGATAGATTGGAGAAGGAAAAGACCTGAAACAGGGGGCCCAATTAAGAGCCAATTTCAGTAGTTCATGAAAAAGTCAATGGGGTAGAGCAATGATGTCAAACTCAAATAGAAAGGGGTGGGGGCGAAACCATACATAAGGATCCCTGCCAACTGTATTTTGACTTTGAAAACCACATATTAACATTATCTGTGTCCTATTGTAATTTTATTTATTTTGTTAAATATTTCACAATTACATTTTAATCTGGTTCTGGCTGAACTTGGGAGTGTTGCTGGCTACTGTATGGCAGAGAAAGCATGTTTGACACCTTCTAGAATATAGGATAATGGCTTTGTGAATGGAGAGAAGGGGGAAGAGGGAGGAAATATGGAGGAAGAATTTACGAGATTTGGAAATAATTAGATATGAGGAGTGGTTGTTGTTGTTTAGTTGGTTTTTAGTCAGTCACTCTTCATGACCCCATTTGCAGTTTTTTTGTTTTTGTTTTTTGGCAAACATGCTATAATGGTTTACCATTTTCTTCTCTGGCTCAATTTACAAATGAGGAACCTGAGGCAAGCAGGGTTAAGTGACTTGCCCAGGGTCACACAGCTAGCAAGTCTCTGAGTCCAGAACTGCAGGCCCAGTGGATATACTGTACCACCTAGCTGCCCTCAGACGTAAGGAAGAATAAAGAATGGAACATTCTGGTAGGGCAGAAACTGGGCATAGACCAATATCTTACACCATATGCCAAAATAAAGTCAAAATGGGTTCATGATTTAGGAGTAAAGGCTGATACTATAAGTAATTTGGGTCAGCAAGGAATAGTTTACCTATCAGATTTATGGAAAAGAAAAGAATTCATGACCCAACAAGAGATAGAGAGCATTACAAAATGCAAAATGGATAATTTTGATTATGTGAAATTGAAATGTTTTTGTACAAAAAAAGCCAATGCAACAAAAATTAGGAGGGAAGCAGAAAATTGGGAGAAAATCTTTACAACTAGCATCTCTGATAAAGGCCTCATTTCTAAAATATACAGGGAACTGAGCCAAATATATAGGAATACAAGCCATTCCCCAATTGAGAAATGGTCAAAGGATATGAACAGGCAGTTTTCAGAGGAAGAAATTAAAGCTATCTATAGGCATATAAAAAATGCTCTAAATCACTACTGATTAGAGAAATGCAAATCAAAACAACTCTTAGATACCACATCTCTCCTGTCAGATTGGCTAAAATAACAAAACAGGAAAATGATAAATGCTGGAGAGGATGTGGGAAAATTGGAACATTGTTACATTGCTGGTGGAGTTGTAAACTGATCCAGCCATTTTGGAGAGTAATTTGGAACTACGCCCAAAGGGCTATAAAAATGTTCATACCCTTTGACCCAGCAATACCACTTCTAGGGTTGTATCCCAAAGAAATCACACAAGCGGGAAAAGGACCAATATGTACAAAAATATTTATAGCAGCTCTTTTTGTGGTAGCTAAGAATTGGAAATCAAAGCAATGCCCATCAATTGGGGAATGGTTGAACAAGCTGTGGTATATGAAGGTAATGGAATACTATTGTGCCATAAGAAATGGGGATGATACGGACTTCATAACAACCTGGAAAAACCTACACGACATAATGCTGAGTGAGCAGAGCAGAGCCAGGAGAACATTATACACAACCTCAGATATATGGATTCTGTGACCAACCCTGACAGACTTCGCTCTTCTCAGCAACACAAGGTGCAAGGACAACTCCAAGGGACTCACGATGGAGAATGCTATCTACATCCAGAGAAAGAACTGTGAAGTTTGAATGCAAATTGAGGCACACTTCATGCCTTGCCTTTTGTTCTCCCCTTTTTTCTTCTCTTTTGTTTTTGTTTTTGGGTTTGTTTTTTTTTTTGGTTCTGTTTCTTCTTTCTCATGATTCATTCCATTGGTCATAATTCTTCTCTACAGCTTGACTAGTGTATAAATTAATTCAATGCGAAGTTATACGTGGTAGTTATATGAAATTCCATGCTGTCTTGGGGAGGGAGGGGGGAGGCAGGGGAGAAAATCTGGAACTCAAAATTATGTAGAACCATGTGTTGTAAACTAAAAATAAAAATAATAATAATAAAAAAAGAATGGAACATTCTTCAAATTGGCTAACTTGGGTGACTAGAAGGATGATGGCGTCCTCAACAGAAGAAGAAAAGCGAGGGAGAAGTCTGGGATGTTCTAGGAGGAGTGACACATGACTCGGGCAGATAATCTCATTTCACTGAAATTTGTTGACGTATAAAATGAGGCAGGTAGACTAGAATGACCCATTGCTAAGATGCCTCTTGGTTCTCTGGGGGATTCAATAGCTTCTTGTGATTTTAAATTCTTTTAGCTGAAGTTTTTGTTTGGCTTGGTTTCTAATGCAAAGGTGGGAAAATTGCTATTCGTAATTAAAAAAAAAATCCTTGCTTTTCTCGCTGGAGTCATCGGGTGTCCCTGCAGAAACATGAGCAAACCGATGGTGGAAGGAAGGCTGGGCTGCAGGCTCCCATAGAACAGAGGCCTCTTCTGTTTTTCTAGGGCAGTTAATATAGGAAAACTGATTACATCATGGCCTGGTGTCTCCAGAAGGACAACAAGGGTGTGAGGTAGCCTTGTCTTCATAGTCCCAAGACCCAATAATCATGTTTAATAATCAAAGTTCTCCAAAGAGATGGGTGAAGCAGCCCTAGAAATACAGCTTAATAAAATTCAAATCTTGAAGGTGGCTCAATCAAGAGGGAGCCTGCCTCCTTGATCAAGCAGGTGGTTTGGCTTGGTTTTTGAAACAGAAAAGTGTTCAGTGATGTCAACGGTAGTGAATGACTTAAAAACAGGGAAAAAACACAAAGCTTTGATCTTCCTGCCAACCAGGAATAGAAAACATACTGGTGTCTGCAAAGGTGTGTAATCCCCTAACTAAAGCAGGAAGCAATGAACAATCAGTTTCTATAGGTCAATACAGTACAGACCTCTAAGCCCATGAAGTTATAAATCCATGACTGTCAGTTCAGTGAAAGCTAATTTGGGGGGGGGGGGGGGCGGGAGGGAGGTTTGCCCCGATAATAGCCAACATCAGACTATTTTTCTCTTCATACAAAAATGAGGCTAAATATGCTTTTAATCAATAATTGTTTAAAAACCTCTTGCTTCGCCCAAACTCCATTCTGTTCCATTCAACAACTATTTTTTAAATGCCTACTATGTGATAGGCAGTAGGCAGGGCTCTGGAGAATAAATATAAAGACAAAACAACTTGCCCTCATGGAATTTACTTTCTATTGGAAGAGCTACCACCATCACCACCAAAACAAAATTTGTGATTACATATGTGTGTGTGTCTATACATATACATACGCACAAGTAATTAGTATTATTGTTATAAATATTATCAATAATTGTAACAAGATGAATTGCTTTCTCATTTCCCACCTGGCTGCACTACTTTGGGACTTCTCTGATTTCTTCACCATAGATACACACACACACATGCACACACACACACCACGTTTTGTGTATTGTCTTTCCCTATTAGGTTGTAAGCTCCTTGAGGGCAAGGACTGACTTTCCATAGTTTTATCCCCAGCACCAACATAGGGTCTGGCACATAGTAGGCACTTAATAAATGTTTATTATTTTGTTGACTATTGAATCAACATTTATTAAATATGTGCTAGCCCAGCACTCTACTAGATTCTGGGGACACAGAGACAGAACCAAAGCAATTCCTACTCTCAAGGATCTTACAGTCTATTCTTCTGGAGAAACAATATAGACACCTGTGAGGTCAAACCATATACAAAATAGTTATGAGTTATTAGCTGTGGGAGTTATTGGTGACGAAAGGGATCGGGAAGTGCTTCATGTAAGAAGTGGCATTCAGATCAAGCTTTGAAGAATCTAAGAATTCTAAAGAGCTGAGGTGAGGAGGGAGTGCATTCTGATCACAGAGGAAACCTTTGCAAAGAAAGACATGGAAAGAGAAGATGAGATTTTGAGCGACTGGACCACAGTAAGGAGGATACTCATAACACATCTGACATCCTTTTCCTCATTTAATCATCACACTTCCAAGCAGAAGATATTACCAATATCATTATCCTCATCATTACCAATGAAGAAACTGAGACTCAAAGAGATTAAATTATTTGTCCGTGGTCAAACAGCTATTACGAAAGTAATGAAAGTTTGAATAGTAGCAGAGAAAAATGAATCAAGATTTAAAGACGACTTGAGATTAGCTTTAGCACTTTGGTGGTGAGGTTGTTTGGGTTATTTGCCCTGTGATGAAGCGCATGGTCTCAGAAGAAGCTGGGACGACTCATGTGAAGTGATGCCAAGTGAAGTGAGCAGAACCAGGAGAATAACCTACGTAGGCCTGCAGGAACGGCAATATTATAAAGATAATCAACTATGAAAAACAGTTACTGATCAACACAATAATCCACACACCTCCTAAGGACTCATGATGAAAAATGCTCTCCACCTCCAGATAGATGGGCTCAGAGTGCAGACTGAATTTTTTTTCCTCTTTATTTCCTTTTTTTTTTTTTTTAAAGAAGATGGATAATGTGGAAATGTTTTTCATGACTTCACATCTGTAATGGGTTTTGTATTTCTTGCCTTCTCAATGGGTGAGGGAAGGGTGGAGGGAGGATGAGAATTTGGAACTGAAAATAAAATAAAATTGAATGAAAAAATGTTGCCCTTCAAATTTGTTTTTGGAATGTGAATATGAATCATAAGTAAATAAAAATAATTAAAATTCCTTTTTTGCGGGGAGGGGAATGGTGGAGGCTACTTGATGCTGTGAATAGAGCACTGGCTCTGGAGTAAGGAGGATCTGAGTTCAAATCTTGCCTCAAACACTTACTAGCTATGTGGCCCTTACTAGTCACTTAACTCCAATTGCCTCCAAAAAAAAAGAAAGAAAGAAAATTCCTTTTCTTATAATATAGGCAGGCACAGAATAATATATCTGCCTGTACTATGATTGATATTATAATGTTGTTGTTCAGGGGCATCCTATCCTTCATGACCCCATTTCGGGTTATCTTGGCAAAGATACTGGAGTGATTTGCCATTTCCTTCTCCAGTGGCTCCAGTGGCTGCATTTTGTTAGGCAATCACAGGTTAAGTGACTTGCCCAGAGTCACACAGCTAGGAAGTGTCCAAGGCTGGATTTGAACTCAGGTTTTTCTGACTCCAGGCCCAGTGTTCTGTTCACTGAGTCACCAGCTGCCTCATAATAAATATAGGCAGATAAATTAATGCATCTGCTTTTACTACAATAATAACCATCTGCATAAGAAAAAATCAGCCTTGAATTTTTAACACAGCAAAGAACCCCTTGAATCTCTTCTCAGAAGCATTATGGTACAATGGAAAGAGTGCTGGATTTGGAGTCAGAGGAACTGGGTTCAGATCCTGACTCTGACACTATTTATGTGTCACTAGGCACTTAACTTCACTGGATCTCAGTTGCCTCATTGTGTGTGTCTGTGTGTGTACACATGAATGTATGTGTTTATGAATGTATGTGTGGTTGGTGGGTTGGTTGGACTAGGTAGGTGACTCTGAAAGTCATTTCTAACTCCAAATCTATGATCTGAGGATCCTACAAATTTGAAAGTTAAATGAGAAAGGCTGGGTGATTTGCACTGCAATCCAGAGCTGGACAGGCAGTTGGAACCCTGGCCGCTAAGAGAAGTGTTTTGTTAACAAAAAAGTCAGACACACCAGAGATGAGTCTCATAAATAAGAAAAGCTAAGCTTTCAACTAAATTCCTGGGTGGAAGGCAGAAGGGAGGATTGTATGTATGTGGTAAATAATTATTCTATTTCAGGTTCTTTTCTAGGCAGTATCAATAATCAACATTTTGCTGCATCTCATAAATACCACCAGTGATAGCCTCACACACCAAGACCTGAGGAGAAGCTAAAGCTTTAAGCTGACTGGAAGGCTGACCTAGATCTGTGCTTGAGACCCTCCTCCTCTTAGAAATATTTCTTTTCAGGGCTTCCAGTATCTAGGACCTAGAGCTGTCAGGGACCTCAAAGATCATCTAGTCTAATAATGTCAATTGACAGAATGAGAAACAATATCAGAGACTTAACCTGAAGGAGATCTTAGAAATCCTGTTTTCCAGTGATTCTCAAAGTGTGGTCCAGTGATCCCTGAGGATTGCCAAGACTTTTTCAAGGGGTCATTGAGATCAAAATTATTCTCATAATACTACTAAGACATCATAGTTTGTAATACAGTAAATAGTGAATAAACATTTATTAAGTGCCAGGGATACAAAAAGAGGCAAAAACAGTCCCTGTCTTTAAGAAACTCATAATCGGTCAGAGGATTTGAATAAGCAATTTTCAGATGAAGAAATCAAAGCTATCTATCTATAGTCATGAAAAAATGCTCTAAATCAATGTTAATCAATATTGAAATGCAAATTAAAACAACTCTGACTTACCACCTCACACCTATCAGATTTGGTAATATGACAGAAAAGGAAAATGATAAACGCTGGAGGGGATGTGGGGAAGTCGCACCGTTGGTGGAATTGTGAACTGATCCATTCTGGAGAACAATTTGGAGCTATGCGCAAAGGGCAATTAAACTGTGCATACCCTTTGATCCAGCAAAAATACTACTCGGTACTAGGACTGTTTCTGAGAGAGAGAGAGAGAGAGAGAGAGAGAGAGAGAGAGAGAGAGAGAGAGAGGAAGAAAGAAAAAAAGAAAGAAAGAAAGAAAGGAAGGAAGAAAGAAAGAATGAGAAAGAAGGAAGGAAGGAAGAGAAAAGGACCTATTTGTACAAAAATATTTATAGCAGCTCTTTTTGTGGTAGCAAAGAATTGAAAATTGAGGGGATGCCAATCAATTGGGGTACAGTTAAAAAGTTGTGGTATATGATAGTTATGGAATATTATTGTGCTACAACAAATGACAAGCAGGTTGATTTCAGAAAAACCTGGAAAGACTTACATGACCTGATACAAAGTGAAGAGAATAGAATCAGGAGAACATTGTACATAGCAACAGCAATACTGTATGATGATCAGCTGTGCATGACTTAGCTATTCTCATCAATACAATGATCCAAAACAATCCCAAAGGACTCATGGTGAAAAATACTATCCACATCCAGAAAAAGAACTGATGGAGTCTGAATGCAGATGGAAGCAAATTACTTTGTACTTTATTTTTTTATGTTGTTTTTTTCTTTTGGTCTGTTTCTTCTTTCACAACATGACTAATGTGGAAATATGTTTTACATGATTGAACATTACCATCTTAGGGAGGAAAGGAGGAAATTTGGAACTCAAAATTTTTTTAAATTGAATGTTAAAAACTGTCTTTACATGTAATTGAGAAAAAATAAAAAATATTATTTAAAAAAAAGAAGTTCACAATCTAATAGGAGAGACAAGCAAACAAATATGTAGAAACAAATTATATACAGGATAAGCAGGAAACAAAGGAAAGTCAATAGAATTAAGAGGGGTTGAGAAAAGCTTCCTATAAAAGATGGCATTTTGGTTGGGACTTGAGGGAAGCCAATAGGTGGAGATGAGGAAGTAGAGTACTCCAGGAATGGGAAAAGCCAGAGAAAATGCCCAGAGCTGAGAGATAGAGCGTCTTATTTGTGGAACGGCAAGAAAGTAAGTGTCACTGGATCACACAATATGTGGAGGGAAATAAAGTATAAGGAGACTAGAAAAGTAGGGAGGTATGGGGGAATTGCTTATAAAGGACACTGAATACTTAACAGAAGATTTTGTATTGAGATCTATCTTTCTGCCTAACTATTAATTAATAGATACATTAGATTTGCAAAGCCTCAACCTTAGATCACTCTCGCTATTTGCTGCCTTTGATCCTATGCATGTACTGCTGAACAAAGGTGGAGAAAGCCATTCAACTGTTCTGACTAGGTCCACTACAAATTTGTTATACATTCTCAACTGGGCTCTCACTGCTGCTAGGCAATCCTACTATACCTCCCTTATCAACTCACTATCCCATTGTCCACAGCAGCTTTCAAACTTTTTCTTCCCTCCTCAAACCTCCAGTGGCTCACCCTCCTCCACTTACTCAACTGAGAACCTTGCCTCATATTTTATAGAAAAAATCGAGGTCATTCACCATGAGCTCCATCTTCTTTCCTCTTCCTATCACACAGATGCCATCTGCCATGATCTCCTCCTTTACTCCTCTCTCACATGATGAAGTGCACTTACTCCTTACCAAGGCTAACCAGGCTACCTGCACAAGTGATCCCATCCCATTCTGCCTCCTCCAACAGATTCTATCATTTATTTTCAATATCTCTTTTTCTACTGATTCCTTCCCTATCACTTATAAACATGTCCATGTCATCTTCATCACTCAAAAACCCTTCACTTGACCCTTCAATATATTTCTTCTACCCTTTGTGACTAAACTCTTTAAGAAGGCTGTCTATAGTAGGTGCTTCCACTTTTCTTTTCTCTCATTCTTTTCTCAACCCTTTTCAATATGACTTCTGATCTTATCATTCCACTGAAACTGTTCTCTCCAAAGTTACCAATGTTCTTTTATTGCAAAATCCAATGGCTTTTTCTCAGTTTTCGTTCTTCTTGACCTCTCTGCATTCTTTGACACTGTTGATGACTTTCTCCTTGTTTCTCTCTATGTTTTTAGGACATCATTCTCTCCTGGTTCTTCACCTACCTATCTGGCTACTCCTCTGTCTCCTTTGCTAGTTCCTCATTCAGATCAGGCCTCTATCTGTAGGTGTCCCACAGGGCTCTGTTCTGGGTCCTCTCTTCTCCCTCTATACTACTTCTTTTAGTTACCTCATCAGCTCCCATAGGTTTAATTATGCCATCCATGTTAATAATTCTCAAATCTTCAACTGCTTCTCAAACATCTCAAATTGGATGCCCAATAGATCTCTTCAACTCAATATGTCCAAAAGAGAACTCATTATCATTCACTCTAAACTCTCCCTTTCCCCTACCTTCCCTATTACTATAGAGAGCATCACCATACTCCCCGTCCCTCAGGGTCCCAACTTAGGAGTCATCCTGGATTCCTCACTATCTCTCACCCCCAATGTCCAAGCTGTTGCCAAGGCCTGTCAATTTCTCTGCCAGCACTCTAGGGCAGGTCCTCATCACTTCACACCTGGATGATTTCAGTAGCCTGCTGGTGGGTGTGCCTGCCTCCAGTCTCTCCCCATTCTAAACCATCCCTCATCTTGCCACTAAAGTGATTTCCCTGAAGCACAGATCTGACTATGTCATTCTCCTACTCAGTAAATTCTTGTGGCTTCCTCTCACCTCCAGGATCAAATACAAAATGCTCTGTTTTGTTTTCAAAACCCTTTATAACCTAGGTTCACCACCCCTCTACTTTTCCAGTCTTCTTATACCTTACCCATCCCCATGTACTTGGTAATCCAGTGACACCGATCTCTCAGCTGTTGCATAAAAAAGACACCTCATCTCTGGGCTCTAGGCATCTTTTCTGGCTTGTCCCTCATGTCGGAATGCTCTCCCTTATCTCTACCTACTGGTTTCCTTGTCTTCCTTCAAGTCCCTAAAATTTTTACCTCCTACAGTAAGCCTTTCCCAACTTCTCTTAATTCTTGTGCCATCCCTCTGTCAATTATTTCCTATTTATCCTACATATGGCTTTTTAACATTTCTTTGTTGCTTGTTGTCTCTCCCATTAGATTGTGAGCTCCTTAAGAGCAGGTAGTTTTTTGCCTCCTGTTGGGTCTCCAGTTCTCAGCACAGTGAGTGCCTGGCACATAGTAGGTACTTAATAAATGTTTATTGACAGACTTCACTAAACCTGTGTAATCCTGTCTTCTCAACAGCCTCACCAGTGGCCCTTTACTTTCCTTGGCTCCTGGAAAGGGTATATAAATCTTCTCCTCTATTGCCCTATTCGCCATCCCTGGAATTTTCTGGGTCAAAGTGCCCCTTTCTGGCCATCATATAACTGTGAATGTTGTCTTTCCCTATTAGAATATAAGCTCAATGAGGATAGTGACCCTTTGTTTTTGTACCCCCCCCCCCCGTATCCACAGCAGTTAGTACTGTGTGTAATACATAAACGTTGTTTGATGAATGCTTTTTCATTCATTCATGATTTCATTTGAGTCTTACTACAACACTGTGAGGTTGGCAATAGAACTATTACCCTCCTTATTCTTTGTCAATCAACAAGCTTTTATTGAGTGCTTCCTAAATCTCCAAGCATTGGAGAAGGGGCGGGGGGGGGGGGGGGGGGGGAGCAAACATGGAGTTCCTAGCCTCTAGGAGTTCACATCTAATGGGAAGAGAGCATACAAATAATTATGTGCTTACAGGTACATACAGTGTAAATGGAAATAATTTCAAAAGGAAGAAACTGGGAATAGAGAAGGACCAAGAAAGGCTTCTTTTAGAAGGTGGGATCCTGAACTGAGTCTTGGAGAAAGCCAGGGAAACTATCAGGCTGAGGTGAAGAGACAGAGTATCTTAGGAATGAGGGACAGCAAGGAAGGAGTCAGAAGATGGATAGTCATGTGAGAAGAACATCAAGAAAGTCAGTGTTGTAGGATAGTAAAGTACATCAAGAGGAGGAAAGTATAAGGAAACTGAAAACCTAGGAAGGAATGAGATTGTAAAAGGCTTTAAGAGCAGGAGTTGGCGGGGAGGTGGAGGGGACATGGAAGAATTGAATCATAGTATTATAAATTGAAAACCAGAAGGGGCTTCGGAGGCTATCTACTCCAACCACCTTATTTTATAGATAAGGAGACAAGTCAGAGTTTAAATGACTTGCCCAAGCTCACAGAGGTAGTAAGGTGGCAAAGTCAGAATTTGAACACAGGTCCTCTGATTCCAAGTCCAATATTCTTTCCAAATAATGTGCTCTTTCCACTTTACCAAGAGGAATTGAAGTGTACACTTAGTTGAGCATAAGTAGGCACTCAATAAATGATTGATTGGACCCAGCTAAGGGTCTTAGAACAGCACTTTGTAATCAATCTGTCTGATGCTTTTGGTTTCCTCAGATTAAAGATCTTCTTGGTGCTTTTGAAGAGAGGAGTAATTAGAACAGAAAGAAAACCTTCCAGAAAGAGGCCTCTTATCCTTTCAGTTACAAATAAATATCTCTTCAGCTCTTGATTTGAAAATCAAGTCTGATTGTATGGTGTTTTCTGTACAGAGAGAAAAAGGAGGCTATAAAGAAGGACTAAAGAGTTCTCTTTTTGGAAGATTTTTTTTTTTTTAACTGTTTAGAACATGGCAGCCAAGAGGCCCAATTTGAAGGCTCTAAAGAGATTGAGGATTGATTAAATAAGTAGGAGGAAGAGCTGTCAAATAGGAGGAAAGCTATGGAAAAACCTTGGAGGAGAGAATATCAGAAAGGGGCGATCACCATGCCAAATGATGATGAGAGCTCAAAAAAGCTGATGAAGGTCGAAAAAAGATTATTAAATTTAGCAATTAAGAGGTCATTTGATAACTTTTGTAGAGAGCCATTTCAGTTGAATGATGAGATCAGATTGAATTTCAATTGAATGATGAGATTCGAAGACATTGCAGAGGGTTTAGAAGAGAATGAGAAGAGCTGAAAAGGAACTTCTTAAAGGAGTTTTTCTCAGAAAAGAGAGAATGGACGATTGCTAGAGGGGATAGTAAGATGATCTCATAAGGGTTTTTAAAATGTGGGGGTGACAAAGGCATGTTTGTAGACACCAGGAAAGATAGATTGTGAATGTTAGACAGTGGAGAGGATAAGAGGGTATGGGATTAAGGGCACACTTAGAGAGGCAAGGAGAAGGGCTACCTTTCCATCAGAAATTGGGGCAGATGACAAAGGGCAGCTAAATGGTGCAGTGGATAGAATGCTGGGCCTGGAGTCAGCAAGACTCATCTTCCGGAGTCAAATCTGGTCTCAGACACTTCCTAGCTGTGCAAGTCACTTAACCCTGTTTGCCTCAGTTTCCTCATCTGTAAAATGAGCTGAAGAAGGAAATGGCACACCATCCCAGTAGTATTTGCCAAGAAAACATCAAAAGGGGTCACTAAGAGTCAGACGGGACTGAAAAATGACTAAACATGACAGTAGCTGAAGATGTCAAAGGGATGTGAGGTGCAGAAAAGGAGAGGAGAGGGATCTTGAGACTAGAGGACTTATATTTTTTTCAGGGAAGCTGAGAGGGTTAGGGAAGAAGTGCTATGGGAGGCTTAAGGAGAAAAGAGAAGGTTTGGAAAAACTAATGTGTTGAGGATAGAAAATCAATTAGAGAGGAGCAGAAGGATTGCCTTACTGCAGTGCAGGCACCATTGAGACTAAAGAGCAAAAATTTGTAGCGGAACCAGTCAGCATGATTTTGTGGCTACTGCCAACTCTGTTCAGCAGTACATGAGTAAGGAGCAAAGGAGATAGATGGTAGGAGTAATCCAAGGTTGGAGATTGCCAAACTGTGATCAGCAATAAAACCACAGAACAAGGGGTTTAAGAGTAGAGGATAGTATAGAGTTGAAATGGTTCACCAATCAGCTAAAATTGGTAAGGGAGTATATCCAAAGAAGTATTAATGACCTGGGGAAAAAATAAACTTAAATTTAGAGGGATTGGAAGGTCATGGTGAGAATGAAGTCTAGGTTTAGGAGTAGTTACAGAATAGGGAGAAACAGGATGTTTAAAGATTGTGATCATATAAAGGAATTTTTAATATCTCGAACACGAAAATGGAACACTTGTGGGTGATGGCAAGATATGACCATTAATATGTAGTTGAGGTAGAGGAGAGTAGGTAATGGGAGTTGAGTAGATTGAGGAACTGAGAAGTTAGAGTATTTGAGAGAACATCAGCATATACTTGGAAGTCCATTAGGATGAGGGCTGTTATCTAGACTCTAAACTCATTGAAAAAGAGAGAATATCCTGGAGATCAGCAGATAATGGCCACCAGGATCTGGACTAGCTTATAAATTTAGAGAGAATCTCAAAGGAGAAATGGTGATAGAATGAGAATCTTGAAGTGCTCATTGGGAGCAAGGAGTATTCTGATTCCCCTAACCGGGACCAACTACAGAGTCACGAGATAAAAGAGAAGTTATAATCAGTATTTCCAATGAAAGGATGACCAGGGGTATAGTGTCTTGATGAGAATTACGAATCTCAGTGACTGAGTCAAAGAACAGCAGTGAGGTGTGTGTCCCTTATTCCTCTATTAGAAAGCAGCAGGAGAGGAGAGGGAAGGGGATTTTTCTCTTCCCTACCCTGACCCACCCCTACCCCATCCCAAGCCCAGAGGCTATGGAGTCTTGCAGCTCAGCTACTGGCTCAGTAGGAAACAGCAGGGAGCAGAGAAAACACAAAGACACAGAGTCAGGGGCAGGAAACACCTTCAAGAAGCATGATCCCTCGCAGCAAAGAGAGTCAATTATGGATTCAAGGAAGAACTAGCTCTGGTAATTAAGAGTAGAGCTGTGGAGAGGAATAGATACAGGGATCCCAACTGAGTAGAGATTTTGTGCCCATGGAGAGCAACATGAAGATTACATAACAGGAGAAAGAAATTCAAGCCCCTATATGTTTGGAGATGTGGCTTCCCTTGGCCCCATGTGTTCCTTATATGTATCTCCATACTATTTCTCTAAGTTTGTGCTCACTCTTCTCATGGGTACTATGTGTACATGACACATTTAAGGGAGAGAATGTTTTGTTGCCTTTGCATTGAGCTCACTGTGACTATTAAAGGTAAGCTCCAAACCTGGAACTAACACTCAACAGTAACTCTTACCCATGGGGTCCCTCCTTCTGCTTGGAGAGGATGGAGAGGGAGAACTCTTCCAAGAACCCTCATTTAAGGATGGCACTGGGGGCAAGCCACTGATTCATTTCTCTCTGGACTTTGCCATCATCCTCTCCCTCCTTCCCCCCACCCCAGGGTAACTAGATGAGTTACCCCCAGCCTTTCAGCCTCTTTTTGTATGTTGTGTTCCTGTGTCTGTCTATTTAGTCTCTCTCCGTCTCTCTCTCTGGATGTGTGTCTCTGTCTCTGTCTCTCCCTCTCCCTCCCTCCCTACCTCTCTCTCTCCCCACCACCTCTTTTTCTTTTCTTTCTCTCATATCTCCAGTGCTTACCACAGTGCCTGGCATCATAGCAGGCACTTAATAAATGTTTATTAACTGACTGACTGGTTTACCACTGGGGGCATATAAGCTATAGTTTTAGCAGTGTGGACTCGCAGTTATTTTTCCCTTTTTGGCAAGTCACAGACTCACAGAATCTCTGAGTTGGAAGAGACTTCAGAAACCATCTAGTCCAACCTGTACCTGAACAAGAATTCTCTCTATTGCATAACTGACATGAGATCATCTAGTTTTTGCCTGAAGACCTTCAGGTGAGGGGGAACCTACTATTTCCCAAGGCGACCCATTCCATTTTGGGTAAGCTCTGATGACTGGAAGTTTTTCCTTGCATCATGCCTCAGTCTTCCTTTCTGCAGCTTCCATCATTTGAAATCACAGCTACTCATACACTTGAAGACAATTATACTTGCCTAAATTTTCTCTTTATCTGGGTTAAAAAAAAACCCTACCTAGTTCTTTCAACTACTTCTTGAATGCTGTGGGTTTTAGCCCTCTCACCATACTGTGGTCCTCCTTTAGATCTGTAGAGATTTGTCTCTCTCTCTCTTTCCCTCCCTCAATTACCCAAGAAACATCTCCATTTCCATAGGAATGGGATTGGGAGTGGACGGGAATCATAGAACACAGATCCCTACTCTCAAGGGCTTACAATCTAGTTTGGGAAACAGGACTTACACTCAAGGGAGGGTTCAATAATCATAAAAGACAAAATATAATCAAATGCTAAATTATGTGGCTATAGGTGTTAAAAGGAAGAATAATCCAAGTGGATGAGAGTAGTTAGGGAGATATTCAGGGAGGTAGGAGCTGAATGGGCATAGTAGCGTGGTGGCTAGGTGGTACAGTGGATAGAAGGCCAGGCCTGGAGTCAGGAAGACTTACCTTCATGAGTTCAAATCTGGCCTCAGACAGTTACTAGCTGTAGGACCCTGGGCAAGTCACTTCTCCTCTGGAAAATGAGCTGGAAAAGAAAATGGCAAACCATTCCAGTATCTTTGCCAAAAAAATCCCAAAAGGGGGTCATGAAAAGTCAGACATGACTGAAACGACTGAACAATAGGAGTTGAATTGGGGTATTAAAAAAATGGATAGATGTAGAAGAGAGAATAGAAAAGTAAAGACAAAACCAGAGGGGACAATCCACAGAATGAAAACGAAGATCATGGACTCCTCATTCTCACTAACCTTATCTATCCAATCTGTTGTCAAATCTTGTTTCTATCTTAACAACTCTTACATAAGTCTGCTTCTTTCCACTGACACAGAACCCTAGATCAGGCCTTCATTATGTCTTGCCTAGATAGTTGCAGTAGCCTTCTAATCACCACCCTGTCCCCAAACTTTCTACCCACTGCAATTCATGTTCCGCTCAAGGGCCAAGGTAATTTTCCTAAAACACGTCTGAATATTCCAGTGACATTCTCACCTTGGAATATTTTCCTGGACAACCTGCCAGATTCTCCCATAGGTGAGTTCCTCCTCTGGGCCTCCCTTTTGTCAAGTGACCTAGACTGGTCAGCTTTCATTCCCCGTAGGGCTCTATTCCTGCCTTTTGGACTTCAAACCAGGTCCCCAGGCCTGGTCTTCCATCTCCCCACCCCCCTTTTCTTGTTGTCTTCTCTCATACCATAATAAACTCCTAGAGGGCGGGCAATGTCTTTCTTTTTGCTTGTATTTGTATCTCTAGCACTTAGCACAAGGTCTGAGACTTAGTAAGGGCTCAATAAATGCTTGTTTCCTTCGGTCCCACTAATGAACTCTGTGGCTCCCTGCTACCTCTAGAACCAATTATAAAATCCTCTATTTGGCATTTCAAAGTTCTTCACAACCTGGCCTTTCCTACTTTTCTGGTCTTCTTTTATTTTACTCCCCTCCACGGACTTTGTGGTCCAATTACACTCATTTACTTTCTGATTGTCCCACTGAATACTCTATCTTCTATCTTGGTGTTTTTGCACTGACTGCAGCCTACACCTAGAACATTCTCTCTCCTCACCTATGGCTTTTAGTTTCCCTTGCTTCCTTCCAAACTAAGCTCAAATCTCTCACCTTCTGTAAGCAGGCTTACCTGATCCCCCAGCCTTCCCTTTTGAGATTGCCTTCCATCTATTCAGCATATATCTTATATTTACCTAGTTATTTACATATCTACATATTGTGGGCTGTTGTCCCCATTAGAAGGTGAGCTCCTTGAGGGCAAGAACTATGTTTTTGCCTTTCTTTGTACCCTCTGTGCTTAGTGTAGTTCTTAGAACTGATTAAACACTTAATGAATACTTATTGGCCAACTGGAGTCCCATTAATAAATCATCTTCAGGGAAGCAGATGATTATTGTATCTACAGAGCTACCTCTGAACACATGATCAATATTCAGCTCATTGAGTCCAGGAAGGCCACCAAATCCCAGAGAAGCCTGGCCAAAATTTTTAAGACAAAGGCTCCATGATGATTCCAGGTAACTCACAAATTCTTAGTCATGTCTAAACCTCCTTAATAACATAATGGCTCTCCATTGCATCACATTTTAAGAGATACATGGTGCTCTTCTCACAACAACCCTGTGAGGGTCACTAATGGAAGTCTTGTTCTGCTCATGGTCACATAGCTATAAGGAAGTGTTGAAGATAAGGAACCCAATGGAAGAATAAAGGAGTTCACAGACTGTGAATAATCTTAATTCTTCTATTCCCATCCCCCAATCCTCAACCTTCCATTCCTCCTCCTCCCCACCTTATCCACAGATTCTTTGAGCATCAATTTCCTTTGGGTCAAATGTGAATAATAATATCTGCTTGTTTACTTCTCTAAACTGTAGAGAGGCTCTGAAGAGAATGTCTGGGGAAGGACTTTGAAAAGAATGGGCCCTAGCCTTGCAAATCCAGAGGCCAGGGTTCTGCTCTAAGCTAGGCCACTTACTAGCTATTTAACCTGGAGTTATAGAATGTATAAAAACCATCTAGTCCAAACCTCTCTTCTTGCACATGAGGAAACTGAGACCCAAAGAGGCTTTAGGATTTATCTGAAGTCAAACCCCAAGTTTGTGAGAGAGTCAAGGACTAAAACACACAATTCTAGATTCTCACCTGGAGAATAAGAGAGCTCTTTTTGCTCTTTTTGCTGTACTACCCTGGGATTTGGCTATTGTATGGTATAAATGGGAGGATATTCTGCAGGATGCTCATATGTGTATCATAGAATCAGTAGGGTTAGGTTTAAATCCTGACTCTCTACTTACTGGCTGTTTCCCTTTGGTTACATCTCTTCCCCTCTCTGGGCTTCAGTTTCCCCATGCATCAAGTTAAAGTGCAGGAGATATCTTACCTTTAAATTCTGTGATTTAAACTCCTATTGTTTCCCTTTCTCTTTTTTATGAAGGTTTGAAACCAGTCACATTTGTTCAAAATTCCACAAAATAACCTCACAGCCTTATTATAAAAATCAAAAACTACTTAGGACCAAGTACAGTCTGTGCAAGGATATAGAGCAAATTTAAATAACTTCCTCCATTTGGGCCTTCCACAGAAAACAGGAGGTAATAGAAGGAGCCATCATTTAGAATGCACATATTTACTTTTGCATCTAAAAGGTCCTTATTCAAAAAAGAGACTTGGAGCCTAGAGGCTGGGGTTGATACCAATCTCCTCTCCTCTCTTCCTCCCCTCAGCCGAGACTCCGACAGTCTTTAGCTGTCTGTAGCCCTGCCAGACTCCAGGCTTGGCACAACACTCCTCCTCCCTTATCTCCAGTTGTCTGCAAATTTGCCTATCTTTACCTTTATAGCTTTGCCCCAATCTGCCACTACCTTGGCTCCACCTGGCTGAAATCCTTCCCCACCCAAGCCTTTATCTTCCCCCACCTTGACTGTTATTGTTACAAAGCTCTCCTTAGCATGGCCTCACCTTTTCCTAATTCCATGCCTCTAGGCTCTACCTGAAAAGAGCAACAGACTTGGAGCTGGAAGACTTGGAGTCCCAGTTCCAATATTGACTAGCTATGTAGCTCTCGGCTGGTCACCTAACTTTCTCCAGCCTCAGTTCCTTCATCTGTAAAGTGAGGATAATAATATTTGCACTCCCTTGCTGGGCTGTCAAGAGACAATGTCAGTTTGGGACTTTAAGAGCAATTCAAATGGAAGCTATTTTGTGCTCAGTGGCCACATGAGCAGCACTAGTAATTACCATAGGCCATTTGGGCAGTCTTCTTCTGGCTCACGAAATCTCTAATAGTGCCAGTGTGTGGTGTCAGTAGAGGACTGAAAATGAAAGAAGTAGGCAAGAAGGATCCCATTTCAGGTCATTTCTGCTGGCACTATGTGGCCCAGAGGGCAAAGTCAGGAGTTTGAGATCCATAAATTCCATGGAATCAACAGCTGAAAGGTCTAATACTTTCATTTTATAAGCAAATGGAGGTGACATGAAGTCATTTCCAGCACAAGGTCACATGACTAGTAAATGGCAGAGCTGGAATTTGAATCCAGGTCATCTGTCTACAAGGCCCATTCTCTTTCTCCTATCCACACAACTTCCCAGTGAGACTTGTTCTATCCCACAGTCACAAACAGATCCTGGCCTGCCCATGTCCTACATGTAGATAGATGGTGGGTCAGGAATCTCATTTTCTCATCTTTAGAGTCAAAAGTTATTCAATCAACGAGGATTCACTGAATATTTATGCATATTTCATAGAAGATTCTCAGATCTACTTATCCTACTCTAATCTCTCTCCCAACCCCTAGACTCCCATCTCCAAATGACTATTGGACATCTTGAAGTGGATATCCTGTAGACATTTTAAACTCAACATGTCCCAAACTGAACTCATATCTCCTAACCCCCAAACCAAATACTCCTTCTTCCTAAATTCCTTAAATTAGTATTGAAGACCCCACCATCCTCTCAGTCAGCCAGGCTCACAATTTACTTATTTTCCTCAAGTCTTTACTCTCTCACACCTTCCTGCCCTCGTCCCATATCCAATCTGCTGCCACAGCCTGTTGACCCTACCTTCCCAACACAACATCTCTTGTATATGCCCTCTTCTCTCCTCTGATACTGTCAGCATTCTGGGACAGGCTCTCATCACTTCATGCCTAGACTACTGCAGTAGCCTGCTGGTGGGTCCCCCTGCCTCATCTTCTCCCCATTCTAGTCTATCTTCAACTCAGCCATCAAAGTCTTTTTCCTCTAAAGTGCACGTCTCACCACACTGCCCCTCTATTCAATAAACTCCGGGGGCTCCCCATTATGTTAGAGATCAAATACAAAATCTTCATTTGGCTTGTTGGTTGGTTCATACACTTCCTCCACACCTCCAGACCTTTATAACCTGGTCCCTTCCTACTTTTCCAGTCTTCTTATACATCACTTCCCACTACTAGATACAATGACACTGACATCTTTGCTATTCTTCCTATGAGGCACTGTCTCCCAACTCTGAGTATTTTCCCAAAAATGTTATCTCTCTTCTCCCTAACTCCTGGCTTCCTTCAAGTCTCAGCTAAAATCCCCCATCGACAAGAAGTTTTCCCCAGTCCCCCTTAAGACTAGTGCCTTTCCACTGAGACTACCTCCAGTCTATCCTGTATGTATCTTATTTGTATGTAGTTGTTTGCATTTTGTCTCTCCCCCAGACCATGAAGTCCTTTGAGGGCAAGGATTATCTTTTACCTCTCTACACCTCCCCAGGACCTAAGCACAGTGTCTAGCGCAGAGTAGGTCCTTAATAAATGCTTATTGACTAGACTCTGACTTGTCTATGATGTATTGGGACCTGTGTCCAAGGCTAGGGATGCAAAGATGCAAACTAAACAGCCTGGGCTCCATTAAGGGGAAACACTACGTCCATTCTCTTTGCTCTCTCTTTAATTAGCCCTTTTCTGCAACTGCAAGTGCCAGCCTGACATTAAGCCCTTTTGGTTCCATTCACAGGCTGGCTCCAATCTATCTTTTCATCATTATTTCACATTATTCATGATATGAAAGGGTCACAAGCTTGAGGAAGGGACCTTGGAGGCCTCCTGGTCCAAGCTCCTCATTTTCTCCCTCAATTTCTTTTGGTTCAAATGCAGATAATAGTATCTGCATGCTTACTTTCCTAAACTGTTGGAAGGCTTTCGAAGAAAGTGTTTGAGAAAGCACTTCGAAATGAATGGGACCTAGCTTTGCAAATCCAGAGGCCAGGATTCTAGTGAGAATCTGGAACTGTGGGTTGTAGTCCTCGACTCTCCCACTAACTTGGAGTTTGATCTTGGACAAATCTCAAAACTTCTTTGGGTATCAGTTTCCTCATTTGCAAGATGAGAGGGTTGGACTAGGGTGTGGGGTGTGGTACCTGTTCTGTGAAGTTCGGATTCAGTCAAAGGGTAGCACTTGAGGACCTAGAGGGCCACATGTGGCCTCGAGGCTGCAGGTTCCCCACCCCTGGACTAGATGGTCTTTAAGGTTCAAGTTTCACATTCTATGACTCCAGGTTAAACAGCTAGTAAATGGCATGGAGTACTCTATGGAAATTCAGAAAGTAGGTAAATGTAATTGGGCCACAAAGTTCATGGAGGGGAAGAATGACAGGTGAGGATACAGAAGCTCTGAGAGGTTGGTTACACAGGTGGTAAATGGCAGAGCTCGATTTCTTCTGATTCCAAATGTACTTCTTTTCATAGACTCTACATTCCAGCCAAGAGACTACTAGCATTTCCCTGAACAACAACAACAAAATGCCAGTAACCTCAGGGCATTCACACAAGCTTTCCCCCATGCCTGGCACTGTCTTCTCACTTGTGTCTTTAAAAATCTTGACTTTCCTTCATGGCCCAGTTCAGGTACCAGCCGAGTGAAGCCTTATCCAAGATACTGGTGTTCTCTCCCTCCTCAATTTGATTTTTTTTTTCTAATTTCTCTTTGCCTCCTTTTACTGCCCCCCCTCCACCATATTTGCTGGGTTATTTATCTCACCCAATCACAGACCCCAGTGACATAAACTCCTTGAGGTTAGAACTGTTTCATTTTTTTATCTTTAGCACCTGCCACAATTTCTTGCAGATTATAAGTTTAAATAATGTTTGTTGAATTAAATTGAATTAAAATTGATATGAGCAGCTAGGCGGCCTGGTGGATAGAGTGCCTGGCCTAGAGTAAAGAAGACCTAAATTCAAATCCAGCCTCAGACACTTACTAGCTGTGTGACCCAGGGAAATCACTTAACCCTATTTGCCTCAGTTTCTTCATCTGTCAAATGATCTGGAGAAGGAAACGGCAAACTATTCCAGTATCTTTGCCCAAAAAACCCAAATGGGGTCAATGAAGAGTCTGACACGACTGAAATGACTGAACTACAACAGAAATGGACATTTCTGCCAGCCTGCAACTGTTAATTTAGTGTCCCTGCTGCCTGCCCAGGAATCAGTGTGTATAATGCATGGGAAAGGATATCACAAAGAGGTTCATTCATCTCTCCAACTAGGCATATCCTCTGCTCTCTAGCCTGCATCCTTAATTCTAGCCCACTTTCTGTTTTCTCATTTTCTCACTCACTATTCTCCATCTCCCTGACTTTGCCTTGGCTCTCCCCCATGCTTGGAATGCTCTCCCTCCACCTCCTTCCTTGGCCACTTCAGAACTCTGCTTGTATCCCAACTTCTCCAGGAGGCCTCCCCTCCTCCACCAGCCCTGATGCTGGTGCCTTCTCTCTACCCTGTTTATATTTTCTATACGTTTAGTTATTTTATTTTATTGTTTCTGTTGTTCCTATTAGAATGTGAGCTCAAAATCCAAAGGTTATTAATTAGTTCTGCTTTTCTTTGTAACTTCAATGCTTAGCGCCATGCCCAACATATAGTAAACCCTGAAGAAATGCTTGCTGAATTGTGGACTGCACTGGCATTCTTTGTCTGACAATCATAAGGAGATTTTAAAAAAATAAATTCCCGAATGGGAAGTAGATCTTTTCCATAAAGGGCACAGGTCTAGGAATCAGAAGACCTAGTTTCTAGAACTGACTCTTTCGTGAAGTAATTGTGTGATTTTGGAGTGACTCTCTAGGTCTCAGTTTCTTCATTTGTAAAATGAGAAGAGAAGGATATTAGAGCCTTTTGAAAAATATAAAGTGTTATTTATACACATAAGTGTTTTCCCCAAATACAGAAACCAGATGAAATCTTCCTTTTTTCCAATCCACAAAGAAGCTATTCCATCTCAGAAAGGGATCAGACCAGGAGTGGGGAACCTGTGGCCTCCAGGGCAAAGAGCCACACTTGAGGACCTAGAGGGCCACATGTGGCCTCAAGGCCACAAGTTCCCCACCTCTGGATCAGACTTTATAATATTTGGTGCCAATTATAATCAGGTCAAGAAAGTATGGATCATAGAAACCTCAGAAAGTATGTGTATCTCCACTTGTGTCCAATGGTATAAGTTTAGATACCAGACACAGTCCAAATTTCAGAAAGACTCAAGATTCCCTTTATCTTTTTATAACAAGAATAACCAGGGAAAGCCTCTGATTTTCTGAACTAGGTCATTTACCACGGAGCTAGCCATCTGTTCTGAACCCCATTGGAAAAGGTGAGGATAAGATGATAATAATGACAGCTGACATTTATATACTGCTTTAATTTGATTAAAAACATACATTAAGCACTCCAACTATGCATAAAGCACCGCACTATGAAGCTAAAAAAACAACAACCCTTTACATCTATTAGCTTATTTGATCATGGAAGTGCCGTGTCCAGGTGGGGGATGCGACACAGGTACATAGTTACAGGGATAGGAATTGGGGACTGGAACTCCTAGGTAATCTGCCAATTCTGAGTGTCAATTAACTAGTACTGATTTCACATTTCTTAAGTTCAGTATGGCAGGCATTGTGCTAAGAAGGTTGGCTCTTCTCTGCAGTTTATAATCTTAGAGTGTCCTACAGCACTGAGATAGATTACGTCATTTGCTCAAAGTCATTCAGCCAGTACTGCATCAGAGGCAAGACTTGAAGGCAGGTCTTGTAGGCTTCTTTGAGGCCAGCTCTCCACTGCTGCCTCTCATACGTGGCCATAACACACAATATTACATGAATAGAGAGATTCAAAACAAAGTGTTATGTGAGGTGTGAGGGGGATGGTTGTTACCAGTGAAGAGTCACAGAGGGCTCAGCATTTGAGCTGGGGTTTTAAGGATAGATATGATTCATAGAATCATAAAATTCTAGACCTGGAAGGAACCTTGCCTTTTGCCCTTTACTGGCCCCTACCTAGTCCAGTTCTATTTTCACTACACTCCACAATTAGATATCTGCACGGGCACACCTACTAAACACTTCACAAGACTTGTGGTTTCATCAACGTGGGTGCTCTGGTGTCCAGTGGTACATCTTACTCCCCTCCATCTTTGTGGCTGGTTTTCATGATGTGTACACATGAATGCATGTTTACATACATGCACATACACATATTATATATACATATGTGTATAATATACAAAAGGTCCAGATCTGTGATTTCATCTGTGAAGAGAACTCCCTCTTATGCAGATCAGCAAATAACTACAACTCTGCAACTTCTGGTCTTGGACAGTTGCCAGGAGAGCTTGGAGAAGCCAGGAAATTTGTTCAAGGTCAGCCAGTACGTGTCAAGAGGTAGGACCTGAACACAGGTCTTCCTGACTCTGAGATTAGCTTTCTAACCACCATCCCATGCTGATAGATAGGTAGGGATAGGCATATGTGTGTACATGTATATATGGCTGTATGTGTATTGTGTATGGATATACATATATACACAATCTATATACACGTATATATAGATGTACTCACACATACATATACACACACATCTATACGTTAGTCAGTAAGCATTCAATACTACCTACTATGTGCCAGGCACTGTGCTAAGTCCTTGAGCTACAGAGACAAAAGTTTTCTTTCAATGACTTATCAGGGGCACGGAAATCATAGGCATCATGGGATCATAGATTTGAAGCTAGAAGGGAGGTCAGACACCATCTCCAATAACCCATTTGTTTCACGGATGATGAAACAGGAGGCTTAGAGAAGTTTACTAGCTGAGCCCAAGCATGGTGGCTACCAAGCCGGAAAGGCTTGCAGTGAGGCCCAGTGATACTCTCTGTACCTGTGTCCTGAAGGCCAGGCTAGCCAAATTCAAAGTAGTTTTTCACCAGTGCACTGACCCTCGAGGTGACAGAATTTTTTCAGCCACAACAACTCCTGAAGAGGTGGTAGTATGAGATGTATCTATGCTGATGAACTCATGTATTTTTGAAGTATGAGCTTGAGTGCACACAGAAAGGAATGCCACCGGGATTCTGACAGACTGGATCTTTGCAGTAATAATGGGGCTGTGTTTTTTTTATAACTTCTTTACAGACACTAATTTTACCAGCCAATAACCATCTAAATCTTTCAATGAGGCAAACTGAGGTACTGACTGCTAAATGGATTGTCTAAGGATCATACAGGCTGAACGAACCAAAAAGTTTCTTCATGGAGGTCTCTTGGCAGATAAAATGATTCTTACTGGTATATTAAAGGCAGCATGACCTAGTCAAAAGAGAACTGTCCTCAGAGTCAGAACAACCTGGGTTCCATCAACATGTCAGTCAATGAACATTTATTAAGAACTTAATTTGTAACAGGCACGATGATAAGCACTGGGATACGAAGAAAGGCAAAACATGGTTGCTGATCTCAAGAAGCTCACATTGTAATGGGAGAGACGACCTGCTAGAATTTTTTACCTATGTCCAAGATATAAACAGTGTAAATAGAAGGCAATCTTGGAGAAAGCTGGAATGAGGGAATAAAGGACCAGGAAAGACCTCCTCCAGAAGGGGGGATGTGAGCTAAATCTGAAAGGAGACCAGGGCATCCAGGATACCCAGGTGAGGAGAAAGAGCATTCCAAGCATGGTTTATAGTCAGTAAAAAGTCACAGAGTCCGGGGACAGACTCTTATGCAAAGAACAAGGAGGCTAGCCTCTCTGGAGAGAATAAAGCAGAATCAAGACTGAAAAGCAAAGGGCCAGGTTGTAAAGGGCTTTAAATTCCAAAGAGAGCATTTTATATTCAATCCTGGAAGTAATTGTTGTTCACCTTCATTCTTAAACCATTGGAGTTTACTAAATAAAGGACTGTTAAGACCTATGCTTTGGCAGCTGAGTGGAGGATGAAATAGAGTTGGGGGGAGACTTGAGGCAGGGAGACCAAACAGTAGGCTATTGCTGGTTTTGTGACCTTGGTCAGGTCATTTCACTTTTCAGTGGTACAGGTAACTCTCCAAGACTATTAGACGCAAAAAGTTATGGATTTGCCCTAGTAGAAGCATTTTCTTCCTTGGAGTTCTCTACACCAAGAAATAACAGTTCTGGACCCAAAAGAAATTGAAAAGCAACCTGGCATAGTAGAAAAAACATTGAACTGAGAGGCAGGAGAATTGAGCATTCAGTCTTAGCTTTTTCTTTAACTATGTGTTATTGGGCCACTTATTTCATATCTTTTTGTCTATTTGCTCACCTGCAGGTGATGGGGTTGGACTTGTTTTTTAAGGTCTTCTCTGGCTATAACATTTGCTATTAAAGATTTTTTTTTGAAAGGTAAGCTCATCTCAAGTTGTTTCTAATCTGTAGTGCTTCAAATCACTTTGAGAAAGATAATGAAGTGATAGAAAACCACATAATTATAATTCATAAGAAATTCCAATCAACTTTATCCCCTTGTGTCCTACCGCTTGCTCCTCCTTCCTTCTTTCCTGTCTCTTAGGGCTTTTGCAGCTCTAAATTTCTACAGGTTCACAGAGTTAAGATTGATGAAGGCGAAGGCCCAGAATCTGACTTACCTTTTCCCACCAAGGCACAATCTGGGGAACCACCCCAGGCCTCATCTTATGATGAGGAGACATTTGCAAAAGACTTTTCATCAAGTAACCCAGTTGACAGCAAGCATTTATTAATCACCTACTGCATGCCAGGCATTGGAGATAGACAAAAACCAAAACACTCCCTGCCCTCAAAGAGTTTAAAGTCTATTAGCAAAGATAATATGCACACATATAAGTACAATATGTAGAAAATACATGCAAAATAAAAAGCCATTTGGGGGTTGAGGAACACTAATAGCTGAGTAGATCAGAAAAAATCTTATGCAGGCGTATGATGTGAGCTTTCAAAGGAAATAGGGTGAGAAGGGTGCATTCCAGCACAGCTTGTGCAAAGACTCAGGGGGGACCCTTTGACCCAGCAATGCCTCTTCTAGGGCTGTATCCCAAAGAAATCATAAAAATGGGAAAACCACCCACATGGACAAAAATATTTATAGCAGCTCTCTTTGTGGTGGCCAACAACTGGAAATTGAGGGGATGCCCATAATTGGGGTATGGCTGAACAAGTTGTGGTATATGAATATAATGGAATATTATATAAGAAATGATGAACAGCCGGACTTCAGAAAAACCTAGAAAGACCTATATGAACTGATGCTGAGTGAGCAGAGCCAGGAGAACATTGTACACAGTAGCAGCCACAGTGTATGATGACTGATTTTGATAGACAGCCCTTCACAGCAATGCAAGGACCTAAAACATTTACAAAGGACTCATAATGGAAAATGCCATCCACATCCAGAGAAAGAACTATGGAGTCTGAATGCAGAGCGAAGCAGACTATCTTCTTATTTTGTTTGGTTCTTCTTTCTCATGGTTTCTCCCATTTGTTATAATTCTTCTATACAACATGACTAATGTGAAAATACGTTTAATAGGAATGTATATGTAGAGCCTATACAGGATTGCAGGCTGGCTTGGGGATGGAGCGGGGGCAGGAGGGGGATTTTAAACTTATGGAAATTAATGTTGAAAACTAAAAATAAATAAACTTAAAAAAAAAGACTCAGGGGAAGATGATGAATATTGTCTATGAGAAACAACATAAAATCCAGGTTGACTGATCCACAGAGTGTGTGGAAGGGAGCAGAGCCTGGAAAGGTACGTTGCAGCCTTTTGGTTTTTGGTTAAGAGGAGCTATGTCCTCACACCCTCTCCTCCCCAAACGATTCTAAGTTTGTGCCTGTTCCATTTGGTGCTTTGGTTGTACTGCAGACCCGCCCCAAATGAGTCAGTGAATCAGTCAGTGGGGCTGGGAAAACCAACAGGCGAGGCCTAAGGTCGGTCATCTGTTCTTTCTGGTACAGAATACAGATAAAGAAAGATAGAGTTAGATCGATAGGTACATGTACAAAACTGCACACACACACACAAAATTCACATGCTAAGAGTGAGAACAAGGTGGAGGGAGTGAGAAAGACACGCTCACTCTTAGTGTTCAAAGAGAAGTTTAAAAAAAAAAGGGAGGCAGGTTCAGGTAATCCTGTAATGCAGGTCTGAGCTAGCCTGGAAAGCACAGGGATTTTAGCAAAGGAGGAGTGAGTTCTCCAGAACAGGACCAATTAAACCTTTTAAATAAATTGTTCCTTTGCTTCTTTCAAAGTTTAGCTGTAATAGCCTCTTTCATTTGTCTCAGCCATCACCCCCTCTCCCCTTCCCCCTACCTTACTCAAATTAAACGTATTCCTTCACCACCCATGACAGAAATGCTCATTCCTATTACCTCAGTGGGAAAACCAGCATAGGCCAGGTTTGGAGCAATGCAGAGAGCTTTGTCCTACACCCTTGGGCTGTTCTCTTATGCCTCATGGGGGGAGGGGGTGCTTAGGGAGAGGGAGAACGGGAGGAGAAGAGCTCTTGAGGATGCAGTAAAAAGTTTATTTCCTGGCACTAACTTGGGATGTCCACATTACTCACCCACAGTGGAGCCATGCAGGTGAGTTAGGCAGGCAGGCCCTCCCTGAGACAGGGCAATAAAACCTTTATGGCACTCCACACTGTGACACACTTAGTTGACATCACCTGTTGGTCTTCATTCTTCTCTCCTTCTATTTAAAAAAAAAGTCTCAGTTTGCCTTCCATTTTGGGATTGTCATTGTGCATTTCAGTGGGACTTATTTAGTAGGAAGATGGAAGAGTTTCACACGATTTGGGGAACAAGTGGGCTTATCAACAGAAGGGCTTTTCCCAATGTTGGTAGGTGTTACAGAAATAATTGATGGAACTGAACAGAATGTGAAGGTTATCATGACCTCATACAAGTTATAAATACAGCGTCTGCTTTCTTGCCCAGTATACCATACAATTCAGAAAAGCAAACTGCTTTTAATTTTCGGTGTCATCTGCCCTGTATTTCCCTTTTGTATCCACCGGAACTTAAAGGGGAGTGGGAGGGAGAAGGACAGAGACATAAACTTACCGATGGGCTCTTAAAGTGTCCCTGGCTCCAGGCCTAGCTTTGGAGTACCTGTTTACTTTCTGTACGTGTGTCTGGTTTCTCATGAATCATACAGCTAGCCCAATGAGGTTAAGCAGCTGGCCCAGGATCGAACAGCTGCTTAATGGACCAGTCAGCACTAGAATCCAGTACTCAACTCCCAAATTCAGATACCTCCCCAAAGAAAAGGCTTGTCTTTATTAAAGGTTATTTTCAGTATTTCCATTGGACCACCATTGCCAGTACCCAAGAAAAGAAACGGGAAATTTTCAGTAAACTAGTTCAAGAAAAGTAATAGTTTCTTAATAAGTATGTTTGACATTACTTTGGACTTGGTCTAGACCAGTTCAGACTAAGCTCCTCTGGTGCTATGAAGATTTGAGTTAAAGGTCCCAGTGTTCTCCACACGGCAGGACTATTTTTAAGTTTTTAAGTACTAGTTCTACCATCCTCCAAAGACTGCTGACAACACCACTGCCGGCCACCCCCAGGCACCCTTGGCCACAGGGACCCAGCCTTCTGTCTACACCAGTGTGAAGCCTTGACAGCTCACTTCCCTTCCCGAGGGGGTGCTCAAAGAGCCTTCCCTTTCTTCTACTCCAGTCTCCTCTGGGTGACCCTGGCTCCCAACACACCAGGCGGCACCAGCCAGTCTGATTACAGGGGTAGACTTAAGCCCTAGGGATGGGATATCCTTTGCCATCTCCCAGTGGCTCTTTAGAACCACTCTACCCGCCGCCCCTCCCCCCGCCCCCATTACCCAAGGGGTATTGGAGGAGGACGTTTGGGATGGGAAAGCATTGATTTCAGAATTCAGACACAAACCAAAACACTAAAGTTAGCTCCCGGGGGGAGGGGAGGGAGATGTTGAAGAAGCTGGCGGGGGGTTGGGGGGAGATGGAGGGGGAGAGTATAGGGGGATGGCAGGACAGTGCTATTTGCTGGGCTCCAGCAGGGTTAGGATGGGAAGAAAGGGTCTGTGTTGGAAGGAGGGAGGGTAACGGGCACGGGAGAGAAGGGATAGAAATGCATGACTATCTGCAGGAGGTGACTTTCCTTCTCCGTGGTCAACTCTATAAAGTATCCAGAAAAGCACACCCTGGCAGTGACACTGCCTGGAGGAGGTAGGGGAAGGAAGGGCGCACAGCCTTCCCTTGGCTCGGGGTCCCTGTGCATGTTCCCGTGCGTGCAAGGGTTTCTCCTTCGCCTTGCACCGAGGATCACGTGTGTGTGTGTGTGTGTGTGTGTGTGTGTACGCGCGTGTCCGTGTGTGCGCGCGCGCAGTCCCAAATGCCACATCCCCGGCGGCAGTCTGTCTGTGACTCAGCTCCGTGGCGGCAGCAGCTTCACGGGCCCCGGGTCTCAGCGGCGGCGGCTTGGCTGCAATGACTCGGCTGCCGCAGAGCTTTCTCAATGCGCGCCCTCGCGCTCGCGCTCGCCGCTGCCGGGGAAGCGTAGCTGCGGGGCAGGGGAGGGAGGGAGGAGGGGGCGGGGCCGGGGCCGGGCACCCAGCTGAGCAGATGTCCGCGCCCTCCCGCGCGCCCTCGCCGGGCTTGGTGCGCTGAGCGCGGCGGGGCCAGCATCCCGCGCCAGCTGCGGGCGAGCCTGGCCAGGGGCCGAGCCTCGTCGGGGGCGAGGGAGGGGAGAAGGAGGCTGGGGAGAGAGAGCAAGGGTACCCGCTCTCCCCCCATTCTCCCAGTGGGGGCGCCCAGTGAACTGCACCCAGTGACACCCTTCTCCTGGTGACCTAAGGACTTAGGAAGGAGAATGAGTCGGACTGGGACTCCAGGACACTTCTGGGTTCGGAGTGTCAGTGCCTGGGCGGGGGCCCCCGAGTCGCGGCGGCGGCGGCGGTGGTGGTGGCGGCGGCGGGCCAGTAAATGTTAATGACTGCAATCTTGCCTGGCTCCACCTCTGACTCACCGGGTGACCCAGCCTCGAGTCACCTCCGCTCCCTCCCTACCGCCCTGAGGCCTCAGTTTCCCCAGCTGTTGAACCAAGAGGACAGCTGTAACCACGTTCTTCACGCACAGCATATTCACACTGCATCCCCGATCCTTGTCTGCGGGCACTGTAGGGAGTCTTTTTAAACATGGGGATGGAGGTACACCTTGGCTTTCTTATCCCGGGAGATAATCCTCAGGTCTTGAGAGTTTGATTTGTTTTGTTTGTTTTTGAAGGGGGGGGCGGTTGCTTAAACCTCTAATCTCACCTAACCAGATCTGAATACCCTTTCCCTTAAATCTGGCCAAATGTTTTAAATAGTAACTCACTGTACGTTTTCTTTTTACATAATATTTATGTATCACGTAAATGTATTGAAATCATGTTATATTTTATTAGTGCTTTACAATTTCCAAAGATTCACACACATTTCATTTAATCCTCACAACAAACTTGGGAAGTAACCAGGACAGGCATTACTATCTTCACTTTGTAGAGGAAGAAACTGGGATTCAAGGAGGTTTTGACTAATTCACAGCTTCTCCCACTACATTTACCAAATGATCCTAAACCTTTCTGTCACGAGAAAGAAGAGAAACAAGGCAACTGAGGTATCCACCACCCCTAAGCATGGAGAGTGGGCTGTGGGATATTTTTCATTTTTTTATAATAGAAGATTGTGACCCTAGGAAAGGCGTTGTAATGGAAACAACACTGAAGTCGAGTTCAAGGGTGACTTACCTTCTATGTGCATGTCAAATCGCTTCTGCTCTTGGTCACTCCCCAGACCTGCTCCAGCTTGCCAGGGAACAAAATACTTCCAAATAGGGTCTGACCATAAGGTGCCAAGGGCTTGCTTATCATTTTTATGCAGACTACTTCTAAACCTATATAACTTCCCTAAGATCGTTTTATGAATTTCTATGTTACCAAATCTTGTTAGGCATCTCTTCCAGGCTATCCCAGGAATCTCAAACTCCACATCTACAATAACTGCTCTATACTTTCCCCAAAACCTTTCTCTTTTTCCTAACTTCCTCGTTTTGTGGAGAGCACCATCATTCTTTCAGTCACCTAGGATCCCAACTAATATAGTCACCTTCAACTCTTTATCCTGGAACCCTCCATATCCAATCTCTGTTGATCATCTCCAATTTACCATATATGTATCTTCTTTGTAATAGGTTTTCCAGTGTTGTCTCTCCTCCCATTAGACTGTGGGCTCCTTGAGAGCAGGATTATTTTTTGCTTCTTCTCCTAGAGCTACGCACAGTGCCAGGCACACGAAGTAGGTGCTTAATAAGTGCTACTTAACTGGCTTACTAAATTGCTAAGTCTTGTTGATTCTATCTCCACATTTCTGAACATTTGTGCCTTCCTGTCCACTCGCATAGTTACACACATGGTGCGGTCCTTCTTGTTTGAACTATGAGAAGAACCTATTTACTCTCCTTGATTCTTGTCCTTCCTCTCTCCAATCCATCCTCTGCACTGATGCCAGATTGATATCTTTAAAACAGATCTTGCTGTGTTAATCTTCTACTCAAAAGTCTTTAGTGGCTCCTTATGGCCTTTAGGGTAAAATTCAAAATCCTCATCTCAGCATTTACAGTCTTCCATAAGCCAGCCATCCCAAGAGCTTTATTACTTATTATAACCCCTTCATAGGGCAGCTAGATGGTGCAGTGGATAGCGTACAGGGCCTAGCATTAGGAAGACTCCTTTTCACAAGTTCAAATCTGACCTCAGACAGTTAGTAGCTGTGTGACCCTGGGTAAGTCACTTAACCCTGTTGGCCTCAGTTTCCTCATCTGTCAAATGAGATGGAGAAGAAAATGGCAAACCCCTCCTAGTATCTTTGCCAAGAAAACCTCAAATGGGACCACAAAGAGTCAGATAATGACTAATTGACAAAAAAACCCCAACAATACCCCTTTATGTATTCCCTGTTAAAGTAAAAGTGGCCTGCTAGCCTTTCCCAGAAAGCTCATAGTCATCAATTCTCCCTCTCTCGCAATTTCTATTTCTTCATATCACTTTGTATATACTTCATATTCATTTACGTGTATCTATGTGATACTGTACATGACATATTCCTTAGTAGAATGGAAGCTCCTCGAGGATGGAGTTATTTCTATTTTATCCTGGTATTATGAGGACCTCCCATAATGCCTTCCATATAGTAGATGCTTAAGAATCGAATTGAACAGAAAAGAGTTCCACGGCACTATAAACTTCCTGTTACAAACACTAAATAACTCATTTATTACTAATAACCTTGTCATTACAAATGCTTTGATGTTGCTGAGTTGTTTCAGTTGTGTCTGACTCTCCTTGACCCCATTTGGGGTTTTCTTGGAAAAGATACTGGAGTGGTTTGCCTCTTCCTTCTCCAGGTCTTTTTACAGATGAGGAAACTGAGGCCAACAGGGTTAAGTGACTTGCCCAGGGTCACCCAGCTAGTAAGTGTGTGAGGTCAGATTGGAACTCAGGAAGATGAGTCTTCCTGACTCCAGACCCAGTGCTCTGTGTATTCCATCACCTAGCTGCCTTACTAAATATGCAGCTTGAGATTAAATCATCTTTTTTGGCTACTATCAAATACCTGTTCAATCTATATTAGACTTACAGCCAACTAATGTCTATAGAAGTTTTTTTTTTTCCTTTCACCCAAACTTTCCATCCCTGTCACTTTCAACCTGTAGATGATTTTCTGAATTTAAATGCAGAGATTCATTTTTATCCTTTTGCATTTTCACCTCATTGATAAGTAAATCCTTTCACATTTTGAGATCTTTAAAGATTCTGATTTTATCATCCAATATATTAGATATCCATCCATTTCATGTCTTCTATAGAGGCTCAATGAGCACGCCCTCTCTGTCTTCAAGTGCTTGTTAAATTGTTGACTAGGTCAGGTCAAAGAGGGAGCCTTGTGGCGAGCTATTAGAGATTCCCCTTCAATCTGATATGGAAGGATTAAACAAAACTCATTGGTTACAGTTGTTCAGCTAGCTGGGATTACGATTGATTGTGCCAACAGCCGGTTAGCATTTCTTTGTCCTGTCCAGAAGGCAATGATGAACAACCCAACCAAATTACTTACAAATTACCGAAATCAAAGTACCTTACATGAAAGGCATTCATCTGATCTATCAGTACTTAGCCTAGGGGAAAAAAAGGAAATTAGGTTACTTCGGGATGGTTTATTAATTTTTTTAGAATTTTATCTATATATTTTTAACATGCATTTTAAAAAATTTTAAGTTTCAAATGCTCTCCCTCCTTCCCACCCCATCCTCTGTTGAGAAGCAATATAATATCAATTATACAGGCGAAGTCCTGCGAAACATTTTCCCGTACTAGCCACATAGCCCCCCTCCCAAAAGGCAAGAAAAATAGAGTGAAAAAGTATGCTTCTATCTGTGCTCAGAATTCTGAACATCGGAAAGGCGTATGGCTTTATCAGTGGAAATGAAATAGGAGAAGGTGTATTACCCTTTCTTTTACTGCCACACCTATGGGAACTTTGGGACTTTTCTGAACTATGGGACTTTTCCATGTCACTTGCTGAAGCCTCCTATACAGTTTATCTCACTCATTAAAATATGAGCTCTCTGAGAGCAGGAAACTGTCTCCATTCTTCTGTCTGTATCCCCTGTTTGTATTGAGCGTAACAAAAGCTTAATAAAGGCTTTTGACTCATTTGTGCTTTCATTCAACCCACTTAGTGATTTAATCCTTTCGTTTCAAAAATCAAATCGGGAAATTTTTGTTGTTGTGCAGTTGTTTGATTATGTCCAACTCTTTATAACTCCGTGGACCACAGCATGCCAAGCTCTTCTGTCCTTCGCTATCTCCCAAAGTCTGTTCCAAACTCATGTTTCTTGCTTCCATAACACTATCTATATATCTGGTCCCCTTTTCCTCTTGCCTTCAATCTTTCCCAACATCAGGGTATTTTCTAGTGTGTCCCGTATTCTCATTATATGGCTAAAGTATTTAAGCTTTAGCTTCAGTATTTGTCCTTCCAATGAATAGTCTGAATTAATTTCTTTGAGGATTGACTGATTTCACTTCCCTCCCATCTAACGGAATCTCAGAAGTCTTCTCTAGCACCACATTTCGAAAGCATCGATTCTGTTGCACTCATCTTTCCTTATAGTCCAACTCTCACAGCCATACATTACTGCTGGAAAAACCGTAGCTCTGACTATACAGATCTTTCTCAACAGGGTGATGTCTCTGCTTTTTAGTGTGCTGTCCAGATTTACCATAAATTTCCTTCCAAGGAGCAAACATCTTTTAATTTCATGGTTGCAGTTGCCGTTTGCAGAGATCTTTGAGCCAAAGAATGTAAAACCTGACACTGCTTCCATTTCTTCTCCTTCTTTTTGACACAAAAGCGACGAGACCAGTTGCCATTATTTAGTTGCTTTTTTTTAAGGCTAAGCTCCAAGCCAGCCTTTACACTGTCCTCTTTCACCCTCCTCAAGAGGCTCCTTAATTCTCCTTCACTATCTGCCGTAAGAATGGTATCGTTCGCATCTCTGAAATTATTCATACTTCTCCTAGCAATCTTAACTCTGGCTTTGACTTGTCCAGCCTGGCATTTCACATGATGTACTCTGCACATAAGTTAAATGAGTAAGGCATTATTATAATTATTAATCATTATTGTCATCATCAGTCAGTCAATAAGCTCTATGTTTCAGGCTCTGTGGTAAGAGCCAAGGATACAAAGAAAGGCAAAAAATAGGACCTGGTCACAATCCAATGGAGGCGCCAACTTGAAAACAATTATGTACAGAATACATAAATAAAATCAACCGAGGAAAGGCGCTAGAATGAAGAGGCTTTGGAAAAGGTTTCCCATGACAGGGACTTGAAGAAAGCCAGGAAAAGCAGGAGGCAGAAATGAAGAGGGAGAGTATTCTAGGCATGGAAGACAGCTAAAGAAAATCCCATTATCAGCCTTGTTAATTAAGAGATTCTACCTCATTTGGCCTCTGATACATACTAGTTACATGATCCCAAGCTGTGCTCCAGGAAACTCCTTAAGAAGACAAATTGTACTAGTTACCATCTGCATTGGTAGGGGGGAGTTTCCTCAGCTGGGAACTCCCTCTGCCTAGGAATGCACAGGTCCAGACCAAAAAGGGAAGTGAAAGACAAATTAATCATGGGATTTGAGTGGGAGAAGAGAAGAATGATGAAAAAAAAATGGAGGGTGAGGTAGACTAGAGAGGGACCCTAACTTTCCACCTAGTTCAGGATCTTTCTACCATGACTCTGATAAAGGCTTTAGAAAGATGACTCTACTCTTAATTATCCATTTCACGTCCTCATACGGATAGGTCTGTACCCTTGGGGGCAGAGGGAGGGAAAGGTCATCACCCCTCTTGTCCAGGCGTTTTTTCTGACTGTGTTAATAGGATTATTCTAGCTTGCTAGTACCTTTGTATCTTTGGTATCTTTACTGCATTTGATTGCCTTGACTTCTTCTGGATACATGAATTTACTCTCTGGGGGCACAATCTCATATTTGAAGAATTCCAATAGTACCAATATCCTTCTCTTTGTTCTCTGTGTCCCATTCTTCTACTAGACAACCCTTCTGATAGTAGCTTGGGTTTGCCTCCAAATGTTCAGAAAGTTTTTCTTCCTGAATTATTTCCTTCGTTGAATTTAAGAATTCTTCATTTTCTCTAAAAGCTGGAAGGAAGAAACGTTCCTTAAGGCCTTCTACTCTAGAAGAGAGATCAGCTAATGCCTGATGCCCATATGATTATGGAGTAAGAGAAATATAACATATATTCCTCTAGGTCACTGAAACAAATCCCTTGTTGTTCATGAATATTCTATGAAACTTAGAGCTTCTCTAAGATTTTTGGGACACTCTAGCTTGGACGATTAACAAAGCATTTTCCAAACATTTCACTTGATCTTCACAACAACACTGTGAAGTATATGCTAGTGGTGTCATTATCCCCAATTTATAGATAAGGAAAGGGTTTCAGAGTGAGTGTCTTGTCCATCCTCCAAGGCTTCTTCCTTAAAGATTCTTATTAAACTACCATGGGCCCTAATTGTTTCTGTCTCTTAGTGCCTAGCACAGTGTCTGGCACATAGTAGGCACTTAATAAGTGCTTGTTGATTGATTGTATCTGTTATAATCACTCTGGTGTTATGAATGGTCCAGGGCAGCGTTAATTTTAAACTACCTTAACTCCACCCTTTCCTACATTCCAATTTACCTCCTGTGGAATGTACCTAATACACCCTGTAAAATTCAGACACAAAGCCACCAATAGAATCTCCACCTCTCAGGCACCCACTTTATACGATAATAAATAACAAATAATCTTTTTATCTGTTTCTTCTTTTTGTTGGCTGTCTCCTACTCTTGGAATTCCCTCTTTCCTCATCTCTCTTTGCCTCCTGGCTTCATTTTTGTTGTTGTTCAGTTGTGTCAGACTATTCATTACCCCATTTGGGGTTTTCTTGGCAAAAATACTGGAGTGGTTTGCCTTTTCCTTCTCCAGCTCATTTGACAGATGAGGAAACTGAGGCTAACAGGTATAACAACAATTTGGCTAGCAGCTGTTGTGGAGGTGAAAGACCAACACAAGACCAACAACAAGAAAGCTGCTAACACAGGTACTTTGGTCTGCTTTACTAAGGAAAGTAACTTTAAGGGATTAACAATCTCACTTTAATCAAACATACACGTGTAACTCACTTAGTTCAAGAGGAAAAGCCACCACCCTGAACTTCAGAGCAAATACAAATTGAAATTAAAAACATCAACAGACAGACCTTGACTGATTCAAATCACAATTCATAGTTACCAGGGAAGCATCAACATCTGGGTTTACAAGGAGGGGGGGAATAGGGGGCTCTTAACAATGGCTGCCCAGAGTCTCTCCAAGTCACCCAACACTCTTCCAGTGAGCGAGAGCCCCAAAGGCAAGACACCAACCTATGAGTTTACATACCCTGTTCAGGGTCAAAGGGCATGACAACATGGGACTCAAATCCACGTGATCTAAAAGCTTCTGGAGTCACAAACATGCAACTCAAACCCCTGTAAACTAGGCTTTCCCTTGAGGTAAGCAGGTTATCAAAGACTCCTGATTTAATCAAAGAAACAAAGGCCAGAGTCATCAAGGGCACTTGATTAAATAAGTGCTCCAAAAGGGAAAACAGTGAAAAAGTCCCAGCTTAATTACTGATACAACAGGGTTAAATGACTTGCCACACAGCTAGTAAGAGCTTGAAGTTGGATTTGAACTCAGGTCCTCCTGACTCTAGGCCTGGCGCTCTTTCCATCCACTGTGCCACCTAGCTGATCATGGCTACCTTCAAGTCTCAGCTAAAATCCCACCTTCTGTGAGCAGCTTGTCCTGGTTCTCCCCACCTGTTCAGCCAATGCCTTTGCTGTAAGATTATCTCCACTTTTTTCTCTCTATGTCTTGTTTCTATGTAGTTCTATGTGTCTCCCATTAGACTGTGAGCTCCTTGGCAACAAGGACTGTCCTTCGTCCTTGTATCGGCAGTGTTTAGCACTGTGCACCTGGCACATAGCAGGCACACGACAAATGTTTATGACTTAACTCCTCATCCTTTCAGGATCCTATTTGGTATTGATATATCATAGGATTGTAGTTTTAGATTTTAGTGGTTATCTAGTCTTACCTTCTCTTATGGAAACTGAAAGGTTAAGTAATTTACCTAAGGCTATATGCCTCGCCCAAGGTCCAGAAGCCAGGAGTAATGAGTGGGAAGTGTTGGGCTTGTTGCATTTAGGAGAGACCTAAATTTAAACCTTCTTACACCACCACTTGGCTAGATGGCTGTGGGCAAGTCACTTAACCACTCTGAAACAAGTCTCTTCATCTATAAATCGGGGATAATAATACCAACGGCACATATTTCACAGCATTGTTGTGAGGGTTGAGTAAGTAGAATGCTTTGTAAACCTCCCAGCAAGCTACAGGGTGTCCCAAAATTCTTAGTGCAATTCTGAGTTTCAAGAGATTAAAACTGCACTAGGACTTTTGGGGCATCCTGTCTGTGCAAAAATGTCCGTGATTATCGCTATTATACCATACCTACTTTTGTCATAAAGCCTCTCCTGACTATTCCAGCCTTCTTCTGACTTCTGAAGTCCTGAGTGGCATCAAAGGAGTCAATGAAGTATTCTCTCTATTCAGTCTTAAGTCTTTTTTTTTTTTTAGCCCCAAGGCCTTCCCTTGGCTATAAGAGAGGCCCCCAGGGGGTGCCATCTGAAGGAGCTGGGGCCTGGTGGGGTGATAGGCATCTATCCCAGAGTGGTAGCTCAGTGCCTAACTCTGTATGACACTACCTATAAGGATAAGAACGGTACTGATCTTTCCCTAAGTGGTATGTGTATGGATAGCACCACTAAAGCTTGTAGATTCCACTTCCTTCAGCTTGCCTATGTTCATAACATCAGCAAATTTAGACAGTTTATTTGCGTCTTCTTATATGGTTCTTGGTTACAGAAAAAAAAAAAACAACTCCTAAATCCTGAGGATTTATTGTAACAAGTCACAGCTGGCTTTCTCTCTGGGGTGAGAATATGTGAGAAGTCCTAGCTGAGTCTCTGAGAACATAGGTCATCTCTACTGGCCTTTCTCTTTCATCTCTGAAGGACACTCCATTGACCTGGCTTTCCCTGATCCTTATGGCTTCCCCACCCAAATGCCTCCTAGCAGCTGATTCTCTCCCCCAAAGTTGGCTCCTTGTTCCAAGCTAGATTACAAATTCTCCGAGGGTACATAGGGAGCATGACTGAGCCAGGGACTTGAACTGAATTAGTGAACCAAAAACAAACCAGTCTTACTAATGTGCTGAAGTCCAAATCCAGATATTATTATTTTTTTCTGACTTAGGAACTGAGTCAAAGAGTTTTCTCAAAAGCACCCAATGAAGTTAAAAAAGCCAGAAATGAATCTATTATTTTTGAACCCAGGAAGATCTGGGCTGTCTAGGTTCAAATTCCACCTCAGAAACTTGCTGACTTTGTGATCCTAGGCAAGTCTTTTAACCTCTCTGAGCCTCGGTCTCCTCATTGTAAAATGGGTAATAATAGCACCTACCTCACAAGGTTACTGTGAGTCTGAAATGAGATGATGTGAAGCCATTTGAAACCCTAAAAGGCTAGATATCTCTGTGTTATTACTACTATTCTTAGAAATAAAATAATCTTTCTTGATTCTCTTTGTTTTTTTCATTAGTTTTTTCTTAATATATTCCTCTCTTTCTCCCACCTCAGAACTGAGCCTTCCATACCCAAATTAACTGCAAAGGACTTATGAAGAAAGATGACATCTGCCACCAGAGAAAGAACTGATAAATAGAACTGTGTATAGTATGATTTGACATATACATGTGTGTGTATATACACACATGTACATACACACATATACTTATCTCTAATGGTAGCCATCTCTAGGGTGGAGGGGAGAGGATATAAAAAATTCCCAGCAGAGAATTTAAAAAAATGAAGAAGGAAGCACAGAAAGCAGAGTAGCTTTGAAAATGACAAATAGTGCTTATATAGTTTTTCAAAAAAAGTAAGCAGTGTGAAATGTAAATTCATGGTTTTATGGTGAATCCTCTTTTTAGGTTGTGCTGTCAGGTACATGGAAATGTCCTTTTTTTGTCTTTATGTAATTAAGTTCAAAATATATAAAAATTTTAAAAGAAAAGAAAAAAAATAACTTGAGCTCTCCTTTCTAATAAAAAAAAGAGTGTTAAGTAAAAATAACTGAGATAATGATCTTGCCTGACAATGAATGTAGCAGCATTCTGCCTGTAAATTGCATTATCCTGGGATCATAATTCCAAATCTACGTATTTTCCTTTAGAAGCGGGGAGGGGTGGAAGAGATGGTACTGATATATTTTTATTTATTATTTTATTAGATTTTAGGATCCCCCATTCAACTGTAAGCTCCTTGAGGGCAGGGACTATTTTGCCTCTTTTTATATCTCCAGTGCTTATTAGCACAGTGCCATTGTATGTGATTAGTAAATTCATAATAACTAGCATAAAGAATTTCCAGGGAGAAACCTCTACTGAAGAAGATTGGTACCTGCCAATTGACAATTTTAGAGAATTTCCTCAGGCGGTGAGAGGTTGTTGCTTGCCCAAAGTCACACAGACAGTATGTATCAGAGGCAACTTGAACCCAGGTCCTCCAGAGCATGAGATCTGCTTCCTAGACAATAAACAGTGTCGCTTCTCTTTTCCTGTTTATTCTTCAAATTTTCGTAATTGTTTTCTTCTGCCATTATCGCTATCCCTTGTTTGGTTAAGAACTCTACACAGAGCCCTTGGAAGGCACTTGACCTTGTTTTTCTAAATCTTTTGTGGTCCAACCTTTCCTATTTGGGCTATGTATCTACTCTGACATTTTTGTGGTAGGTGTAATACGTGGCAAACCTGTGTGTTTCCTAAAACAAATTGAACTTGCACAAATTCAGAACACCGAAATGTCTTCCTTTTCTCTTTTTTCTTCTCTTTTTTAGTCTTTGCTTCTGAAGAACTAAACTTATCTAAAGTTACTCCGCCACACTCAACAACATTTAATTGGATTCAATGCGATAAGCTTTTATTAAGTGGAATATACAGAAACAAAAATGAAAAGATCCCCTCAAGAGGCTTACTTTCGACTGTATGGGTCATGAAACTGTGACATATACAAAAATACACTTTCAGAGCCCTTCTCTCCCTTACAGGTTCCATGGCCTTTCCCTTGGCCCTCTAAAGTGCCTAGACTGGAGGCTAAGTTTTTACTCTCACTTCTAGTTGTCCAAGAATGGAAGTAAATTGATCAACCAAGGCCTTTAAGGCAATAGAAGATAAAGGCATTTTGGCCTTTGACTTCTTGGGCTCTTTGTGTTTAAGAGGAGACTCTTAAGCCTAATAAACCTAAAGGAAGGAAGGAAGGAAGGAAGGAAGGAAGGAAGGAAGGAAGGAAGGAAGGAAGGAAGGAAAGGAAGGAAGAGAGCGAGGGAGGGAGGGAGGAAAAAGAAAAGAAGGAAGGAAAATATGGAAAAAAGGAGGGAAGAGAAGGAAGGAAGGAAGGAAAGAAAGAAGAAAGGAAGGGGGGAAGGAGGGAAGGAGGGAGGGAAGGAAAGAAGGAAGGAAAGAAAGAAAAAGCGAGACAGTCCTGCCTTCAAGGTAATAACATTCTAATTGGGCGATACCAAACAGTAACTGGAGTGGTGTCTAGGGAGGGAAATTTTGGTTTGGAAAGACAAGGTAATGGATAGTGGAACCTTTGGAGGAGTAGATTTGACCTACCTTTTCTGGAGTAATGACTATTGATTTGATTTTGGTTCCATAACTGAAGGTGGGGGAGGGGAGGGAAAAAGGGAGAGAATGACAAGGAAGGCTAGTGAAGAAAGTTCCTAGCAGTGAAAATGAAATGTGACTAAATGCAGTGGGCAACAGAGGCAACCCCCAGTCAGCACAGTGGAAGCCCTCAGGGCTGGAGTTCCAGGCATGAAAGGATCAAATCCTCCCAGGTTTGTGTTCTGGACTTAGTGTGGAGGTCCAATTGTGTTAGTGGAAAGATAATTGAGGTCCAAGGAGGCCTTCCTGATTATGTGCATACTCTCCACTGTCTCTCCTCATCTCTGCCCCCAGGCCTTCCAGCCCCAACTAAAATCCCATCTTCTGCAAGAAGGCTTTCTTTCCTCTTCCTCCTGATTATCTCCAATTTATCACCAATGTATCTTGTTTGCATCTTGTCTCCTCCATTAAGTTGTGAGCTCCTTTGGAGCAGAGATTGTCTTTTGCCTTGCTTTGTATCCCCCGAGCTTAGAACAGTGTCTGGCACATAGCAGGCCTAATAAATGCTTTTTAAAAAATTGACTTTTCCAGTATCTACTCCATCACCATATAGGTCACTGCCTACTCTGATGAATTAAAAGGTTGGTCCTGAACACACTTATCCTTGACTCACTATTGTACCTTGGCCTCTGCAGCTCATTATTTTTTAAAAACTCTTTTCAAATAATTTGAACTTTAAAAAAAATCATGATGTTAACAAATATTTAAAACAAACATTTCCTTGAATAGAGCAATCACACCAAACTGCAAATACCTACTGTCCATAGCTTGCTTTTTACTTCTAAGACTATAGTAACTTTACTATACAAGTTTTGGACACGTTCTAATTGTCCATCTATCTGTTATTCTCTTCATTTAAGAAATGCTTGCCGACCTTCCTTCCGTGTTTTTGTTTTTGGCATCACTATCATTAGCCTTCTTCCTGTTTTGTTGGAAAGTGTCTTTTGCATCCAAACATAAAATTTCTCAGATGAGAGAAATCACACAGAAAGACAGAGAAGCATGTCCTATCAACGATAGGAATATACAATATTTGGACTCTCACATCTCAATGCCTGATGTACCATCTGAAGAAAAAGAAACGAAACCAGAAACCAAGCCTCACAATACTACATTGTCTAATGTTATTGTTGTCCCTCAGTCATTTGTCTGACTCTGTGACCCTCTTTGAGGTTTTCTTGGCAGAGACACTGGAATGGTTTTTCATTTCCTTCTCTACATCATTTTGCAGATGAGGAAACTGAGGTCAACAGGGTTAAGTGACTTGCCCAGGGTCACATAGCTAACAAGTGGCTGAGATCAGATTTGAACTCAGAGAGGAGTCTTCCTAACTCCAGGCCCAGTACTCTATCCACTGTGCCACCTAGCTGCCCCATTGTCTAATAGAGGAAATCAAGAGACATTAAAAGAGATGAGCACACTCACAGAAAACAGAATATATCAGATGTATGAAGAAGTCTACAACTCACTGTTGTCCCCAAAAGGAAGACCTTTCTTCATGGGCCAAAGGGCAGTGGTCCATGTTTTCGAAGCTCCCTACTTTGGAAAAAAGATGTGGATATGGTTCTGGCGTTACTGATTCGTTGCCCACAGGATAAAGGACAGTGCTGGATATGGAGTAGGTGCCCAATGAGTATCTGTGGATTTATGGTTATTGCTTAAACTGAAGGAGGGTAGGACCTTACTTTGTCATATACCTCTGGCATATCCCAAAACATTAGCTCCTTCCTGCTTAGCATTCAGGGGTATTGCTGAGGGGCACATTGGACTGGACACTGGCACCCCATCGCTTTAGGAAACAGTGGGGATAAGGAATCCCTATTTGGTTCTGAACAACCTCAAGAATTATATAAAATATGAAATTATAAAATATTTTTAAAATTATAAAAAGAAGGCTAGAGCTGAAAAAAAGCTTCAGAGATCTCCTAGTTCAGGGCCTTCCTTTTATAGATAAGAAATTCAGGACCAGAGGGGAGAGATGAATAGCTCTGCGTCACACTGATCAGGGGTAACAGAGCTGGAATTCTAGCCCAAATCTTCTGATTCCAAATCTAGCTTGCTTTCTACTATGCTCTGCTGTTTCTTCTCCATGGCTAATTGTGCTGAGTTACCAAGGGTTTGCACTGCTATTTATCATTCAATTTTTACTGAAACTCTTTTAAAATATATTATGTATTTCCTTGCCTTCTTAAACAGAATACGCTATTGGACATCCTTCAACCCTTCTTTGATGACTCAGAGTAATCATCATGAACAGCAACTTCTGTGCTGTTCATACAACATAGCTAACATATAACATGTGACATAGTGATGACTTCTAGACATTTTAACATATGTAGAGTCCCCTGCGCTAATAAGTTTCCTTATTTGCAAAAGGTAGAGAGTTGTACTAGGTGATATCTCAAGTTCCTTTCCAACCTAATATTCTATATTTTAAAAATATTTAATAATTTAACAAATCGATACATTATATAATTTATTTCTAAATTTTATATTTATGTGTTTTCTGATTTAAAAAATTTTGAGGGGAAATAAAAACTTCATTCCAATGAGTAAACCCTTCTAGTTATGCCATTGGAATCAAGAGTCAGTTGCTATGGGTAATAAGACAGTCTACCAAAGGCCCCTATGTTCTCACAAATTCTTCTGTTGCTGTCTATGAGATCTCCAGCTCCCTCATTACTTCTAGGTGTTCTTTCCTGATCATGTCTTGTGCCATCTTCTCCTGCTCCTGTTTGGTTCCCTGCTCTTGAGACCAGCTTATGAGGACTATACATGCTGAGGTGGGGGCGGGGAAGGGGGGAGCTAGGTGGCACAGTGAATAGAGCACCGGCCCTGGAGTCAGGAGAACCTGAGTTCAAATCTAGCCTCAGACACTTGACACCTACTATCTGTGTGACCTTGGGCAAGTCACTTAACCCCAGTTGCCTTACCTTCCCCCCTCAAAAAACAAAACAAAAAAAAGAACTACACATGGAGACGCAGAGCAAAGATGGTGGAGTAGCAGGAAGGAGGACAGCAAGCCCAGACCCCAACCCCCAATTCCTCCAAAAAAATCTAGAAAATGAGTCTGAACAAATGCTGATGGGGAAATCTATAACACACCTCTTTTTCCCCCCTAGCCCAGGACCTTTAACAAAATAGAGAACTTCAAAGAATTCCTGTTGAAAAGATCAGAGCTGTGCAGAAACTTTGAAGTTCAAACACAGGAGTTAAGAGAAACATTAAAAGGTAAACATGAACAATGATAAAGGACTAAACAAGGAAAAACTATTATATTCTAATCTGGGGAAGATGATACATGTGTTCCCTCTGAGCCCTAGCTTCATCAGGGGTCACAGAAGGAGTCTAATTAGAAGAGACCTGAGAAGGGTTCTCTTACCTCTTGATGACCTGAAGAGAAGAGTGGAAAAAGAGCATAGGAATACACTAGAGGCAAGAGGAAAAAGAAAGGGAAAATTATCACCCATAAACTGTGTGCACATATTACACATAAACAAATAGAAGTCTATACAGACTAGAAGGGGGGAGGGAGAGTGGCAGACACTTGATTCTCATTTTGCATCTGAATGGGTCAAAGAAAAGAATATATACACACAATTGGGTACAGAAATACATTTCACTCAACAGGGAAATCTGAGGGAAAGGGGAGAAGGGAGAAGGGGGAATTAGAGGGAGGATAGATTAAGGGAAGGATTAGTTCTAAGTAAAATAAACCATAAGGATGTACAGAAATACTTATAGGCCTTTTTGAGGTAGCAAGAACAAGAATCTGAGGGGGTGCCCACAAATTAGAGAACAGATGAACAAGTTACGGTATATAAATATGATGGAATACTATTATTGTGTTATAAGAAATGATGAAAGGGATGGTTTCAGAGAAACCTGGGAACACTTATACGAAACATTACAGAGTGTAGGAACAGAACCAGGAGGACACTTTATACAAAGACAACAGTATGGTGAAGACAGACAACTTTGAAGGACTTAGGAACTCTGATCTGTGTAATGACTAACCACAATTCCAGAGGACCTATGATGAAACCTACTGCCTACCTCTTGATACGGAGGCGAAGGACTCAAAGTGCAGAATGAGACATAAATTTTTTTTTTTGGATATAGCCAATGCAAAAATTAGTTTTGCTTGACTATATATGCTTGTGGCAAAGATTTTGCTTTTCTTTCATTCTCAATGTGGGGAGGGAGTGGTGCTTGGGGCGGGTGGGAAAGAAGGAGAATTTTTGCTGATTTAAAAATATATATATAATTAAAACTAACTAGAAGAAGAGTAGCATTATACAGGGTCTGGCTGAGGGCCTTGCAAAGTTTCCTGTGAGTAAAATGCATGGGAATTTATGTCTCATTTGGGGCTGTTCAGAGGCCTCTCCTGCTTTGTTCTAACTTTCTTGGCTGCGTCCCAAATAGGTGAGGTCCACAGTGAGTGTCTACCAAAAACCAAAAATTGAAGCAGTTTTCATTTCTGGGAATTTCAGCAATTTCAACAGACATTTCTTAGTTGCCTATTGTGCAGAGAGAACTACTCTAGGAACTAGGGGATACGTAAAGGTTATACAAGGGGTCCATGCCCTCACAGAGCATGCAATTTAGTGCACATACACAAATAACCACAAAACAAAATGATATATGCTATGTAGGCAAAAGATAGGCAAGCAAGGGTCATTTCCCATGACCTTCTACTCCTCCTCAGCCATACACAGACATGGTCATATCTTTGATATACTCGAGAGTATTCCAAATCCATGTTCACAAACTCTGAAATTCATTTATCTGATCTTAATCTGTTGTTATTCTGTCTCACTCTCTGCTTTGCAACTCCAAACTATGGTCTTTATGCTTGCTAAAACCTATAATCTCATCACCTCTTAGTTCTTTCCTGGCCCATCATTCTTATAATGGCTACTCTCTCTTTCCTTCCCCAACCTGACACCTTGGTGAGCCAGTTCAACAGTAGACTGTCATATTCTCTCAAGTCTCTTGCCCCTTTTTCCTATCAAAAACCTTGCCTTGCCAAACCCCTTTCTAGGATCACTGCCACCATCTGATGGCTTTGCTCATGAAGGAAGCTGGAGAAAATCATGAAACTGTGCTGACTAGATCTGCTCACTACAAGTCTATCTTACATATTCTTAACTGGGCCCTCAACACAGCAAGACAGTCCTTTACACCTCCCTAATCAATTCACTATCCTACTCACCACATCAGCTTTTCCTTTTCTTCCGACGCCCCAGTTCCCCTCCCCTAGCTCTCTCAACTGAGAATCTTACTTCATATTTCAATAAAAAAAACTGAGGTAATTCACAGAGAGCTCCTTTTCCCTTCTTGCTCATCGTATATCACTGAGACATCTTCTACAACAATTTCTTCCTTCACCCCTGTTTCATAGGAAGTGGTGGCCATTCTCCTTTTGTGGCTAAACTCCGGGAGAAGGCTGTCCACACCAGGTACCTCTACTTCCTTTCCTCTTGCTCTCTTCTGACTTTTTGCATTCCATCTTCCAACCTCATCACTCAATCCAAACTCTTCTCTATAAAGTTACTAATGATCTCTTAACTATCAAATCTAATGGTCTTTTCTCAATCTTCACTCTTCTTGCACTCTCTAGAGCCTTTCTGAAACCATTCTGCTTGTCATTTTACAGCACAACAGGATTTCATCATATGCATATACCACAATTTGTTCAGCCAACACCGAACTGATGTGCATCCCCTCCATTTCCAATTCTTTGCCAACACAGAAAGAGCTGCTATAAATACTTTTGTACCTATAGGTCTTTTCCTTTTTCTTCGATCTCTTTGGGATATCGGTCTAGTAGTGGTATTGCTGGGTCAAAGGGTATGTATAGTATTATAGCCCTTTGAGCATGGTTCCAAATTGTTCTCCAGAATGGTTGAACCAGTTCACAACTCCACCAACAATCCGTTATTTTTCCACATCCCCTCCAGCAGTTGTTATTTTCCTTTTCTGTCCTATTAGCCAACCTGATAGGTATGAGGTGGTACCTCAGAGTTGCTTTAATTTACATTTCTCTAATCATTAATGATTTAGAGCACTTTTTAATATGACAGTCTATAGGCACTTCCTTCTGAAAACTTCATGTTCATATCCTTTGACCAGCTATCAATTTAGGGAATGGCTCTTATTTTTATAAATTTGGCTCAGTTCTATATATATTTGAGAAATGAAGCCTTTGTCAGAGAAATTTGCTGTTATTTTTTCCCTCACTTTCCTTCTAATTTTCACTGCATTGGTTTTGTTCATGCAAAACCTTTTTAATTTCATGTAATCAAAATAAGTAATGTATATACAAGGTCCAAATAGAGCTGAAAAGGTAACCTTAGCAGGAGAGGTTCCAGCAACTAGGAGGAATGGGAAAGCTCTCCCGCAGAAGGTAGAGTTAGAACTAGGTCTTGAAGAAAGCCAGGGATGATAAGCAAAATCTTTCCACATGATAACCTTATTTGACCTAGACGGGACTTGTGAATTAACGAGTAAAGGGAGATTCCAGGTGAAAAAACTTTATCTATCAGTGAAGAGTTGTACATGTTTGTCTCAATTACTTTCAAAAAAATCCTCTAAATCACTAATAATTAGAGAATTGCAAATTAAAACAACTATAAGGCTCTGCCTCACACCCGTCTGATTTGGCAAAGTTAACAAAAAAAGGAAAATGACAAATTCTGGAGGAGTTGTGGGAAAAGAGGTACATCATTGCACTATCCATGGAACTGTGACCTGGTCCAGCCATTCTGGAAAGGAATTTGGAACTATGCCCCCCAAAGTTATTAAGCTATACTTAATGTTTGACCCAGCAGTATACTACTGTATACTCCAAAAAGATCAAAAAAGGGGGGAAAGGATCCATATATACAAAAATATTTATAGCAGCCCTTTTTATGGTAGCAAAGAATTAGGAGCTAAAGCAGCATCTATCAGCTGAGGAATGCCTGAGCAAGGTATGGCATATGAATGTGATGGAATGCTATTGGGCTATAAGAGTTGCTGAAGAGGATGGTTTTTGGAGAAACCTGAGCAGATTTGTATCAACTGATATAGAGTCAAGTGAGCAGAACCAGTAGAACAATCTATACAGTGATGGAATGACCAGCCACCATTGCAAAGGACCCATGATGAAACATACTACATGCCTCCTGACAGAGGGGGGATGGACTCAAGAGTGAAGAATGAGACTTTTTTTTTTTTTGGATATAGCTAATGTGGGAATTTGTTTTGCTTGACTACATGTAAGAGAGGTTTTGTTTTTCTTTTTTCTCAAAGGGGATGGGGATAAGGAGGCTGGTAGAAGAGAAGGTCAATTTTTGTTGATTGAAAAAAATAATTTAAAAAAAAGAGAGAGAGGGGGAGAGAGAGAGTGCCTGGAGCACTGAGAGACTGAGTGATTTGCCCAGGGTAAACCCATATCTTCCTGGCTTAAGACTGGCACATTCTCTATTCCCAGGATGCCTTGCTCATTGTAACAATAGGTACACTGTCATAAACTCTTCTCAAGTAGAAGCCCTCTACCTTTCTCAAGAGAGGGAGGAAGTATATTTCATTGTCTCTTCTCTTGGACCTTAATTGGTTTTCCAGTTATTCAGAGATGAATTTTCTTTTAGTGAGCTCTTCATTGCTATGGTCCTGCATAATAGGCGGCTAGGTGGCCAAGGAGACAGAGTGCTGGTCTCGAATTTAGGAAGATTCAAATTCAGATCCTGTCTCAGACTCTTAGTAGTTTGGGCAAATCAGTTTCCTCATCTCTAAAATGGAAATTATAATAGCACCTTCCTCCCAGGGTTGTCACAAGGGTCATGTATATAAAGCAATTTGCAAACTTCAAAATGCTATTTGTCTACTATTACAATTATTACTATTGTCATAGTGTTCTCCTGATTCTGTTTGCTCTCTGCTTAGTTTCATATAAATCTTCCCATGTTTCTGAGTTCCTCATGTTCATTATTTCTGACTATGTTATAATATTTCACTACATTATCCTAATTCCACAGTTTTTCAGCCATCCCCCCCAATCCACCTGCACTTTTTCGTTGCTAGTCTCTATATATCCCTCACTTCCCACTCTAGTGAGAATAGGGGATATATAGAGGACAGGATTAAATAACTCTTGAAGTACCATTTAGAAACTGAATTTGTGACTTGGGGTGTTTTTCTAATGTCAAGTTTCCTAATCCCTCACACTTAAAAAATATTTTTAAAATTGTATTAGCATATATGTGTATAGTGTGTGTGTGTGTATGTGTGTGTGTGTGTGTGTGTGTGTGTGTGTGTGTGTGTGTGTGTGTGTGATGGACCTCTTTTCCCACAGCCCCTCCAGAATTTGTCATCTTCCTTTTTTTGTTAACTTTGCCAAATCAGATGGGTGTGAGGCAGAACCTCAGAGTTGTTTTAATTTGCAATTCTCTCACTATTAGTGATTTAGAGGATTTTTTTGGTACTGCTTTTGATAGTAATTGAGACAAACAGTTACAACTCTTTATTGATAGATAAAATTTTCTCACCTGGAACCTCTCTTCACTCATTAATTCACAAGACCACTGTAGGTCAAATAAGGTCATTGTATGGAAAGTCTGCTTATCATCCCTGGCTTTCTTCAACACCTAATATATGTATACACACACACAGACATATATATGTGTGTGTGTGTGTACACATATATGTGTATTTATGTGTATGTATGTGTATATATATTATATATTTAATTATCTCAGCAACCAGTTTATAAGACCCTGAATAAGGCAGTATGGTACACTGTATAAAAGTCCTGGGTTTGGAGCCAGAAGACTTTGGTTCAAGTCTAGCTCTACTATTTACTGCCCATGTGTCCTCAGGGAAAAGGGAACAAGCATTTATTAAGCACCTACTATGTGCCAGGCACTGTGCTAAGTACTTTACAAATATTATCTCATTTGATCTTCAAAGTAACCCTATAAGGTAGATACTATTATTAGCTCATTTTACAGTTGAGAAAACAGAGGTGAATTACCCAAGGTTACATAGCTATGAAGTGTCAGGTTGGATTTGAACTCAGGTCTATCCTGGCTATAGGCCCAGCACTCTATCCACTGTGCCACCAATATATAATATATATACACATACACACCGTGCCACCTATCTGCCTCTTTAGGTAGGTTTAAACTATCAGGCCTCAGTCTCCTCAGCTGAAAAATGTGGGATGGGATTAAATGAGTCTTGAAGTACCCTTTAGATCTTAATCAAAAGAAATCACCTTGGGGGCAGCTAGGTGGTGCAGTGAGTAGAGCACTGGCTCTGGAGTCAGGAGGACCTGAGTTGAAATCCGGCCTCAGACACTTGACATACTTACTAGCTGTGTGACCTTGGGCAAGTCACTTAACCCCAATTGCCCTGTTTTCCCCACTCAAAACAAAAACAAATCACTCGTGCAAAGTGATTTGCCAGTCATAAAGCTCTATATAAATGCTAGCTATTACGATTGTGTATCAGCAAGATAATAAACACAACATCAATGAGAGTCGTGAATATGCCTATGTAGTTCTGTATCTCAAAGTATGAGAGACTCAGAAGAAGTAAAGAAGAAGAAAAGAAAGAAGTAAAACATTTATTCAGCTAACCATATCCCATAACCAAATGTTCAGCTCCCACAACCAGTTAGCCCACCTTCATCATAACAGCAAGGAACTTACAACACAACATCACAACATGGATCCTCACCATCCCAGAGCCTCTCTGACCCCCTGCTGGGGTTTTCCCCAAAACACACTCACAGTACAGCTATCACAGTCTGCTCAACTGTCACAAGCCAACTTTCTTTACCTCAGCTCTATCACTATGGCCATTAACAGCCATAACAGCTCTCTCTCTCTCAGCATTTCCTGTGATACAACTTCCTTTTCCTCTCAGCAAGCTCCTCCCACCATGTGTGACTTAGGCTTCCTGTGATATAAGCAGGTCACATGGCCTATTAATGGGTGGGAAAGATCTCCAAATCTAAATTGCTATTACAGATTGTTATTAAATCTGTGAAACTGTGATGAAGTGGTATTTTTTTTCCTCACCATGTTGAAGTACAAAACCATGGTCCCTCTTTCCCAGAAGAACTAAGAGCTACTGAAGACACAGATAATAGAGTTTGCTAAGCCAGTTGTATTCTCCAATGATTAGAATATTTCCCCTGAAGCGACTGGCACTTTGGAGGAGAGATGAGGTAAAAGTGTGAAAGCAAGGGTAAGGACCTAACCCCAAATGGTATTTTAAACAAACAAGACAACCCAACGATTTCTGGCCTTGACCTGAAATAAATTGGCCTTTCTGAGGTTCTCTTTTTCTTCTTCTCTCCCTCTGTTTTTCCCCCTCCAAACCGGAACCTCTACTTAACTATTTTAAATGGTTTTAACTGGTGGTAGGAAGTTGATTGGCCAGGCAGTGAATTCCAAACTGTGTCCATATCCCACTCAGGCCAAGAGGCAATAGAACCTCTCACTGGGCTTCATGTTGCAGAAGGCTGGACGAGTCATGAAATATTTATTTTCTGTGGCTTTGAGCAGCCCTCTGCAGACAGAGTTTTTATTGAATCTGGCCCTAAAACTGCTGGGATTAGGACTTGCTACTCAAGGAGAAAGAAATAAGTTCTCAGAAAAAAAACTGCAATCTCCCACTCTCCTGGCCTCACCCTCTTTCCCCCTTCTCTGTCCCTCCCCATGGTGGTTTCCGTGTTTTAAAGTTTTCCAGAATTTCGCTTGTACTGAGGAAAAGAGTTATTTTTTTTTTTCTCAAAAAGAGCCCCACATGTCCACCCAGGCCAGCTCTACCGTAGAACCAGAGTCCAAAAGTTCCCTCTGGCAAATGTGATGTAATGAACTATGGCTAGGGTGCCGCCGGACTCTCTCCAGCAAATCCAGGCTGGAGCCCTGGGATGCCCTTTGCAGAAGACATGGTCCCAGCCTTCCAGGAAGATCACTTCGAGGTAATGAGGCAACCTTGCCTCCTTCCAGCTTTCACAGACTCTCAGAATCTCAGAACTGGGAAAGGACCTTAGAGAATAGAAGGGGTCATCCGGTCAGTGAGCACATGATAACACAGGGATCTCCTTTCAGCAAATATGAATTGATTGCCTACTTTCTGCAAAATCTGTGTATTAGGGCTATGAATAAGAAGGTCCTGCACCTGTACTCCATGGACGAGCCACTCAGGAGAAAGCTGAAGTTCAAAGAGAGGGGAGACAAGTGATGTTTCATCGGATTCATTTCACTACAGAAATAGGAAGTGACTTTTATGTGCTTATTAGCACTCTGCTAGTCAATGTTAGCCATAAGCTATTAATCTGATGACTCCTGCCCATGGAAAGCCTATAGTCCACCTAGTAGGGAAGATGGTATACATAGAGAGCCCTAGTATATATTAGATTAGATATTAGGTTAGATTTGATAACTCTAATATGATAAGCACACAAGGAAGGTGTAAGTCAAGTGGTATGTGAAAGGGGAGGGAACAGGCATCATTAAATGCCCTCTATGTCCAGGGCATCATGCTAAGTACTTTACAAATATTAGCTCATTTGATCTCACAACAACCCTTGGAGTGAGGTGATATCATGATTCCTATTTTTCAGTTGAAGAAACTGAGGCAGACAGGTTAAATGATGGGCCCAGAGTCACACAGCTAACAAGTGTCTGAGATCTAATTGGAACTCAAGTCTCCTGACTCCAGGCCCAGGGCTCTAACCACTGGACCACTAAGCTGCCTGAAGGTGGGTAAAAGTGTGAAAACTAGGAGGCATCAAAGAAGTCTGCCTGGAGCCAGTGGCATTTGGTGGGGCTGGGGATGTACTTTTGTATTGAATAATCTCATTCCTGATCAAATCCTTAATCACCCGCTTTTCCCCATCATTGCCCAAAGCACAGACCCCTGACTAGAAGTACCTACTTGAGCCTCTCATTTGTTCCTTCATTCACCACCACCTACCCCTTGTTCTCATGGCCCTTTCACCTACCCCTCCCCACACCTTCCAAGGTAGATTTTAATCAGGGTGGAGTGGGTCTGGCCAAGTAAGATGGTCTCTCAGTCAATCAATTAAGCTGTCCATTAATGGAGACTGCACAAGAAAGTGGGAAGACTGCTAGATAGACCAAAAATCTAGAAACTTGGGTTCTGTTTCCAACGCTGTAATTAACAAGGCGTATGACTTCACACTGAGTCACTCACTGTTCATTTCTGGGCTTCAGTTTCTTCCCTGAAAAATGAGGGGTTTGGACCAGACTGATGATCTTCTAACTTTCAAGTTCTAAGAGCTTGTGTACATATATATGTGTATTTATGTGTATGTATGTGTATATATATTATAAAATAAAAGTATAAGACATAGTTCCTGCCTTCAAGTAGTTTACAATCTGCTAGAGAGAGATGGAACCGATGACAAGAACTCATTTATGTAGTGCTTTGAGGTTCACAAAGTGATTTCTTTACAAAGACGGTGTGAAGTGGGTAGCTTCCTGAGTCCAAGACCACACCACACTGGCGGGGATTTGTAATAACTAATAATACATAGTAATAAGTGCTAACTAACAATACCGCTTGCACTAGAAACTCTGAGGAAGGAGAAATCAGTGTAGACTTCAGTGATCAAGGAAGGCTTCACGGAGGAGGTATCAAACTGGTTCTTGAAAGACAGGTAGTGCCATACCAATCAAACCACCAAAAAATTATTTTATAGAGCTAGAAAAAATAAGAACAAAATTCATCTGGAAGAACGGAAAGTCCAGAATATCAAAGGAATTAATGAAAAGAAATGCTAGGGAAGGGGGCCTAGCCATACCAGATCTAAAATTGTATTATAAAGCAGCAATCGTCAAAATTACTTGGTACTGGCTAAGAAACAGTGCTGAATCAGTGGAATAGGTTAGATACACAAGACACAATAGTCAGTGACTAGAGTAATCTACTGTTTGATAAACCCAAAGACTCTAGCTTCTTGGATAAGAAATCACTATTTGACAGAAACTGCTGGGAAAACTGGAAAATAGTATGGCAGGAACCAGGCTCTGCCATTTCTAGGGGGCTCAGCTTCTCAGGGGGTTTTACTTTGTTACTGTTTATATCACAGAGCGAGGGCTTCTTGGTCATGTGTGTTTGAGATGGATTGTACATCCGTGTATGTGGCTTGTTTCCTCTTTTGCCCACGGGGACAAATTCCTCAGCGCAGAATGGATAAGATTATATCTCAGATTCCTTCCATAGACTCCAGGCCTGGGGAAGGGTTGAGAATCAGTAAGGCTTAGTTTCTCTCCAAAGTCTTACCTCTATTCAGCCTCTACTCTATGGTGCTTTTTATTTCCCCATCACAGATTTTCCTTCTGTGCCCTGTTTTTCTCTATCTTTATAGCTCTAATTAAGACATGGAAAGCAAAGAGAGTTGGAACAGCAGCAGGAAGCAAACTTTACTTTTATTGTTACAGTTGTTCAGTTGTGTCTGACTCTTCGTGACCCATTTGGGGTTTTCTTGGCAAAGATACTGGAGTGGTTTGCCATTTCCTTCTTCAGCTCATTTGACGGGAGGAAACTGAGGCAAACAGGGTTAAGTGACTTGCCCAGGGTTATCTAGCTAGTAGGTACCTGAGGACAGATTTGAACTCGGGAAGATGAGTCTTTCTGACTCCAGGCCTAGCACTCTATCCACTTCACCACCTAGTTGTCCAGACTTTACTTAGCGATGATCTAAGAGACACTTCCCCAACCCAGATGAGCTTTTGCCAGCCGAAGGACTTTACAAGCTCCACCTCATTTGGGCAAGGAATAGAGCAAGCCAAGAGTAAGCCAACCCCCTCTTGAGTTAGGGAAGGGAGCCAAACCCCATGTTGTAAAGCCAGTCCCCAAAGAATCTTATAATTTCCTACCTCCGTTGCTTTGTTCAAGCAGTGCCCCCTACCTGTAGAGCCCCCTTGGCCTATTCAAATCCTATCATTCGAGCCCTTCCTTTTTGACTACTTCAGATCACACTGATCTCTCCCTCTTCTAATTTCTTGTAGTGCTTGTTGCCTTATGTTTTTTGTTATCTTTTCATGTTTATGTTTTCTCTGAGACAAGTCTGTAATGGTATAATCAATGTGGTTCACAATACTAGAGGGCATTTGTTTTGTACATACTAGGTGTTCAGTTTGCATTTACTCATTAACTGGTCAATTTATTAGATCACCCTAGGGTAGGTCTAACCTAGTTTTAGATGATTCTACTTATAATACCTTTCCTTAACTTTTTTTAAAAAAATGAATTTTTTTTTCAATTTATAAAAATCCACTTTATCATCCTCCTATCATCCTCTTTCTCCCATTAAAAAGAAGAAAAACAAATTTCTTGTAACAAATATGCCTAGTCAAGCACAGCAAATTCCCACATTGGCATTGTTCAATAAATATTTATTCTTCATCCCAAATCAATCTCCTCTCAACTAGGAGTTGAGTAGAATATTTTATCATGAATTCTCTGTGATTGTTTTTGGTCTATGAGTAATCAGAATTCTTAAGTCTTTCAATGTTGTTTGTCATTATAATGTATCATATAGATTTTATTATATTATTAATTATAGTACATAACATATTTATTTATATTTATATTTATTTATATATTTATTATACATTGTATGTTTATTATATAGATTGCTCTCCTGGTTCTGTTCGTATTATTCCACATCAGTCCACATCAGTTTATACAAGTCTGCCTAGGTTTCTCAGAAACTGTCCCCTTTATCAGTTCTCACAGCACAATATTATTCCATCACATAAGTTGGTCAGTCATTTCCAGATTGATGGGTATTCCCTTAGTTCCCAGTTCTTTGCTATGGCAGAGAGAGCAACTATAACTATTTTTGTACATGTGGGTTCTTTTCGTTTTCCTTTGATCTGTTTGGGATACAGGCTTAATAGTGGTATATTGCTGGGTCAAAGGTTACATATAGTTTAATAACTTTTGGGGCATAGTTCCAAATTGTTTTCCAGAATGGCTAGACCAATTCACATCTCCATCAACAGGCCAGTATCAGGTCTCCATGAGCTAGCTGACTAGGTACTTTGAACAATGACCTTGTAAGGGAATCAGGCTCTTTCAATCCATCCCATAACCAATTTCATTCTGTTCTTTTCAGTGAACATACATTAAGTGTTCACTGTGTGCAGAACACTGTGTTAGGCTCTGAGGGCAGGGGGAGGTTTTAGATGAGACTTAGCTGTCCTGGTCCCCACAAGGGCTTTTCACACCTGGTGGAGTTGTGAGATGATCCAGCCATTTTGGAGGGCGGTGTGGAACTATGCCCAAAGGGCTATAGAAATGTTCATACCCTTTGACCCAGTAATACCACTTCTAGGGTTGTATCCCAAAGAAATCATGCAAGCGGGAAAAGGACCCATATGCACAAGAATATTTATAGCAGCTCTCTTTGTGGTAGCCAAGAATTGGAAAGCAAAGGGATGCCCATCAATTGGGGAGTGGCTGAACAAGCTGTGGTATATGAAGGTGATGGAATACTATTGTGCCATAAGAAATGGGGATGATGCAGACTTCATAACAACCTGGAAAAACCTACACGACATAATGCTGAGTGAGCGGAGCAGAGCCAGGAGAACGTTGTGCACAGCCACAGATATGTGGATTCCGTGAGGACCAACCCTGACATACTGCGCTTCTTTCAGCAACCTAAAGGGGCAAGGACAACTCCAGGGGACTCATGATGGAGAATGCTATCTTCATTCAGAGAAATTTTCGTTCATCATTGACTCAAAATCTGAAACAAATACAGAAGACAGGGCTCTTCTAAGAGGTATCTGGCTCACTGCTCTCCATCTAAGAGTTCCCAGTTGGGCTATGAATTTTCTGTTGGCAAATTCTTTTAAACCATGTAGTGATTGTGTTTTGGGGAATTTTGTTAACCTATAAAAGAGAGGGGGTAGCACAAGTTGGGAGGATTCTGCTGGACCTCTAGGGATGGTTAGGGTTAGGGTTAGGAACTTGGACTTCTGTTCAAAATGATGCTCTGTGACATGAATTGGTCATAGGACAATGGTCATAGTACTGGGGCTGGCCAAGAAGTGTCAAGAGGGGAGTCTGGCTTGGTAGAATCATTTCAGGCAGGCAAACAGTAAAGTTCAGGAAAACCAGCTGAGGGGGCTCCAGGCAGTATTCTGAGCAGATTTTAGCCTGTTTTAGAGTACCATGACTATTGAAAGTTGTAGCTAGAGAGAGGTCAAAGGTCTATAAGTAAATCCTGCCCCTAAGTAAGACAGAGACATATGTTGGGGGTGGCTTCATAAATGGGAGATTTAAAATAACTACTGCTGTCCTGCCCCACTGGCAAAGGTTGATGAAAATCTTTTGGATTGGTAAGACAAACTGGGCTTTGTGATGAATTCTTAGACTGAAAACTAGATTGACGTTCAAGACACTTGATTTTCAGCATTATTCCCCCACTACTCTCCTATATGTGTTACAGTGGGTAGAGTGCTGGACCCGGAGTCATCAACACTCATCTTCCCGAGCTCAAATCTGGCTTCAGACACTTCCCAGCTGGGTGACCCTGGGCGAGTCACTTAATCCTGTTTGCCTCAGTTTCCTCATCTGTCAAATGAGCTGGAGAAGGAAATGGCAAAACCCTCCAGGATCTTTGCCTAGAAAACCCCAAATAGGGTCACAAAGAGTCAGTCATGACCGAACAACAACAATTAGAAAAGCAGAAAAGGAGTATAACCTTTTGTTATGTTAAGGAGTATAACTCCAAATCTTGAGGAAGAAAGAACTATAGAACAAGGAGGACAGTATTCCCCCTTGTTTTATTTATTTATTTTCAGAGGAGGGAAGGCAAGGCAATTGGGGTTAAGTGACTTGCCCAAGGTCACACAGGTAGTAAGTGTGTCAAGTGTCTGAGGTCATATTTGAACTCAGGTCCTCCTGACTCCAGGGCTGGTGCCCTACTCAATGCGCCACCTAGCTGTACCGCCCCCCCCCCCCCCCCATTTTATAGATGAGGAGAATCAGACCCAGAGTTGAGAAGCACCTTGGCCAAGGTTATACAGAAGTAAGATATAGTAGTGGTTGGAGACTTCAACCCTCTTGGCTTCTGCTGGAAATTTCATTCTGTTAAAGGCAATGTTAAAGACTCTGTGTATTGAGTGCTAGAGCTGGAGTTAGAAAGACTAATTTGCAAGAATTCAAATCTGATATCAGATACTTACTAGTTGTTGAGACTCTGGGCAAGTCATTTAATCTCTGTCTTCATCAGTTTTTTCATCTGTAAGATGGGGATAATAATAGTTGTCCCAAGGTTGTTATGAGGATAAAATGAAATAATACTTGTAAATGCTTTTCCAAACCTTAAAACACTATATAAACATTAGTTATTGTCATCATTATCGTCATTATTGTTGTCTGTAAGATACAAAGTTGGCTCTCAGTAGATCTTTTGCATACAAATTTCTCAGCTGAGTGCTCATGCCAGATTACAGATCTCTGGGTGGGGGTACTCAGCACCAGGGACTGGAGAGTTGGCTTAACAACAAAACAGACTTTATCTGATCTCACCTTGAAGGGATGGATACCCTATGCCCCAGAACTAGGATCCGGGGCCTATAGGCCTGGCCCAAAAGGATAAAATCTAAGAACATCAAGAAGCGTAACCTCCCTCTAACCCCAAGCCTCCAGAAAGAGCAACTAGGAAAATCAGCTGTGTTCCTACCCTTCACAGACGAGGAGACTGATGCTCAGCAAAGCTCAGTGACTTGTTTAAGGTCACACAGAATCGCAGGCAAATCTAGGACCAGAACCTTTGTCTTTTGACTCCCCAGTAAGCTAGGTGGAAAGCTTGAGTTCAAATCCAGCCTCAGACACTTACTAGTTGTGTGACCCTGGGCAAGTCACTTAATGCCGTTTGCCTCAGTTTCCTCATCTGTAAAATGAGCTGGAGAAGGCAATGGCAAACCAGTCCGGTGTCTCTGCCAAGAAAACCCCAAATGGGGTCACAGAGAGTCAGATACGACTGAACAGCAACAACATGCTTCATGTAGGTAGGAGCCACATCTTACATCTTTTTGTGTACAACCATCTCCTCCTCCAAACACTTAACATGGCCAGTGTCCTGCACATAATAGGTGCCTAATTAATATTTGGCAATTGATTTAAGAGTCAACCAAAGCATAGCAGAAAGAACTGGTCTTGGAGTCAGAATCAAAAAGTATTTATTAAGCACCTGCTATGGATTTGAACCCTGACTCTGACCTTTACTAGCACTTTGATCCTGGGTAAATCACTTTATTTCTCTGAGTCTCATTTTCCTTGTCTGTAAAATACGGATAATAATACTCCCACCCAGGACTGCTGTGAGGAGGACAGGTGGTAAGGAGCTAGATTATTTAAACTATAAAATGTGATTTGTGACTGATTGGTTCTTGCTCTCAGATCTCCCTTCCCAACATTGTGATTCTGATTCTGTGACTTGGCCTCCAGGCCTGAGCCTGGAATGGAAGTCTAAAGAAGCCACTTTTTATGAATGAAGCTCCTGAAATTCAAAACGGCCAATAAGAAGATGACAGCCCTGAGACAAGCTACTAGATGGACGTTCCCACAAAGAAAAGTGGTCTTTTAAATACCAAATCCCCCTGCCTGCTCACTGCTTACTGAGCCTTAGCTTTTACATCCACACTTGCACGTAAGGGGTCCCTTAATTGTCCTCACTGTCCTCCCCCCACAGTCTACATACCCCTTCTTCCTGAGCCGCCCTCTGTAAAATGATATTTCTATATTTACTTAAACATCTATTTAAGGAGGAATTCTTCATAATTACTCAGCCACAGATAGATGACACTGTTTGGCTATGTTTATTTAGTTTCTATTAGCGATTGGCAAAATGTCCGCGGGGGCTTTAAAAAGCAGATCGAGATGAATGACTTGTTGATCATAAAATAAAATGTGATGAGCTTTTTAGTCCTCGTGGGAAATGGCATGTCAAGGGGACACACATCACCATCGCCTTCTACCATTTCATGATAAAAATACCAAATCCAACAGTTTCTAACTGAGGTGGTTTAAGAAAGCAAGGGTTGTTTTTTTTTTTTTTCCACATTTGGAAAGGACTCAACATGGTTGGATACATGTGTATGTATACATGCATGTACTCCTATACACTTCGTATTTGAACATACATGTTCACAATACACCCTATTGCTACTAATGGGCTGAGTATAAGGATTAAGAAATATAACAAAAGTATTTTCTCTTCAGTGAAAAATTTTAATTGGCACTTAGCTTCCTACCCAACAATAAAACTAAAATAGCAACTTAACTTGAATAAAAATACCATCCCAGGAGCTTCTCTCTTTCCCCACCCCACAAAACTGCAGTTTTTACAGGGCAAGTCCTGTTTTGACCAAACCCTGTGGGACTGACTGAATTCTTCTGTTGGGCTGGAGTTTAGTGGCCAGCAATGGCTATCTCCAAAAAAAAAAAAAAGTGGGTTCTAAAATCTTTTGTGATAGAGATTTTCATAGTGATGGATGGTATCATGGCTATGTAGAAACATGGTTATCATTTTAACTACTTTGAAGGTTCCTTAAGAAGAGAGACCAGGTTGTCAAAGTAATTCATTGTGGAATTTATAACAAAGGAGGGAAGAACCAAGAAGATCCCAGTCTGATCTCTTTATTTTACGAGTTTCCTGGTGGTTAAATGACTTGCCCAAGGCCATGCAAGTCATGAATGGTAGAGCTAGAATTCAAAGCCAAGTTCTCAGGCGCTGAATCCAGAGCTTTTTCTACTTTTACTGTTTTCTTATTTGTCCACCCTCCATTTCCACTCCTTCTTCCCTGGGTTACATAGGGGCTTAGAGTCACAGAGGAAGGGGCAGGGATCCTCTTTTCCAAATCCTATCTATCCTCAGACCCTGAACTCTAATCTGGCCCTCCACTTTCAACCACAACCTCCATATTTATGGGCTATATCAGAGTTAAATGTAATTTGTTGTTCTTTTTCAGTCATGTCTGACTCTGTGACCCTATTTATGGTTTTCTTGGTAAAGATACTGGAGTTGTTTGCCATTTCCTTCTCCAGTTCATTTTACAGATAAGGAAATTGAGGCAAACAGAGTTAAGTGACTTGACCAGGGTCACCCAGTTAGGAAATGTCTGAATCCAGATTTGAGCTCAGGAAGATGAGTGGTGCTGACTCCAAGCCCTGCACTCAACTGGGCCATTTAGCTGCCCATCACTTACGTAAAGCTCTGTCCCATTCATTTTCCAGCATTCTCAATCTCTCCCTCTTACCTGCCTCCTTCTATTTGGCCCAGCAATTGGTTCTGGTTTCATATGTCTTAAAAGAATTTTCCCAGGACTTTACTCTTCAAACTGTCATCTCTCTCTCTCTCTCCTTCTCTCTCCCCCTCTCCTCTCCCTCCCCTCCTCTGCTCAATAAACTCCAGTGCTCCCGATTACCTTCAGGATCAAATATAAAATTCTCTGTTTGGCTTTTAAAGCCTTTCGTAACCTGTTCCTTTCCTACCTTTCCAGTCTTCTCGTACTTTATGCCTTCCACATACTGTCTGATCCATCAGTGCTGGCCTGCTTTGATGTTTCTTGCAAAAGACATCCCATCTTCTGACTTCAGCATTTTCTCTGTCTGTCCTCCAGACCTGGAACTCTGTCCCTAGTTTTTTTTCTGCCTCCTAGCTTCTCTGGCACCCTCAATTCTCAGTTTAATTCTCCATCTTTTTCGAGAAGGCTTTCCCAGTCCTCTTTAATCTTAATGCCTTCCTTCCATTTCTTTTCTCCAATTTATCTTATATTTATATCTTGTTTATACATAATTGTTTGCATGTTGCCTCATCTTTTAGAGTGGAAGCTTCTTGAAAGTAGAAACTTTTTTTTTGCCTTTCTTTGTCACATAGTGGGTGCTCGCTAGATGCTAGCTGACTGACTTTAGTGATTTCCCTGTCACTGAATAATAGCCTCTCTTTCAAACCTCACCCTCCTTGACCTTTCTGCTCATTTTATGCCATTAAGTGCCCTCTCTTTCTCCACACTCTCTCCTCCTTTAGCTTCAGACACCTTGCATTCTCAGTTATACCTTTCTGCACCTTCTCTGTTTTCCTCATTCTCTTCCTTTTCTTTAAACAAGAGTGTCCCCTACGGCAAGTCCTCTGACCATGGATGCCTCATTGGAGTGTAGAGGTGACCCTGCCTTCTCAAAGAGTACAAGCTCTGGCAGGTTCCATCTGGAAAGACTTTGTGTATTGGCCAGTGTGCCCTCTGAGGATCAGGTCTGCTAAGTGAAAATTGGAGAAGCATCTCACCAAGTTCGCCTGGGGATTGATGAATTTTTCAGCCCTAGCAACCCTCAAAGACTATCTGTTGAAATTACAGAGAGCTTTCAATCTGCCTTCATAAATGCAGTACTCACACAGATAAAGCTAATGGTCATTTAAATGTTGGACTCTACAAGTTCCTCTAAGGCTCATCCTTCCCCCTATTTTCCTCTTTCCCCAAATTCTCTTTGTTGGAGATCTCATCCATTCTTGGGGCTTCCATGATCACTTCAATGCATGTGACCCTCAAACTTATATCTCTACCTCCTGAGTTCCAGGCCCTCTGTTCCACCTAGAACAACACCCCCCCCCATACCTTCTGACTCTCCCTAGTTTCTCTATTTCTGTGGATGGTATCACCCACTTCCCTGTTACCGGACTCAAAACCTCAGCTGCCTCTGGCTCTTCCTTGTCCCTCAGCCCACCCGCAATTCAATCACTTGTTAAGTACTACCCATTTTACTTCCGTGGCGGTTCTTGCATCCAACCTCTCCTTTTCATTTCCATTTCTATCACCCTTGTTTAGGCTCCCATAACCTCTCCTTTACACTACTGGAATAGCCTCTTAATTGGTCTCCCTGCTTCCAGGTTCTACTCTCACCAACCCATCCTTCATACCACACTCTAAGGACTCTTCCCAGAGCACCACTCTGAATGTATCATGTCACTACCCAGAAGTGTTCAGTGTCCCTACGGCCAAATGAATTTAGGTGTGAATTCCTGATCCTGACATTCAAGGGCTTCCACAATCTGTCTTCAATGTACTTTTATAGCTTTTTTTTTCATACTACTTCACATAGTTGACCTTTTAAACAAACCAGATCAGAGAGCAGTAGACAAGGATTCAGAAGACCTGGAATCAAATCCCAATTCTGCCACTTACTATATGACCTTGGACAAGTTACTTCTCATCTCTAGGCCTCAGTTTCCTCATCTGTAAAAGGAAGATGTTGACCTAGATGACCTCTGAGGTCCCTTTCAGCTCTCACCTTCTGTGATGCTCTGATTCTCCAATTCTGTCTTCTGTTCTTACCTTGTTTCCTCCCATCTCTGTCTCTTTGCCACATTGTCCCTCTGTGCTAGAACTGGGTTCCCCTATTACATTGGTTGGAATCTTATGATTCATTCAAGACCCAAATTAAGTGCTGCTTGTTCCTCAGAGGTCTTCTTTCTCTGATCCTGATAGCTAGATGTTATCTCTCCCTCCTCAAAAATTGAATAGCATTTGCCCCCTGGATTTCTCCTTTCCACTTATCAAACCTCTGCTGTGTCTTATAGGCATTTATGTACTTGGCCTACTAGATTGTAAACTTGTGGAGGGCAGGTACTGGATCTAATTTTGCCTTTATATCCTGAGTCCAACTTTTGCCTTGGAAATGGTAGGTGGTGCATAAATGTTTTGTTTAACTGAATCACTTGAAATATTTCTGATGCTTTTTTTTTTTACATTGTTGTTACTTCTCAATGATTCCTGCCTCCTCCTCCCAAAAGAACCTCCCTTTGTGATGAAGAAGCACAATTAAGTCAAACAAACCAATATATTGACAGAGGCTCACCATATATGCCTCCTTCAGCACTTCTTTTTTGAGCGATGGGAGGCAGCGGTCTTCTGCTGCCTCCCATCCTGCAAGACTTTCCTATAGTCACTAACTGAATTAAGGGAGGCCATCTCCAGTCATTCTCATCTATATCTGGCCACTGGACCCAGATGGTTCTGGAGAAGAAAGTGAGACTGAAACCATCACTGCCCACTGCTTTGAGCAGAGGGCAAAGTCTTTCCATGTTGTATTGTATCATATGGGAAAAAAAGACCCTGGCCTTGCTCTGCCTGAAAAGCAATGTGTTTTCTATAGTGGCATTTGACTAAATGGGAAAACTCTTTGGAGAAGGCAAAGGCATTCATTCAAAGCCGATTTTACCGTAGGAAGAGCAGATTGCAGCTGTTGTGACGTGATGGATGGCAAAATATCTCTTAGTAGAGGGACTTTCCTCACTGGGAATTCCCTTTACAAATGGAATCACAGATCTAGCCCCACTTCCCACCCCCAACCTCTACATTCCTAAAGGACTGGGACATAGGTCAGATCATTTTCTTTGGTCATATTGAGGTTTTTAAAAAAAATTGTTATGAACTATCAAGAAATGTGAACTTTTCTATGTACAAAGAAGACCAGAAATAGGGATTGTACATGAAAGTACGAACCTATTATATTCAGCTTTAAAAAAGACATTAATTATGCATTTATGTCTGTATAATCTAAATTATTTCCGTATTTATATCTATACAGTTTATATGCTAGTATGTGTATATGTATATATATGCACACATCTATACGTACATGTATATGTGCATGTATGTATGCACACACATACACATCAACGCGGTGGTACCAAGATTGTCTGTTTCCCCTTCTGAACTTTCTTCTATTTTTAAAATGTTTCATTGTTGTTGTTATTTTTAAGTTTCAATGTTTAAATAATGTTTCATTCTTTCTTAAAAGATAACTTTTGATGGGGACATAAAGGAGTCAGGAAGGTTCTGGAACATGGGGCGGGCTGGGGGAAGAGTGACCTCAGGGAATGGAAGCCTGGGGGTGGCCCAGCTATGGGGAAAGGCATTGGAATGGAAGTCAGGAAACCCTGGTTCCAACCTCAGATTAGCCACTCACTGGCTGTGTGACCATAAGCAAGGCTCTTTATCTTCTTCATCTCAGCTTCCTCTCCAGCAAAACAAAGGAGTTGGCCTAGTTCTCTAAAGTCTCTTTCACGTCTGAGACTGGAGGGTTCTTTGAAGGGTGACTGGCAGCACAGTCTGAACACGTGGTCTGGAAGCTGGAAAGAGAGCCCGGAAGGAGAGAAGAACCCTGAAGGCACCCTTGGCTGTGGTCCCTTTTGCCCAGTTTGCTAGGTTTTCCTGCTACCATCATTTCTTACAGGGATGTATGGCCCTAGACCTTTAGATCACCTTTGGACTGACTGTTGTCACTGAAGATACTACCTGTCCTCTGAGGTGGGAGTCTTGCTTTCTTCCCCTCCTCTTAAGGAAAAAGAAGCTGCGTGGGCATTGTACTCCATGCCACAAGTCAGTTTGATTCCCTGAGGTAGCAATGAATATTTGGTTGGTAGCTGGTAGATAAGATGGGGGAATCTAGGAGAGATAAACACAATTCCTGCAAGACTTTCCTATAGTCACTAACTGAATTAAGGGAGGCCATCTCCAGTCATTCTCATCTATATCTGGCCACTGGACCCAGATGGTTCTGGAGAAGAAAGTGAGACTGGTGACTTTGCACAGCCTGCCTCACTCAAATCCAATTCCCTTGCAAGTCAAGACATCACCTTCCTGATGTCATGGTCTTCTTTGAGAAGGAAGGACAAAACAACCACAACCACAACTGAATTAAGGGAAGCTGGTGAGAAGATGATGTGTCCTATACAGTGGCGTCTCTCTCCCTGACCTCCACCCAGCAGTGACTGGATAAATTGCTCCCCATCTCATATAATTGCACAGCAGACCCACTGTTACTGCTACTCACATTGCTATAGGTCCCATTTTGGCTGTGTAACTGATAGGGCGCTAGACCTGGAGTCAGGAAAATCTGGGTTCAAATCCTGCCTCAGAATCTTATTGTGTGATCCCAAGCAAGTCACTTGGCCTCTCCTGGCCTGTAAAAGGACTGGCAGTAGACTCCATGGCCTTCTAGCTCTAAATTGATATCTTACATCAGCTCCTCCTCACTTCACATCTGCCTCTATTCCTAGCCAGCTCTAGGGCCATGATGTTCTCTCTTCTCCTGGGGCCACATGGTTCCTACCTGGATCTGTGTCTATCTAACCTGTTTCATTCTGGCTGTCTCCTTTCCCTGGCCTTTTAAAGGCCTCTTCCAAAAATAGCCCAAGGGGTTTGAAATGGCTTTAATAAATCCTTCATCCTCTGGTATCATGGGCTAACCAATACCCGGGTCGAAGAGAGCTCAGAGACTCTCAAGGGGGTATCCCCAGAGCCCCACAACGTGTGGGGTCCATGAGAATATTTACCCCCTAGTAGAGGGGTGTATCTTTTAGGCTATAACCAAGTCCCCAGATCACCAAGTCATTCTTTAATCTTTTTTACCTTGTTTTGTAAATAAGATGCTAACCTAAACCAAGCTCTTCCCAGGCAGAGCTCTGGAATCCGGCTCAGGAGATTCCTCGCTCCCTTCTTTCTCCTGTCTCATTTCTTTCTAGGCCTCATTCTTGTCAGCGGTCCTCAGGCACCCGACTTAGCACTGTTGGGGGACCCTTGGGACTAACAAGGTGCCTGGGCTCTGACCTAGGTACTTTTTGAAGGTCTTTGCTGGCCAATAATTTTAGAATCTGGAGGCCAGACCTTTCCTTGCTAAGCAACCATTGAAACAAACAGTTCATTCTAGGGCTTTCCTCTTTTAAGTTGTCTCTGTTGTTTTGGGTGGGGAGATGTGTATACAGATAAGCACAGCAAGATTATGACATCACAACAATTAAAAAAAACCCTCCATACCTTATGCTCCCTGTCTCTCCCACAACCCAATGTCCAAATTAAGTTGAGAACAATTTCTATTCCCACCAACTCTAGGGCCCTATTTGAATGTTCCTTCCCCCAACTCCCTTCCCCCCCTACCCCCTTCCCCATTCAGACACTGCTTTCAGTGAGCATACCTACTCTTACCAGGGGCTTAGAAATCTTTTTGTTATACAGAATTTCCTTTATAAAGGTATTTGTTATGGTGGAATTTGAGCAACACAACTCTCCCTATCAGGGAGCATTTTCTTCTGTAGTTAAAAGCCATACTTTTGTGCTTGCCATGTTCCTTGACACTTATAAATATTTGGAAAGTGAGGGACCCTTGAAACCCTCATGAGATTCTGGAGTTGACACTTTTCAAACTTAACCAAACTGTGATTTATTCCCTTGTATATAGTGCCCTGTCTGATACTGTGTTTGCCTTCAAACTCTGGTTGCTGGGCAACCATCTATCCTATAGGAATTCACAATCATTCTTCTAGTGCCAGACTCACGATTGAATTTCAGACCCAGAGTGCTTAGTAATGTACATGTAGTGTTACCATCGTCGGCATTCACCAAAATAGACAGAAGTACACAGTCAAAAGTAGCAAGGGAATTGATATCCACATTTGATCTTATTTCCCTAAAATAGCGCCCACCCCTGTTTACAGGGTTGCTCAGAGAGAGGAAGGATGGAAGCCAAGTGCTCACATCCCTCTGCTTCCCAGAATGGTGCTTCCCTTCTCTGTCCATCACCTGAGACATTCTTGGTGATGGTGACATCAGAATGATGTAATACCCGTTGCCTGAGGGTGGGGTGAGGAGGGAGGACTTGTCATAGTCTTGGAATTTTAGGCAGGAGGGGTTCCTGGTGCCAGGAAGTACAAGGCCAAGTTCAGGTGCCTCTGAGAGTTGGATTCAGAATTGCTGGGATCAGGGAGGCTGGCTGGACTTGGGGACGTTGGAAATGAGTGACTCAGATATTCCAACCCACACACATTTTTACCAGATACCATTGCTAATAAAGGCCCTTTCCCTCCCTGCTCAGTCATTCATTCATAAGCACCTACTGTGTTCAAAGCACTGTCCTAAGCATCATGAGAAATACAAGGGAGAGAAAATGCTCCCCACAGTCAGTCAAGACTTGCCTCTCCACTGTAGCCTTCTCTGATGAATTCACCTTCTCCGGGTATCAGCGTCCATTTAAACTTCTAGCACAACTTCTTAATTCCCCACTTGGTTGTTCTTTTGGTTTATAGAGATTCTGATCAGAGGCAACCCCTCCTACCAGTTGGGTTCACTTTGTACCTGGTTTTTGGTCCCTACCTTCCCTTTGGGTCTTAAGTCATCTTCACAATTAGCCCTAGATTTTTGTTTTTAACATCTGACATGTGTCCAACTCTTGTGGCACAAGAGATAGAAAAAAATTATCCCTGTTCACAAGGAGCAGAATCTCTGCTTGAAGAGGTATGAAAATTAAATAACTAGAAGACAGTGTCTGATTGAGGAATAAACTGTAGGGCACTCACCATAAGTGTTACAGAAATTAAATCATCATCATCATCTTCCTCTCCTTAAAGCCCAATCCATTGGCCAAGTTGTGAGGAGGTAGGGTTGGACAATAGCGGAGTGAGATAGTTTCATCCAAGATGAATGTGTAGTGGGGACTGTGAATGCCTTGAGACAGCTATGGTAGCTTAAAGGCTTGGCAGAAAGCCAGGGAAGGTGACCAGGTGGCTCTGATAATTCTACTGATTGGGTTAGCACTCCCATCCAATAGCTAAGATATAGAGAGGATTGGTCGGGTTGCAGGCTGACCCTATTTTGAAACCATTACAATGACCACCAGCTTGGCCTTGAGGAGAGTGGAGTGAATGGTGCTTCTTTGTATTGCGGTACCACAAGAAGGCAAAATACATTAGAACAAATCAGAAAGGCTAGTACCATATCTGCTGAAAGTGTTTCAGTGCAATTAAGACTGACTATTAAGTTGAGCAGACAACAAGGGTATGTGAAATGGACCAAAGGCATGACTACTTTCATTGTGCACCAATATTGTATCACAACAAAATAAGAAACATTTCTTGCCACAAGAGTTGGGCACGTGTCAGATGTTAAAAAAAAAAAAAGCTAGAGCTGATTGTGAAGAGGACTAAAAGGCAAGGGCTTCATACTACTTTTTGTCAGTAGTACCCCTACCTCCCGGTCATACAACAATATATATATTCCCAACACTCAGTATAGGCTTGCAGGTTCCCCACCCCTCAGTAGGGCAATGATTTAAAAACAACAAAACAAAACAAAAGCTTCATCCCTAAACCAGGATTAGACAAAATCAGAGATCAAGCTAAGGAAATCCAAAGAGGAAAAAGTTGAAGACCTGAGTTGAAACTGAAGTCAAAGACAATCTTTACATCATACAAACTCCAAAAATTATACCTAATAACAAAATGGATGACAAAATAGCACCAATATTCCCAAATAACTTTAAAAAGCAGAAGTATTTTTGAGTAGAATTCAAAAAGCCCTTTTTGAGTTTAGTACTAATGATTTCAATTGGGAAAATTCTCCAATGAGTCAATACAAAGATGGTTAGCAAACATTTAGGTAGGAAAGGGGTCAAAACTAAGAGCCAGCGTGACTTCATCAAGAGCAGGTCATGCCAGAGGAACCTCATTTCCTCTTTTTGATGGGACCACTAAATGAGTAGATGAAGAGACTACTGTGGATATAGTTTACTTAGGTTTTAGCAAAGCTTTTGACCAAATACCTCATACTATTATTGTGAAGAAAGTAGAAAGATATAGATTAGGCAATCCAACAATAAGTTGGATTCAGAATTAGTCAGATGGCAGGACTCAAAGAATAGTTGGTGAATTATACACAAAAAAGTACTAAGCAGTGCATGCCCTCTGACGCAGAAATACCACTACTAGATCTGTACCCCGAAAGAGATCTAAGAAATAGGAAAAGATCCTATATATAAAAAAATATTTATAGTAGCTCTTTTCATGGTAGCAAGGAATTGGAAACTGAGGGGACGCCCATCAGTTGGGGAATGGCTAAACAAATTGTGGTATGTGAACGTGGAATACTATTATACTGTAAGATATAGAGAAATGGTTTCAGAGAAATTTGGGAAGAAGTATGAACAGATGCAGAGGGAAGTGAGTAGAAAATCAGAAGAACAACATATGCAATAACAAGACAACGAACTTCAGAAAATTTAAGAACTTTGATCTGTGCAATGACTAACCCCTAGTAGAGCATTTTTATCTCTTGAAAGAAAAAGGATAGATTCAAAGAACAGGAGGAAACATACAGTTTTGAAATATGACCAGAATTGGAAATCTGTTTTTGCACAGATAAATACTTGTTGACTTAATTGATTTGTTTGCACATGTTTATTTAAAGCATTTTGTTTTTCTTTTTCCCATGGATGGGAAGGAAGAAAGGACAGAGAGAAAACAAATGCTTGTTAAGTGAATCAAATCAAAGCCTTTTAAAATGTGAAGAGTTTAAGACTATGCTTTTAAAGGAATCAGGGGTGCTTTGCCTGGAAAAGAAGTTTTCTGCTTGGCCCTGGAGGGCAGAAGCAAAGGGAGGAAGTTACAGGAAGTCAGATTTTAGCTTCATATTAAAAAAAACCTTCTCAATCACTACAGCCATTCAAAAATGGCATGGGCTACTTAAGGAGAGAGTGGGTTCCCCTTTCCTTAAACCTCACTTGAAAGCTGGATGATGTCGTTAGGGATGATGTTGAGGGGATTCTTCCTCAGGTGCAGGTCAGAGTCGATGGCCTCTGGCATCACATATGGTTCATGGTTCCTAGATTGCTCTGTGCAGTGTTTTGGTTAAGATATGGTCTATTGAAGAAAACCACCTGTGAAAGCCTGCTGTTCTTCTTTAAAAAAAAAAAAATAGAAACATCCTCAGCTTCCATTTTCTAAATGAGTGCACTCATTTCCATTTTCCTCTAGTCCAGAAGAGTCTGGCAAGGAAGTTCCAGTCCACCTCACCACCCATTCCCATTCAGGTTCCTGCCTGCAAACTGAAGGAAATACTGGGTCACCTTGGTAGCTGTGATCTCTGCTCTTTGGGTCATCATTCTGCCCTCTGGCTGCAGTTCTCTTAGTGGTACTAGAGAGTCTAGCAGGGGTGGAGAACCTGCAGAGGGTGAAGCTTGGATTCAGTCAAACGGCTGCCACATGTGGCTTCCGGACCACAGGTTCTCCACCCTATGGTCTCTCTTTTACTCTGCTGCCTGACCTCAGCAAGCAGGCATCCTGTCCAGAAATCCACCCGGGCCTGTCCTCCACTCGCCCTCTGCCCTCAGCCCTCAGCAGGTCAAGACTCTTCAGGAGTCATGTCTAGTCTTCTCCATGTAGCTCCCTCTAGGTTCACTCTACTTCCTTTTCCTCTTCCCTAGGACTTGTGTCTCCTTCTAATGATGAAATATTTCCTATGCCCAGGAAGCAGCCCCCTGGAAAATGAAGTTCTGCCCAAGTGGGCTTATATATCTGTTGCAAAGCCTGTTTCTAAGTCTTGGCTTGCTATCATTTGACACTGTCTTTAAAAAGCCATTAAGCCGCTTAAAAAAATATGTTTTTGGACTTTTTTCCCCTAGGTATGGAAACAGTAGTTTAAATTTACGTTGAAAGGGGAATGTCAAGCAACAACAGAATCCAATAACTTATTGCTACAAGTACAATCCATAGAGAGGTTCATATTCAAGCCTCATTGGGACCTGATTTCTTTGTAAGGCTGCTAATTATCCAGTTCACATTTCATTTCCCCTGACCACAGTGGGAACAGCACCAAGTGGCCTCTTTCTTTTGGGTGGTCTCTCTTTGTCTCTGTCTCTGTTTCTCTCTCCCTCTTCCTCTCCTTTTTCTTTCCATCTCTCCCTCTTTCTCACTCCTCTTTTTCTTTCTCTTTCCTTCTTTCTCCTCTCTTTCTCTTTCCTTCTCTTTTTCTCTCCCCTTCCTCTCTTTACCTCTTTTCTTTCCCTCTCTCTTTCTCCCTCTCTATCTCTCTTCTCTTTTTCTTTCTTTCTTTTTATCTCTCTCTCTCCCTATTTCTCTCTGCTTTTTCCTTCTCCTCCTCTTTTTCTTTCTCTATTTTTCTGTCCCTCTACTTCCCTCTCTCTTTTTCTTTCTCTTTCCCTTTTTTTCTGTCTTCCTTTTTCTTTTCTTTCTTTCCCTTTATTTTCATTATTTATTTCTCTTTCCCTCTTTTTTTCTCTCCCTCCTCTCTTTCTCTTTCCCTGTCCTCTCTCCCTCCACTTTTTCTTTTCTGCTCTCTCTCTCTCTCTTTCTCTCCCCCCCCCCCTTTTTCTCTCTTTCTCTCTGCTTCTGCTGTAGAAACTGCCACCTAGCTGTTCATGTCCCCAGGATGGGGAAGATAACAGCTGCCTTCCTGGGTTTTTTTTTTTAACCACTTCATGGCCACCATCCTAGTGGAAAGAGACTATGCAGAACTGAGCACCGTTTCCAATTTTTTGCTCATTTCATGGGCTGCCGTAGCCAATGGATTCATTCCCAAATGAATGATTTGTTGGTGAGAGGCTTCCGGTACTAAGCTAGTTTTTAGAGAACAGATGTAGTCTTCAGTCACTGTGTCCGTGTTGGAAGTCTGTCTTACTCAGTAGAACTTGTTAGAGCTTGGGTTCCACTGGCATAGCTTCTGAGACCTCAGGGTTGCCTCCATGGCACAATGAGACATCAGAATTAGATTCAGACCAGCAAAATGCAGTGGATAAATGCCAAGGATTGTCATTCACAAAAAAGAAGAAATGGGGAAAGACCAGAATGGAAGGAGAGAGAGTTTGCTTGGACTTCCTGAACTTGAACTCTCCAAATAATTCAGTTATTCCAGAGCCATGAAGTGTTATTGTTAGTAATTAAAACTCCATTGTACAGATTCCACCCAAAGAGGTGCAGTGGGGTGGGTTTAGGGGCAGTCTGTGCAGCTGCAGTTTCAGTGGAGCTTGTGGGTCAGTTCCTTCAGGGGCTCACTAATCAGCCAAATTGCATAAGGTCCATGGTGACCTCTAGCAGCCCTTGGGAGCTTCTGCTCCCAATAACCAGACCAAAGTTTATTTGACCCTTTACACAGATGCTGAGACTCCTCTAGCTTAACCCAGGATAACCTCTCCCTTTCCTCTTCTCCCCAGGCAGAGGATGGAGCCTTAACCCAGTCTCTCAAGCAGCTGCAGTCCATGATACACCTGGCAACTTAGAGACATAGAATTGGAAAGAGGGAACAAATCTGTTCTTCCTGCCATGATGTGGCTATCACTCTGTCCCTCACTAACTTACTCCCATCACCATATATGTAAACACAAGACACAGATACACATGTACCACATATATACACATCACCCTCCATGCCATCACACTCCCTCAGCACATAATAGCCACACATACCTACAAAACCTACATATACACCACTTGCTACACACACAGATGCAGGGAACTCTATACACACACACACACAGAATCAGCCCTCTTCTCTTCTCTTTCTATCCCTGTCCCTCTCCTGAAGGATGGCAAAGAGCGCCAGCAGTCAGAGCCATGCCCAAAAATATTTTGTCCAGTGTCCCAGTGGCTTCAGGCCCTGGTGGAGAAAGGAACTGAGCTCCGAATGCCTCCTCAAGCTCCTCCCACCTTGGGCACCTCCAGCACTCACCCTCTCTGTACTAAAACAGACCGTGAGGTCTTGCAGCCAATTCTGCTGGTGCCCGGCAGAGTACAGGAAGTCAGCGAGGAGGCTTCTGTGCTGCACCGATTGCCTCAAATTGATTACCTACTCATTTAAAATCTAAAATTGTCTATATTAGAAGATACCTGAGGCCTAGTGGGGAAAGCTTGGCACTGGGAGACAGGAGATGAAGATTCCAATCGCACTTTGGGTATTTGCTGTATGATTCTGGGTGTCTGCACGGGGCCTGCAATCCTCCCAAGTTCAGCCTGAACCTGATTAAAATGGAATTGGGAAATCTTTAATAAAACACAATAAAACCTAGATAACGTTACATATAAAAAACTAAGTCAATTGGTATCCACCGGGATCCTTCTGCATCCATTAGAGGCTCCCATTTCTATTAGAGTTCCACACCACTGACTTTAACCCTCACAGCCTTACTTTCCTCATTTGTAAAATGAGAAGGGGTTGGATGAAGCAACCTCTAAAATGCCTTCTGGCTCTAAATCTCTTCTAAAGTTCCCAACTCTGGGCTTTCTAAATGCCTATGGTCTCCATCTCTTCTCAATCTCAGATACCCACAAGATTGGTCATCCCTCACAATTCATCGTGACCTGAAAACGTTTCACCTCTAAGCTTCTAAATTATTAAATGTTCTCCACTGATCTCCGGTCCCCCTACTTCCCCCGTAATCTTACTCTCTATCACTATTACTGGCCTACACCTTGGCCTTGACTCCTTTGAGCCATCCCTGTTTTCCCAGTCCATCATACCACCTCCCGCAGCCTTTACTTTACTTCCTTCCAGTCATTGACCCTGTTCTTCATTCTTTTTTTTTTCATTTTAAACAGTTTACTTTAAAAAAAAAAACCTATATAATAAATACTACACATTGTTTTCAAAGTGACCCAGCTTTTCTGTGTTTCCTCCTAAGTTTTCTTTTGTTCTCTGTCATGCACTTTCTTCTTTTTATTTATTTATTTAGTTACTTAGTTTCCAACATTCACTTTTACAAGATTTTAATTTCCAATTTTTTTTCCTTCCTCCCTCCCCTCCCCCATCCCCAAGATGGCAAGCAATCTATAGAGGCTATACATGTACCATTATATGAAACATAGTTCCACATTAGTCTTGTTGTGAAAGAAGAATGAGAACAAAAGAGAAAAACCACGAGAAAGAAAAAACAAAACAAAAAAGAGATAATAGTCTAATTCGATCTGCATTTAGACTCCATAGTTCTTTTTCTGGGTTGGGATAGCATTTTCCATCATGTCTCTTTTGGAATTGTCTCAGATTATTGCATTGCTGAGAAGAACTAAGTTTATCAAAGCTGATCATCACACACTGTGGCTGTTACTGTGCACAATGCTCTCCCGGTTCTGCTCACTTCACTCAGCATCAGCTTACATAAGTCTTTCCAGGCTTTTCTGAAATCCGCCTGCTCATCGTTTAGTATTCCATTACATTCATATACCACAACTTGTTCAGTCATTCCCCAACTAATGGGCATCCCTTCAATTTCCAATTCTTTTCCCCATTAATTCTTTTATTCCTAGACCTTCATCTCCTCTATCCTTCTTATTTCACAATTGAGTAGCATTCACCATCTTCCTAGGGCCAAGAATGGCCCATTAGAATGTCAGCTCCCTGAGGGCAGACCCAGTGACTTTTTTTTTTTTGGCCTTTCCTGGTACCGCTGGTGTTCACAGTAAGCATTTAATAGATGCTTATTGAGTGACTGATTAGTAATTTGGGAGTTTGGCTTGTTTGCTTTATTGTAGTCATCCTGGGTCTTCCTACTTCACTTTGGAAAGTGTTTTTAATGCATATTAATGCTAGTTATTCTTATTATTCTTATAAAGGATGGACCAGTTCACAGTTCCACCAAACCACTGAAAGTTTTTAAGCCTAAGAGAGGAGCAACAAGGTCAGGCCTGTGTCTCAGAGAGATGCTTTTGCAGCTGTTCAAAGGATGGTTTGGAGAAGGACAGACTGGAAGAAGGGAGACCCAATTAGGAGGCTATTACTGTAGCTCAGGCAAGGGCCTGAAATAGGAGGTGGCTGTGTGAATGGAGAAGAGGAGCCTGATGCAAGAGATGTCTTTTAGTAGGATGGACAGGATTTGGCAACTGAATGGAGATGGGGGAGGGAAGGTTCTGAGTGAAGCCATGAAGCAGCTGCATGGCCTTGATTAAGTCACATCCCTGCTTTTAGCATCTTTGTTAAATGGAGTCTTTCTGTGAATCTCTGATGAGGTTCCGCTCCACCCTTTACCATTTCTGGATATTAGTGCAGCATGAAGGCAGGAAATCTGTTATCCTTTGTACTTGTCGTTTAGAAGGATCATATATTTAGAACTGGGAAGATCCTTACAATCAGCTAGGTGGTGAAGTGGATAGAGCCTGGGGCCTGCAGGCAGGGAAGGCCTGAGTTCAAATCTGATCTCATACACCTACTAGCTGTGTGACCCTGTGCAAGTCACTTAACCTCTCACCTGCCTCAGTTTCCCCTATTGTAAAATAGGGATCATAATAGCACCTACCTCACAGGATTGTTATGAGAAACAAATGAGATAATATTGTAAAGCATTTAGCAAATACCTGGCACATAGTAGGTACTTTAAAATGCTTCTTCTTCCTCCTTCCTTAGAGGTCAACTAGTCCACTCTTTCATTTTATTGAGTTTTTCTTACTGATGAGGAATCTGATGCTCAGTGAAGTTAAGGGCCCTGTCCAAGGGGCCACATTGGTAGTAAATGACTGAGCCAGCATTCAAATCTTGATCCTCTGAGATTCCAAATCCAGCTTTCTTTCCAAGGTGCTGTTTTCCAGTCATAGAATCAGGCACACCATCCTTCCTAGCCATTAATGTCCTTGGTACTATATTATAATGTTGCTCTAGGAGAGGCAGGGTGGCATAGCAGATTGAGCAGTTAGAAAGACTTAGGTTCAAATCCCACCTCTGATGTTTACTTGCTTTGCCAATGTGGGCAAATCACTTAATTCCTCTTGACTCTTAATTTATTCATTTGTTTTAAAAAAAATAGATGGTAGTGATAGTAATGGCATCTACCTCACAAGTTTATTTCATGAACTGAATGAGATAATATATGCAAAGCACTTTTCAAACCTTAAAGAAATATATAAATATGACATATTATTACAGAACTCAACAGAATCATAGAATTTGAAATCCAGAAGGGATTTAAGCAGTAAGCTGGTCTAACCAGACCCCAAAGGAATCCTTAGCTTATTGAATCCTTACCTAAGGAATGTACCTAACAATTGGCCATCATCCAATCTCTGCTTGAAGATGGCCAATGATGGGGAAGCCCCCTCCTCAGGAGGCAGCCCGTTCCCCTTTTTGACAGCTCTAATCATTAAGAAGCTTTTCCCTACGACAAGCTTAAAGCCTTTTTGTACACAAATCCTCACTGATAATATGTTGAGGGGTATTCATTCAACATTAATTCAAGAAATCTATCATGTGCTAATAAAGTAGAGGAAGGGGCAATAACATGGAGTGAAAAGAATCTGCAGCCCTGGATTTGAGTCCTGGTGCCCATCCTGCGTGACCTTGGGTGAGTCAATCCCTTCTTAGGATTATAAACATAGAGCTGGAAAGAGCCTGAGAGGTCTTCTAGTTCAACCCCTTCATTTTACACATGTAGCAATTGAGGCCTAAAGAGGTCAATGTCTGATATCACATGTATACACTGCTGCAGCCTCAGTTGCCTTATCTGTAAAATAGGACTAAAAGTTATAGCATAATCTACTCAACGGTGAGGAAAGTCCTATGTCAATTTTAGAGGACTATAGAAATGTTTTTATTCCAGTGCTTGGCCTCCTAGGGAAAGACAATAAGAGGCTTTTGGGTATGGACAATGGTCTCCAGCTCAGTCTTCTCGGTCCTCTGACCCCATCTTTGCCCAGGGACCATAAAGTGCTGACATTTCCTCTTCCTTACCCATTCCTACCTTTTCTACCTAAGGCTGTGATTAACAAGAAGGAGAATTCTCATATTCCTGGTCCACTCCCTCCCCTCCCCTTCACCACCCCCCCAGCCCCCTTTTGGAATTTCTCTGCCTCTGGTCTGCCTCTAACCAGACAGACTCAAATGGAAATGCACAGATATCAGGTTCTTGCATATATCCCTATCTCTCCACCTTAAGGAGAGTCTAAAGGGACCACAACTCAAGTATTTATCTGGGAAATTGTCTGCACTTTAGATGAATACACAGAGGTAGCCGACATTCTTGCTACCCAGACCATCTCACCAGATCATTCTGAGTGTGAAGTGAGTGATGTTGAAAGTGCTTTGTAAGAACCAGCAGGGCTCCACAGAAAAGAGAAGATATCCCCATGCCACTCTTTTGCAGAGGTGAGGGGTTGCACATGTTTTCAGATATGTTTTCTGTATTGATCAAATTTGCTGATTTTTTCTCTTCAAAAATGTTATTTATTATATGGGATGGTTCTTTGAGAGGGTAGGGGGAAATACTGGGAGAAATTTTGGTGATATATTAAAAAAAGACATCAATAAAAACTTATTTTTCAAAAAAGAAGGTCCTTTGTAAAGGCACCATCTAAATATCACCACTTATTATAAATTATGTGAGAGGAAAAATCACCGTGAAGAAGGGGCCCTCCTTTGTTGTCACTGCTAGCAACAGCTGCTGACTAACTGCCACTGACAGGCAGATAAACCAAGAGCCTTGAGACTGGCAGGACAGCCCAGGACCAGTGGTTCTGTCTCCAACCCACTCCAACCCTAACCCTTCAGCCATTATCCATCCAAGAACATGGCTGCTGTAGAGGTGGCTGTCAATTACAAACCAGCTGCCACTCATAGGGCAGGCGAGCCAGCCTAGCGAAACAAGTGGGGGCATCCTTCGATCACCATTTCTCCCCCAACGCTGAACCCAAGAGCTTTGGGAACAGCTGTGCTTCCAGCCCAGTGCCCTCGGCCATCATTTTAGGAATATGGGCCATATCCTATGGAGATGCAGCCTGACAACTGCTTCTCCTGCAGGTGCTATGGTCACATCTGTTAAAGATCTAGAAAACAAAGTCGTTGTCACTAAAGTCTGTGTCACTGTGAAATAGCTCATCATTGAAAACTATGATGTTATCAGTAGAAATATCAGATATGGGGGGCAGCTAGGTGTTGCAGTGAGTACAACACCAGCCCTGGAGTCAGGAGGAACTGAGTTCAAATTCAGCCTCACACACTTGACACACCAGCTGTGTGACCTTGGGCAAGTCACTTAACTGCAATTTCCCTGCCTTCCCCACTCCAAAAAAAAAAAAAAAAAAAGAAATATCAGACATGTCCAAAAATAATCAAAAGAAAAAGCAGATATGATGTTATCAGTAGAAATGACATTGAAGAAGATTAATTATATCTGCTAGACTTGCAGCTGAAACCTTCCCTATGTGTTGTCTTCTTGATTGGAATATGAGTTCCTTAAGAGCCAGGACTATCATTTCCGTTGAGTGCCTATTGCCTATTGTAAATGCTCTATTCATTCATTTAATTTGATTCAATATTATTAACAATATTATTGTTATTATTAGCCTTTGTCTTCTACTAAGTATAGTAGGTCCTTAATAAATACTTGTTGAGTTAATATTGTAATGGAAAGAACACTGACTGGATTTGGAGTCAGGGACCTGGGTTCAAATTCTGATTGGGCTAAGCTTATAGGTTTAGAGCTGGAAGGAAACTTGTGGTTGTCTGTTTTAATTCCCACATTTTCTGGAGAGGTTAAATGATTTGTGGAGCAGCTAGGTGGTTCTGTGGATGGAATGCTGGGCCTGGAGTCAAGAAGACCTGAGTTCAAATCTGACCTCAGACCCTTATCCTGGGCAAGTCACTTAACCCTGTTTTCCTCAGTTTCCTCATTTGTTAAATGAGCTGGAGAAGGAAATAGCAAACCACTCCAGTATCTTTGCCAAGGAAACCCCAAATGGGGTCATGAAGAGTCAGACAGGATGGAAATAACTGAACAATAAATGATTTGTCCAAAGTCACACAGCTAGTAAATGATTCAGTCTGGATTTGAATACGGGTCCTCTGACTTTAAGTCCAGCTCAGATCCATGCGACCTTATGACTCTAGATCTCATCAAGGTGGTCAGGAAGATTTGGACAAAACTGCTGGCCTTCACCTCAGTAGACCTCAGTTTCCTTACCTGCAAGATAAGGAGTTGGACTAGATGATCTTTTTCCATTGATGAATCCCATGAGCCTATAAATGAGTGAATCAGTCTGGTGCAGAGTAAATACTTTGTCTGAGATCTAACAGGGACCCTGGAATGAGTTAACAGGTCAATGGGATTGTATCAAAGTTTGCTTTCTTAGAACGTAATTTCCCAGAAGGCAAGAGTTCCCAATTGTTCAGTATAGAGTTTAGACCAGTGTCCCTCTCAAGAGAACAGGTACTCTGATTTAATTTTCATCAGTGTGTTGTTCAAAAGGAGACCCCACGTTGATCCCCAGAGTCACAGAACATCAGAGATGAAAGGGGTCTTGGACATCATGGAGTCCCATGATTCCCATATGGATAGTGACCCCTGGCAGGCTGTAGAGTTATTGGGAGAGATCTGCTGTAAATGCATCTGCTCTTCAGGCATTGTCATGTTGATCTTCATGTGGTTCCAATGCAATGTGCAGCATGATAAGTGAACATACTTTGTACTGACTGATTAAATAACAGTGTTTCACACATATTTATACCACTATCTTTTTTCTGAGTTTTTTCCATTTCCATTTTCTTGTTTCTTGTAAATATGGCATTCAAAAACAACCCACAAACATTTTAACAGAAAAAGAGGATTGTGTATGAAATGTGTACTACTATATTTCAAATTGACATAGATGCTGTTGGGATAAATGTAGTGCCAATTTTATTAAACGTATTACTGAATTCATAACATAAAAAGGCAGCTATTCCTACAGGCCCCTATATGAAGCCTTTCCTGTTCTCCCCAGCTGCTAGTGGGGATGACCTTGCATTTACTTTGTGTATACTTTGTATTTATTTATAATAGTGTTGCTTCACCTACTAGAATGCTCTTGAGGGCAGGGATTGTATCATTTTTATCTCTGTATTCTCAGAGATTAGCACAGTGTTTAATATCCTAAATAAATTCCTAAATAAATACTTGCTGAATGATTGATTCTGTGTTTTCTTTATGTACACTAATGATACAATTCTTGTCATATGGAGGGTCTATAAAATGCTTTTATGTTAAAAATGGGTTCCAGATATTTGAAAAAATTGGGAGAATGCTGAATACAGAGAAGGATGGGAAGATTTCCATTAACTGACAAAAGGAAGCCAGGAAAACAACATATACAATGACTACAAAACGTAAAAAGAAAAAACAGTAACTACAAACCAACTGAAAACAATGTTGCAGAATTATGAAGAAGTGGCCTGATGCCCAAAAGATCTGAGAAGATACCTTTCCCCTCCTCCCCTCCCTATTCCTTTTGTAGAGGTTGGCATGCCCATATGTGGAACATTACATATAATGTCAAATTTGGGGGTTTTTTTCTTCCCCATATTTTACTGGGTTTACTGATTTTTTCTTCCTCATTTTCTTTATTCTTGTTTTTAAAGATAGTTTTCTGGCAGTGGGAGGGAAAGCATACTGGGGAAATCTGGGTGGCAAAAAGCCAAAAGGTATTAAGAAAAATCTTTTTTTTTTTTTTTTGAAGAGAAAGGTTGGAAACCACTGACCTAGTCCAACTTAACTCTCCTTTTCAAATTTTACAGATAATAAAACTGAGGCACAGAAAGGAAAAGTGGTTTGCTCAAAAGCATATATCTAATTAGCAGCAGAGCCAGAGATTGGGCAGCTAGGGGTTGTAGCAATTAGAGTGCATGGCCTGGAGTCAAGAAGACCCATCTTCCTGAGTTCAAATCTGGCCTTAGACTCTTACTGTGTGACCCTGGGCAAGTCACTTAACCTCAATTCCTCATATGTAAAATGAACTGGAGAAGGAAATGGAAAACCACTCCAGTCTCATTGTGAAGAAAACCCCAAATAGGGTCAAGAAGAATTGGACACAACTGAAAAGCTAAAGACTAGAAAAAAAAGGTCTTTGAATTTCCAGGTTAGCCCAGGGTTCTTTCTACTATTTCAGGACTTGTAGAGAGAAGTTTTTGTCAATTAAATACCTCATAGATTTTAAAATAGAAAGAAAAGAAACTTCCCTTTCCTCCACCCCCCCCAAGAACTCCAAACCACCACAAATCTAATAATCCCTCAAAAAAGCCACAAAACAGCTGAAAAACCACCAGCAGCTAGGAGCACGTTGGACCTCTCTGTGAAGGGGAGGTGACATAAGTCCTTTCTAAGTCTATGATTTCTTACCCCTATGACATTCCCCATGACCTGCCCCTACCCCCAGAAGAATGTACGCTCCTTGAGGGCAGGGTCTGTATCTTAATTGTGTTTGTGTGTTGCCAGTGCCCAGCCCAGAGTAGGCACCTAAGAAATGCTCCTTGAACATACTTTCTTATCAATAAGATGGTGGAGATAATAATGGACAAAATCACTAGCCTGCATAAATAAGAGAGAACCTTACAGAGACAAAGCTCAGCACAAACCAAGTCCTCTCTAGCGTGTATGTGTGTTGGTGTGGGTGACTGTGGGTGCTGAGAACCAGATCTGACTCTGCCATTAGACAAAGGTGCTCGCACCTCTTTATGGGATGTTTCCCTCTCACCCCATCTCTAAGCAACAGCATCATCCATCAGTGAGGGGGAAAGCCGGAGGGAGGGGGAGAAATGATATAGTAATGATATGTTAAGGAAATCTTTGCTGAAAATAAAGACACTGTCTTCTAAGCATGACCTGTTATAACACATTCAAACTATTAATCAACTCAGGCCAAGCAGACAGCTGGAACCAATGAGTCTGATACCTTCATCATCCACCTCTTTCTTTACTTCTCTGTACCCCACTGAACCTCCCTTCCTTCTTCTCCCCCTATTGAAGCTCCACACTTGAAATCCACCAAGTCAACCAAGTATTTGCTCAGGGTCCACCTAGCCCAGCCCAACCTAGGAACTCAGTGAATGATACCTGGAGGCATCAAGACACAAACTCTGCCCTCAAGAAATTTAATTGGGACTGTTAGACACGGACAGGTCGACCTAGGTTCAAATCTTATCTTAGACAATTATTGCTGCATGACCCTCAATTTCCCCATCTATAAAATGGGAATAATAATTGCAAATTGCTTTACATTGTGTCATTCTATTTTATCATCCCCATTTTACAGATAAGGAAACTGAGGCACAGAGTGGTTAAGTGACTTATGGTTCACACTGGTAGAAGTATCTGATGACAGATTTGAATTTATGTCTCCTTGACTCCAGGTCAGGCACTCTATGTACCACGTTACCTAGCCAGATGAAAATACATGTGCTATTGATTTCACAAGGTTGTTCCAAGGCTCAAAATTAAATCGTATGTGTGAAAATTTCTACAAACTTTAAAGCATTGTGGAAATGTCAGTCACTTTACAACATTGAAAAAACAAAAAAATTGGAAACCCTTAAGAACACTGATCAGCGCAATAGCCAACCATGGTTCCAGAGGACCAATGATGATCAAGCACGCTACTCACCTTCTGACAGAAACACGATGGACTCAGGGTGCACATTGAGACATCTAGTTTCTGGACATGGACAGAGCAGAAATTTGTTTTGCTTAATTTTGCATATTTGTTACAAGGATTTGATTTTCTCATTTTTTTTTCCCAATGGGAGTTGGTGGAAGGGAAAGCAAATTGATTTTTGTTCATTAAAAATAAAATTTAATAAAAAAAAATGTCAGTTTTTACTATTAATACAATTTAATTGGGAAATTTGGATATGGACACAAACTAACAGACTAGAACAAGGCAATTTCATTTCTTTGGAGAAGCAAAAGATCAAACAAGATGGGAGTAACCAGGGAGGACTTCCTGGACTTCCTGGAGGAAGGAGATGGGGTATTAAGCTAGATCTTGAATGATGTATAGGACTTGGGTAGATATAGGGGAAAGGGGAAGGAATTCCAGGCAAGGGAGAATAAGACTAAATACTTAGAGGCAGGAATAAGCAAGGTGTTTGTGTAGCATTGAGCGAAGATTCTGTGACTATTGTAAAAAGTCAAATATGGGAAGAAATCTGTAGTAATAACATTAGGATGGAATGTGCATTCATTAAGCTCCTACTATGTTCTAGGAACCGTGTTAAGCACTTTACAAATATTATCTCATTTGATCCTCACAATGTCCCTGGGAGATAGTTATAAAGAGACATACTTATCCTCCCTTTACAGATGAGGCAAACAGAGATTAAGTGACTTGCCCAGGATCATGCCTCTAGTAACTATTTGAGGCCAAATTAGAATTCAAGTCTTTCTGATGTAAGGTCCAACACTGCAGCATGAAGCCACATAGTCGGATAGTTTGGTGGGGGACAAAGGTGGTGGTGGTGGTCCTGATTAAGGTAGGGGGACATCTTAAAATCTGGACTAGAGACTTTTTGTTTGATTTATTGATTGAGGGAGAGTTGGGGAAGGGAGAGAACCTGGGATCAAGGATCTCTTCTTCCAATCTCTGCCTCCCCATCCACCACATGACTGACAAAATAACCCTATATCACAGGTCTGCCTATCCCTGCTCGAAAAAATGTCAGTGACTGCCTGTTACCTATAGGACAAAATTACAAGTTCTTGGCTGGTCAAGTGAAGCCCTTTGTTATCTGGCTTCAAGAGCACCCAGTAGAAGCCTGTTGATCTTATGAAGTGTTTCCCAAACTCCAGATTCAACCTCTTGCCTTGGTGTCTACAAGTTGCCTTCCCACTCAGTTCTAGGTGCTAGGGATACAGAGTGTGTGGGGGGGGGTGGGGGGGGCTTACTTTCTACTGAGGAAGGCAGAACATACATAGAAAAGTATATGCATAATACAGAGTAAATACAAAGCAATTCTGGGGGTTGGGGCATAAAGTGAAACGATGGAAGCACAAACAATGGGGAAGATAGAGAATTTAAAGAAAGCCAGGGATTTTCCAAGGCATAATGGATAGAGTGCAGGGCCTGGAGACAGGAACACTCATCTTCCTGTGTTCAAATCCAGCCTCTGATACTTACTAGCTGTGTGTGACCCGGGGCAAATCCCTTAACCCTATTTGCCTCAGTTTCCTCATCTGTAAAATGGGCTGGAGAAGGAAATGACAAACCACAGTATCTTATTTAAGGAACTCCAAACAGGGGTCAAGAAGAGTTCAAAATGACATAATAGCTATGTGACTACTGGCCAGGTATTTAATCTCTTAGTGCCTTAGGCAACTCTTTAAGATTGTAAATTGATGTTGGTGGAGGGAATTACCTCTCTGGGAATTCCTTAGGCCTTTCCTTATAGCACCAGATCCTCCTAGATGTAGGATCATAGCATTAGAGCTGGAGAGGACCTTTGAGGTCATCTAGTCCAGTATCCAAACTCAACATAATGGGGAAGACGATATACAAACAAATATATAGAAAGCAAGCTTTAAAGAGGATTAAAAAGAAAAATTAATAATATAATAAATAATACTATAATAAATAAAAATAAGTAATAAAAATAATTAAAATAAATTCCAGAAAGCACTGGAATTAAGAGGGTTATGAAAGGCTTCCTCCAGAAGGTGGGATTTTAGTTGAGACTTAAAGGAAGCCAACAGTCGGGAGCCACAGGAGCTTCTTGAGCAAGGGAGTGACATCGTTGGATGTATGTTTTAGGAAAATCACTTTGGCAGCAGTGTGGAGGATGGATAGGACAGGGGAGAGACTACAGCTAGGGAGACCAATTAGGAGCACTATTATATGCTCCAGGCAAGAGGTGAGGCAGGTCTGAACTAGAGTTATGAGAGAAGGTTACAGATGCAATGGGGGCAGCTAGGTGGCTCAGTGGATAGAGCACTGGGCCTGGAGTCAGGAAGACCTAGGTTCAAATCCAGCCTCAGACACTTACTAGCTATGTGACCCTGGGCAAGTCACTTAACCCTGTTTGCCTTAATGTAGTGGAGAAGGACATGGCAAACCACTACATTATCTTTACCAAGAAAACCCCATGGACAGGATGGTCTCTGGAGTCCCAAAGAATTGGACAGGATAAAATAACAACAACAGATGCAACAGATGTGAAGGTAGAATTCATAGGACTTAGAAACTGAATGGATATGGAAATGGGGTAGAAAGAAGAGATGAGGATGACATTTAGATTATAAACCTCGGTCACTGGAAGGATAAAAGAAATAGTGAAATTAGGGGAGAAGGGGAGAATTGGGTTGTTGAATTTTTTGGATAATGAGTTCTGTTTTGCAGGTGTTTGATATACCTATGGGACCTGAGCTGGAAAAGCTGGCAGGGTGCTGCTGGTTAGAAGTCAGAGTGATGGGGTTTGGATATTTAGATTTGTGAGTCACCTGTGTATGGATCACAAATCCATGGAGTCTGAGAGAAAGGCACAGAGAGAAGCCAAAGCCTTGGGACACATCCAGGATTGTGGGATATGGAAGATGAACTAGCCAAGGAGACTGAAGAGTGGTCGGACTGGAAGGAGAATCAAGAGAGGGCACTGTCTGTCATGAATATGTAGAATGAAGACTATCTAGGAAGAGAAAAGGTGCTCAATGGTGTCCAGTGCTTCAGAGAAGCCAAGAAGGATGAGGATGGAGAAAAAGTCACTGGAGAGATGTAACATAAGTCCATGGGAACTGAGGAAATCACCAGAGTAGAGCACAGAGAGAGAAGAGGGCCTAGGAAAGAGCACTAGCATATAGCCCCACAACAGAACTCCCAATTTAGAGATTGAAGTGAGACATTTCAGAATCTCCTTTTGGGGAGAATTATTCTACCCTCAAGGGCTGGGGGTACACTTAGGCCTAAGGGTCCTTAGGTTTGTGGAGATTTAGGCCTTTGTAGGGTGGGGAGGGCTTGGGGGATAAGGATCTTTCATTTACACATTAGACAAGGAGTGGGAGTGAAGAGATCAGTAACTAGTTAAAATGTCTAGGGCTGCTTCTAAGATTGTCTCTTCTCTATCTCTCTTTGGGCTGGGTTCTTGAACTATCAATAGAGGAGACATGCTAATAGACTTTCTTGGAAGGCTAGCCTGGGGTAGTCTCCAGAGAGGCCAGACTCCAGACAGCTTTTGTGGAGGGGATTTGCTCAGTTCCACAAACTTTAGAATTACTTTTGAATGTGAGCTCCTTGAAGGCAAGGGACTGTTTCACTTTTGTCTTTATCACCAGAATTAGAAAAGTGTTTCCATACCTAGTTATAAAGGTTTGTTGATTGACCTTGTAAGAACTTTGGGTGGGAGTGGGGTGGAGAGGGAAGTACAAAGTTTATTGAGAATACTTGCAGTCTTATCCTGGAAGCATCTTCTGGGGAGAGTGAGACTGCTTGGCCCAGATGGCTAGATGGATGAGTGCCTTCAGTTCCTTCCACTAGTTCCTTGGTACCTTAGACACCCAGGGTCACTTGGGACTGGAAGTCATTTTTCCCACCCACTAGTTCTTGTGTCTGTTTGCCCTGTGCCACGATTGCACCAATTTACTCCATCCTCCCTTTTTGCCCAGGGGTGCATAGTGGGGCCAAGTGTACTGAGTCACAGAATCTCAGACTTGGAAGGAATCTCTAAGACCACTTAAACAAGAGGGAGAGGGCTCTTTTCTACAGTCTCCATGGCCAGTGATAGGGCATTCCCTACTTCAGAAGTAGTTCATTCTGATGAGGTTAAAGAAAAATGATGAGGTTAGGAAATCATAGGTTTTTAGGGGTGCTTGAGACCCCAAAACACCGACATGCTGGGTCCTGCCGAATGAATTCGACTCAAGCCTTCTCAGCCAAGGAAAAAGACAAAGTTTGTTAAGGATTCACCATATTGGGTTGTCTTAAGGAATCTCACCCTTTGTGGCACTTATTTTCACAAGAGGGCCAGATTTAATCTACTGGGCTAGATTGAATCTGAGCGCCTTCATGGAGGCAAAATGGAGATTATATACAGAAAGATTGTGGAAGGGATTGAGGGGTGGTCAAGTAATCTGGGGTGACTAGAGGAGGGGTTTAGGGAAGGTCTTGGGGAGGAGTCCAAGGAGGATCCTGATGGGGCTGGGGTGACTAGAGGTCAAGACTCCAGGAAACAAGAGAATGGGATTCTGATGGGATCAAGGGTGGGAAGCAGCTGGACAACGGAGGGCCTAGATAATGAAAGGCTTATGGCCTTAGGCAAAGGCCAGATCTAGTGGGAAGATTCAAGGAGAGTTCAAGGGGGTTCCCAGAGACTGTACCCTCATCATTTCCACTTGTGGATAGCTCTTCCTCTTCTAAGACCTTAGCCTGAAAGGGCCAGGGTCTCCTAATGCATCCTGGGCCATCTCAAGTCATCCTGGTGACTACTATCAGGCCACTGAACCCAGATGGCTCTGGAGGAGAAAGTGAGGCTGGTGACCTTGCACAGCCCTCCCTCACTCAAGGCCAAGACAACTGCAAGTCATGTCATCATTTCCCTGAACAAAGGACAAACACAATCACAACTCAAATCATGGATTGAGGATGAAGGAGGATTGAGGACAAGAAATGAGGATGAGGAAGTGTTGAGGCTGAGAGACTAGGGGCAAAAGTGGAAGATGAGCAGTTGGGGAGGCTGGAAAGGGGGTGGCCAGAGAGATAGTTGAGGGAAGAGAATAAGGGAGGTATAAGGTATATATAACCTTGAGGAATAAACAAGGAGGTGGTGGGCAAAGAAGGAGGAAAATTTCTAAGTATGTAAGAAGGAAGTGGAAATGAAGTATGGAATGAGAGGAGGTGCAATGGGGCATGGTGTCCAAAAGAGTGATTCAAAGTAAGAGAGCTACCTCTTCTCAGCAATGCAAAGGTCCAAGACAACTCCAAAAGACTCATGATGGAGAATGCCATCCACATCCAGAGAAAGAAATATGGAGTCTAAATGCACACCTTTTTCTGTTGTTTCTTCTTTCTCATTGTTCCTCCCTTGGTTCTCATTCTTCTTTACAACATAACTGATGTGAAAATATGTTTAATATGAATGTATTTGTATAGCCTATATCAGATTGCACACTGTCGTGGGGTGGGGGAGGGGGAGAGAATTTGGAACTCAAAATCTTATGGAAGCAAATGTTAAAAACTAAAAGTAAATAAATTAATATATCAATAAAATAAAGCAGGGCAGTCCAAAATGTGGCCCACAGTGAGATTTATGCACCTGCCTACAAGCATACAAGTTTACATAAATGCTTTAGTAAAGGAAGCCTAAAGGAAGCTGAGCTACAACAGAGCTCTCACTAAAATGGCAAATCAAAATATATTGTCTATTGTTTCAATAAAAACCTAAGGTTGGATGGCCATGATATAAATAATATTATAATATATATGATATGAGATGATATGATATGATAAATGAGAGCTACTGGGCAGAGGGACAACCAGGGTGTGCTTGTAAAAGTTTAGTGACAACCAGTTCCCTGGGGGGGAAATGTGCCCACAACACACTTTTAAATTTAATTTGCATTATTAGCATTTTTCTCCAGCACTTTCTTAAGTCTACCAGAGGTTCCCAAGCTTATTTGATCTACCACCCCCTTAAAAAAATTACTCAGCATTCCCCAGGGGATTAACCCTTATTTTTATTCAATACCCCCCTCCCAATTGCACCCGAGGCTACTTCCGTCCCCCCCCCCCATTGTTCCAGCGCCTCCTAGGGGGCAGTATCACCTACTTTGGGAACCTATGGTAGACTGTGAAGAAAAGAATCAATCAAGCCCTGCTTTATAGTTTTTGCTGATTTCCAAGGTGTAAATGCCCACCCTGAGAATGTAACACTAGCTTTCCCCCCCAAGGAGCTGCAGCACCCCTCCAGTTGATATCTCATAGGTTCAGTTTCCTGATCTGTGAGTTAGGACAATAGCACTGGCCCTCTCTATTGCCTGGGATGTACTGAGCAAAGCACATCCTGCAGAAGTGAGTTAGTATCACCTTGTAGCAGGATGAGAGTCAAGCTATTATTATGAAGCTTCTCCTTGAGAAAACGGCCCACCTCTTTAACACCAGGATTCTTGCAGTGTTGATAGACGGCTGAGTCATGGAACACTACAGTCTCTGAACTATTAAAGTTGAGGATCACCCAAAGGTCAATGGGGAGGTCATGGTGGGTGTAGGACAGTGAATAGGCTAAGGCACATTCCAAACGAGGAATTACAAGGGCAAAGTGGTGTCAAGGCTACCACCAACGAAAGTTATGAGAGAAGAATATGGGAGTGCATGTGCTAGAAACAGGGGATAATCCATAGAGAACCTGGGGGGCTACAGTCTTGGCAATGCAAAGAGAACTCAAGGAAGACCTTCAGCCCTTTGAATGAATCCTCTGTGGCACGTTTATAGGAGGAAAAGGGGAAAGGGAAAGGAAAGGAAAGGGAACGAGCTTTTATTAAGCACTGTGTATGTGCCAAGCACTGGGCTATTTCTTTGTTATTCAGGCATCTTTCAGTCCTGTCTGACTCTTTGTGACCCATTTGGGGCTTTCTTGACAGAGATACTGGAGTGGTTTGCCATTTCCTTCTACATTTTACAGATGAGGAAACTGAGGCAAACAAGGTTAAGCGACTTGCCCAGAATCACACAGCTAAGTGTCTGAGGTCATATTTGAATGCAGGAAGAAAGGTCTTCCTAAGTCCAGGTCTGACACTTTATGCCAGGCACTGTACAAAGCACTTTATAAATACTATTTTATGATATTTGTGAAGTGGGACGCTGGATGAACTGTGACCTGCAGGGCTGGAGGGAATGTCGACATGATGAGATCTCAGATGCTTTGGGGGATGAGGGTGTGTGGATGGACCTCTGGCACTCTTTACTTCTGGAACAAGAGGAGGTACCCTAACCTAGCCTGCCTTGCCGGGCTATGTGAGCAATGATTATATTGGGATCAGGGTTTATCAGCCAACCAGCCAGCCAGCCAGGTTTTACTGAGCATCTAGTGTATATGAGAGTCAGGTAGAGTGACCTAGGGAACTGCTTTGGAATCAGGAAGACTTTGGTTCAAATCCTGCCTCAGACACATGTGTAACCCCAGGCTAGACAAATATTTCTCTGTGCCTCAGTTTCTCTATCTGTAGAATAAGCAGTTGGATTCAATGGCCTTTAGGGTGTTTCAGCTCTAAATCTATGATCGTTTCAGCCAAATAAGAGCTAGACAGTAGAGGGGGAAGGGGAGGGGAAAGAAGGAAGAGAGAGTAGAAAAGAGAAGTCTAAGGAATCTAAGTCTATATGTGGCCATTCCAAGGTTGATTCTAGGTAGAGAGGATCTGTAGAAGTATATCTGTGGCCCTTGATGGCATGAGGACTTATGGCTATTGCCTTCCCTTCAAATCTCTGTAGGGCAGTTTGGTGGTACAGTGGATAGAATCCTGGGCCCGAAGCCAGGAAAACAGTGAGTTCAAATCTGGCGGCACACATTTCTAGCTGTCTGACCCTGGGCAAGTCACTTAACCCTGTTTGCCTCAGTTTCCTCATCTATCAAATGAGCTGGAGAAGGAAATGACAAACCACTCTAGTACCTTTGCCAAGAAAACCTTGGGTGGAGTCACAAAGTCAGACATCAACTGAAAACCACTAAATAAACAACCCCCTCTAACCCCACTATAGGGCGTGATGAGGCCAGACTTTGTGGAATGGACTGGAGAGAAGGGAACATCTACAAACATTGCTGCTCCAGATTTTAAAGATGCTTCAGAAGTCCTAAAGTCAAATTATTAATGCATATTCACCAGGTACCTCCTCTTTGCTCAACTGTAGCATGAACCCCCAACCTCATAGAGCAGGATATGGGTTCTGTTAAGGAGTTAACGCTTGAGAGCTGGTGTCCTAGTTTAGTCTGAATGGCTTTGCCTAGTTTAACCAGAGTTCCCCCAGAGCTGAGCCCTTTCTATCACCCCCCCAAAGCCACCCTAGCTCCAGGGGATAACCCTTGGCCAAATGCTCCCCAGGTGGGGCTGGAGCAATATCTAGAATGGAGGTGTCTTGGGTCATTGTTCCAGGAGGGAGGCCTCCGACCTGCCCTGCCCTGCCCAGCCCTCCACTCCCCTCCCCCAATTTTGTTCTTTTACAAGTGGGTAAAAGAAGGGAGGGGAAAGGCTAGACAAGTTACAATTAGCAGGCCTGGGAGGGGTAGGGGCCTGCACATTCCATACCTACTGCTAAGTTGGCCAGATCCTGGGAAGTAGGGGTGGGGGGAAGGGAGGGAGACAGATGGACAAAGGGAAACAAATCTATGGGAAAAAAGAAGGGCCTGCAAATCTTAAGAGAGTAAAAAAGAGAGTTAGGGAAGCTGGATGGGAGAAAGAGAGACAGACAGATAGAGACAGAGACAGAGAAACAGGGAGAAAGAGTGAGACAGAGAGAGAGAGAGAGAGAGACAAGAGTGAAAGAGAGTGAATCCTGGAGCAGACGGAGGCCTTAGATATTATCTAGTCCAGCCTGCTTATGTACAGGGGGGAAAACTGAGGCCCTTAAGAGGAAAATGACTTGCCCAAGTCAAGTGGACAGTTGTAGCCCTTCTGATGTCCTGTTCAGCAGTCTTTCCACTGAACCAAAAGGTGGATCAGAGAATTTATAAGCATTTTTTGCACTGGGTGCGTATGGTGCCATAGACCACACAGAGAAACAGTGTGATGTAATGATCAGCATAGGGGACTAGAAGCCTGGAGACCTTAAGGCATGTAAATTGCTTCACTCCCTCTGGGCCTCAGTGATCTCATCTGCAAAACGGGAATGATAACTTCTGCCCATCTTGACTAATGGAAGAGTTACCTGGAGAAATGAGACTCTCCCCAGCCTATTCATGAGGGAAGGATCTTTGTCATTCCAACCTGGGGACTGGTCTGGGGTCCGAATCCACACCGGCATTTCTGTGCAGCTTCCTGGTAGCAGAATGTGGTTTCTTCTTTAGTACAAACTGGAGCTCATTTGCAATTCATGTCGATCAGGTTGGAGACAACCAGTCTGCTTCTGAGTCAGGTGGCTGAAAGGCGCAATCACTCCGAGATACTCTCCTTGCCCACAGGGAGTTTATAATCTAGTTTGGGGATGGGGTGGGGTCTAGACATTATACAGATAATGAATTACACTAGGGCACAGTGCTTAGAGTGCAGGGTCATGAAGGCTCATCTTCCCCAGTTCAAATCCAGCCTCAGGCACTCCCTAGCTATGTGACCCTGGGCAAGTCACTTAACCCTGTTTGCCTCAGTTTCCTCATATGTCAAATGAGTTGGAGAAGGAAATGGCGAATGACTTTGCCAAGAAAACCCCAAATAGCATCACAAAGAGTCAGACATGACTGAATAACAACAAAAATGCATTCAAAGAGCTCCCTAAGTGGTACAGACTGGAGAACCTCAGTGAAAGGAGAGATTTGAGCAGGGAGCCCTCATAGGGGAGGTGGGACTTTGAGCAATGGGCAGACAGATGGGAGCATGTCCCAGGCCGAGAGAGCAGCACGGACAAAGGCATGTAAGTGGGAAAAGGCAGAGAATAAGACAAGTTTGGAGAATGTGAGTGAACCACTGTCAGAGGCAGCCAAGTTCATACAAAGGATCGATTAGGGCACAGACTCAAAAGGCTGGTTGGCACCAGAATATGGGGGGCCTTGAATGTCTCTGGCTGAGACTTTAAGGAAGTGTGAAGGATCTGTGGTTTTCTCTTCTGTGGGGAATTCCACAGCAGAGAAGTCTTCAAGAGTTAGCTGGGGTGCATTGATTTGCTCAAGATTATAAAAACTAGCGTCAGAGGTAGGATTTGAACCCAGATCTTCCTGGGTCTAAGACTATCTGTCCATCTATTATGCTGCTTCTGTTAGCCATGCAATCAGGTTAAAAATATGTTTTATTTAATCTTTAAAAATATGCCCTCGCTAATAATCCTTTTTGAAGCTCAAACAAGCTGGTGGAAGAGTCAAGGGAGTGCATCACTGTTTTACATATGAGGAAACAGGGCCCAGAGAGGTGAATCCACTTCTCTAAGGTCACACAGCAAGTCAATGACAGAAGCCAAGCTAGACCAGGCTCTTGGGGCTGACTCCTAGTTCGGCATCATTTCTCCTATACAACACTGCCCCCTGTGGTCACTGAGGACTGCCGAGCCATCGACGCTTTCTCTTCGGCCTCATTCCCAAGGTAGTTTTAAAGATCAAATACGCTAACATCTGTGAAAGTGCTTTGTAAATTGTCCTTCACTCTGCCTAAGCCAGAAGTGGATAATTATTACTTTCTCATCATTAGAGATTTCTCCTTATCAAATGCATTCATTCATTCATTCATTCATTCATTCATTCACTGTACCAAGAGCCTACTATGTGTAACACCCTATGTTAGGGTGATAGAGGAGGGGAAGAATAACCCCAGATCCTGCCCTCAGGGAGCTTAAAGTCGCCTTCAAGCGAAATCGATACCGGTAGCTTCTTACTGACTCGGTTACAATAATTTCTATGCTGAGAACCCTCGAATGGCCTTCATCACCTTCAGTTTTATTTCTTGCATAATAATAACGATAGATTTGACCAATGAAGATTCTTCAAGGAAACAGCAGAAAATTTCCTTGGAGAATCTGCACCTATGCAGCCTATGACTTCAGACTGTAATAATTTAGCGCCTACCAAATACCTAGAAACGCAGCCAGAATCTTGTTATCTTGCAAAAGCTTTACAGATATCAAACCTTGTATTACAAATTTGTCGTTGTTCAGTCCTGTCTGACTCTTCATGACCCCATTTGGGGTTTTCTTGGCAAAGATACGGGAGTGGTTTACCATTTCCTTCTCATTTGACAGATGAGGAAACTGAAGCAAACAGCGTAAAGTGACTCGCCCAGGTCACACAGCTAGTGAGTGTCTGAGGCTGGATTTGAAATCAGGAAGATGAGTCTTCCTGACTCCAGGCCTGGTGCTCTATCTAATGTACCACTTAGCTGCCTTGTATTGTAAATACAGATCCCAAAATATATTTCAGAATTCAACAGATAAACTAAGCTTGGTACTTGGTGAAAACAAAACAAAACGCAACAAAACAAACCCTTGTTGCCTAAAGTCACACAGGCATGCCTTTGGTTCATAAAATTTTAAGAACATTTTTTTTCCTTTTTTGAGGGGAGAAGGCAAGGCAGTTGGGGTTAAGTGACTTGCCCAAGGTCACACAGCTAGTATGTGTGTCAGGTGTCAGAGGCTAGATTTGAAGTCAGGTCCTCCTGACTCCAGGGGTAGTGCTTTACTCACTGCCCCACCTAGCTGCCCCAGAACATTTTTTAATAGTTATCAGAGACCAAACACTTATAGCCTACTATAATAAATATACTACAAGAATAAAAAGCTCTCAGGATATAAAACCTAACAGAAGAAATCAGAACTAGCCAGGGACCTGAGTAGGTGCATGCTTTCTGCTCCTAGTGGTATCCCAAGGAAGCTGTCAGTGAATCTCTGGAGAATAAGCCTTCCTCCCAATGCTTTCATCCAATTACAGAAAGCCCTAACTTTATCCATCCATACTATAGTTGGCAGAACATTAAATATGAAAGAATAACAGTAGGATAGAGACTTGGTCTATTTCTATCTGGACACCATTGAAAAAGATGAGAAGAATGAGATAATAATAACTCATAGTCATGTGATACCAAAAGGCATACAAAACACTTTCTTCATGAAGACTTTATGAGGTTGATAGGGTGAGTGTTATTCCAATTTTACAGATAAGAAAATTGAGGTTCAGAATAGTTAAGTAACTTGCCCCAAATTACATAGATAGTCAGCACTGGAGGTGACATGTGGGATCTAGGTCCTCCTAATTCAAGTCTAACATTTTCCAACAATAATACACCATGTTCCTGTACTAAAGCTCAGTTTTAGCCAACATTTATTAAGTTCCTGCTAGGTGTTAGGCCCCAGGGTTACAAAGACTAAAATGTCTTCAAGGAGCCTATATTTATGTCATACAAGTCCTGCCCTCAAGAAGTTTACACTCTGCTGAGGATGTATGGGTATATATAATATTGGGTAGAGAAAGAAGGGTGGATAGCGGAAATGAATAAAGTGAATTAGGAATATCCGAGGAGACAAAGAACACTGACAGCCCTTATCATCTCACTCCTGGACTATTGCAGTAGCCAAATGAGCACTCTATCCACTGTGCTACCTAGCTGCCCCCAAAATGATAAGTAGAAGACTATATAATTGATCCTGGTGGTAATAGGGAGTTTTTAGAGTTTATGGTCATACTTATCCTTCCTAAAGGAAAATTGCTGTAGTAAATGAGGAGAAGATGGATTGGAATGGGAAAAGAGTTGGCAGAGATTCCAGTTAGAAGCTTATTGCAGGATCCTAGGCAGCAGGTGATGAGGACCTGTACTAGGGAATGGGCCGTGTGGGAGGGGAGAAGAGGAGATAGATGAGAAATATTGTGAAATAGCAAGATTTGGCAACAGACTGGCAAAGTGGGGTGAGATGCAGGAGCTGAGGATAACACTGAGGTTTTGAACCTGGGTGAGAAGGAAAATATCAACGCCCTCAATAGTAGTAGGAAAGTTTGGAAGAGAGGAGGATTTAAGAGAAAAATTACTGAGTTCTGATTTAGACATATTGAGTTTGAGATGACTATGGGACATCCACTTTGAGACCTCTAAAAGTCAATGTGAGTCCGTAGCTCAAGAGAGAGACTCAGATTGGGTAAATAGGTCTGTGAATGATCTGCAGGGAGATGATAACTGAACCCAGGGAAGCTGATTAGATCACCAAGAGTGACTGTGTGGCGTCATTCCATGTCCTGTCTGTCCCCCATGCCTGGAACGCTTTCCCTCATCACCCACAGAATCTTATCTTTCCTGTCCTTCTTCAAGACTTAGCTCCAATTTCACTTTCTGCAAGAAAGCTGTGGTCTGGGCCTGGACTGATACTGCCCATGACGCGGATGAAGAACCAGGGGAGGAGACTGGCAAGTAAGAGGAGGCCAAGGAGAGAGTATACAAGAAATAGTAAAAGTAGGCCAGTGGGGTCAGACCATGTGCAAAAGGGGGAAAAATATGAGGAGGCGGAGCCCCTTACGTAGACAGCTTTCCCAAGGAATTTATCTGAAAATGGGAGGAGAGATATATGGGATAATAATTACTGGGGATGGGATAGTAAAATGAGAGGTTTTAAAAAAAATTTTTAAGGATGGAGGAGATTAAAATGTGTATTTAGGCAGCAGGCAAGGAGCCAGTAGGTAGAGAGCAGAGAGTGAAAATACAGGCAATTTGTTGGAGAAGACTAGAGAAAATAGGGTTAACGATGGATGGAATAAGCATTTATTAAACTTCTAATATGTACCAGGCACTGTGTTATGTGTTTTACAAATATTATCTCATTTGAACATCACAACAAGTCCGTGAAGTAGATGTTATTATCATTCTCATTTTACAGTTAAAGAAACTGAGGCAGACAGAGAGAAATTAAGTGATTTGCGAAGGGTCATGTAGCTCATAGGTATCTGAGGTCAGATGTGAACTCAGGTCTTCCTGACTCCAGGTGTAAGACTCTATCTCTGGTGTCAACTAGCTGCTTCTTAAAAGTATGTGTAATTCTACTTTCTAGCCATGATTGCATGCTGATCTTCATTTTGGACATAGTATAATTAATTAATCGATATTTATGAGTTTGAAAGAGAGAGACTGAAAGAAATGACAGCATGGATCTGACTGTTCTCTATGCAGTTGGAATGCAAGAGAGCTAATGAGCAGGTTTGTTTTTTTATCAGAAGATATTTGTAAATGTTTCACCAAGGCCTGAATATTAGCTTCTTAAGTGGTCATAATCATCCGACAATATTTATTGTTGAGCAGTCTTTTTTGTGCACATGGGAGTAAGATTTCATAACTGATTCCTCTTTTTAATCTGGGCACCTTTTTTTTTTTTTGCTTATTTTAGTCAAGTAGCATATATTAAGGACTTTATGCCAGCCCCTATTCAATTTAATTCAATAAAGATTTCTTTAAAAACCTAAAAAAAAAAGTATGTGTAGAAGGCTTGACCTTGACAAAGAAAAGGGCCCTCTCTTCATCCCAGACCAGAATGAAGGAGGAGATAGTGGGGGAACATATTTGAATGTTGTGAGTTGAAGAGGAAAGGAAAATAAGTTTTTCAGTGAAATATCAGGCTAAGTCCTCAGCAGAGAGGGTGGGAATGGGAAGTCTGAGGAGAGATGAGTAGGTTTGGAACAGGGGAGCAGTGGAGAGCAGGATAGTGAATGGATCATGAAGGAACACAATTGCCTGGACACAGCAAGGGCCCTATTGAGATTAGATAGATTCAATTATCATAGTTTTGTGAATTCTTCTGGCTCCCTTCAAACATATGAGAATGTGAGGGAAGGAGCTGGATGGTGGAAGACATCTAGTCAGAGTTTCATAAAGCTTGATTGACAAAAGGACAAAGAAGAAAGGCTTAGAGAATGGAGGATAGTATAGAGTTGAATTGGTTTATCAAGGGGCTGAGACAAAGAAGGGAGGACAGTGTAGACTGTGGATGGGTGAGGGCCTGGGAAAGAACTAAGGGGAGGTGGGAATGGAGATCACCAGGAGAATGAAGAGCAGGGTTAAGAGCAGTAAGGCATAGGAAGAAAAGGAATGTTAAAAGGTCAAAATTAAATAAAGGACTTTCAGAGTTCACAAATGTGCAAGTGGAGCATTTGTTTGTGAAGGCAAGGTCAAGGGTATGACCAGCTCTCTATGTAACTGAGGTAACTAAGTAGATGAAGGAATTGGAAAGTTAGGGTATTTGAGGGAGCATTAATATGCATATTGAAGTCTTTATTAATATGAAGGCAAGAGTTGAGATGGAGAGAAAGAATAGGAGTCAGGTACGGAATTCACTGAGGAAAGAAGTCCTGGAGGTCTACAGATACCCACCAACATCTGAATTGGGTGTGTAGCCTTTTGATGGGTGAAGTCCCCGTTAGTAGAACAGGCTCCGGTGCCAAGGATAGGGGAACCCAAGAAAGGCCCATGTGAGACAACCCTCTTTACTGCCTTCCTTGGCATTTGGATTTGCTGAAATATTGTATATGTGGAGAGGGAGAGAGAGAGAGAGAGAGAGAGAGAGAGAGAGAGAGAGAGAGAGAGAGAATGTGTGTGTGTGTGTGTGTGTGTGGTCTAGAGGAATGAAGTTTCAGATAAAGATCTCTCTCTCTGCTTTTATTTCTACTGCTTATCACCTTGTCCACTCAAGTGGCTTATCACTAAGCCACCTTGGTCTGGCTTGGAAGGCTGTTGTATGCAGCTAAATGGGGTTGATTTCCTGGGAATATCCATTGCTCAACTGCCCACCCATGTTTCACCCTCACACCAGGCGATGGATGGATGGGTCTTCTGCTTCCTCCAGACGGCATAACTGCCCAATCTCTATAGAAGATCAAACCAAAGGAAGAGCTGCTCTGGATTTAGACTGACTGGGTACAGCCCACTGCCCCAGAAACCAGGATTTTCCTGCATCAAATCCTTCTTTTCACAGAGAAGTGAAGCACAAACCCCAGAGGAGTGTTGTAATTAACAGCAGCTGCCTTTTCCCAAGCTCAGAGCCATTCATCTTCGATGGGGTCATCTCACTCAACCTAGTCAGTAAGCTCAGCCCTCACTGGTCACGGCCCTTCTTACCCTGCCTCAATTGTATTGTTAAATGGGGTGGCTGAGGGTACACAGTCTGCTTTCAGAGTCTTTGAATTTTAAAAATGAATTATTTTTCAATTAACACTTATTTTCTCTCTTTCCCAATGTCTCTCTCTCCCCATTGGAAAAAAAAAGAAAAGAAAAAGAAAACTGATAACATGCATAGTTGAGCAAAACAAATTCCCACATAAGCCATGTCCAGAAAGAGCACATCTCATTCTATGCCCTTCATCAATTGTCTCTCTGTTAAGAAGTCGGTCGCTCATGTTATCATCAGTCCTTTGGATTTGGAGGTGATCATTGTGTGATCAAAGTTTTTCAGTCTTTCAAAGTTTTCAGTCTTTGAAAAGCATAGCAGAGGAATGTAAATCTGATTCTAAGTGCCTGACCCTATCAAGTCTGCATGGCCTCTGGATGGAGGCGACCTCATCTTCCACTCCAGTGTCCCTGCTTTCTCCTCTTCCTTCTTCTAGTGTTTCTTCCATGAACAATTCCAGAAATTTTCATGTAGTCATGACCTCAGTAGCCAACTGAATCCTGGGAAAAGCATCTGAACCTGTATGACAAAGGGCCAAATTCTGATACAAGGTTTCATTCAATAAATTTGGGTAGTATGAATGTCAAATGAGTGGAAGATGGCAGTAAAGGTAGGGTCTGGAAGTATCAATGGAAAGCTAGGAATATTCTGACATCTCCCCCTCTCCAGTGAGGTGCGAAGGTGCTAAGGGAAGGGAAAGTATGAAAGAAATGATGATGAGGGAAGCAATCTCATCAGGAGAGTGCCAGATCTCCATGAGTACCAGAGATGGAAGAAGTGAGAAAGGAAGAGATTTAAGATGAAGGGAAGTTTATCCCTTATGGAAAAAGCATTCTAGAGAGCACACTGGAAGGGATGGGAAGATATGAAGTGGGATATCGAGGGGGTAGAATTGAAATGAATGGGAGTAAAGAGTGGGGAGTTGGGCTTTGGGAATGGAGTTTATACCTTGGCCTCTGTTGGCGGTGGGGGGGGCAGGGGGGGAAGGGCTCAGAACTACTGAAATGGGGAGAGTATAAGTGGGTGCGAGCATGTGAACTTTTGAGGAATGAGTCTGGGTAGAGGATGCCTACGCCAAGACTGTGCTCTCAAGTAATTTATATTCTCTTGGGGGTAGATAAATTTCATCTTTATATATTCATATATATATGATGGATATATATATATATATATATATATATATATATATATATATATATATAGCTTTATGTATTCCATCTTTCTATATGTATATATCCATCCTTTATATATAAAATAATTTCAGGTTGGGGAGGAAGTATCCACTACTTTGGGAGAGGGGGCGGAAATCAGTGGAGGCCTTTTATAGGAAATGACACTGAATCTGAGCCATCAAGAGAGCTACAGATCCCAAGTTCAGAGGAGGGGCCAGGGTGAGAAGGCAGACCTTTCAGGCATGGGGAGCCATTAAAGCTACTTGAGCAGGGCAGTGTCATGATCATATTTGTGCTTTGAAATATCACTTTGGCAACTGTGTGTAGGAGGGATTGAAGTAGGACGAGGCTAGCCAGGGCAGTCAATTAGGAAGTTGTTTCCAAGTAGTCCAGGCCAGAGGTGAGGAGGTCTGAACTAGGATGGTGTCTGTGTAACAAGTATTTCTTGAGTACCTACCAAGTAGGATGCTAGGTTATAAGAGAGGAAAACAAAGAAATATCTTCCCATGGCCCTTGGCCTTAGGAGAATTTAGTTTAGTTGGGGAGAGAAGATAGACAGGCACAGAAAAGACAACAAAAAGATAACAGTGCTTGGCATGTATGGTTAGTGGAATGGGGGGGGTGGTCCCTGGAGGGAGACACCACTGAGAGCTAGGGGAGGGGATTGGAAAAGTCTCTTGGAGGAAGCAGAGCTTAAGCTGTACCTTGAAAGCTGGTGAAGCCTGAAAGCTAAGTAAGATTTGGATTGACTGAAGGAAGAGGCAAAAGGAGAGGAGGGTGTTCAGGTGAGGGGCACAGTATGAGGAACAGTTTGGAGGCTGATTAAATATTCCAGGATTAAAAAAAAACGATGATTAGAGAAGCATGGGTATACTGAAATACTGAATACCGTGGGGATACATATTTAAACATTCAATTGGAAAGGTAGGCTGGGGGTGTCTGATTGTGGAAGGCACTGAATTCAGGCTGAGGGGTTGCGTTTTCTATGGGCAATAGGGAAGCTTAAAAATGTGGTACCCAAATAGAAGGGGAAGCGGACAACAGAAGAGGGGGTGACAGAAGGGAGAGTGATAGAAGGGAGGGCAGATTCAGGGAAGGGGTAATCAGAATGCAGGCTGTCATGGGGTTGGGGGGAGGGAAAAGATGGGGAGAAAATTTGGAACTCAAAATCTTGTGAAAGTGAAATAAAACTAAAAATAAATAAATAAAAAACTAAAATAAATTGAAATGTGAAAAAAGAGAAAGAAATGGTCTCCAGAACTGATTGTGCCCCAGATATTGTCTGCCCAGGGCAAAATGTAGCAAGATCTTCTTAGTCCCTGCCACCATGCTTCTCTTAATGTTGCTTAAGGTCACATGGGAGGAGAGAGAGAGAGAGAGAGAGAGAGAGAGAGAGAGAGAGAGAAAGAGAGATGGATAGAGATGGACAGGTGGATAGATGATAAAGATAGATGGCTAGAGATAGATAAATAGACATAGACAGATGGATAGAGATATAGATGGTTAAAGAGAAAGATGGATAGATAGGCAGAGATAGATGATAGATAAATGGAAAGAGAGCTAGATGGATGGATAGAGTATTAAGTATGGTGCTAAGGGCTTAAGATTTAAATTCAAGCTAGTAAGATAGTCCCTGCCCCAGAGGAGTTTACATTCTCATAGAGGAGAGAATTCACAAAGGGGAGATGAAAAGCAGAGGTAGGGGAGAAGAGCAGAGAAGGCAGTGGTCAAGGAGAATGAGGAATAGGAAAAGAAGGCCAGAGAATTGAATCCTGAGTGAATCGGAGCCTGGGACCAGCCTCTCTGGACCTAGTGTTCTGAGCATGCAGTCACCCATCAGGAGAGTGGTCATCAGGGTGGAGGTCCCTCTGCGGTGGCACACCCAGGTTAGTGAGGAGGAAGAGGTGGGGGAAGGAAAAGAAGTCAGGAGAGTTGAATCCTGAGCAATCGTTTAGCTTTTGAAGCTGGAAGTGAGGAAGTTAAAAAAGAGCAGATGAATCTTGAAAAGCAATGACATTTTGGGGATGGAAAGAAGAAGCAGAACTAGCTGACAGACAGAGAAGGACCAATTGTTGAGGTCGGAGCAATAACACAATGGGAATATGAAGGCTAGCTTCCATGTCTAAGGGACGTTATGGTTTTCCAAGCACCTTAATGTAAATGATCACTTCTGATTCATTAGAATGAATGGGTTTTCCTCCTTGTGGGACTCTCCTTCCATTTCTTGCCTCTCTCAACCTCAACCTTCACCAGGTTCATCCCAGCTAAAAGTGACCACTACTCTTTCAAATTTTTCATGGACCTTTGTACCTATCCTTTATACTTCCGCTATCTGGCCTCTTTGCATACAGGAAACTTCCCTTGTTTGTAGGCTCCTTGAGGGCAGGGCCTCTGTCCTATCTGTCTTTGAATCTCCAGAAACTAGCACAGTGCCCGTTATGTAACCTTCACAGATCTGTCAATTCATTGATGTGGGCACTCTCTTTGCAGATGCAAGTGCAGATGCAACTCTTCTAAAATGTGGTAGGGTCCAATTCAGCAAGTATTTATTAAGCATCTATTGGTACCAAGCATCATGCTAGCTGTAGCTATTTATAAATTATTCATAATTTATTATTACAATGTCATTGGACAGTAGACAAAGTCTACCTCTAGGTCCATTAGAAATCTTTCTTTTTTTTTTTTGGAGGGGGGAAGGTGGAGGAGGGAAGGCAGGGCAATTGGGGTTAAGTGACTTGCCCAAGGTCACACAGCTAGTAAGTGTGTCAAGTGTCTGAGGCTGGATTTGACCCTATCCTCAAGGAGTTTATATATCTATCTTTGAATCCTCAGCACCCAGCACAATACCTTGGATATAGTAGATGTTTAAGACCTGTTTGTTGGTTTGGTTGGTTCTCCAGAGAATCAAGGGGGCAGCACGGTTGCCAAAGCACACTGGCTTTGGAATCAGAAGATTGGATTTAGAATCTTGGCTTTGCCACATACTACTGCTGTGACATTAGGAGGAGTGGTGGTCCCCCATGTGTAAAATGAGTGGGTCATATTAGTTGGTCTCTGAGGGCCTTTCCAGCTGTAATTCTATTGTCTTAAGATCCAGGAGTGCGAATGGGTTTGCACTGGTCCATCACTAGGTCTCTGTTGTTATTCCCATAAACCAACGTTCAGCCCCTAGTACAATTCTGGGTGGGGTAGAAGGTAAGTTTTGAGCTGGATTTAGAAAGAGTCAAGAGAGCTGGATGGTGTGATTAGGGGGTGGAGAGGTGGGGAAGAGGAGAGGCATTCCAGATAGAGGCTTGGAGGTCAGAAATAGCCAGAGGCCCTGGGCAGGAGAGTGGTGATGGTGGTGGGGGCAGAGGAATGGGCATGCTTGTGGGACTAAAGCAGAAGGACTGTGGGGGACTGACAGGAATAGAGGCTGGGGAAATGGGGCACCTAGTTCAGTCTGTTCTTTCCAGTTCCCATTCTTCTAACACTTCGGGCTCCATCCCTAGGTTTTCTGTGGTCCCTGAAAGTCCAGCCTCCCATTCATTCTTTTAAAGCGACTCATGCTAAAGTCTCTGAATCCTTCAGTCAAGCCCAGGCTCTCCCTGGGCCCTAATGATGATAATGAGGATGATGATGTATTTATAGAGCGTCTTCCTGGTGAGCAGTTCCCAGTCATTCCCAGACATGACCTCACTGCTCTTCACACTGGCCCCTGAGGCAAAAGGGGTGGAGCAGCCCAATTTTCAAGAGGAAGAAACTGAGGTCTAGAGTGGGGGAAGGCTTTTGCCTAATAGACACTAATATATCTGGGTCAAACTGGATTAAAGTCTCCATGGGTTAAAGGGGGGTTGGGAGCAAAGTAGATAGTCTGAGGTCCTCTTCTCATCATTTGTATTCTGGAAAAATCAGGTAGGGAGAAAGAGCCACCAGAAGAATGTCCTTGTCCAGTGAAAGTTCAAAGTCGCTGAGCCCCACCCTGAAGACCCCTTCCTCCTACGTACAAGCATAATGTTTCCTTCCCCTCTTGCCTGACTGCCTCATCACCCCTTAGCAATCCCATATCCCTCACCAAGATGAACTAGAGAAACCCGAATTAACACCAGGATTGGAGACCAATGGTGTGTCTAGCCCTGTCTTAGACATTGGGGTGGAGGGTAGAGTTAGAAAGTGGGGGGGTGTCAAGAGAAATAAACGAGCTGGTCCCAGCCCTGGAGGCATTCAGGGAGAGGTCTGGCCCTTGATCATGATGCCAAGGAAAGGGGGAGGAATGTCATGACCACAGTGAAAGGGGATGGTAAGCAGAAGACTAGGGAGAGGGTGGGGTGGGGTAGCAAGCAGGGAAAAGAATTGAGCATTGAAAAGGTCACTCCGTGGAAGAGCACGAGGTACCATACCTTTTGGACAGCAGCTTTAGGTAAGCTCCCGCTCATTATCTCTGCAGAGACATTTTGGCCAGGAGGCTGAGCCACAGTCCCATCTGAGACTACTTTCCATCCATCCTCATGTGTGTATATATGTATGTATCTTACACATACATCATTATTTACATACCATTTTCCCTATTAGAATAAGAGCTTCTTGGGGGCAGAAACCATGTTTTTGCCTTTCTTTAACTAGCACTTAGCAGTATTGTTTAATCATTTCAGTAGTGTCTGCCTCTTTGTGAGCCCACATTGGGTTTTCTTGGCAAAGAAAACTTTGTGTGGTCTGCTATTTTTTTCTCCAGCTCATTTTACAGATGAGGAAACTGAGGCAAAGAGGGTTAAGAGACTTGCCCAGGGTCACATAACTAGTGAGTGTCTGAGCCAGATTTGAACTCAGGAAGAAGAGTCTTGTGGACTTCACACCCAGCACTCTACCCACTGAGTCACCTAACTGCCCTTAATAAATGTTTGTTAATTGTCTGACCTTTTGCAATTCTAGAGACCCACGTCTTGGTTTCCATTGTGGCAGGTGTGGGGTAAGGCCCACAGACTCACATAAACTGTCTTAGGCCTCATCACATTTTTGCATGGGTATAGGGTTCTATTTTCCAGAGCATTATATGATGAGCTGTTGGACAAAAGAGGATGGCATGGTCCTCTACTTGCTGCCCACCCTAGATGTTTCGTGTTGTCTCTTTCCTGTTCTCCCAACATGCTTGCTGAGTGGCTGGCCTGGCCACATGCTATGTAGAAGAGGCTGGAGTGGGCAGCTCTGGGGCTGGACAGTTTTTTTAGTCAGCCAAGATTTCTTTAGTACTCTCCATCAGAGCTTTAATTACCCCTAGCTGCCAGGATGAGTGGGAAGAAAATGGTAATGAGAAAGCTGAATACTTGAGATTGAGGCAGAGGGCTCTAAGCACTTTCTAAATATTCTCTCATTTGATCCTCACAACAACCCCAGGAGGTAAGTGCTGTTAATATTCCCATTTGACAGTAGGGGAAACTGAGGTAAACAGAGATCAAGTGACCTGCCCAGGGTCACACAGGTTGAGGCTGGATTTGAACTCAGATTTTACTGACCCTAGGCCCATCACTTTATCCACTCTGCCATCTAGCTGCCTCTAAAAACAGAAGTGTTAGCACACAGAATTAAATCCTAGACTCTGAAATTAAAAAGAAAAATCTGATGTTCTACCAACTGAGTTCTTTAAGCCCTTGGGAATCCAGGCCTGCCAGTGGGATGGTGAAAGGCCTGGCGTGGCTGAGCTAGGCAAAGGGAGAGACAAAGAGCCCAGTGCCTAGTTCTGCAGCCCCCGTCCTTTAGGAGTCTGCAAGCTTTATGGATGGATGTCTGAGGCTGGAATAAGGTGGCTGGCTGGCTGATTGGAGAAGTGTTGTCTGAGCACTGACTACGCATGAGGTGTCCCTAAAGTCTAGACACATAGGAAATCTCATTAACATCTCATTAACCATTTCACTGAAGACTCTATGTTGTTCAGCAACTTCTTTTTCTGGGGTGTACTAAAGGAGAAGGTGCACTCAACGAAAATCACTGATGCAACACACTTTGATTGAACGCATAAAGAGTGAATGTGCTAAAATTGAAGGTGATGTAGAGTTATTGCGTCAAGCTCAGGTGAATCTTGTAAAGTGCATCAACCTCTGCGTCACAAACGATGGAAATCGTATTGAAGATGTGATTTGTTAATATTCCAATTAAACAAAATGTTGAAAATTTCATTCATTTCATTTCTTGAAAATATGCATTTTTGCCTGTGTCCAGACTTTAGGAGCACTCTGTAGATGGTGGTAAGACAAGACCTGCCCAACTGAGACCATTAGGGGAATGAAAGAAGGGCTGCTGGACCGGAGCAGGGAGACCCGGGTTCTAGACCGTGCACTGCCGCCGGCTCAGTGTGCCCCATTCTGGGATTCCTATAGAGCTGAAGCGAATGAGCTGTCAGGTCCCTTCCACTTTTCCCCTTCTGGGAGCTCTGGATCAGGGCCAAGATCCAGGACAAGGAGAATCAAGAGCTAGGATGAGTCAGGCCTGGGAGAGAGGGATCAGTGTGGGTTGGCCTTGTACACGAAGCCTCCAGAGAAGGGGTGGGACTTGAAGGAAAGCTGGACCGACTCCCCAGCTCCCTGCCCCCCAGTTCGTACCCACCCATTCCCCGGTTCCCTCCCTCCCAGCCCGTACCCACCCATTCCCCACTTGTGTTCACAGAGAAAAACAGAGAAGAGCCAAGCCTGCTCCCGCATGGGCTAGAGATGGGCCCGGGGATCTGGCTGGTGGGAGCCAGGCAGGCAGACAATGGCAGCCAAGGCGCCCTCCTGGACCCTGTGGGCTGGGGGCAGGGATGGAGGAGCTACTCAGCAGAGCCCCTCCCCTGCCTGGCCCTGAGCTGGTCCAACTTGTCTGCATTCCCTAGCTATAAATACCAGCTTCCTAGGAGTTCAGCGCCTTGGGCTGGGCTGCTGGGGGAGAAAGGGAAAGGGAAAACACCCCTCGCCCCTTGGTGACTTTCTTTCCTGGAGCAGGAATGGGGTGTGTGGACCCGTGGGGCTGGGCAGATCAGGCCCCTCCCTCCCAGGTCCCTGAATGGGGTCAGAGCCTTTCCAAGGTCCCTAGCTCAGGGCATTGGGCTTCCCTTTGCCACACCTCTGCCAAGGCCGGCTCCCCCCCTCCCTCCCCCAGCCTTCCCTGACCAAGCCCCTGTGTTGAAGGCCCACCCACCCAGAGCAGAGTCCTATCCATGACCTCGAAGCCTACTTATAAGAACTACCCATAGCCGGGCAGTGACACTAGTTTCTCTGGGTCCGTTTGGGGGCCTAGTGTGCCATCACTTCATTGAAGCCTTTTTTGACCACCCCAGGCCAGCAAAGATTTCTCATCTCTGAACTATAAATAACAACAACAACAACCACAACAATAATAATAATAATGAAGCACTTTAAGGTTTTTGAAGTGTATTACACATTTTATTTAGTCCTTATGACAATCCCATAAGGAAGGTGCTATTATCCCTTTTTTTTTTTTTTTTGGTAGAGGAGGAAATTATTGCTGAGAGATGTTAAGTGATTTGCTCAGGGTCATACAGCTAGCGTCTAGAGTAGGATCTGAACACAGGTCTCCCTGACTCCAAGTCCACCATTCTCTCCACTGCACTTTCTAACTGCCCCTAGATTGCTGTGTTCTAATCACTAAACCAGAGGTGTCAAATAGGCCTCTGGCTCCTGGGTGCTGCCTAAACCAGATTGAAATATAATTGGGAAATATTTACAAAATAAATTAAAACACAATAAAAATAGATAAGGTTAACGTGTGGTTTTCTAAGTCGATAGTGTTTCTGTTTGAGTATGACACTCCCCTTCCCCCCACTGCAGTATGCCATCATCACCCAGCCTAGACACCTAATGTCTCACTCTTAATAATAAAGGGCAGTGTGTGTTATTTTTTCATGTCATTTACCAGATCTCAACATTTACATCTTCACAACATCTCTTACATCTTCGTCCCCCTTCCCCCCCTTTCTCACAGCTACAACCCTAGTTTAGAGTCTCATCCCTTCTTACTTGGAGAATTATAAAAGCCTCCTTTCTGGTGTTTCTTTCTCAAGGATCTCCCCACTCCAATTCATCTTCCTCACAGCTGTCAAAATGATTTTTATATGTTTTTTAATGAACAAAAAATTTTATTTTCTCTTCTCTTCCAATCTCCTCATCCCATTAGAGAAAACAAAATACCAAACCCACTCCAATAGATGCTTATGATAGATATGCATAGTTAAGCAAAACAAATTTCTGAATGGCCATGTCCAAAAAATGCATCTCCTTCTCCATCTTGGGTCTATCACTTCTCTGTGATAGGAAAATAACTTTGGCAGCTGAGTGGAGGGAGACTTAAGGCAGGGAGACTATTATTGTAATAGTCCATTCGGTCAGTCAGCTGGTATTTACTCAGTAGCTTCTATGTGTCAGGCACTGTGATCAGTCCTGAGGATACAAAGAATGGCCAAAAAAAGTAAGTCCATGTTCTCAAGGAGCTTGCCATCAAATGGGGGAGAGAGACAACTTTTGAGCAACCATTTTTTTTTTGTTGTTGTTCAGTTGTTTCAGTTGTAGCCAACTCTCCCCGACCCCATTTAGGGTTTTCTGCTTTGCCATGTCTTTCTCCAGCTCATTTGATAGATGAGGAAACTGAGGCAAATAGGGTTAAATGCCTTGGCCAAAGTCCCACAGCTAGCAAGTGTCTGAAGCCAGATTGGAACTCAGGAAGAAGAGTCTTCCTGCTCTATCCACTGTGCCACCCAGCCGCCCTGAATAGAAGGAGACACACACATATCAAAAATGTGAAGATGGAACAGACAAGATCTGGCATTGCATTGGACAGGAGTGAGCGAAAGTGAGGGAGTGGGGACAGAGCTGAGCCTTCAAATACGAGATTTCGAGCATTCGGAATTTCAGCTCTAAATTCCTGTGATTCATAAGCTAGCCTCTTCATTTTACAGACAAGGAAACTGAGACCCAGAGAAGCCAAGTCCGTTGTCCAATGTCACATCAAGTCGGTCTTAGAGCCCAGTCAACTTTCTCCTACAACATGCTTTAAAAAATAATCTATGTTTTAGAAATTCTAAACTTAAGAAAAACTAAAATGAAATGATCGTTTGCATATAGTTTACATCATTAGATTGTGGACTTCTCAGGGTGGGAACTGTCTTTTGTCTTTCTTTGTATTCCCAGCACTTAGTACAATTCTGAGCATATCATAGCTGATTTTTTTAAAAAATATTTTTAAAAAAGGAAAAAAAAAAGGAATTTTTAATCTCTGAAGGCAGAAGATATTTTAGTTTCTGTCTTTGTATTCCCAGAGCATAGCCCATAGTCATGGCTTAATAAATGCTTCTTGATTAATTGAAAAAAATTGTTTTAAGTTTTATTGATGTTTTATTATTACAGTATACATATTTAATAAATACTGACTGACTAGTAGGACAGAAAAAGAAGGTTGTTCATAAACCTCTATTACTTAGAACCTGCTTTTAAAAAAATATATAATAAATTCCAACATGTCATTTTCAAAGCATGTCTATAATTCCATCTGGCTTTTTTTCTGGTCTCTTCTGTTTGTTCTATCTATGTGCCTATCTGTGCATTTATTCATTCATTTATTCAGTTTGTTCATTTATTTTAAAATTTTAATTTATTTTTTCAATGAAAAAATATTTTCTCTCTCTTCTAGCTCTCCCTCTCCAATAAGAAAAAGGGGGAAAACCCAATGCTTTTCAGAAATATACATAGTCAAACAAACCAAATTCCCAAATTGGGCATATCCAAAAAAAAATTTCTCAATGAGCACCTTGAGTCCATTACCTATGTCAGGAGGTAGGTCTAGAATCATAGCTGACCATTGCGTTCATTGGAGTTTATAAGAAGTTTCTTACAGTTGTTTGAAGTTTAAAGTATTGCTATTATGTAAATTGTTCTCCTGGTTCTGCTCCCTTCACTCCACACCAATTTATACAAGTCTTCCCAGGCTTCTCTGAAACCATCCCTTAATGGTATTTTATTACATGAATATACTGTAATTTGTTTAGTTGGGCACCCCCTTAATTTCCAGGTTAAGACTCTCAAGGTAATGAAAAAGATTAGGAAGGAGGACTAGAACTTGAATTATATTGCAAAATGGTAATCAACAAAATGATTTGGTGCTGATTAAAAAACCATAGAAGTCCGTCAGTAGAATAGATTAAGCAGACAAAATCCAGAAACAAATGAACACAATAGCTTAGGGTTTGATAAGCCCAAAGACTCAAGACTCAAGCTACTGGGGAGAGAACTCATTATGTGGAAAAAAAACTGGAAAACAGGAGAGCAGTTTATCAGAAATTTAGATATAGGCCAAAATCTTATAATATATGCTAGGATAAACTCCAGATGGATACCTGACTTAGATATAAAAGGTCATATCATTTACAGATTAAAGGAAGAAACTACTTTTAAGCTGTATGGACAGGAGAAGAATTCATGACCAAACAACAGGTAGAGAAGATCAGAGAATATAAAATGGACAGTTTGGATTACATAATGTTTAAACATTTTTTACAAAAACAAAACCAATGCAGCTAAAAATAGAAGGAAAATAGATAACTGGAAGAAAATCTTGGTAGCAAGTTTCTCTGATCAGGTCTCCTTTCCAAGATATATAATTGCTTACATGTATAATGTATATCAGATTGTTTGACCTCTTGGGGAGGGGGGAGGATAGGGAGTGAGGGAGAAAAAATTTTGGAACTCAAAATCTTATAAAAATGAATGTTGAAAACTATCTTGCCAGCTCTATGCCATATTAATTCATACATTTCCTCAAAATCTCTTCAAGATCCCTTTTATGTGTTGTCTTTCTCCTTAGAAGGTAAGCTCCTTGAAGGGAGGGATTATCCTGTTTGCTTGTATTTGTAGCTCCAGGCCTTAGCACACTGGCTGACTGCTTAATAAATGTTCTATCCATATTCTTCTTCTTTTTTTTTTTTGCTTTTCGGCAGGGCAATTGGGGTTAAGTGACTTGCCCAAGGTCACACAGCTAAGTACATGTGTCAAGTGTCTGAGGCCAGATTTGAACTCAGGTCCTCCTGACTCCGGGGCTGGTGCTCTATTGACTGCGCCACCTAGCTGCCCATAAATATTCTGTTTATGAGACCTTTCCCTTTTTCTTTGATGTCTTTGGAGTTATAAGTCTAGTAGTGGTATAGCTTGACCAAAGGGTTTTGACCTTTCACATTCTAAATGGAAGCAGGCAGCCCAACCCCCACATACTTCGGTCCAGCAAAAACCTAAAAATCCCAAACTGAATAATGATCAAGAAATCCAATGAGAACCATAGTAAATGACTTCTTTTATCACATAAATGCACAAAATGCTAGCCAGAATCCTATGGTCAATAAGAAAGGGGGCCACCAGCAAAATCAATATCAGCACAATCAAACAAACCAATAGACTCCTTATGTGACCAGAGACAGGCCTGTAAAGCTTGGTGAACAGAGGCAGCAAGAATGAAGGGATCCCCTGAGAAAGTTTCAGGGTGGTCGGAAACCCACAGCAGGGACCTTGGAAGGCACAAGGAATGACATTAGTGTATGTTTTCCCATAGCTCCTCTAATACACAAATAGTCTCATATAGGAATACCTCAAACTCAGCAGGGTAACAAGCTGGGATATGAGAGGAGGGTGGTTAAGAGGGAAGCTAATTCATTAATGCACTATTGGTGGAGCTGTGAATTGGTGCATTCTTCTGAAAAGCATGGAACTGTGCCCCAAAAACCACTAATCTGTGTCCTCCCGGAGACACTACAACTAGGCCTATTCCTCCAAAGATATCAAGCAAGAGGAAAAAAGACTTGTATGTATAAAAATATTTATAGCAGCCTTTTTTTTGTAGCGGCAAAGAACTAGAAACTAAGGGAGTGCCTATTCAGTGGGGACTGGCTGAACAAATTATGGTATGTTCATGTAATGGAATACTATTGTGCTTATAAGAAATGATGAAGGGCACTGCTTCAGAGAAGCCTGGGAAGACAGAAGAACTGCTGAAGAGTGAAGTAAACAGAAGCAGGAGGACAATTTATATTATGATAACAACATAGTAAAAAGAACAACTTTGAGAGACTTAAGAAATCTGATCAATGCGGTAAGCAAGCACAATTCTAGAGGAGCAATGATTGAGAGTCCTGACCTCCTCCTGCAAAAAGCTGATGGACTGAAATGTGCAGAATGAGACCATTTGTGGATAATTCAGAAACTTGTTTTGCTGGACAAAGCATATTTGATAAAAGGGTTTTATTTGTCTTATTTTTCAATGGGAGAAAGGGAAGGTGGGAGGGAGAGAAAATGACTACTTGTTAGTTGAAAAAAATTAATTTTAAAAAAAGAAGGTTGAAACTGGGGAAGGAATAATTCCAAGGAAAATAAACTTTCTGATTTTGAAGGAGGATATGGGGGGTATAGAGAGAAGAAAAGAACTAAGGGGGGGGTGCCCATTTATTGGGGAATGACTGAACATATTATGGTATATGAATGTAACGTAATATTTTTCCATTGTAAGCAATTACAAATGAGCTGAGATTGGTGGCATACCCCTGTAATTCCTGCTACTGGGGAGGCTGAGGCTAGTGGATTGCTTTGGGTTCAGGAGTTCTGAGCTGAAGTAGGGCTAATGCCAATAAAATTTCTGGTACCAATATGATAAATCCACCAATATGGTAAAGCCACCAGGCTGCTTGTAACGGCAACCACACTGGCATACTCAGGATGGCTGCTAGTGAAAGTTCTTTTATCTGCTTTACTAAGGAAAGCAACTTTAAAGGGGTCAATGATCTTCTTAAATTACATAAAATACAAACAGAGGAAATACAGAGAAGAGAAATAAAGACCAACAGACAGGGCTCTACTGCCTGAATCTAAGCTTTACATACACTACTGAATTGAGAGAGCCTTTACCTCTGAGGAGTCAGGACCACTCAGAGTCTCTACCAGGGAATCACAACATCTTTCTCATAAGCAATCCCCCAAAGCAAAGGCTCACCTCTCAGAATATATACTCTTTCAGCTAATAGGCTCAGTGCCTAATTAGAAATTAACAAAAGGTGTGTAAACCTTCCTGCAAGCAAGCTTCCCTTAACGGGCTCCACATGAGGCCTATTGATGGGCAGGGAAGCTCTTATTCCCCATTAATCTTACAGCTGCCAGGAGGAGGAAACTGTCCTAGGTGGGAAACGGAGCAAGAGCTCCTGTACCAATCAATGGTGGGATAGGACAAGGGAATGGCCACCACAATTCCAGCCTGGGCAAGACATGGAGATCCAGTCTGAAAAAATTTTGAAAGAGATGACTTTGGGTAGCACAATCTGATACAGAGTTAAGTGAGCAGAATCAGGAGAACAATTTATACAAGGACATCAATTTTGTAAAGCAATGAGAGATTTAAGACATCTGATCAATAAAATAACCATGTCACTAGAGAATCTATGATGAAACATGTTGTCCACCTCCTGACAGCTAATGCATTCAAGGTGTAGAATGGGACATACATTTTTCAACCTAGCTACGGTGTGAGTTTGTTTGCTTGACTCTTATTTATTTGTCGCAAAGATTTGTTCTGTTTTGTTTTGTTTTTTACCTTTGTTTTTTAATTAGGGGTGTTAGAAAGGAGGAGCATTAGCATTAGTGGTGCCCAAAAAGAGGACCAGTGAAACATTTTAAACAATGCACAGAACAGAAGAAAGTTGTGAAGTACAGACAAGTAAGACAGTTTTGCAAATAACGTGTGGGATTTATTATATATTTTTAAAAAACAAATGAAGATTCACAGTTTTATGTAAGAGTCTCTTTCTGTGTTCAGTGTATTATAGAAATGCCCTTTCTTTGGTAATTAAATTCACAATAAAAATGAAATAAAAACAAAGGGCATGTATAGTTTAGTGACTTTTAAAGTATAATTTAAATTTTTTTTTCCAGAATAGGACTGATTCACAGCTCTACCAATAACTCATTTGTGTGACAATCTTCCCATCATTTGCCATTTTATCATGCCAATTTGATGTGGCAGCTAGGTGGCACAGTGGACAGAATGCCCTCCTGAAGTCAGGAAGATTCATCTTCCTGAGTTCATAGTCAGCTTCAGACACTCACTAGCTGTGTGACCTTGGGCAAGTCACTTAACCCTGTTTGCCTCAGTTTCCTCATCTGCCAAATGAGCTGGAGAAGGCAATGGCAAACCACTCCAATATCATTGTCAAGAAATCCCCCAATGAGGTCATGAAGAGTCAGACACGACTGAACAACAACATATCAGTTTGATAGATTTTAGGCAGAAAAATTGCTTTAATGCACATTTCTATAATTACTGGCAAGTTGGAACATTCATTCATATGGTTGTCTATAGCTTATATTTCTGTTTTTGAGGACTGCTCAATCATATCCTTTGACTGCTCATTTATTGTAGAGCGGCTCTCCCTCTTAAATATTTGTATCAATTCTTTCTGTATTTTGGATATCAGAACTTTATCAGTTATTTAATGTCTCTGAGCTGGTTTTCCCATCTCTAAAATTAATATAGTAATTGTCAGGGAAGAAGGGTGATCATGTATAGACCCCATGTTCCCAAAATGCTTGGGATTAAGAGAGGCTTAATCCTCTTTGGACTTCATAGCTAGGAGGTTTGGTATAGGCTTTGTAGTATGGTGGGGTCATCATTATGGTCTCTGGGCAGGTGTGTTTTGAGGGTGTGTAGTTTAAAAGACTGCGGAGTCTTAAGAGGTAGGCTTATGAGAGAAATGAGAAGAAAATGTCTAGGCCATATGACACCTGTATCACCCACTTCATAAGCATGTAAGGAAATGGCCTTAAGCGACAGGATGATGAGAATTATTCTTCTTATTCGTTTATTATTCTAAGAGTGTTAAGGACAGGATCCTTAAGGATAGCTAGCTAGCTGGATTGATGAACATTTATTAAGTGGATGTATCAGACACTATGCCAAGCATTGGGGATATGTATACCAGTAAATGAGACCGCTCTTACCCTCAAGGATCTTACATTCAGATAGAGGAAGACTCATAAACACTAAAAGAGGAACTGGAAGGTGGGGGAAAGGTCACTGCGAGGAGGTCAAGTGTGGAGAGGGAGTGGATGGAGCTGCCCTGGATAGGGACTCCCCAATCAGAACAACAGCAGGTCCCGGGGTGCAGTAATCTGAAAGGGGTTAAGGCTGCTGCTATCTAGGAGGTAGAGAGGTCTGGAGGGTAGTCGAGCTGGGAAAGACTTCACTTATACTCCTCAATCTCAGCTGTTACTGGTCCATATTAAAGAAATCTACCCAGAACTTGTCCCTTAAGGAGGGGGCAAGGAAGTGAATTAGTGGAAAATGATGACTAATTCCTCGAGATGTGATGTGAGAGGAGGTCCAGAGGAGCTGATAGGCTCAGCCTGCTGTCCCTCTGGGGGCTTCTGCCACCTCCATTCACCTTGTGCTTTTCTGGCCCTGTCTGGCCTTAAGCCTGGCTCTCCCCCATTCTTCGGTTACCAAACATTCTTGGAGAAGGTCCCAAAACCGCCCAGCGAGGCTGCTCCAACTCAGGTCTTTTAACAACATCCCAGGGCTTCAGACCTACAGTCTCGCCTGGGGAGTGTTTATGGTGAGATGAGAGGAAGGGAGAATTTCATTTTGGTGGGATGCTGGGAGGATGGTTGCCCTGGGACCGATGGATGGGCCAACAGCTTGGAGTGCCTTTGGGCAGGAGATGAGGAGGGGGGAGAGGAGTGGCATTCACATGGCTGGTTGGAGGGCACTGAAGACAGATTTCACAATTTTAGAAGAGCTGAAAAGAACCCTGGATCTGGGAGAGATGAAAAGGTGTGTGGGGGTTAGGAGGGCAGAGACTGGCTCAGGAAGTGCACCCCCATATCGCTAGGTGGGCAGAGGCTGTCTCAGGCAGCGCACCCCCATATCGTTAGGAGGGCAGAGGCTGGCTCGGGCAGCGCACCCTCATATCGTTAGGAGGGCAGAGGCTGGCTCAGGCAGTGCACTCCTATATCATTAGGAGGGCAGAGGCTGGCTCAAGCAGTGCACCTCCATATCGTTATGTCCTCCACTCCAACCAGCCTCGGTTGGAGGCATCCTCAGGTCCCACCCCACCCTACCCCACCCCAGATTGCTGCCTCCTGGCCGTTTGGGTGTGTCTCTTAGCCCCTCCACCCTTTAGTCGTTTCTTTTTGGTTCCAGAAAAGAAACAACAGACTTCAAAGTCCTGAGTCACATTCCGATCCTTTTCTCTCCCTCTCCTCCCTCCCCATCGTCTACTTCCAGCTGAGGCCACAGCAACCGAAGCCCCACCAAACAAGAAATTCCCAGCCCAGCAACACACACACACACACACACACACACTCCCAACATGTCACCCATTAAAATTCCAGTTTTACAAACTTGCTCTAAAATTGCCCAAAGGAACATGGAATACAATCTGCCTTTGAAGATGTGTACAATTCAGGAATGACCATGGCCCACATCTGGTTTCCTAGTTTCCCTGCTGTGTGGTTAAGGCTGTGCTTCGGGGTCCCTAATTGTTTTCTGTCAGTGGTGGGGGAAGGGAGTGGGGCACTGGGACATTCCCGCCCCCCCCGCCCCCCATTCAGCTTCCCTCATGCCCACTCTGCCCATCCCATGCTCTCTTTTTCTGGAGACATGTGTAACCCCAGGACTGGCAGACTGCTGCGGGGCACAAAGAAGTCCAGTCAAGTAAGAGCAGACGCCGTGGGGCGGGACTTTCGGCTTAGGGGAAAAAAAATCTGAAGTGACTAGTCTGGGCCAGCCCCTTCATGGAACATTAGTCCCCTCTGCTTCTCTAGCTACGACACTGTCTGCCATCACTAGAGCCCTTGGCCAAAGCACTGGAGGACACTTGCCTCTCTCCTCTCGTGTTCTCCCCAGTCCTGAGCTGGGCACACAGTAAATGTACTATAAATGCTTAATGGGGATAAATGATGCTGAGGGGTACCCACTCCTGGTGGCACTTGCAAGAGACTGGGGTCTTTGGAATGCATGAGGAGAGAAATAAGGTTTCAGTCTTCTCTATCCTGGACTTGGAGCCCAGAGCTCAGGCCTTGGAGGTCCCTGCAGCTGACTGTATAGACAGACTCTTAACCTCAGCTGGGAACAGATAGTCATCAGCATTCTCTGTCATGATTCACCATTTATAGTGCACTTACTGTGTGCCCAGCCTGGGGCTGGGGAGAGGGGAGGGCACTGTTTCTTTAGGAGATTACAATTTAGGTCACTAGGGAGTTGAGACTGGCGCCATTTGGGTCCCTCCTTCTCCCACCTTCAGGGGCTCTAGGCTCCTGGCCGGTACTACCAAAGTGGGTGGGGGGACTCTGTCCCACCCCTGGCTGAGACTTGAGCCTAATCTCTATCCCCCCACTCCCTACAGACTCAGTAAGTTAATTAACATTTACTGTAAGCAGAACCTATTTGCCATTTTCCTTAGGGATACAGGGATGGCCTTTGCTCTCAAGGGATTCAGAGTCTGTTCAGAAAGACAACATACATACCCATGAAATAGTCTTGGTGCAGTGCGTTCACATTTGGAGTCAGCCTGCGTTCAAATCATAGCTCTGTTAGTTCAGACATTTCTGGGCCTCAGTTCCTTCATCTGTAAAATCAGACTGGACTAACTGACCTCTGAAGTCGCTTTCATCGTTAGATCTGTAATATCCAGTGATTCTAATATAAGGTGGAACATGAATGGAAACTGCTCCTTAGTAGGCTTTTCCTCTCCTGCTAGCAGGCCTGCCTTATCTGACACCCCCACGGCTCTCTCCACCCCAGTGATGCCTCCTCCAGCAAAACAAAACAAAACAAAACAGAACAGAACAAAAAGAAACAAAACGAAAAACTAATGGAGGATGCAGAATGGGCTAGAAGACAATATGATTAGTGAGGTAGATTGTAGAGTGAAACCAGCACTGGCATCACAGTCTGAAGACCTGAATTTGAATCCCAGAACTTTCTTGCTTCTACTACAACTCATAGACCCTCTGGCAAATTACTTCCTCTCTCATTTCTAAGGCAACCAGGTGGTGTAGTGTCTAGCATGATGGACTTGGACCCAAGAAGACCCAAGTTCAAATCCTGCCTCAGATACTGGCTAACTATGGGACTCTGGGCAAGTCATTGAGCCTCCATCTCCCTCAGTTTCTCCATTTGTAAAATAGAGGCTAATAGTAGCTCCTACCACATAGGGTTGTTGTGAGGACCAAATAAGATAATACATGTAACATGCTTTGCAAACTTTAAAGTATAATATAGATCTTAGCTATTATTGTTATTAATGAAATGATTGGGTTGGACTAAGCCTCTGCTACTTTGATGCATCCCAGATCTTCCAGTGGTGCAGATCACAGACCATCTATATCTACTCATCCCATGGGACTTTTGTCCACATTCTCCCATAAATCCTTCATAAGGGGTCAGCCCAATGTGCTGGGCATCTTCCCCTACATGTCTTGACATTCACAGGTGCTGAAGGAGCACATGGGCCATCCACCTCTTAGACAATTCAACTCGACAAATATTTATTTACTAAATGCTGGCCATGTGCAAGGCCCTGGAAGCCCTCGATTTCACAGTGTGACTATTCTGTTTGCTTTTCTAGCCATTCATATCTTTAATGATATCTTTTAAATCACTGCTGTTGAGCAGTTCTTCATTGGAAAGATACTGCTGCCTATTTACACCCACAATGAATCTCTTCCTTGCCTTCGGGTGGCCCGAAACTTTTATTCTTTGTTTTAGCCATGTGGCATCCCCAGGAATATATTAGTGTGAAAAGGTTGGGTCTTTATTTTCAGGGAAAAGCTTGGGGTCTTTAAAAGCACTGTGTGACTTCCCAAAAGCAATCTGGCCCACTCTTGTCCTTCTGTTCCATTCGGGACCTTGTTCATCTGCAGTGTCTGTCCACCCAGCTGTATAGTACAGTCTGGACAACAGGGGTTCCTCATCCACTTGTTTTTTCCTGTGTAGATAGGCTGAGCTCTTGTGATTGATTAGGGATTTCATTAGAAAGCTCAATAAATGAAGTAAGTACCTACTATGTGCTGAATACTAGAAAAACCAAGATCAAAATGAAACAGCTGTTTCCTTAATGGAACTTGCTTTCCATCAGGAGAGAAAATACATAAAGTGTAAGTATACACACATAGACATATATGTATATATAATTACAAATCAATTATAGTTGGGGGGAGGAAGGGACTAGGCACTGAGGTGATGAAAAATGTCTTTCTGTTGGAGGTGATACTTGGTTAAATTTTGACAAAAGCTAAGAATTCTAAGAGGTAGAGACAAGGAATACGTTCTAGTTGTGAGGGACAGCCAATGCAAAGGCTGAGATGGGGGGTGGAATATTTTGGATGTGTGGAGAGAGAGAGAGACAGAGAGAGAGAGACAGACAGACAGAGAGAGAGACAGAGAGAGAGGGAGAGAATAACAGAGAGACAGAGAGAGGGAGAGAGAGAGAGGGAGAGAGAGAGAGAGACAGAGAGAGAGAGAGAGACAGAGAGAGAGAGGGAGACAGAGAGAGGGAGTGAGAGACAGAGAGAGAGAGAGAGACAGATAGAGAGACAGAGAGAGACAGACAGAGAGAGAGAGAGACACAGAGAGAGAGAGGGAGAGAGGAAGAGAAGAGGAGAAGAGAAGAGGAAGAGAGAGAAGATAGAAAGGGAAAGAGAGAGAAGAATGAGAGAAGCGAGGAGAGAAGAGGAGAGGTGGGAAATGAAGGGAAGGGGAGAGAAGGGGAAAGAAAAGGAGAGAAGAGAGTAAGTCTGGAAAGGTACATTAGAGTCAGATTGTGAAAGGTATTTTTAAATATCAAAATTTTTTTCTTGGAGTCAAGAATTATTATTATTTTCAAAGAAACAGTGAAGGGAAAAAACCAAGTTTACTCTGGAGCTTTTCAATGCTTTGTAACACTCCAGGGTTTGGTACAATTTCCATAATGTCGCCTGCAAACAGTAGATAGCACCTGGAGAACCTGGCCATCTAGGGAGCATCCCTCTTCTCTCTGAACTTTGCTGGACATCTCTGACAGTGGCCAACACCTTTGAAGGGCCTGAGGATCCCTATTTTAGCTCTCCCTTGCAATTGTTGAAGTTGTCTCTGTTGTTTCATATCTAAGGAATCCTTTACTTATCGCCCAGTAGAACAAGAGTTCCTTGAAAGCAATGACCATTTTTCATTTTTGTCTTCCTATTCCCAGCACCTAGAACTCTTTGTGATTCTGTGGACCATATCACACCAATGCAAAGATTATTTCTTGGCTAAGATACTGGAGTGAATGGTTTGCCATTTGCTTCTACAGTGGATTAAGGCAAACAAAAGTTGAGTGACTTGTCCAGGGTCACACATTGCCCCTGCCTTTTTTTTTTTTGCAAGGCAATTGAGGTTAAGTGACTTGCCCAGGGTCATGCAGCTAGTGTCACATGTCTCAAGTCGGATTTGAACTCAGATCCTCTTGACTCTAGGTGCTCTATCCACTGTGCCACCTTGCTGTCCCTCACACATCCTTTATGTACTAGGTGCTTAATAAAGGTTAATTGAATTTAACTGAACACATTTATGGCAGATATCTTGGAGAGCCTTTAAAATAGTATTTGGTTCTACTGAATCAAATTTTAAAAAATAAGCAATCAATAAACATTTTTAAGTGCCTTCTGTGTATCAAGCGCTGTGCTAAGCTCTGGAGATACAGAAAGAGGAAAAAGGCAGTCTCGGCTCTCAAGCAGTTTATAATCTAATGGGGGAGTGTTTCAACAATCTGGCTACCAGCTGTTGTGGGGGTGAAAGACCCACACAAGCCCAACAACAAGAATGCTACCAGCACACTGCAAAAGCCCGGGTTCTTTTGATCTGTAAGGAAAGCAACGTCAAGGGGTTGACAAGTTTACTTTAATTCAGCATACAAATAAGTGAATGGTTCACTTAGGTCAGGGGAAAAAGCCAGAACCCTGAACTTCAGAGTAAATACAAACAAATTACAAACATTGACAGACAGACCAAATGTAATTCATAGTTACCAACATCTAAGTTCAGCCCAGGAGCTCATAACAAGGGCTGGCCCAGAGTCACGCATGCCACCATGGCTGTGGGTAAGAGCTCCGAAAAAGAGAAAACCAACCCCTGGTTTTATATCTTTTTCAGGGTCAAGGGTCAGTCACAGATGTGACTCACCCACGTGACCTAGAATCGTCACAAACAGGCCACTTAAACCCATGTGGTCTAAAAGCCTCTGATGTCCCAAATATGTCACTCAAACTCATGTGTAAACTAAGCCCTCCCCAGAGGCAAAGAGGACTCCAAGGACTCCCAAATCTAATCAAGGAAACAAAGGCCAAACTCTTCAAGGTCACTTGGTTGAACTGAGTGCTAAGAGACCATTTTATTTGCCAACACAGGGAGACAGCATGCAAACAAATGTATACAAAACTAGCATGTACAGGATTAATTGGAAATAATTAACAGAGGGTACTAGAATTAAGAGGGGTGGGGAAGGCTTCCAGTAGAAAGTGAGATTTTAGTTGGGACTTACAGGAAGCCAGGGAGGTCAGTAGTCAGAGTGGAAGAGGGAGAGCGTTCCAGGCCTGGGGAACAGAGAGCCAGAGAGAATGCCTGGAACAGCCAGGAGGCCAGTGTCACTGGATCGAAGAGTATGTGTTGGGGAGTAAGGTGTAAGAAGACTGGAGAGGTAGGAGGGGGCCAGGTTATGAAGGGCTTCGATGCCAAACGGAGCATTTTGTATTTGATCCTGCGAGCAACAAGAAGCCACTGGAATTTACTGAGTGTGGACGTGTGTGACACGATCAGACCTCGGTTTTAGGAAAATCAAACAGAGGATAGATTGCTGTGGGGAGAGACTTGAGGCAGGCAGACCCACCAGCAGGCTGCTCACTGCAGTAGCCCAGGCTCGAGGTGATGAGAGTCTGTACCAGGGCTGTGGCCATGTCACAGGGGAGAAAGGGCTGAGATGGACAGATGTTGTAAAGGTGAAATCAACAGGCCTTGAAGGAGACATCTTGGGTATGATGGGTGAGGGATCATAATCTTCCACAAATGATAAGCTGAATGAGTTCTTTTATTCTCCGCCCTTTAAATAAATTATTTAACTGTAAAAATGTGCTTTACTATAAATGGGAAAGGGACTAACTAGATTTATGATTTCACTGGCTTAGGGAACTCCCAGGTGAGGTAATTCCTTCTACCACAACAGGTTAGCGCCTTCTCTGCCCCTTATAGTCTTCCAGTCTTAGAGCAGATGGAGCAAACCCACGGGCTGCTTGTGGTCCACAACACTCTTGACTGTGGCCTGAACCAGAATAAAATGTAGTTCCTCTCTGATTTTTAATGTGTTGATGTATTAATGAAAAAAGAGATATATAAACATATGTGGTTTTCTAAGTCAATATGAAGGGATCCTTATGTAGGGTTTAGTGGCCCCCATTTTTATTTGAGTTTGACACCACTGGTGTAGGGCAGACTTTCCCAAATTGTGCTGCTAAGAACCTTAAAACACCCCATTTAAAAAAAATAAAATGAAGTGTATGTTGTTTCTTAATAGGCATTAAAATAATAATTTTAGAGGATTTTACTACAAAAGTTCTGCCAAAATTTTGTTTAAACCGAAGGGTTCTACCACTGTGAGAAAGTTTGAGAACAATTGGTCTTGAGCACTGAGTGGTGAAGTGACTGTCTAGGGTCACAAAACCAGTGTATTTCCCAAGGCAGAACTTGAACGCAGGTCTTCTGGGCTAGTCTATCAGCTATACCACACTGACTCTGGAACAAGTGTTCTTAATCTGGGTTTAGTGAACTTCAAAAAAGGTTTTTTTTTTTTTTTAAATTGAGTTTCTTTCTTTTTTAAAATTAATTTTTTTTTTAGTTTACAATACTCAGTTCCACAAGTTTTTGAGTTCCAGAACCTCTCCCCCTCCCTCTCCCCCTTCCCCACCAAGACAGCGTGCAATCTGATATAGGTTCTGCATATACTTTCATGTTAAACTTATTTTCCCAATAATCAAAGTGTAAAGAAGAATTATAACCAGTGGAATGAATCATGAGAAAGATGTAACAAAGCCAAAAAGAAAAGAAAAGAAAAAAGAAAAAAAAGAGAGAGCAAATAGTTTGCCTCAATCTGCATTCAGACCCCGTATGGATGTGGATAGCTTTTTCCATCATGAGTCCTTTGGATGTCCTTGCATGGCTGAGAAGAGACAAGTCTATCAAAGCTGGTCATCACAGAAGCAATATATCTGTGGTTGTGTACAATGTTCTCCTGGTTCTGCTCCCTTCACTCCTCATCAGATCATGTAAGACTCTCCAGGTTATAATGAAGTCTGTCTGCTCATCATTTCTTATAAAACAATAGTATTCTATTACATTCATATACTACAATTTGTTTAGCCATTTCCCAGTTGATGAGCACCCCCTTGATTTCCAATTCTTTGCCACCAGAAAGAGAGCTGCTATAAATAGTTTTGTACATATGCATCCTTTCCTCTCTTGTGTGATCTCTTTGGGATACAGCCCTAGAAGTGGCATTGCTGGGTCAAAGGGCATGCACATTTTTATAGCCCTTTGGGCATAGTTCCAAATTGCTCTCTGGAATGGTTGGATCAGTTCGCAACTCCACCAACAATGCAATAGTGTTCCAATTTTCCCACATCTCCAGCATTTATCATTTTCCTGTTTTGACATGTTAGCCAATCTGACAGGAGAGATGTGGTACCTGAGAATTGTTTGGATTTGCATTTCTCTAATCAATAGTGGTTTAGAGCATTTTTTCATTCTTCCTATGAAAACTGCCTGTTCATATCCTTTGACCATTTATCAGTTGGGGAATGACTTGTATTCTATAAATTTGACTCAGTTCCTTGTATATTTTAGAGATGAGGGCTTTGTCAGAGACACTGTTTATAAAAGTTCTTTCCCAATTTTCTGCTTCCCTCCTAATCTTGGTTGCATTGGCTTTGTTTGTACAAAAACTTTTCAATTTAACATAATCAAAATGATCCATTAAATTGAGTTTTAATGTAATTGGTTTTCTTTGTAATTTTATTTTATGCATTCAAAAGCATTATTTTGAGGAGTCCATAAGCTTCACTAGCCTGTCAAAGTGGATGGGTCCATGACGCACAAAAGGTAAAGAACCCCTGCTCTAGGGTATCATTTGCTTACTGTTTCTCTTCATCAATGATGCATTTTGCATATGTGTAGATTATTCTAATAAAGATTTTGTATGTATAAGAAAACTGGTATATGGATGTTTGCTGTTCAGTTGTTTTCAGTTGTGTCCAACTCTTCCTGACTCCATTTGGTTTTTTCTTGGCAAAGATACTGGAGCGGTTTGCCATGTCCTTCTCTAGCTCATTTTACATACAAGGAAACTTCGGCAAACAGGGTTAAGTGACTTGCCTAGGGTCACACAGCTAGTAAGCATTTGAGGCTGGATTTGAACTCAGGAAGATGAGTCTTCCCTGATTCTAGGCCCTGCACTCTGTGCACTGGGCTGCCTGTCATTTCTTATGATATAGTCCATTACATTCATACACTATAGTTCGTTCACTCATACCATAATTGAGAGGGATCCTTTTGGTATTTAGTTCTTTGCTACTACAAAAAGTGTGATTATAAATATTTTTGCGTATCTGGGACCTTTCCTTCAGCCTGTGATTTTCTTGTGGTATATGTCTAATAGCGGTGTCACTGGCCACTGGTTTTTCAATTATTCAGAGTCTGAATTCCTTTTAGTAATCTATTCATTTACATTGCCGTAGTTTTAAGGGCTGCAGTGGATAGAAGGCTTGTCCTGGAGTCAGGAAGACTCACCTTCCTAAGTTCAAATCCAGCCTCAGATACTTGCTGACTGTGTGACTATAGGCAAATCACTTAACCTGTTTGCCTCAGTTTCCTCATCTGTAAAAGGAGTCTCCAGTCCTGTTGATTTCCTGGACACATATCTTCAAGTTTTTGTATACAAGTCACTTGTCTAGAAAGATGGAAACCAAAAAAAAAAGCAGGGTCAAGGCATAAATCAGGGAAAAAGAACCAGGCTATGACAGAATAGTAATATTAGTCATCATGACGACTAGCTTCCACATAGAGCTTTAAGGTTCACGAAGCATTTTATGTATGTTATTTCATTTAGTCCCCACACCCTTATATGGGAGGTGCTATTATTATCCCATTTTAAAAAGGAGAAAGTCGACGCATTAAGTGACTCGTTCAAGGTCACATCGCTACCTGGCATCTGAGGCAGGATTTGAAATCACGACTTCCTTTCTCCAGATCTGGCACTCTAGCCACTGTGCCACCTGATTGCCTAGGACATAGGGCCTCGAGGCCACATGTGGCCTCCTAGGTCCTTGGGTACAGCCTTTTGACTGAGCCCAAGTTTTACAGAACAAGTCCTTTTATTAAGGGCTTTGTTCTGTGAAGCTTGGATTCAGTCAAAGGGCTGCTCTTGAGGACCTAGAGGGTCACATATGGCCTTGAGGCTGAAGGTTCCCCACCCTTGGTATGTAAAGAGGGGAGAGAAGAGTTGGTGAGGGAGTGGGCAGGAAATGAGAGAACAGGGGAGAAAGTTGTGGGAGAGGAGTAGGAGAGACAGGAGTTAAGGGAAGAAAAAGAAAGTAGGGAAAAGTACATGAGAGAAAAAGGGGGAGAGAGAGGATGAAGAAGCAAAGTGAAAGAGGGAAACATAAAGAAGAGAGAAGGTGAAGGAAAAAAGAAGAGGGAGGGTGGAATGAAACAAGATACGAGGGAGAAGAAGAAGGAGAATGGAGAGGAGATGGAGAGACAGCCTGGTGTTACGGGAGGAGAACTGGGTCTATTTGGAAAAGGAAGGCCTTTTAATCCTGGCTCTGCTCCTTTGCACCTCTGTGACCTCCGACCTTTCACTGGCCTTCTCTGAGGGTTGTGGGAGTCGAATCACATGGTCTTTAAGGTCCTTCCAAGCTCTAAGTCCTATGAGGGGAGAGAAAAGAACTTGGGGGGGAGATGAGAGTGGAGAAAGAGGGGTGAAGGGGTGGGGATATGGAGGAGGGGAGAAAGAAGGAAAGAGGGGGGAGGAGAGGGAGAGAGCAAGAGCCAGAGGGAGAGCGAGAGTGAGAGGGAGAGCGAGAGCAAGAGAGAGAAAGAGAGAGAGAGAGAGAGAGGAAGAAATGGAGTGATGAAGAGGAAGCAATAACGGAGATGAGGGGGAGGATGGGGGAGGATGGGGATGATGGGGGATGACTGGGAGGAAGGAGAAGGGAGGGAAAGGGAAGAAGAAAGGGAATGGAGAGGTAAGGGAAGCAATCAGCAGAGAAGGGCTCTCTGGGACTTGACTGGGCCTTCCCCAGTGGGCAGAGAGGCTGACCGGCCAGTGACCTGGACAGAGGCTGTCCGGAGCAAGGGGTGGGCCTGGTGGGGTGCTGGGTGTGTCCCCTTGGTGGAAACATGCTGAGCTAAGCTAGTTATTTCTGAGCCAGGAGGAACTGTCAGGGCTGTTCACAGACACGGAATCTAAAGGTCCCTGCCAAGGCAGGGTGTTGTGTTTTTTTTTCCTTTTTTTCATGATTAATGAAAAAAAAAAGCCCCATTTTGCTGACTCGAGGGGGAACGGGTCAGCCAGTCAATTGGCCTGCTCTTCCTTGGATTGCAGGCTCTGGCTGCCTTGTTGGCTCCAAGGAAGTCCTCCCAGAGTCATGCATCATGGGCCTGGGTCCCAGAAGAGTATGGGGCTTCTGCCATCCAAAGAGGCCCCTTGCCCGTGGCTCTGGAAGCAAAGCCTATAGCCAGCCCCTAAGGAGAGCTGGGGCTCTTCACCAAGGAGGCTGGGCCTACAGACACTTACCTCAGCAGCCACCCGAGGGAAACGCAGAGCAATAATCCTAGTAATTAATAATCTCTTGCCATGTGTACATAACCTTTTTCCCCCTTCCTTTTGAAAACACTTTCACATCTTTTAGATGCCTCCAAGAGGCACGACAGAGTGGGGGCTGCCTTCATTTTACAAATGAGAAAGCAGAATTTCAATGACTTGTCCAAGGTCACATGGCTTATTAGTAGACAAATGGGGGTTGGAAGCCAGGTTTCCTGGCTCTCTGTCCAGCAGAATCCCTGACCAATCCCCAGCTCTTAAGTGAACTTCATTCTTCCAGCTTAATTATTTCTATTGCTTTACACATTCATCTGTCTTCTCTCCCTAGTAAAGAACAAGCGTGTCAAGGGTAGGGAGTACATCAGTTCTGGTCCCAAGTTCTGTGCTATCCCATTTGAGGCTGACTTTGGGGTGGATGATGACGACGATGATGATCTCTCAATCTCTCTCTCTCTCTCTCTCTCTCTCACACACACACACACACACACACACACACACACAAACACACACCTGGCCCACACTATGGGACAATCAATTTGTTTCTAAACATTGTCAACTCTCTGTCACGACTCCTAAGTCTTGCCCCTTTCTTGCCCCTTTGGGCAGGTGATGTCACTTCTCTGGGCCTCAGTTTCCTCATTTGGGAGTTGTAGGTACTGGACTGGGATGATCTCTAAGGCTCCTTTCTACACTAAATCCTATGATCCACACCTATATCAAAGATCTTTTTCCAAATTCATTAATGCTGCATTGCTGGGTCAAGCGCATTAGAGTGCATCTCCTTGGAGAAGAATTGTGTTTTATCGGGGTCAATGTTAACCTGAGTTTGTGTTCTTTATGCTTGCATCTATTGAGGGAAGAGGCTCATAACCATGCTGGGTGGTCACGATGCTCTCTGCTCTCTCTTTGCTCTCTTCCCACCTATCTGACCACTCCTTCTCAGTCTCCTTTGCTGGATTTTTGTCCAGGTCACGCCTGCTAACCATGGGCATCCCACAGGGCTCTAACCTGGGCCCTCTTCTCTCTTCCCTCTAAACTGTTTCCCTTGGTGATCTCATCTGCTCCCTGGATTTAATTATCTGATGACTATTCTGATTTCTCTGAAATTTATTTATCCAGAGACCCTGGCAGTCTCTGCTGACTTCTAGTCTCAAATCTCCAACTGGATGTGCCATAGATATCTTTTTTTAAAGTTAGTTAATTTATTTTATTTTATTTTTTTTTTAGTTTACAACACTCAGTTCCACAAGTTTTTGAGTTCCAAATTTTCTCCCCCCCTCCCCTCCCCCGCAAGACAGCATGTAATCTGATATACGTTCTACATATACCTTCATGTTAAACTTATTTTCCCAATAGTCATGCCATAGATATCTTAAATTCAGTTTGTCCAACTCTGACCTCATCATCTTCCCCATCCAAAGTCTCACACCTTCCAAACTTCCCTATTGCTGTTGAGGGCACCATTGTTCTGCCAGTCACCGGCTGAGAGCTCCCTCTTCTTCCTTTCTCTTCATCTCATGTCTCCCATATGCTTTCTGCCACCATCTCCACCTTCGCCTGTCTCACATAATGAGATGGCCCTATTCCTTGCCAACCTAGGTATCCTCCTTGAATCCTCACTCTCTCTCACCCTAAATGTAATGGCAGCTAGGTAGTACAGAGTATAGTACAACGCACTGGGCCCAGTGACCACCTCCCACACCCAAGGATGTATATAGTTTTAATGACTTACAGAACTAACCTGGGTGGGGCCCTAGAAAGGGCAGGAGGTCAGTATTATTCCTCAACCATGTTGTTCTTTGGTTCATCTCTTCTGCCAGTCCCGTCCAATGTCTCCGGACTATTTAAGCCTTTGGTTGTTTCACACCTGAGCTCCATAACCCCATCCTCCACACAAAGGGGATACCTCAGGTAGATGTGACCTCCTCTCTTGCAGATCATGCAGCAGCTCTCCGACACCACTCCAAAATGACTTAGGGTGGTGAATTCATGGTGGTTCATCCTTTCCCTTTCCCAATACTCTGGTGTGTGTTCCATGTTTGCATTAGCACCTCCTAACCAGAGCCAGAGCTAGGGCAGGGTGATTGGGGGCTTTGCCCCAAGATGCTGAATTTAGAGGGCACAGAATTTAAAGGGTCCTGATAGAGCTTGCTGAATCAGAAGAAATAACATAGCTTAACAGCTAGAACAGCTAAAATAAGGCCTCATGTGGCAGACTGGGGTTCACTCCTCTCCTGCCCCCTGAAAGCTTTGACACCCCCATCCCAACTTCCCCAGCACCAGCAGCTATGTCCTGAGATCTCTTTCTCTCTCCATCATTGGACGATGTTCTCTCCTACCCATCCACTAAGAGTATACAACTCTCCTCTGCCTGTAGCTTGTGATCCCCTGGGCACAAACTATGGCTCTGCCTGAGGCTTGGGGTTCAGAGGGACACTCCAATTCCTCTTTCCTCCTCCAGGAGGACGCTGGATCATGAGACCAATACCCAGTTATTTCTCAAAGCTGTGTGTCCGAGTCGGGGTGGGGAAGGGTCAAAGGCCTCTGCGCAATGGGAACTGGCCTTTACACCAAGGGAGAAATTCTTGAATGTTTTCCTATTTGTAGAAAGCTTGATACTTGCTCATTTATACTTCTCAAAGCACACTTTTACCCACCATCCATTCGATCCACCCAACGCTTTCCATAAGGTAGATAGAGCAGGTTAAGTGTCTCCATTGTACAGATGATATCTCTTCTGTTCAGGTGAGACTGCTTTGGTCCAGAGATTAATTTGTTTGTGACTTTCCTAAGGTCACATAGGCAGTCAGCATCAGAGACAAGCTATGCAATTCACTGCCTAAACCTGGCAGTGGTGGGGTTTGCCTCCCCTTAGGCCATGGCAAAGGACGTCAGCAAAAGCACAGAGTTCCTGGTTCAAATGTTCAGTTGTTTGTTTGCCCATGGTCCTGGCCTTTAGCTTAGTGACCCACGTCTACCCATCAGGGTCAGGCATGGCTTGCAGGACCAGCAGTGAATCTAAATCCCTTTTCATTTCCAGTCATAAACTAGGCCAGTGGCTGCCAGATGCTTTATAAAATTTCCTATTTGAGAATTTACAAGTTCGTTTCCATCTCAGGGAAACAGCTGGATTTCCAGAACAACTTTCTTATTAAGGGGACAGTGTACAGAGCCTTGGAGGTGCTCTGACAGTGCGGAGGAGCACCAGTGGGACTCTTCCAAAGAACGATCTGCCAGTTCACAGCATTAGCTCCCAGCCTGGGCACTGCTGCCCTCAGATGCCTCTTGGGGAGCCAGAGCCTGCTGCTCTTTCCTAAATACAACTGATGACAAGTGCAAAGCGGCAGAGGAAGAAATGATGTTCAAGGGAGGCGTGGTTCCTTGTTAACTCAGTTATGAGGTTTATAGGTACATCCATTTTTCCCCTCATCTTGAGGGATTTTATCTGTTCTAATGAGATTTCAGTGTGTTCCACATGACAGATGATTCATTCATTTTTTTTATTCAGTCAACAAATGTTTACTGAGGACATACTATGTATAAGCAACTGTGCTAGACCTTGGGGTAAAAAAAGAATCACAAGATCGGGTCCCTTCCCCCACTGCTATCGGAAGTGAAGAGATGGTTTCAGAGAAACCTTGGAAGACTTATAGAAATTGATGCAGACAGAATTATCCAGAATAAGTTATACTATAACAATATTGTAAAAACAATTGTGGAAGACTTAAGAATTTGGATCAACCATGATTCCAGAGGACTACTGATAAGGAAGGCTACTTACTCCTGACAGAGAGGTGATGGACTAAACATGGAAAATGAGGCAAACATTTTTGGGTGTGGCCAATGTGGGAGCTTGTTTTGCTTCATTATGTCAATATGTTACAAGGATTTTGTATTTTTTTTCCCTTGGGAAGTTGAGAGGAAAAAAATGCCTAATAATAGAAAAAAAAGGAGTTTATTCTCTAGTTGGGGAGATGATATACCTATGAAAAGTTATAGAGCAGCAGAAGAGTTAAATGGCAATAAAAACACTAATGGAAACGTCTCTATGATTTATGGGATTGGGTCAAAAGTGGGTAGAGACAATGGTGCTCTGGGTTCTGAGGAGGGAAAGGTGACCAGGCTGAAGTGGTTAAAGAAGGCTTGGTATACAGGGTGTTCCTAAAGTCTGGACACATAGGAAATGTGGAGTTATTGCATCATGCTCACGCTAATCTTGCAAAGCACATCAACCTTTGCATCACAAACGATGGAAATCATATTGAAGATGTTATTTGTTAATATTCCAATTAAATAAAATGTGGTTGAAAATTTCATTCATTTCATTTCTTGAAAATATGAATTTTTGCCTGTGTGTCCAGACTTTAGGAACACCCTGTATAATCATGTTATTTTTAAAAAAATTGATATGGTCAATCATGTTTATAATATTGAACCACTCCTGAATTCCTGGTATAAATCCCACCTGGCCATAGTGTAGGCTTTGTGTTAAATATTGCTGCAATCTCTTTGCTAGTATTTTATTTTAAAAATTTGCAACAATATTCCTGAGGGAAATTGGCCTATAGTTTGCTTTCTGTTTTTCTTTCCCTGGTTTAAGTATCAAAACCTTATTTGTGTCATAAATGAAATTTGGTAGGATTTTACCCATATTTTAAAATAGTTTATATAGTATTAGGATTAATTATTCCTTAAATGTTTGATAGAATTCACTTGTAAATCCATGTGGTCCTCAGGGAGTTCATTGATGGCTTGTTCAATTTCTTTTTCTAAGATATGGTTATTTAAGTATTGTATTTCCTGTTCTGTTAACCTAGGCAGTTTATATTTTTGTAAATATATTTATATTTTTCTAATATTCATCCATCTCACTTAGATTTTCAGTTTTACTAGCATATAATTAGGCAAAATAACTCCTAATAATTGCTTTCATTTCAGCTTCATTGATGGTGCATTCACCTGTTTCATTTGTTCAATGATTTTTTTTTAAAACTTTCAATTTAATTAATCTCTCCTTTGGTTTTCAGGATTTCCATTTTGGCATTTAATTAAGAATTTTTAATTTGTTCTTTTTCTAGTTTTATTTTAAAGTTGCATTCCCAATTCATCGACCTGTTCTTTCTCTCTTTTATTGATATATTGATGTATTTTATTATGTATTGATTTTAGAGATATAATTTTTTCCTGAGTACTGCTTTGGCTGCATTCCACAGATTTTGTTATCCTCTTAAATGAAATTATTGTTTCTATGATTTGTTCTTTGACCCACTCATTCTTTAAAATTAGATTATTTAGTTTCTAATTAATTTCTAATCTATGCTTCTATAGCTTCTTATTTAATATAATTTTTTTATTGCGTTATGGTTTGAAAAGGGTGCATTTAATATTTCTGCTTTTCTGCATTTTTTTGTGAGGTTTTAATGCCCTAATACATGGTCACTTTTTGTGGTACCATATATAGCTGAGACATAGACATACTCCTTTCTATTACCATTCAATTTTCTCCAGAGGTCTAGCATAGCTAATTTTTTTCTAAAATTCTATTCATCTCTTTAACTTCTTTCTTATTTATTTTATGGCTAGATTTGTCTAAGTTCTGAGAGGGAAACATTTAAGTCCCCCAAGTATAGTTTTACTATTTCCTCCTGTAACTCATTTAACTTTTCCTTTAAGAATTTGGATGCTGTGCCATTTGGTGCCTCTATGTTTAGTATTGATATTACTTCATTGTCTATGGTGCCTTTTAGCAAGATGTAGTTTTCCTACTTATCTCTTTTAATTAGGTCTATTTTTTTTTTTGCTTTTGCTTTGTCTGAGATCATGATTGCTACCCCTGCCTTTTTTTTTTACTTCAGCTAAAGCATAATAAATTTTGCTTCAGCACCTTTTTTTCCTTTAATTCTGTATTATCTCTCTGTTTCAAGTATCTATCTTGTAAACAAGATATTGTTCGATTCTGGTTTCTAATTCATTCTGCTATCTACTTCTGTTTTATGGGTGAATTCATTCCATTCAATTAATGATTACCAACTGTTTACATCTCTCCTATTTTCTTCTGTTCATCCTTCTCTCTTTTCTCTTCATTGAAAGTCTATTTTGCTTCTGACCATTGCTTACCTTAATTCTCCCTCCCTTTTATCACTCCTTCCTTTTTATTATCTCATTATCCTTTCCCTCTCCTATTTCCCTGTTGGGTAAGTTAGATTTCAATACCCAGTTGAGTATTCTCTCTCTCTCTCTCTCTCTCTCTTTCTCTCTCTCTCTCCTCTTTGAATCATTTGACATGAGAGTGAGGTTCAAGTATTGCCTTCACCCTCACCATTTTCCTCTTATGTAAGATATGCCTCTCATGTAAGATAATTTCTCCCATTTTTCCCCTTTCTCTTACCCCTTCTCCCAGGGCATACTTCTTTTTCACCCATTCATTTTTTTTAAGATCATCTTAACATAATTGACTCACTCTAATGCCTTGTGTCTAGGTAGAGTCCTTCTACATCCTTCTTAATAATGATAAAGTTCTTAGGAATTACATGAGTCATCTTCCCATATAGGAATGTCAACAGTTTAATCTTACTAAGTTCCTTATGATTTCTCTTTCATGTTTATTCTTTTATATGTTTATTCTTCTCTTGAGTCTTGGATTTGAAAGTCAAATTTTCTATTCAGCCCTAGCCTTTTCATCAAGAATGCTTGAAAGTTCTCTATTTTATTAAATGCCTATTTTTCCCTCTGAAGGATTATACTCAGTTTTGCTGGGTAGGTTATTTTTGGTTGTAATCCTAGTTCCTTTTCCTTCCAGAATATCATATTCCAAGCCCTTCACTCTTTTAATGTGGAAACTGCTAAATCTTGCGGCTCCACAATATTTGTATTATTTCTTTCTGGTTGCTTTCAATATTTCTTCCTTGACTTGGGAGCTCTGGAATTTGGCTATAATATTCCTGGAAGCTTTCATTTTGGGATCCCTTTCAGGAAGTGATTGGTGGATTTTTCTGATTTCCATTTTACCCTCTGGTTTTAGGATATCCAGGCAGTTTTCTTTGATAATATGATGTCTAGGCTCTTTGACTATGGCTTTAAGGAAGTCAAATAATTCTAAAATTATATTTCTATTTTCCAGGTCAATTGTTTTTCTAAGGCAATATTTCACATATTTTTCTATTTGTTCATGCTTTTGACTTTGTTTTATTGTTTCTTGATGTCTCATGGAGGCATTATCTTCCAGTTGTCCAATTCTAATTTTTAAGGAATGATTTTCTTCAGTGAGCTTTTGTACCTCTTTTCCCATCAGGTCAATTCTACTTTTTAAGGAGTTATTTTCATCAGTGAAATTTTGTATCTCTTTTGCCATTTGACCAAGTCTGTTTTTTAAAGTATTTTTTTGTGCCTCTTCTACCAAGCTGTTCATTGTCATTTCACAATTTTCTTGTATTGCTCTAATTTATTTTCCTGGACTTTATTTGGTTTTGAAAATAATTTTTTAACCTCTTCTAGGAATTCTTGTTGTGCTTGTGTCCAATTCACATTTTTTCTTTGAGGCTTTGCTTGTACTCCATTTGATATCATTGTCTTCTTCTGAGTTTGTGTCTTGATTTTCTCTGTCACCATAGTAGCTTTCTATGATCAGGTTCTTTTTTTTTTTTATTTGCTCATTTTCCCAGTCTATTTCTTGACTTTGAACTTTAAGTTACAGTTGGGCTCCATTCTTGAGGTGGTGGTGGGGCACACTGTCCCTTACTTTAGGCTCTTCTGTGCTATTGTTTTCAGAGCTAGTTTTGAAGGTTTGGATATTTTCAGTGCTTCCAAGATGGTGTGAGCCAAGAAAAAATGTGGTCACTGCTCTCTTGATCTGTGGCCTGGCCCTTACATAGGAAGGGACCCTGATCCCTAGCAGCCACAAGCAATAGTACACCTCAGGGTTCCTGCTCCATTGGAACTGAAAGAATTCCTCCTTTTCTTAGAACTGTGACCTGGAAGCGAGTGGGTATGGCCAATGTAGTTGCCAAACAATGCCTTGTCCTGTAAGCTCTTTCTGACCAGTTGCCAAATCCCCCTACCATCCCTGGATTGAGAGCTCCCAAAGCTGCTGCTGCTCCCTGCAAGGCCCACAGCTGGTGTTGCTGCTGGGTGGGCTCTGTGCCAGACTCCAATTTGGTGTCATAGATCTCTCCTTTTAACTTTCTACGTTGTCTTGGGTTGGAAAAATGTCTCACCATGACCTTTTCTTGGCTCTGCTGTTCCAATATTTTTTTGAGACATTATTTTAAAGTTATTTGCTGGGGAATGTTGGGAACACTCAGCTGCTTTCTCTACTCTGCCATCTTGGCTTTGTTTTCGGAAGTCTCCAGAGAAGGTTTTGTAGAGAAGGCAAGAAATGTCCTTATAGCATGGATAGGAATTGGAGTGATGGGCAGGTCATTCCAGGGGCCTCCAGGAACAAATACAAAATGCTCTGTTTGGCATTTGAAGCCCTTTATAACCTAGCCCCTTCCTATGATTCCATCTTACTTTCTGACATGCACTCTTGAATCCAGTGACACTGGCCTCCTGGATGTTTCACAAAGAAGGCACTTCATCTCTTTACTCAGGGCATTTTTTTCCCCTGGCTGTCCCCCAATGCCTGGAACACTTTCTCTCCCTCACTTTGACTACTGACCTCCTTGGCTTCCATGTCCCAACCCAAATCCCACCTTTTATAGAAAATCTTCACCAACTCCTCTTAATTCTAGTGCCTTCTCTCATAATTTCCTGTTTGTCTTGTATATAGTTTACTTTATATAAATTTATTTGCATGTCATCTCTTTAAGAGCAAGGACTGTCTTTTTGTATCTCCAGGGCTTAGTACAATGCTGGCACATAGTAGTCACTTAAATGTTTGATGGGTTAAGTAACAAAAGTCATAGATTCAGGAATAATTCCCATGGACTATTCAGAATAGAGGGCTCTTGGTGTGGACTAGTGAGGGATAAGATGGGGTAGGTTCAGATTGTGATTTCAGGGAATCAAATCTGTATGAGGGAAAGAAAATTGGCAGGGCCTCCAGCTGGGGATGTCACCATTTGCCATTCTTTGAAGAGTGGGAGCCAGCGAGTTCCATAGGCCTAAACAAGAACTGACAAAATTCATGTTGTATCTACTTCAAAGGGTTTTTGGGAGGCTCAAATAAGATTCTGAACGCAATAGACTTTACATTCTAAGGGAGGGGTGGGGAACCTGCAGCCTCTGGGCCACATGTAGCCCTCTAGGTCCTCAAGTGTGGCCCTTTGACTGAATCCAAACGTCACAGAACAAATCCTTTTAGTAAAAGGATTTGTTCTGTAAAACTTGGACTCAGTCAAAAGGCCGCACCCAAGGACCTAGAAGGCCACATGTGGCCTCGAGGCCGCAGGCTCCCCACCCCTGCTCTAAAGTATACCTGCTGTTTGCTATGATTTTGATTTTTAATAGATTTTTATATAAGAAAGCATAGTTGAGCAGATCATGCTCTCTATCCATGCTCTGTTCTTCATGTTTAATGGACACCTTGGCATTGTGAGCATGAATCATAATTTAGCCTCCATTAGTTGGCAGCCTCCTAGGCTGCAGGCGGTGTCCCGGAGGAAAGAGCCTTCCAAAGGGTGGCCATGGAACCCCAAGGGCGGATTGGGAGTGGAGTGTCCCAGGAGTTTGTCCTTGGATCTGTCCTATTACCACTTTTAGCAGTGATTTGGATGAAGGCTTAGAAGGAATGCTCACTGATTCTGCAAATTATACCAAAACTAGTAGGGACAGAGAACAGGCTAGATGATAGTCAGGATCCCCCCAAAGTCTGACAAGTGATAATCGGGGGCTGATTTGAAAATGAAATTAAAGATAAAGTGAAAGTCTTACCCTTATGTTAAAAAAAAACAACTGTGCAGGTACAGAATGGGGGAGAAATGGCTAGACAACATCAAAAGAAAAGAAAAGAAAGGAAAAGAAAAGAAAACACACCTGGGTGGGGGGAGGGATTTAGTCCATTGTAACTCAGTGACATAGCAATCAGGCTGCCTGGATTCTAGAAGCACGGAGGCACAGAAAGCAACAAGTAGCAGAGAGGGGCGACAGTCCCACTGTCCTCTACTTTGACGGGGCCCGCAGATGCAGTATTGTGGTCAGATCACTGACATTTGGAAGCCCATTCAGAGGAAACAACGAAATCTGGTAAGAAAACAGAAGCATGGAAGGAATTAAGGATGTTTCATCTAGAAAAGACACAATAGGTCTCTTCGATGCTTGACGGGCTCTCATATGGAAGAGGAATTAAAAGTTCTTTAGCCTGACCCCAAGAAGTTAGAATAAGGAGCAATGGGAGGAAGTTGCAAAGAGGCAGATTTAAGCTCAGTGTAAAGATAAATTCAGAAAAAAAAAGAGACATATTAGGGAGGAAGTGAAACCAGCTGCCTGGGGAGGTAATAGGTTTCCCCTCATTTGTCATCTTCAAGGAAGTCTTTTGTTGTTCAGTCGTGTCCAACTCTTCATGACACCATTTGGGGTTTTCTTGGCAAAGATACTTGGAGTGGTTTGCCATTTCCTTCTCCAGCTCATTTGACTGATGAGGAAACTGAGGCAAACAGGGTGAAGTGACTTGCCCAGGGTCACACAGCTAGGAAATGTCTGAGGCAGAATTTGAGCTCTGGTCCTGACTCCAGGTCCGACACTCTGTCCACTGTTAGAGGAGAGCAAGTTTCACATCTTGGTAATTAGGTATAGAAGTGACGCAGTCTCAAAAGGGCATAATGAATCACAAACCTCCCCAAAACTGCCTGGGTTATTCACATTAGCCTTGAAGAATGACAGATTTGGCTTTAATCCTGCACTAAACAGACTCCAAAGCAAGATTTCCTTCATAAGTATGCTTTTGAGGAAGGTCAGTGAAAGTTTTTTTTCCTAATGTGTTTTTTCTTCCCCTTGTTTTGTGTTCCTTTCTCAAAGTGTGTGTGTGGGGGGGGGGGGGCAGGAGGGGAGCGCGGCAATACTCTCTTTGCCCTAAGCTTCCTCATTTCATCTTTTGGGATCGTCTTCCTAGTTCTCCATCCTCACCCTTGAGTGCCTAGGCTCCTGCCTCTGACTCTTCTGCCAGTCCTGGGCTCCTCACCTGGCTTCATTGTCCCTCCTCAGCAACACGTACTATGGGTTCAGAAGAAGGAGAGGGGACTACATACATCCCAACAAACGTCTGAACTGTGAAGCAAATTCCATTTAATAAGTCCAATATTATTAATCATATCAGGCTGGGGAGGTGAGTTGGTCAGAGCTAAGTCTTGCTCTTCTCTTTTTAAAAACGAAACAAACCAAAAATGCCTTGAAATCTCGATAGGGAATGAGCTGCTGAAAGGGGAAGAAAAGGCATAAAAATAAATATTGTGCCAGAGCGCTGCACGGAACAAAAACCATGCTCCATCACCACTTCATTCTCTTGGCCGAAGTAAGAGGTAAATAATTTCCACCTGAGTACAAGAGCCCTGCCCAGTGAAAACAGCGCAATTTTATTATCTCCTGCTAAAATAACTAGAAAGATTCTGACTGTTTCCCCTACTCCCCCTCCCCCTCCTCTACTGTGAGCAAGTTGGCATGCACAATGAATACAGGAGTAATCTGAGTTATTTGCCTCCTTTTTTTTTTATTATGAGACAATAAGTCTCTCACACAGAGTATGGAAGGAAGGGTGTCTAAGGTGGCTGGTTTTCCAGAGCCGAGCGAGAGACAGTGGTGCAGGGTGAGCGTGAGAGCCAGGCCGACTCATGTACCTTGGCTCCCAGCCTCCACCACCCCTCAGGCTGGCAATGTAGCTCTGGTAATTGTCCCTCTCTCCAACTTTAGTTGGAGGCTTTGGCCCCAGCTGTGTTGCTGGCCCGCTGAATCCCTCCGCTGTGTGGTTAATTAAAAAAAGGGAGACAGAAAGAAAATGATTTGTTGGGACACCAACTTGCTCCTCTTGGGCGCAGGAAAACATCAGCTCAGCAAGGCCAGATGGTAGGGGGAGGGGGAGAGCTTGGCAGCTTGGCTGTGTTTGCTTCTCCCTTGACTCCCTAGCTTTAATGACCAGCAAGGCTGCTGAGCTCCAGAGAGCCACCATTTCTTCCTGCTGTAGCCCTTAAGAAGCTCTTTTCCTATACTTTAGTGAGGGACCAACAGTCCCATCCAGGCCCTAAGTCTTGGGGGGAGTGGGGGAAGGTAGGGTGGCCTTGCCAAATGTCTTTTCTTGGTGCCTGAATGGGGAAAGGACAAGGCTCAAACCATCACACAAAGTCATTCAGCTCGTTGTTTTCAAAGTTATGAACTGTTTTCCAAGCCCAATCTAAATGTAACTTTTACTTAAGTTGATAATCAAATGATTTCCTCTTTCTACAATGAGAGGTCTGCTGTTTCGGTTTTAAGATGGCCTCTTTCCCAAAGCTGGAGATCTAAGGGGAAAGTAGCTAAGAATATTATCCTGGGTACGCTACATTGAGTGTTTTTGTATCTTACATACACCAATACTATGCATGCTTACCTAAAAGAGAGATTCTGTGGGAGCACGAAAAGAGCCTTGTGCCCTAGGGGGAGGGATACTGACTGACTAGGGAGCACAGGGCCCAGGTCCTGGTGCTGTCATTAACTAGGTCAGCACAGCAAGTGTCATGGCCTCTGGATGACTGGATACAAAAGAAGACGATGCCACCTGCTCTAATGCCTGTGGCTGTTGGGAGGCTCAATTTGGGAAAGAGAGAAAAGGGGCCTTAATAGCAGGAAGCGCTATACAAATGTCAATTCTCACAATATATCTGACCTTTTTTTAGAGTGGGGAGGGACCGAGTGAAAAAAGCTGGTCAGAGGGTCATCTGAAAAAGCCAGTAGGCTCAAGTCACTTTGGACCTCTGATCCTGAGGCGAGGAGATGCTGCTCCCAGAAAGACACCAAATGATATTAGGTCTGAAAAAGGACTCATGTCTAACATTGCCTGCCTGGCACTTTGCTTTCTTGGTTGGAAAGACCACATGAGTTAAAACACCTTCAGAAAAATGGTAGTGGCTTAGATATTTTTTTTCCCTTTTCTCCCAAGTTATGAGGAAGCCACATTCATGTCTACAGCTTCTGAGATGAACAAGCTGCAGATGGTGGAGGCTGAAGTCAGATGGTGGCCAACATGCCCCCGCTGTCCCCAGGGCCTCCTTCCTGAGCATCCCCTCTCTGTTTGGATCAGCCGCTCAGTGCAGGGATGCAAACAGGAAGGCTTTCTCATCCAATGTCTTCAAAGGGATTTGGCTATTAGGGCCACCTCCACCATGAAGGCCTCTCCAATCCCATCCTAGCTGCAACAGTCTTGCCTAAATTTCTCACTGCCCGTTGTTTGGCTCTCTCCTTTGACCTTATCCCACCCTGATTCAGTTATTTGTGTATATGGTTGTTTCCCCCATTAGGCTTGATCCCTAGGAGGAGGGGTGGTGGTGGTGGTAATTGCAGTGGTTTTCATCTCTGTAAGCCTGGCCTAGCAGAGTACCTAACTTAGAGATTAATCAATGGTCACTGAATGGATTGAATTGATCTTTCTCCCTTCGTCCTAACTCCCTGAAAACAACAAAATAAGTTGCTTTCAAAATGAACCCCTTCCCCCAATGACCAATAGTCAATCAATTCACGGGCATTCCCCTGGACTCTATTTTACTTCCAGCTCAGACAGCAGGGGCAGCTTTAGAACCAGGAATACTTTTCCTTCTTTGGGAGGATGATTTACTTAGAAGCAAATGAAAATAAATACACAAAGCTGGTTAAATAAAAGGAGGCCTCCTTGAAAGGTAACCAGATTTATATGCTTTTAAGTTTCATTTCCCTGAATACCTGTTCAGTCAGCTTGCTAACTTGGCTTTTTCTCATTTACCCATTCTTAGCATTACAAAAAAAAAACCAAAAACCCAAACAAAAAACCCCAAACAACTTCTTCTCCCCACCCCCCCAAAAAAGTCCCTCTGAACACCTGAACACGGAGTAAGCAGTATTATACTGAGTTCATAAAGCATCAATTCTCTAGATAAACTCTAGGTTTTCTTTTGAGAAATCAAATTAAAGGTCACATATCAGATTTTCATTCTTATTGTGCCTTTTTGTCCTTTTCTTTTTTGTGTCACATTCTATACTTGGTGCTCTCCTACTATCTGGTATGAAATTTTAAAGTCAAAAACTATACAAGGTTAGAAAGCTCCATTCTCTGTAAGTCTCAGGTCTAGAGTATGCACAGGTCTGTTTCCTCCAGGAATAGGTGACTAGAAGAGTTGCTTTGCACAGGGTAGGGTGGGGTGGGGGTGGGGGGTGGGGAGAAGCCAGTCCAGGCCCTCAGCCTGAATCCATTGTGAATAACTGGATGTCCTGTGGGTTCCAGTATAGGGCGACAGCTGAGTTGTACACAAGAGACCAGACGTAGGGGATGAAGAATTCCTCAGGCTGCTCCTCTTCCACATACTTGAACTTCAGCTCCGGAAATTTCTGAAAATGGAATGAGATAAATGTAATTCCCTGTTATACTTAAACACTTTCTGTACCCCTCCCCACCGAAAAAAAACAAAACCCCAAACCAACTTAATGCCAAGCCTAATATGCTCTTACCACCAGTCAATGTCCCCTCTCATACTCTGCCACACAAGGACAACAGTGATGAGAAACTGAACTTCTCTCTTTCAGGAGCAAGGCTGTCACTGAACGCAGGCAGAGCAGGCTGTTGCCTGTGTGGTGTGATTTTTGGGTAGGATCCTTTATCCAAGTGTCTCCCCTACCATTAGAGAGTTATTTCTTAGGGTTCTTTAGGCATTTTGGGTTTTCAAGTATTCCTGGTGAAAGTGTAAATACCTCTGGAGGGGTTCAATCACACTTTGCTAGCTCATACACTATAAAGCAGCCTGGAGTCAGAAGACCTGAGTTCAAATCCAGCCTTAGACACTTCCTAGCCATGCGACCCTGGGAAAGTCACTTAATCCTCTTTGCCTCAATTTTCTCCCCTGTAGAAGGAAATGGCCACCACTCCAGCATCCTTGCCAAGAAAACCCCAAATGAAGTCACAGAGAGTCAGATGTGACAAACAGCCTAACAACAACAACAAAAAGGATTAGCTAGCTGAGAGTAAGAGCCTATGGGAATGAGTGAGACACGGGTGGGGGCATCAAGAGGAGGCAGGGAAATGCCAAGAAGGGGAAGAGGTGAAAGCGCCAGGAGACATCATCGACTGTACAGTTGAGATCTGGCTCTACCAGGGCGCCGTCAGCCTGGAGTTGGCAGGCTTTCTTAGACTTGAATGAGGCTGAGACGAAATAAGAACTAAAATGTTCAAGATAAAGTTAGTGTAAGCACGGCAGCAGGCTGTAAGGCTGACAGGGTCTCACTGTATCGCCTCACACCCATCTAGGTCAGAGGCACGCTTGCTGCTACAGTTCTGGGTGACTGGGAGGGAGGACGGCAGTGACCTCTGCTTTTCAGGTGGGGAGGCGGCGATCACACTGCTAGCTAGCTCGATGGCTAGAAGGGCTGGAGCTGGTAGAAGGGCTCAAAGATAACCCGTGTCCTCATTTTTCTGCCAAGCAATTTCCATGTGAAAAAATCTGCATCTTTCAGTTCCGATTGTCTGACAAGTGAGAATGTGTGAGGTGTAGCAGTCCCAAGGTGGCACTTAGATTTTAGCACCTGATCATGATTTGGGGCTTTTGATTTTCTATTTTTACTGCTAACCTACTTCTGCTGAGCACAAACTGGAGCAGCTGGCTTCCCAGGCCTGGAGAATGTGGGACTTTTCTCAAGTATCTCATGCGGAGGCTGCGGTCCACCTAAGTACCACTGACCTATGTCTAAGCGTCTGGAGGACCGGGGTGAGGGAGGAGGGCTGTGGAGAAGTTCCAGTCAAGGGGAGGAATAATAGCCTAGGTCACTTAATCCTGTTGCAGGCCCTGAGAGGTGGCACAGCTTGGACTGTTGTAGGTGTTTGCGTAGGTAGTTATTGGATAACTTAGTTCAAGGTGTGGGCCAGATCTTACTCCATTTAACTCTTTGTGGAGAATACCTGATTTTTTCATACTGCCCTAGATACAGAAAGGGGGAAGAAGGGGAGGGAGGATATAAGCATGTATATAGTGCCTACTATGTGCCCGGCACTATGCCACTAAATGCTTTTACAAATATTATTTCATTTGATCCTCACAACGACCTTGGGAGGTAGGTTTTACTGTTATTCTCATTTTACGCTTGAGGAAACTGAGGCAAAGAGCTATGTGCCTAGGGTCACATAGTACATGTCTGGAGCTGGATTTGAACTCACGTCTACCTGACTCTTGGCCCAGCACTGTATCCACCATGCCACCAGCTGCCTATGTGATACAGAAACCTTCCTGCCTCTCTTTGTACTCCTGAGAAATTTCAATTCTTCATTCAAGAAACATTTGTTGTGTGCCTCGAGAGTACTAATGACCCTGGAGGCCCTTTGGATGGGTCAGTGATGATACCAAAGATGGGAATACAGTCTCTCCCTCTGAGATGTTTGTAGTCTTGTCGGAGAAGACAAATAGATGAATGTGAAACCAATTCAGAACTGTTTAGAGTAAATACAAAATCAATTAATACAAGATAAAATGATATCGATTATCTACCTGAGTGTAGTAGGCCCCTAGACTGCACCACACACAACAGCATGCATTTATACAGGGCCTACTATGTGCTCGGCACTGTGCTTAGCACTATTACAATCACTACCTCACCTGATCCTCACAACAATCCTAGGAGGTGGGTACTAGTAATTATCCCCATTTTATAGATGAGGAAACTGAAAAAAAAATAGAGGTTAAGTGACTCGTCCAGGATCACACAGTGAGTTAGCTTCTGAGGCCATACTTGAACTTAGATCTTCCTGACTTCAGGCCTGGAACTCTATCTACTGCAACACCAGCTGCCCATCAGAGTGGGGAGCAGTTGGTCATGGAAGGCTCAGCTTTGAGTCAGATCTTAAAGGAATTGGCCACAGGTTGGCAGAGAAGGGGGTATTCCAAGTGAGAGAAAAGGCCCGGGTAAAGGAGGTTACCCGGTCTGATGCACTGTGACTTGATCCTACTAAGTAGCAAGCCACATGTATGGGACCCTTCAGACTGTTAAGTCCCACACTATAAGAGCATCCTCTGTTAAGAGTAACAGGTAGAGGTGGGCCGTTCTGCCCAGCCACGGGGTGCTCTACTCAGACCCTGTAACCCTAGACCTTGTCTGTGCCCATGGGCTTGGGGGCACTCTAGGCCAGTCCTCAAACGATATATCAATAGTGTAAGTGGATCAGCTATGTAGTGGCAAACGAGTGGTCACTGGCTGTACTTCTAAGAAAGTCAAGGATAGGTTGGGGCCCTAGGCAAGAAAAAACAAACACAAAAACAAACAGTCAGGACTCTCTGCCATCCTGCCTACTGCCCCTACCTTATACAATCTGCTTCTCTAGAGAAGTTCCAACCTGTTCCAAGTGTTTGGCAGAGACACAACTCAAGGCCACAGGGATTGCTGGGAGAAGATAAAATTGGTGCTGTTTCATCATTTATAAGCTATGGCCAAGACTAGGAATAAACTACCACTTGTGCCATGGAGTTAGACAAGGAAGAGAAGAGTCGAGGGCCAACTTTGACTACGAATGACAAAGGGAGCTCCTTCTGGCTTCCCTCTGGCTCATTGTTTGCATAGGTCTCTGTTGGGCCAACAGCACACTCCTGTGCCTGACTGGCTGGCCACTTGGTATTCAGATTTATTTTTACATTGATTCCTAGTGCTTGTTTGTGCCTGAGGGAGCAACAAAAACATGGAAATAAGTATTCAGACACTTCCTTTGTGCAGTCATCCGGGCTAATTTAACACATCAGCTTAACACAGATATCACCTACCTATAGGACTACAATTGAAACCAAACCCGAAAAGCTTGGAGGGTATTCTGTTAGGATTTTAAAGGTGGCCCACACCCAACCATTCTCTCTGCCCCCACCTCCATTCCTCTTTTCAACATCAATATTTGCAAGATCCCGGGCTTTCTTTACCTCAAACAAGTTTAGAGTTTAGTTCTTTATTATGAAAGTTAAATCAAAATTCAAGATTCTAAGGGAAATTTTAAGAATCACAGTTTATACTGTTTCTTTAAGTGGGCTGCCTGTGCAATAAAATTGGATTTGTTCAGGGATTCTGCATTGTTTCCAGCTTGCTTACTGAGAGATAGAGATCTGATGCTACCCACCAATTGTGGTAGCACCAAAGCCTCTCCAATGAAGTCCCCATTCACACCCTGGATTAAAGAAATATAGAGGAAGATACCCTTAGATGTTCACTGGATCTCTAGACTTTTCAAGTGTGGATAAGTTTTTTAGGGTCAAAAAAAGTTATTACCAAGTTTTGAATTATTATCAGCTATTACCAAGTTCTGAAGAAAATAATAGCAGATATAACCACAATGATGAAACCAATAAAGAAATCTTGGGGGATCCTGTATATGGAGAGGGAAAGTTATTTTCCTGTTATAAGAGGAAAGGTTAATATGTGCTTTATTTTTTCCCCTGTACCTCAATTCTTCTGGGGAATAGCCAGTGATTTTGAAAGATAACATGTGTAAGGAAAAAAAAAGTTCCACTCAATAGTTTTCCTTTTTCATTTAGAATATCAGCATTCTATAAATTCAGAAATATTGGCCCAAGAACTTTTCTCCACTTCACGCTTTCACTGTTCTATGATTGTGACTAGAATCAAAGGTATTTTTTTTTGAAATGAAATGACTGAAGAAAATGAAAGATCTTTTCTATCCAGTGACATGGCGGGGGGGGCGGGGTGAGATTGGGGGGGCATGTTGGGTTTCTCTGAAGGTCTTAATTCAAGGATGCGGGAAAACACATCCAAGACTGCTGCACAATGGAGAACTCAAACAAATTCAAAGTGCTTACACAGAAATTATTTTCAACGATGGTATGCTAGCTGGGCAGGAAACATTCAATGGTTTGACATGGAAAACTGTTCACATTCCTTTACGACATGGGGGAAACCCTGATGACTAGCTAATTAGAAAATGTTAAATTAAAGTGAGTAGAAGTGAAATACTTTCTGGATCACTAAAAATGGTGCAACTCTGAAAATAACCCTGCCTTCCAAGTAGTCAATTTCCCCCAGTTAATATGGTGAACAGGGAGGTAAGATTGCCTCACCCTTTACTTTGGCTTGTGTTTCTATCTGAAATAATAATCATTTTACCACCCACAGGTGAAATGTACCCACAAAGGCACAGGATACTTCTTGGTAGCAGCAAAAATGACTTAATGACTGTTACACTAATCTGAAAGTCAATTACACATTTCACATTGACCTGGTAAACAACTACTAGAGTTTTTTCAATAGGCAAAATCTTTTGTGTTGGGCAGTAGTCAAAGTAGTAGGGCTCACTGACTTTCCTTCATATTAGTCACTCTCCACATTAATTAAAAAAAGTATATACTAGTGTTCATTCAGTTTACCTGCCAATAACCATCTTATGTTGATTTCATTATCAAGTCTTCACGCTGATCAATGATGATGTCTACTCCAGCTTTTCAGTGGTCATTTAAAAATCAGTTTAGTGATTGTGGAAAGAATAGTGAAGCAGGAATCAGAAAATCAGGAGTCAAGTCCCAGTCACTTGGGTGAAGTCATTTTGAACCTTAAAGAATCATACTTTTTCTCATCTGTAAGAATGAAGATATCCTGTCTAATTGACAGCTTTTGTGAGGATCAAATGAGATCACATAAGTGAACACACTTGGAAAATTGTAAAGTATTATTCACATATGTAGGGCTGGTGCAGTGAAAAAAGTGCTGGGCTTGAACTGAGCAGATCTGGGTGGAAGTCACAATCTCTGAGACTCAGTTTCCTCATCTGTAAAATGAAGCAGTTAGACCAGATGATCTCTAAGTTCTGAATCTTATAATAACTTATAATCTCCAAGATCTTCTTTAACTTTATGATCCTATGATCTTGAAGTAGTCAAATTTAATGGTTGTATTGGGCTGCCAATAAAATTGCAGTGGTGTAGTCTAAAAAATGAGGTATCAAATTTCCTATACTTTTCATGCCAGTCAAAGGTGCATTTTCCCATCTGGCAGCCTCATTTGTGTACCCGTGAATAAAAGAAAAAATGATGGGCATAGATCTGGAAACTTTCTGGCTGAAAACTCAGAAATAAGTACTGAAGTTGTTTATTTATTTATTTTGTTCATTTGATTCCTTACTTCCTTCTTTACATTCATTTTAGAAAATTTTGATTTCCAAATTCTCTGCCCCCTCCCCTCCCCCACCCATTGGGAAGGCAAGCACTATGATATTAATTATACATGTGAAATCATGAAAAACATATTTCCATATTAGCCATGTTTTTTAAAAAAAGCGAGAAATATAAAGAAAGTGAAAAAAAAGTATGCTTCAATCTGTACTCAGAGTTTACTGGTTCTCTCTGGAGGTGAAGAGTATTTTTCATCATTAGTCCTTTGGAATTATCTTCAATCATTGTATTGATCAGAGTAGCTAAGTCTTTGATCATTGTTACAACACTGCTATTACTATGTACAATGTTCTCCTGGTTCTCACTTTACTTTGCATCAGTTCATTTAAATTTTTCCGGGTTTTTCTGAAACCATCCTGCTTATCATTTCTCACAGCACAATAGTATTCCATTACAATCATATACTATAACTTTTTCAGTCATTCCCCAATTAATGGGTATCTCTTTAGTTTCCAATTCTTTACCACCCACAAAAAGAGCTGCTATAAATATTTTTGTACATGTGGGTCCTTTTTCCTTTTCTTTGATCTCTTTGGCATATGAACCTAGCAGTGGTACTGCTGGATCAAAGGGTATATACACTTTTATAGCCCTTTGGGCATAGTTTCAAATTGTACTGAGGAAGTTTAAAAGAACAGAGTCATTTATACAAACACCTTAGAAATGATAAGACTGGGGGCAGGGCCAAGATGGTCACGTGAAAACAGTATCTTACCAGAGCTCTCTCGCAAGTTCTGTCAGAGTCCTATAAAAAAGTGAATCTGAGCAGATTTGAGAGAGTTAGAAACAGCAAGCAGTCTGAGTAAGGCAAATTTCCAAGCCAGCAGAGTCTGAAAGGCTGATGGGACGAATCTGTAGGCTGGGAGAGCGCTCGTAGTGTGGAGCTACTCCAGACAGCACCAAAGCAGAAGCAGCTGTGGAAACCAACGTGGGAGACAGGCTGGGAGAATGCTGGGGGCCCGAAACTGGGGGAGATCCCCAGGCCTCTCAACACAGGATGGCAGTCTATGGAAGTGACGAGAGGCAGCAGCGCAATGCCACTGGCCACCAGCCGTGAGACATCAACTCCTGAGGCATGCAGCCCAAAGGTATGAAATGTGGCTTCTTGAACTTCCTGGAGACATAATGGTCAGGTAAGTGGCTCTAATCCCTCCCCCCCCCCAACCCAGAGAATTCCTTGGGAAAAAAATGCTGGAATAGAGGAGACAGAAGTGGGGCTTCAGTGACCGAATAGTGCGAGTTCCTGAATCCCAGAGGGGCAGAGCCAGCAGGGGTCAACACCAGGAGCCCAGACGTACCCTTGCTCCCCCAAGGGAAGTGCCAGACACCAGCTCAAACAACAAACAGCTGAGACCATTGTTGAAGAGCAACAGTGCTGGAGAGCAACCCCAGGGGAAGAGACTTCAGGCAGCCAGACCCCTCCCCTACACCGTAGGAAATTGAAGGCTATAATTCACAAAGCCACTAACTAGACTCACAATCCCCAGAACAAGAAGCCTGGGACAGAGATCCCTGAGCCCCAAAAGCAGAAATTCATTGTAAAACCAGGAAAAGGCTAACCAACATGAAGAAGAACACAAAAAAACTGAGGACCATTGATTCTTTTTATGGAGACAGGCATGATCAAAAAACCAATTTGGAGGATGACAACAATGACACTATACCCACATCTGATACCTCAAAAAGGAACGTGAACTGGTCTCAAGTCCAAGAAGCATTACTAGAAGAGCTAAAGGAGGATTTTAAAAACCAAATTAGGGAGGTAAAAGAAAAAATGGAAAAAAAAACTGATGAAATCAAGTCCTTAAAAAATAAGATGGGTGAAATGGTTATGGAGATTCAGAATCTAAACAGAGAAAATGGGGGGGCGGAGCCAAGATGGCGGCTGAAAAGCAGTGAGCTCCCCGCAGAGTCCCTCCAAAAACCTATAAAAAATGGCTCTGAACCAACTCTAGAACTGCAGAACCCACAAAACAGCAGAGGGAAGCAGGGCTCCAGCCCAGGACAGCCTGGATGGTCTCTGGGTGAGGTCTATCCCACACGGAGCTGGGAGCAGAGCAGAGCCCAGCATGAGCTGCTTGGACCAACCAGACCAGGAGCCGGGCAAGTGGGCCCTAGCGCCCTGAATCAGTGAGCTGCAGCAGTTACCAGACTTCTCAACCCACAAACACCAAAGACAGCAGAGAAGGTTAGTGGGAAAAGCTGCGGGAGCGGAAGGAGTTCACAGTTCGGCCACCGCCCCGGGGCAGCGGAGGTGGGGCAGCTACAGCTGCTGTTGCTTCTGGCCCCAGGCCCACCTGCTGGGAGGAATTAAGTGGCGGATCAGAGCAGGAGTGCACAGCCTGCTGAAGATCTAAGCCCAGTCCGGGTTGGGGGTTCTTGGGGAAGGAGGAGTGCTGGTGTGGCAGAGCTGGTACATCCCCCCCAAATGTGGAACATAGAACTCTGTAGTCTACAAGCAGTCATACCCCACTGAAAAACTCAAGGGTCAAGTTAGCTGGTTGGGAATACGGCCAGGCAGCGAAAACACACCCAGATTCAGTCTCAGACTTTGGATTCTTTCTTTGGTGACAAAGAAGACCAAAACATACAGCCTAAAGAAGTCAACAAAGTGCAAGAGCCTACAGCAAAAACCTTCAAGAAAAACATGAACTGGTCCCAGGCCATGGAAGAGCTCAAAAAGGATTTGGAAAAGCAAGTTAGAGAAGTAGAGGAAAAATTGGGAAGAGAAATGAGAAGGATGCGAGAAAACCATGAAAAACAAGTCAATGACTTGCTGAAGGAGACCCAAAAAAATACTGAAAAATACACTGAAGTAAACAGAGAAAATGACACCTTGAGAGGTAAAATCAACCAACTGGAAAAGCAAAATGAAGACAGCAACTCATTAAAAATTAGAATTGAGCAAGTGGAAACTAATGACTCTATGAGGCATCAAGAAGTAGTCAAACTAAACGTAAAGAATGAAAAAATAGAAAAAAATGTGAAATATCTGATTGGATAAACAACTGACCGGAAAATAGATCCAGGAGAGACAATTTAAGAATTATTGGTCTACTGGAAATCCACGATTAAAAAAAGAGCCTTGACAGTATCTTCGAAGAAATTATCAAAGATAACTGCCCAGAGGTCCTAGAACCAGAGGGTAAAATAGTCATTGAAAGAATCTACCGATCACCTCCTGAAAGAGATCCCAAACTGAAAACATCAAGAAATATTATAGCCAAATTTCAGAATTACAAAGTTAAGGAGAAAATACTGCAAGCAGCCAATTCAAATATCGTGGAACTACAGTCAGGATCACGCAGGATCTCTCAGCTTCTACGTTAAATGACAGGAAAAATTGGAATATGATATTCTGAAGGGCAAAGGAGCTGGAACTACAGCCAAGGATCAACTACCCAGCAAAATTAAGCATAACTTTTCAGGCAAGGAGATGGACATTCAACGAAATAAGGGAATTCCAGACCTTCCTGATGAAAAGGCCAGAACTCAATGGAAAATCTGATCTTCAAATACAAAACTCAAAAGAAACATAAAAAGGTAAACAGGGAAAACCCCCCCACAAACCTTATTAATCAATAAGGGCAAATTATTTACATCTTTATATAGGATTATATCTTCTTATTGTATGTCATATATATATGTGTATATATATATATATACACACATATATATGTTAATCTTGAGAATAGTACAGCTATTATGACAATTGAAAGGGATACACATAGACTGTGAATGTCTGTATAAAATAACTGATATAAGGATAAAAAAATAATTAAGAGATGTAAAGGGAGGGTTATGGGAGAAGAGGTAAGGAGGTAGTAGAAAAGGGTAAATTACATCAAATGAAGAGGCACAAAAACACATTATAGTAGAGAGAAAGAAGGGAGGGAGAACAGCAGTGTTTGAGCTTTACTGTCATCTGATCTGGTTCAAGAAGGGAATAACATACCCTGATAAGTATAGACATCTAACTTGTCCTACAGGTAGCAGAAGGGGAAAGGAGGAAAAAGGGAGGGGGTGGTCAGCAGGGAGGGAAGAAGTAGCAAGTGGAAAACAGTAAGGGAGGGGAATCAAGAGGGAGGGTAAACGGAGGAAGGCGATGGTCAAAAGCAAAACTTTGTTGAGGAGTGGAAGGGGAAAGGAAGAATTGAAAGCATAAATGGGGGGGAAATGGGATGGAGAAAAAGACACAGATAAGAAATCTTAACTGTGAATGTGAATGGGATGAACTTGCCCATAAAATAGAAGCAGATAGCAGAATGGATTAAAAACCATAATCCTACAATATGCTGTTTACAAGGAACACATTTGAAACAGGGGGGTACACACAGGGTAAAGGTAAAAGGCTGGAATAAAATATATTGCTTCGGCTAAAGTAAAAAAAGCAGGGGTAGCAATCCTAATCTCAGACAAAGCAAAAGTAAAGACAGATTTAATTAAAAGAGATAAGGAAGGACACTACATCCTGCTAAAAGGCACCATAAACAATGAAGCAATATCATTGTTTAACATATATGCACCAAGTGGTATGGCATGCAAATTCTTAGAGGAGAGGTTAAAGGAGTTACAGGAAGAAATAGACAGCAAAACTATAATATTGGGAGACCTCAGCCTCCCTCTATCTGAACTTGATAAATCTAACCTCAAAATAAATAAGAAAGAAGTTAAGGAAGTGAACAGAATTTTAGAAAAGGCAGATATGATAGACCTCTGGAGAAAACTGAATGGAGATAAAAAGGAATATACTTTCTTCTCAGTGGTACATGGCACATACTCAAAAAATGACCATGTACTAGGGCATAAAAACCTTACAGTCCAGTGCAGAAAGGCAGAAGTAGTCAAAGCATACTTTTCAGATCATGATGCAATAAAAATTAGTTGTAATAAAGAACCATGGAAAAGTAAGCTAAAAATTAATTGGAAACTAAATAACCTAATTCTAAACAATGAGTGGGCCAAAGAACAAATCAGAGAAACAATTAATAACTTCATTCAAGAGAATGACAATAATGAGACAACACACCAAAACTTATGGGATACAGCAAAAGCAGTTCTTAGGGGAAATTTTATATCTCTACATGCTTACATGAATAAAATGGAGAAAAAGGGGATCAATGAATTGGGCATGCAACTGAAAAAGCTAGAAAAAGAACAAATTGAAAATCCCCAATTAAATACCAAATTAGAAATACTGAAAATCAAAGGAGAGATTAATAAAATTGAAACCAAGAAAACTATTGAATTAATAAACAAAACAAAGATCTGATTCTATTAAAAAACAAATAAAATTGATAAACCTTTGGTCAATTTGATTAAAAAAAAGAAAAGAAGAAAATCAAATTACCAGTATCAAAAATGAAAAGGGTGAATTTACCTCTAATGAAGAGGAAATGAAAACAATAATTAGGAATTATTTTGCCCAATTGTATGCCCATAAATTTGACAGCCTTAGAGATATGGATGAATATCTACAAAAACATAAATTGCCCAAGTTAACAGAAGAGGAAGTAAAATTTCTAAATAACCCCATCTCAGAAAAAGAAATTGAGCAAGCCATCAATGAACTCCCCAGGAAAAAATCTCCAGGGCCAGATGGTTTTACATGTGAATTCTATCAAACATTTAAAGAACAATTAATTCCCATACTTTGTAGACTATTTGGGAAACTAGGTAAAGAAGGAGTCCTACCAAATTCTTTTTATGACACAAATATGGTACTAATACCCAAACCAGGTAGAGTCAAAACAGAGAAAGAAAATTATAGACCAATTTCCCTAATGAATATTGATGCAAAAATTTTAAATAAAATGTTAGCAAAAAGATTGCAGCAACTTATCATGAGAATAATACACTATGACCAGGTAGGATTTATTCCAGAAATGCAAGGCTGGTTAAATATTAGGAAAACCATTAGCATAATTGACCATATCAACAACAAAACTAGAAGAAATCATATGATCATCTCAATAGATGCAGAAAAAGATTTTGACAAAATACAACACCCATTCCTATTACAAACACTAGAAAGCATAGGAATAAATGGAGCCTTCCTTAAAATTATAAACAGCATCTATCTAAAACCATCAACAAGCATTATTTGTAATGCGGATAAGCTAGATGCACTCCCAATAAGATCAGGGGTGAAACAAGGATGTCCATTATCACCCCTACTATTCAATTTGGTACTAGAAACATTAGCTGTAGCAATAAGAGAAGAAAAAGAAATTGAAGGAATTAGAATAGGAAAAGAAGAAACTAAATTATCACTTTTTGCAGATGATATGATGATTTACTTAGAGAATCTTAGAGAATCAAGTAAAAAACTACTTGAAATAATAAACAACTTTAGCAAAGTTGCAGGATATAAAATAAACCCACATAAGTCCTTGGCATTCCTATACATTACTGACAAAGCCAAACAGCAAGAGATAGAAAGAGAAATTCCATTCAAAGTTACTGTAGACACTATAAAATATTTGGGAGTCTATCTGCCAAGACAAACCCAGGGACTATATGAACATAATTATGAAACAGTTTTCACGCGAACAAAGTCAGATCTAAATAAATGGAAAAATACCAGTTGCTCATGGTTAGGCCGAGCTAATATAATAAAAATGACAATTTTACCTAAATTAATCTATCTATTCAGTGCCATACCAATCAAACTACCAAAAATTATTTTACAGAGCTGGATAAAATCATAACAAAATTCATCTGGAAGAACAAGAGGTCTAGAATATCTAGGGTATTAATGAAAAGAAATACTATGGAAGGTGGCCTAGCCATACCAGATATTAAACTGTACTATAAAGCAGCAGTCATCAAAACTACCTGGTACTGGCTAAGAAACAGAGTTGTGGATCAGTGGAATAGGATAGGTACACAAGTTGGAGAAGTCAACGACTACAGCAATCTACTCTTTGATAAACCCAAAGAGGCTAGCTTCTGGGCTAAGAATTCACTATTTCACAAAAACTGCTGGGAAAATTCAAAAATGGTAGGGCAGAAACTGGGCATAGACCAATATCTTACACCATATACCAAAATAAAGTCAAAATGGGTTCATGATTTAGGAATAAAGGTTGATACTATAAGCAATTTGGGACAGCAAGGAATAGTTTACCTATCAAATTTATGGAAAAGAAAAGAATTCATGACACAACAAGAGATAGAGAGTATTACAAAATGCGAAATGGATAATTTTGATTATGTTAAATTGAAATGTTTTTGTACAAAAAAAGCCAATGCAACAAAGATTAGGAGGGAAGCAGAAAATTGGGAGAAAATCTTTACAACCAGTGTCTCTGATAAAGGCCTCATCTCTAAAATATACAGGGAACTGAGCCAAATTTATAGGAATACAAGTCATTGAACAGGCAGCTTTCAGAGGAAGAAATTAAAGATATCTATAGGCATATGAAAAAATGCTCTAAATCACTACTGATTAGAGAAATGCAAATCAAAGCAACTCTTAGATACCATATCTCTCCTGTCAGATTGGCTAACATGACAAAACAGTAAAATGATAAATGTTGGAGAGGATGTGGGAAAATTGAAACATTGTTACATTGCTGGTGGAGTTGTGAACTGATCCAGCCATTCTGGAGAGCAATTTGGAACTATGCCCAAAGGGCTATAAAAATGTTCATACCCTTTGACCCAGCAATACCATTTCTAGGGTTGTATCCCAAAGAGATCACACAAGTGGGAAAAGGACCCATATGTACAAAAATATTTATAGCGGCTCTTTTTGTGGTAGCTAAGAATTGGAAATCAAAGCAATGCCCATCAATTGGGGAATGGATGGACAAGCCGTGGTATATGAAGGTAATGGAATACTATTGTGCCATAAGAAATGGGGAAGATACGGACTTCATAACAACCTGGAAAAACCTACACGACATAATGCTGAGTCAGCGGAGCAGAGCCAGGAGAACATTATACACAACCATAGACATATGGATTCTGTGAGGACTAACCCTGACAGACTTTGCTCTTCTCAGCATCACAAGGTGCAAAGACAACTCCAAAGGACTCACAATGGAGAACGCTATCTACATCCGGAGAAAGAACTATGAAGTATGAATGCAGACTGAGGCACAATTTATGCTTGCCTTTCTCCCCCCACCTTTTTTTTCTCTTTTGTTTTTGTTTTTGGGTTTTTATTTGGTTCTGTTTCTTCTTTCTCATGATTCAGTCCACTGGTCATAATTCTTCTCCACAAGTTGACTAGTGTGTAAATTAGTTCAATATGAAGTTATACATGGAAGATATATCGGATTCCATGCCGTCTTGGGGAGGGGGAGAGGGAGCGGGAGGAGGAAAGAAAATCTGGAACTCAAAATTATGTAGAACTGAGTGTTGTAAACTAAAAATTAAAAAAAATTATTATATTATAAAAAAAGAAATGATAAGACTATCTCAGATATGGTAACATTTTCCAAAAAATTTCCCCTCTTCCAGGTATCATAAATTTCAATAAAAGAGATAAGTGAAACTTTGGTTTTGCTGCCGGGTAAAAAAAGGGCCACATATCATAATAATAACAATAACTTACATTTATATAGTACTAATTGTCATAAAACACTCATTAACACATAGCTCACATTCATATTGCACATAAAGGTTTACAAAGTGCTCTGCGGTAGGTAAAATAAGTATTTTACACATGAGGAAAATGAGGCTCACAGGACTTCAGTGACTTACTGTGGTAACACACGAAGTGAATACCAGAGTTGGGATTTAAACCCGCACCTCTTTCTCCTTCATTGACCATTTGGAACAATGGGGCATGAACTAAGTCTAAGTTACCTTTTGGTGAGATTATGTGGTGCGTCCACAGAAAAAAGAAGATAAGTGAAGGGGCCAGAAACCAATGCACATTCATAACTAGATACTGCAAGTAATTGGGAGGGAGGATAATCATTCTTCCACCTGTTATAAACTAAAACAAACCTAGGAGCAGGAGCTCCTTGGCTTGGCAGAATTCTTATTAAAAATATTCACAGTAGGGTCAGCTAGGTGGCACAGTGAGTAGAGCACTGGCCCTGGAGTCAGGAGGACCTGAGTTCAAATCCGGCCTCAGACACATGACACACTTACTAGCTGTGTGACCTTGGGCAAGTCATTTAACCCCAACTGCCCTGCCTTCCCCCCTCAAAAAATATTCACAATATTATAACATAAATTTTTGTAGTATTTCTTAATTTTCCCCCTCCCCAATGAAAAAATATTTATTTTCTCTCCTTACCACTCTATCCCCTGTCCCTCACTGAATAAAAACAAAAAGAAAAAAGAAAAAAAAACCTCTCCCCCCAACAAATATTCATAATCAAGTGAAACAAATTCTTTTACTGGTCATGTCTAAGATTATATCTTATTCTGTACCCTGAGTCTAATACTTCTGTGTCAGGTGGGTAGCGCACATCATTAACATGGCACCAAGGTTATCACTGTATTGAACAGAGTTCTAAAATCTTCCAAAGTTGTTTTCTTTATAAAGTTGTCATTGCATAAATTTCCTTTTAACTCTGCTCACTTTAATTTGCATTAGTCTATTGAAGTCTTTACAGGTTCCACTGAAACTATCCACTCAGTCATTTCTTATGACGCAATAATTTTCTATTATATCTGTATGGTATAATTTGTTTAGTTATTCCCCAGTAGGCAGATACCCCCTTACTTTCTAGTTCTTTGCCACTATAAAAAGAACTACTATAAATATTTCTGTACATTTGGGTCGTGTCCTTCTTTCTTTGATCTCTCTGGGGTCTAGGCTTAGTGGTGGTATTGCTGGGTCACAGTATATACATAATATAGTGGCTTTTGGGGGAACAGTAACAAATTATTTTCCAGAATGGTTGGACCAATTTACAGCTTCACCAACAGTGCATTAGTGTGCCTGTTTTCTGAAACCCCTTAAACATCTCTCATTTTCCTTTTGTGCCATATTTGCCAATCTAACGAGTGTGAGATGGACCCCAAGCTGCTTCAATTTAAATTTTTCTAATTATTAGTGAATTGGAGCATTTTCCCCACATGATTGCTGATTGCTTGGATTTCTCCCTTTGAAAACTGTCTCTTCATATCATGGTTCTTATTCTTATATATTTCAATGAGTTATACCTTGGATATAAGACTTTTGAGAAACTTGTCACAAACATTGGAAAATGCCACTGAAGAAAGAGCATGAACATTTAAAAAGAAAACAACCCCCACTAGCTTTCACCTAGGTAAACCCACTCCCCTCTGCAATTCTGGTCTCAGGCTAATTTATTTTAAAATTTATTATTTAATTTATATTTTAATTTATTATTTATAACTGTATTTGTTCAACCATAATGTGGCAATTTCAATCAAGTGGGCAAGTTGTTGTATGGATTACATATTTGTTACAATTACATAGTTGTTCTATGGATACAAAGTTGTATGAATTAATTGGCCAAAAACTTCTTTTCAAAACTTGAAAAAAAAAAGAGAAAGCTTCCTTATCTACAAAATGAGGGTGTGGGGATAGGTGACCTTCAAGGCCTCTTCTAGATTGAAATCCTATGATTCCACAACTTTTGTTTAGATCATCTCTGGCTTGTTAACTTAGTGGTTTAGATTACTAACAAGGCCAAAATCACAAGTTTAATCCTTGGGTATACTAACCATCTCTACTACTTTTAAGCATGTCTTGCAAGTGGATACCACAACTGACTTGACTGCCAGTTATGAGACTGGAGTAGCACGAATTCACCCTCACTACAGAAAAATAATTTGGAGTCTGTGCCTCGGGTCTTGGTTAGGACAGAAGGCTATATACTCTTCTCCCTGGGAGATGTCATAGTGTGGAGGAAAAACTGCTCTTTCCTGGGCTTTTTGTCAGGCACTTTTCACAAGCACTTCAAACAATTAGGAAAAAGCTAAAATAGAAAAAAAAAAGACCCCAATATGCCCTTGGGATTGGTCACCCAATATCTGAAAGTCATGAGCTTGCCCATTTTTTTTCTCTTGCAACAAAGGATTTCTCAAAGCAGTGTGCTATATGCGTTTTAAAAGTAGAAGAAAACAATTTGTGATTAAAAAAATAATTAGCCAATCTAATTAAATGCAAATGCAGCTTTTTTTTTTTTTTAAAAATTAGTTCAATTTAATTCAATTCGACCAGCATTTACTAAGTGTTTGTGTTTGGTATGTGCTTGACGTTGAGAATACAAAGACAAAATGAAACAGACTCTGCCTACCAGGACCTTACATTCCACATTCCACTGGAGCATCTCAATCTCTCTCTCTCTCTCTCTCTCTCTCTCTCTCTCTCTCTCTCTCTCTCTCACACACACACACACACACACACACACCCAAGGAAATAAATGTAAATTATGCACAAATAAATACAAAGTAATTTCAGGTGTTGGTGTGGCTATGGTGAAAGCACTAACAACTCAGAGAAACCAGAAAAAAGCCTCTTATGGGAGGTGACACTTGAACTGAGCCTTGAAGGAAGCTGGGGAGATGACATTTAAACTGATAAATAAAAGCATCCTTTGTAAAATTATAGGATTAAATAAGAATTTGGGAAAATATGTCAAGGCTTTTCATGTGTCCCAGGGGGTTGAAATGCTCAGAAAAAAAAAGACAAAAGCACTTAGACATGTCTTATCATGGTGTTTCCCACAAAATCCCTTTATCTGATCATAGGATCATGGCTTTAGAGATCATCTGGTTCCATATTCACCCTCCTCTCATTTTAGAGATGAAGAAACTGAAGTTAAGAGAAGCTAATTGCTAAGGTCACACATGTAAGCAGCAGAGCCAGAATTTGAACCTAGGTCTTCTTATTCCAAGTCCAGCACTTTCTACTATACTATACTGACTAAATCAACAATTGAGAAAAGTCATTCTTTCCTTATTTTGTCCTTCAGTTCAGTTAAGAATAAAGAAGCGCATCCAGAGAAGTCTGGATCATTTAACCCTCTTAGCTCTTGACTACTGGTTTTATATGAATGTTGGAGGACTAGGGTTTTGGGAGATGGGAAGGAGGCCTGGGGTGGGGGCTGGGGAGTTTTGAGTTGACAGTTCTAAAGTAAGAATCCTTTCTGTAACTGATGGGGAAAACCCAGAGAGAGAGAGAGAGAGAGAGAGAGAGAGAGAGAGAGAGAGAGTGTGTGTGTGTGTGTGTGTGTGTTGGCTTCTACACTGAGGATAGCTTGCCCCAGCCCTCCCCAGCCAGCCTCGGCCTCTCTTCAGTGGGGGTAGTTGCTCTGTCACTCATCTCAATGAGGAGAGATAACCCATCTCTTATATTCGGTCTTAAACCAAAGCTATTTACAGCAATCTTGTTATTCTGATTTTTGGAGCCAGAGGTAATGCTAGAATCTCAAGCTTAGGCCAGAACATTTTATTAGCCTCAGTGAATCAACCTACCACAGTGGGACATCCTGACTCCTGTCTCATAGACAAAGCAAAGGTCTGATTTAGTGGTTGGGACTTGGGTATAACGAGACAGACCAAAGGCTTTAAAGACTGTCTGTGCTGTCAATCATGTGATCTGATGAAAACCCACAGGAAGTTCAATGAACAGATGGAGAGCTAAACTGCAATAACTTTATTACCACAAAAGTTCAATGGAGTTTTTTCTCCTTCCACCTAAAGATTATACAGATAGCGCTGGAAATTCTAGCAAGCACCTGGCATAGCTCCAGAAAGTTTAACACAATTTAAAATCAAATAGTTGCGTCGCACATTTAAAAAAAATTAAAGACCAGATTAAGACCTCTTATCGACATGTTGATGGGTGATCCTCTGCAGTTAGCTGACCCACATAACTAATGGCACATGGTACTGGTTAGGATTGACTAAGTGAATTACTGTAACTCGCATGAGGGGAGTCTTAGGGTACGTATGTAGGTATTCACTTAGATGAAAAGGAGAACAGTTGCGAGGTACTGCCAGAAAGATGATGAGGCAGGTATTAAGATGCAGCTAATTCTTGGTTATTCGGAAACCTCTTCTGTCAAACACTCTCTTTGGGTTCCTCAGCTGATTACTAGGCTGCCTATGGAGAATGCTGGGCTTCTAGAGGGAGGAGGTCACAAAGGTCAAAACTAACTGTTGGACCATTAGAATTCCAATTATATCCATGTAGTACCGCCCAAATGCCAAAACTTAGTTATAAATGAAGAACTTCTATTTACAAAATGGGAGAATTTCTCTAACTTCTGGACAAGTTCAATAATCAGTGATATATGGAAATATAATGTATGGTGAACATCTTTTGGGGGACATAGAATACTAGTCAAAAAAGGCAGGGGCAAACGTAATTTCTGTGGTGGTGGTGTGAGGAGTGGTTATGTGAGTGGCACTTCTCTATTTTTTTATTCCCAATACATTAAAAAATTCTTATTTATTTTAAATAATTTCTTTTTCAATTAACAGTATTTATTTTCTGTCCCTCCTACTGCTCTGTCTCCCACTGGAAAAACAAAAAAACAAAATGCTTGTGACAACATGCATAGTCAAGAAAAACAAATTCTCTCATTGGTCACATCCAGAAAAAAATGTCTCATTCTGCACCCTGAGTTCATCGTCTCTCTGTCAGGAGGTATATAGTGGGTAACGTGTTTGATCATATAGACCAATATTTACTCTGGCCTGCCTGAAGAGGGTTGACAGGTTTTTGAAAAGATTTGGCTAAGAAAATGAAAATGGGAATGAGGAGAGGAGTCTTCAGTAAGTATGTGGGTATTAAGTAGTAAAGGAGAACGCCTTTACCCTCAAGCTTATCAAGGAAGATAAAATGTTCTCAGGTTGGAGAGAAGAGAAGACTCAAGGAGAAAATAATGAAGCAAAATGATTCTTAGGACACAGAAGAATCCAAATCAGGATCAGGAGGATTAAGAGGTTACTAGTTAGATGAATGTGCTACAGAGGAGGAAGTACAGAATGTAGGCCTTGGCACACAGGTATAAGGTTCTTCCCAGAGAAGATAATTTGGGTACTTACTTCTGAGTAAGACACAGCTTCTCACATTCCATGGACATAGATACAACCTAGAAAGCAAGGTTGTCTTTTGCCAACTTTAGGAAGAAAAGATGGATTGTGGTGGTTGATGACTCTGTTTAGAGGTTGTTTGATATGAACAATTGGAAAGTGTGCTTGTTTTCCAAGTACAGGCATTTAGGATATAGCAGAGAGCCTTTTGAAACTTATTAAATCTCAGTACCATGATCTACTTCTGGGATTCATGTCATAACAAATGACACTGTTAGAAAGAACTTGGAAAAAATTTGTTGGGAATATGAAGACTTGGGCAGGCAAACTGAAGGAGTAAAGGTACTGTTTTCATCACTGATGCCAATGAAAGGGAATGTAGGCCATGGTCTCTGAATGGCTGTCTAGGAAGATTGTATTAGAGAATGGGAATTGGTATTCTGGACCATACTGCAGAATAATGGAATGATGGGCTCTGGGTTGGGGATGGAGTACATTTAAATAAAGCTGGGAAGACTGGAAGAGCTTGTTAAAAAGGTTAAAACTGAGAAGGAGGGCAGAAAAGTACCCAGATACAGAAACAGAACCTGTAGGTAAGACAGAAAGAATAGAAAAGATGAGATGAAAGAGAAAGAGGGGAAAGTAATCATATTTATGGATACACACATACACCCATACACACCCAATACTAGAGCAAGAGCAAGTATAATAATGAGAGCCAGATACTCAAGGAGATAAATGTAATTTCACAAGTATTGCTGACACTTGATGGGCATGACAAGAATATACCAGTGCAAAGGTACACACTGTTCAAAAGAAATAGATTACATCAAAATTATTTTCTTGTGTAGAAATCCATGGACTTAAGATGGAGAAACACAGAGGTGAAGATCAAAACACTGGGGCTGAGTATCAAAGGAAGCAGATAGAAATGCTATATACTGCTGTGGGTGTATACTACAGGCCTACAAGCCAGCTGGAGGAAATGGATGATGAAATCCTGACACAAACCACAAAGTTGACATGGAGGCAGGATATCATGATGGAAGATCTCAATTATTTAGACATCCACTGGAGAACTTTAGAGTTGCTAGAAAGTAGAATGGACTACCCATAAAAGGTATTTGGCTCTTCTTCCTTGGATGTCTTCAAACAAAGGCTGGGTGACTGACTACCTGTTGGGTAGGTTATGATGGGGATCTCTTTTGAGTATCAGTTGAGTTAGATCATGACTGAAGTTCCTTCTAACTTTCAGATTCTGTGAGACCTCAGCAACCATCTAGTTCATACTCTACCTGAAACAGAATCCCTACTAGGATCAGTTGATCATAAATTTAGAGCTGGAAAGGAAATCTGGGATCATGTAGACCAACTTCCTCATCTTATAGATGAGAAAATAGAGGCCAAGGGAAGTTAAGTGACTTGCTCTATGTTCTATAGACCCAAGACTCAAATTCTAGCCCACGATTCCAAAGCTAGCATTCTTTCCATAAAATTCTTGGCAAATAATATTTCTTTCTTTCTTTTTTTGCAAGGCAATTGGGGTTAAGTGACTTGCCCAAGGTCACATAGCTAGTAAGTGTCAAGTGTCTGAGGCCAGATTCGAACTCAGGTGCTCCTGACTCCAGGGCCAGTGCTCTATCCACTGTACCACCTAGCTGCCCTGCAGATGATATTTCAGCTTCTGCTTGAAGACTTCTGGGGAGAAAGAACCCAGAAGTTTTCTAGGCACTCATTTTATAACTAGACTCAAATTACTAGAAAATTGTTCCTGATATCAAATCCTTTGCTTCTTTGCCACTTCCATTTACTGTCTTCTGGGGCAGTGAACCCCTCTTCCACATGACAAACTTTCAGATACCTGAAAAGAGCAATCTGTTCCCCTAAATCTTTTATTCTCTAGGTTAAAAGTTCTTTCAACTGATCCTCCAATGACAGACCCAAGGTCCATCAGTATCTTCTTTTCCTTCTTCTAGACATCCAGCTTATCACCTTCTTTCTTAAGTCATGGTAGCTGTAACAGAACCCAGTACTTGAGATCTTTTATAATCAGGGAAGAGTAAAGAGGGACTATCCTCTTCCTCCTTATTCTCGTAACCTCTACCTCTCTTGGTGTTGCCCAAGAACAGAGTAGCTTTTTTGGTTGCCACATCATGGTGCTGACTCACTGTGAACTTGTGGACCACTAAAACCACAGATCTTCCCCCATTCCCCCAGATAAACTGCTCTCTAATTGTAACTCTCTCATTTTCTATATGGGAAGTAGACTTTCTGAGCCCAGGTTTAAGACTTTACATTCATCCCTACTGAGTTTTATCTTACTGCATTCAGCCCAATACTCTACTGTCTCAAGAGCTTTTTGGGTTCTGACTCAGTTATCTAGTGTATTAGTACTATTCTTCCTAGCTCTGTGTCATCTGCAAATTTGAGAAGTATGTTATTTATGAAATTATCTACAGATCCCAAGGGGACTTGATTCTATCTGCTGGAGACCTCCTGCCAAACTGACACTGAATTAACTTAAAGATTTCTTTGAATCTAGTTATCCAAATAGCAGCAGCTAGGTGGCTTAGTAGCTAGAGTCAAGGCCTGAAGTCAGGAAGACCTGAGTTCAAATGCAGACATTTACTAGCTGTGTGACCGTGCACAAGTTACTTAACTTCTGCTTGCGTCAGTTTCCTCATCTATTAAACGAGCTAGAGAAGGAAAGGTAAACCACTCCAATATCTCTGTCAAGAAAACCCCGAATAAGGTTATGAAGAGTCAGACAAGACTGAAACGAATGAACAACAACAATCCAAACAGTTCTGAATTCATCCAGTAGCATTACTGTCTGTCCCACATTTCTCTAACTTTTCCACAAGGATAACATGAAATACTTTATCAAACGCTTTGCTAAAATCTAGGTAAACTACATTTACAGCATTTCCCTGACCTACTAGTTCAGTAATCTGGTCAAAAAAGGAAAAAGGGCTAGTGTAACACGACCTGTTCTTGACGAAGCTATGCTGGCACTTTCCCATCAGAGCTTCCTTGGCGACATCTTTACTATTCTTTAATGACTCAACTGAAAATTCCCCTAGGAACCGAATTCAAGCTTGCTGATTATAGTTCGTAGATTCTATTTTCTTCTCTCCCCCACCCCCGGTCCCTTTTTGTGAAAATTGGTTCACCTGACCTTTTCTAGTCCTGTGGTACCTCTTCCGTTTTCTGTAATCTTTCAGATATCACTGACAGTGGCTCAGTCAGTCAGTCGATAAACATTTATTAATGGCCAGGCACTGAGCTAAGTGCTGGAGATACAAAGAAAGGCAAAAACACAGTTAATGACATCAAGGAACTGCCATTCTAACGGAGGAGATGACATGCCATGCAATGCAAATGGAAGGTTAATTCAGAAGGAAGGCACTGGCAGAGGAGAGGGAGGATGAGGAGTCCGGAGGAGAGGAAGGGACTGCGAAAGGCCCCTTGCAGGAGCTTAGCTATTATCTCTGCCAGTTCTTTCAGAACTTGAGGATGTTGTTTATTTGGGCCAGGTTCTGATGGAACAACAGCAACTAAGTGCTGCTCTCTTATAATCTCCTTACTTATCTTGGGTATCAACTGTCTGTTAGTCGTTTTTATTTCATCATTTTCAGCCTAAACGTCATTTTCCTTGGTAGAGACAACAGAAGCAAAAAAAAATTGCAAAGGATTTGGAATTAGAGGACTTTGGTTCAAAGCCTGGCTCTGCCACTTAAAGCCTGGATGACTGTGGGCAAGTCACTTAACTGCTCTAGGCTTCATTTTTCACCTGCACAATGAGGGTGTGAGGACTAGGGCACGGCTAAGTTCTTGGTGTCAATCGTTCTATGACTCTGAACTGAACAGTTGTATCCTCTCTCAGTTGTCAGTCATCACTGTCCTGTCCACTCTGACCAACAGTTTTTTCCCTTCTTTGATCCTTCTCATTTCCTCCACATAACCAAAACCCCACTTTTTTTGTCTTAGTTTTCCTTTCCTGGCTGAGCTTATTCCAGGCGTTAGCATTCCTAACACTACTCTTACAGGGCCATGCCATACTCTTATATTCACCCTCTGATACCTGTCTTTGTTTCCATCTTCCAAATAAACATTTAAAAAATCTAAGTTAGTTGGTGAGTTGTGCCTCCACATTAGTTTCTGCAGCTTGTTGAAATTATTTCCTTTTGTGTCTGCAGAATTTCATCCTTGAGAATTTTAAATCCTTTTGCTGCTATTATAGCAGGGGTTTTATTTTTTTTTCCTCCTCAGTTGGGGGTGGGGGAGGGGGGCTGTAGGAGGGAGAAAAAGTAGAATTTTTAATTTAGAAAAATAAACTTTAATTTAAAAAACAAAAAGAAAAAACAATTATGGGACAATAATATGTTTATGTACTTTATCACAAGGTATTCACAGTTTGGATCATATAAGAAATATAAACTTTTAAAATAAAACAATATGACTAGCTGAGAAGCAAAAATGGTATGCTAAAAACTCCTATGGGCATAAAGAGCAACCAGTTTGGAAATTACTGAACAAGAAAGCGCCGTAACATTTGTATGCCTTTGATTGTAAAGCCTTTCACTCAGTTCCACGCTCATGGCTTGTCAAGCAATGCAAACATGCAAACCAGATCCCTAGATACGAAGAACATTACAATATTTGATGTCTGCATGGACTGTTCTTTAAGTCCATTATGATTATTGCTGTTTGCTTGTTTCAGTGTCTGATTTTGTGACCCCATTTGGGGTTTTCTTGGCAAAGATATTAGAGTGGTTTGCTTTTCTTTCTCTAGCTCATTTTACTGTTGAGGAACTGAAGTCAACAGGGTTAAGTGACTTGCCCAGGGTCACATGGCTATTAAGTGTCTGAGGCCAGATTTGAACTCTGGAAGAGTTTTCCTGACTCCAGGCCTGGCACTCTATCTACTGCGCCACCTAGCTGCCCATGATGGTTATGCCAAGCTTTAAATCCATTACTACCTCTCTTAAATATAACTAAATATGGTCTCCAAGTTAAAGAGGTGGTTGAACCAAAACATCTTATAAATCATGATATACACGGATGACATCAAGTTAAAAATAAGTCCATTGAAAAACCCATTAAATAGCTTCTTCATCTTGTGGAATCTTTCTCTAATGATATCAAAATGTCACTTGAACTAAATGAAGAAACTAAAGGCTTTTGAGCTTGAATCTAGAAGTCAAATTGAACCAATGGACAAAGGTGACATGACACATAAGTAATAATACCTAGTATTTATATAGTACCTTAAAGTTTGCAAAGTGCTTTACGTATTTCATTTGATCCTCACAACAACTCTGGGAAGTAGGTGCTATTCTTATCCCAATTTTACAGAAGAGGAAACTGAGGCAGACAGAGGTTAAGTGACTTGCTCAGGGTCACACAGCTAGTAAGTGGATGAAGCTGGACTGAATTCAGTTTTCCTGACTCCAGGTCCAGCAATGTATCCCTTGAACCATCTAGCTACATAAATACCAGTTTCTTCCAGTCGAGATACATCAAACAAAAACTAGCAAGGAGAAAAGCTCTGGTTGAATATTAAGAGACCAGCTGGAATCCTGAAATCAAAGCTCAATGGGAAAAACACATGATTCCTGTTGTTCTCTCTGCTACCAGTATTGTATTGGGGATCCTTTTAGTGAGCCCCTAGAAGATGAGACTGAAGCATAATACTTTTATTCATTTACATCAACATATTCACCTGTTCAATAGGATGTAGACTATTAAATATAAAAGTAAAATAGTAGGACAGTAATTTGTCTGAGGACCACTTCTATGAACTCTGTCGAAAAGCAAGAACAAGATGACAAGGATGATAATAATTAGCCCACAAAGTAGGTAAGATTCAAGAGTGCGATCCAAAGTTGCTCCATTGCCAACATTCACATGGACTTAACCAACAATATGCTGACAGAGGCACTCAACAAATACCTGAGTCATACAAATTTGCTTATAGAAATGGAGTTCATGACAATGTTTCAGGATCAGAACACTGCCATCAGAAATTATATACAAGGTTATACTTGAGGAACCCAGACCTATTAATGAGAGTATGCAATGAAATAGCAGAAGAGCTGTGAAAAATATCTCTGCAGTTTGCAAAAGTTAAGTGTCTACTTAATATAAAAGGAATATCTAGGTATCTATGAGATACCTAGAAAGGCATGATTAGGTGGTTAGAAATTATACATCAGAAGGTCACTATCCTTTATCACCTAACAGACGACATCTCCATACAACATAGACAAACCTCCAAACGTTCTTCAGAATTCACCATAAACTACACCGGAACCGGTGCAGCCTCACTGAGAGAACTGTTGCCCACCACCTGAACGCAATCGTGATTCACAAAAATAATAAGAGTAACATTTTAAATTGGATGTTGCCATTCTGAATATTCATAATCTCCAAACTGCATGGAAGGAAAAGCTTTCAAGATATAAAGACCTAGTGAATGAAATAAAAACCATGTGGGAAAAAGCTGAGGTACATGTTATCCCTGCCATCCTGTTTGCTATTGGAGTTGTCCCTAAAGATACTTTCAGCGAGTCTGCAGACAATGACTTTACATCCCCATGGCTGTTGTTCCATCATTCAGTTGTGTCCGACTCTTTATGATCTCATGGACCATGCTGTCAATGGGTTTTTCTTGGCAAAGATACTAGAGTGTTTTGCCATTTGCTTTTCTAGTGTATTAAGGAAAACAGAGGCTAAGTAGTTTGCCCAGGGTCACACAGTTAGTGTCTGAGGCCAGATTTGAACTCAGGTGTTCCTGACTCCAGGTCTGGCATTCTATCCGCTGAGCTATTTAGTCCCACAGTTTATCAATTATGTAGTCATTTTATTCATCTGGCAATAGTATGCAGTATTAAATATAAGAGTAACAAGATAGTGGCTTGTCCTTGACCTGTTTCTCTCTGAGCTTATAAAAGTGAATACAACAGCAGTGATAATAATAATAACAAGAATGTTATTTTTAGAATGCTTTAAGGTCTGCAGAGTGCGTTACATAAATTAGGGGGAGAGGATAGCTGTCTTCAGTTATTTGAAGGATTAGACAATCTGCATAGCTCTGGAGGGCAGAACTAGGACCTATATGTGGAAGATTTGGGAAGGCAGATTTTTGTTCAACATAAGGAAAAATCTTAAAAATTAAATTCATCTAAAAATAGAATAGGTTGTCTTGAGGAGTCAGTGAGTTCTCTGCTACTGCAGTTAATAAAAAAGAAGAAAGATGATGGAAATTTTAGAGTAGAATTCATGCTTTGGGTAGAGGTTGGATTAGATCAGAGGTTCTTAACCTTTTTTTTGCATAATGGAAGCCTTTGGCAGACTGGTGAAGTCTATGGACTTCTCAGAATAATGTTTTTATATTATATATTACTTTATTTTCAGACTGGATCTTCCTATTTTATCCAGACTGGAAGTACAGTGGCCATTCATAGGCCCAGTCCTACTACTGACTGGCATGGGGGCTCTGAGCCACTCTGTTTCTGACCCCCTTCTCCAGAGGCTCACCACGTTGGTGCTAGGCTTAGTACAGACAGTACTTTGGTCCTACCGTAGCAAAGAACTCCCAAGATCAAGCAATCAACCAGCTCCTGTTTCCCCAGGAGCAGGGATTTCAGATGTGTACTACCATGCTTAGCTTAGAATAGTTTTTTAAATGCATAAAAAATACATAGGATTATAAAGGAAGCCAATCATATTGAAACACTGTTATAAAACTATTTTAAAAAGCAAGTTTTGGTGGAAGCCGCCGCTCCTAGGGTCGTCCTGTCTGCTCCCCCCACCTCATAATGCCTGCCAGCACCTCTTCATCGACCGCTGCTTCGCCAGCCCCGGCCTTGCCCCCGGCTCCGGCTCCGGCCCGGTCGCAGCTCCGGGCAAGAACCCGTTAATGGACTGCCTGAGCTGCTGCCTCTTATCGGGAACGGGGCTGCTGGGGGCCGGCGGCTATGTGTACTGGATAGTGCGGGGGCTCCTGAAGCTGGGCTATGCCGCCACCCCGGGTATCGCGTGTTGGGGGTTAGTCATACTGGTGGACCCAGTAGGAAAAGCTTATCCTGCAGAATCTAAGAAGCAGTGATGGTGATGATGACGAAATTGGCAGCTTCTACAACACAGCCACACCCATGAACTACCCAGCCACTCCAGTGGACTCCCCAGAACAGAAGGACAATATAAAGAGACCCACAGATATTCCAGATATTGCCAGGGCCTGCCCTCCCTTCACAACTGTGAATAAATTTCTTTGAGAACAACAACAACAACAAAAAAAGCAAGTTTTGGATCCTAGGTAAGGAATTCCTAGATGAGATAATCTCTGAGGTCCCTTATAATTCTGAAATTCTATTATTCTAAAAAGGGCAATGGGTTATTGATTGTTATTAGGCCAAATGGAGAAAGAAGAGTCTGAGATTAGGTCTAGATTAACTGTACGTAAGGCAAGCCTAGGTCCAATTTGGGATACTGGTGTGAGGGATATTTTCATTCCCAGAAATGGAAAAGTGAAAAAAACAGAGTATGAGGGTAAGGCCTTTCTTTACTAGCAATTTGTGTAGGAGAAGAGCCAGAGTTGGAAAATTGTGAAAAACTAGGATATTTATGGCAGAATTCTGGATGGGAAAACAATGATCTATTAACTGATCAGGAGTGAGGGTGGGGAACAAACCAGTAGTCTGGGTAGTGGTAAAGAGATAAATTTGTAGCCTGTGGTTAAATCCAGAAATATGGAATCAAAGAGATCAGAATGGATGAATGCCTTGGGTTCTGAGTCATGGTAGAATGACTTTGTACCAAAACTAGGCTCTGTGGTTATTAGTAAGTGACAAAGATGTTTAAAAAAACAAACTCCAAAGATATTTGTAAAATAAGACACTAGGAGGTGAACAAACTTACCCTTACACTACAGCAAGATTTACACTAGGCCTGCATGACATACAGTCCATGGTGTGTCATGCAGGCCTGCTTTATGCAAATCCCTCAGCAAAACTGAGTATGCAAAGTTCCCTTAGGGCAGGCCTGTACAACATACTGCCCACAGGCTATGTGTGGTACAGGCCTGATTTATACTAATACACAATTATAAAAGGCAGAGGGAAGAATTGGTTCATTCATTTAAAATGTTTTCCTGTTATGTTCATACTAGTATGCAGATGGTGCCAATGATATTCTGAATTTCAATAATTTTGATCAATGAACCAAAATAATACTGGGAGAAATTTATATAATGAATATGAATGGATAGTTTTGGACCATCATTTATGGACCAAACTGATGTACAGATGGTAAGTAAGTTACTTTTTAGTAGGTTCTTTACCTTTAAGTTTTGCCACAGCTGTTGTGTAGAAGAGAAAATGGCTTATGATCAGAACACTTTACAATAACAGTTAAGCCTCAACTAGTGCTAGCATGTAGGATATTCTCTTCTTTGGTTTAATTTTTACAAAGTTCAAGAGTGGGAGGCATTGTGGTGGCAAATATTCTGGTTTGCATTCAGACAGATTATGGAAACTATGTATTTTAACCATATCAGGCATGTTATACTGGGAGTTATGTATGGAATGAAATCTAGAAGTACATATGGAACAGCAGAACTGTTCCAAAGTCTCCCCTGAGAGTCTCAGTCTTTTCTAAGGGCTGGCATTCCATTAAGTGCCGGGAGAGTTTTGGATGACTTTATCAGGTGGGAACCCCTGTCTGTACTAATAGAACGTCAGGGAATGTATGGGGAGAGAACTCCAATTGAGACAGTTCTGACGATAAGGAAGAGTCTTTGCTTTCTTGAAAGCCCTCCTCTTCTGGCATTTTTAGTAATTCGGCTTGACACTGTTCCAAGTATGCAGGGAGCATCAACCATTCTTGGCAAATGTTAGAGCTTGATTATTCCTTGTTGAGAAATAACAACTAACCTCTTACATGTACATTCCGGCAGAGCCATTATTGTCGGCCTCTTTTCTGATTAGAAAAGGCAGAGGAAAGCAGGGTGATGTAACGAAACGAGCAATGACCGCAGTGTCAGAAATCCTGGGGTGTAGTCCTGACTTTTTCACAGCACCAGTTGTGAAAACTTATGTAATCACTCAACCTCGAGGGGCTACTGCACCTCATAAAACAAAAACACCAATGCCCACTGGTCTGTGTAGTTTCCATCTACTTTGTAGTGATGAGGAAAAGGGGGGAGGGAACCAGCAGTTATCAAGCATCCATTACGTGCCAGTCACTGCGCCAAGCACGTCACGTGTGTCACCTAGGGAGTGGGTGCTGTTATTACTCCCGTCCTGTAGTTGAGGAAATTGAAGCAAGCAGAGGGTAACTTGCCTGGGGCTATACAGACAGAAGTCTGAGGCCACATGTGAACTCAAGTCCAACACCCTATCCATTGGTTGCAGGGTTATAGAAAAGGGGGCAGAGAGTGAGAACCATTTCAGTTTACATACATTTACTCGGCCGTCATTTTATTTGAAGTGAGAGGCTCTTGTCCAATGATCAAGAATTGGGTACACTACAGGAGAAGCTTAATCAGACAGACCTTGAAGTCAGAAGAAAGAAGAACGTTGCAACTAACTAGTTCATAGGTCCTCTTTGGAGAAGCAAACAAAAGATTTTGCAAGGTTGATTTTTATCACATGCCCAAAGGCAACGAGAAACATTATTTCATGGGAAATTGTATCATCTTGTACTTCAGTGCTATTGAATATTTGCAGAATAACTGCAGTACACACAACAACATTGGTTACAGAGGACGAAGAGGAAGAGGAATTCTATGAAGAACTATGTAGAATTCTATTAAAACCTTCCAAATTAAATCAACATATGCTTTCATACCCGGTGACTTCAATGAAAAGGTTGAACAGTTATGAGTAGAAAGAAATATATTGGAAGATAGATGTCATGAATAAGGAGTGATATGCTGATTTGTTTTGTAAAACTACATATTTGTGACAAATGAGTACTTCTACTTAAGGAGATGGGGTGACAGATTAACGGTAGTGATACATACATAAAAAATAGAATATTGATAATTTTTTTTAAAATGTACAGAAGAAAACAAAAAATATAGAAGGGGACAAAAAGCAATTTTGTTACTACTCTGCTAAACTTAACTTAAATATATATGTATATTCATATATAAACTTAAAAACAAATTACATATAACAGAAGCTAACAATTTTTGGAACCACCTTTTTATGGTTCTTCTTTGTATATTGGAATGCTTGTGATGTAGATAGTTATTAAGAACATACTATGATTTGTATGAAAAATTAATTACCCCTGAAGTGGTCCCATTATTTGAATTTCCATTGTAATGGAATCAATTATCATATTTTATATAATTATAATTTGAATAGTGCAAATTCAAATACATGTGACCACTTCAGGGGATTCATTATTCATATGAATAGCAGTAAAAAACATTTAATTTAAAAAAAAAAGGAATGAGATAGACCTGAGAATTTTAGACTACACAGAAGCTTCTTACCTTTACATCATGAATACTTGTCTTCAGAAGAGAATTGAGGGAGTGGAGCCAAGGTAGCAGAAGAACAGAAAGCAGGATAGTGAGCTCTTCCCTTTGTTTCCCCCCAATTCTTCCAAACAGATCTAGAAAATGCACTAGACCAAATGTGATGGGGATAGCCAAGAAAAAGTCACAGTCATTTTTCAAGCCCAGGTCAGCATAGGGAGACACACAGAAAGGTCTGTGGACACTGGGGATGGCGTCTGGCTGCCTGAGCACTCCAGAGCCCAGGAAGATGTTGTGTACCAGGGTAAGAGGAGGTCTCAGGTTCCTTGCTGGACACCATGATAGAATGGGTGCCATTTGGCAGGTTTGTCACTCACTACCCAGTTCCAGGTCACAGATCCAGCAGAAGAGCTGTACGTAGCGGTGGTGTTCTGCAATAAAGATCAGGTCCTGGGTGATGGGTTGTGTGCCAGTGAAGAGCAGCCGTGTTGCTCAGATACCAGAAGCAGAGCAGCATCTAGTTGCTCAGCTTCCAGTCCAGTCTGCAGCCTGAAGAGAAATTATCAGGGCAGGAATCTCAGGGCAGGAAGCCTGTAGTTCTGCCACTCAGAATAAGGACAGCTTTCCAGGGGACTGCCAGTGGCTGAATCCAACAGCATCTACTGTTGCTTAGATCTAAATCCAGGCCAGGAACCTTCAGGGCTCAGACAAGGGGGCAGCAATCAGACTTTGCTCTGGATCAGACCACTCTGGGAGCACTGAAAGCTTTTAGGTCTCCTCCTCAGTCTTTGCTTTATCTGAGATCCTAGAATAACTAAACACTCAATGCACCAAGAAAGAAACAATAGGACAAGTCCTGACCTTCCCTCTAGAAGTGGGCAAAGCCTGGCCCTTAACATCAAGCCTAAGGTCAGAAAGTAGGCTGGAAGAAAGAGCAAACAAAAATAGAATCCCACCATAAAAGGCTATTAAGGTGACAGGGATACTTGAGCACAAAGCCAGGAAGAAGAGAATGACTCCAAAACATCTACAAGCAAAGTTTCAGAGAAAAAACAGAGCTTAGGCACAAATTCAACTATAATTCCTGGAAGAGATGGTGCAAGAGATTAAAAGAGTTTAAAATGTTTTTGTCAATGAAATTACAACACTAGAGGAAAAAATTAGAAAAGAAATGAGAGTTACAGAAGAAAGAATTAGGGAATTAACAGCTTGGTACAAGACGTTCAAATGCTTGCTCAAGCAACAAATTCCTTGAAAATTTGAATGGACCAAATAGAAGCCAATGATGGCTCCATGAGACAACAAAAAAAATGTAAAACAAAGTAAAAAGATTGAAAAAATTGAAAAAAAAAGTAAGGTATCTCATAACAAAAACAACTGAACTAAACACAGATTGAGGAGGAAAAAAAAACTTTAAGAATCATTGAACTATTTGAACATTATAACCAACAAAACCAAACCAAACCATAGATATTATGTTTTTTAAATTTAAATTTTAAAAGATAACTGCATAGGTTTTTCTTTTTAGAACCAGAGGGGCAAAGTGGAAATAGAAAGAATCTACCAATCACTTCTTGAAAGAAACCCTCCAAAGAAAACTCTTATTAACATTATAGTAAAAATCCAGAGGTTCTGAGTCAAAGAGAAGAAAATTGAGAGTGTTCACATGGCTAGCTATAAATAATATCACAAGCAAAAAAAAACCCCATTAAATTTTAACAGTAATGAAGCAAATTGTTCTTAATTGGGCAATCAGATTATTTATATGTTAAAGATAAATATGATCACAAAGAAGAAGAATAATGAGAAACAAATGTCATGCAATTGAAACAATTCAATCCTGACCTATTCAAATGAGCTACTGAAGATGAAAAATAAGTAATAGATGGCAGAAAGGATATTGATATTGATTATAATAATTTCACATTGAAGTTTAACCAACTTAAGTTAATAGCTATAATATATAAATTAAAAGAAAATAAAAGGATATTAGCAAATTATTTGTCAAGTGGAGAGACATTTGGCAGCAAAGGGTGGAACCACTTTAGAACATAAACTCATTTGCAAGATCTCATGGAGAAGGATGCTGGAAGATTTTGAGCAGTATTACTTCATAAAACACAGAGAAAAGCAGTACAGGGTAAAACCATTTGAGAGAAAGCTAGCCAGAGGCCCAGGGGCATTTGAAAAAGAAAAAGGAATAACAACAAAAAGGAGAAAAATAGAAATGACCTACAAGAATTTTAATAATGAAATGTTTTCCTTGAACCATCAAGGACAGTCAAGCCACTACTGGAAAATCTAACATCACAGTCCCAGAAAGGTAGAAATGACACTAAAGATAACAAAGATGAGGAAAACAGCTGGATCAGGTGAAGCATACAAAGAGGAGATCTATATTGGAGGTGATATGATTATGAGGACACTCAAGGATTGATCTGCAATGTATATGGAGAAGAGGAAGATACAAAATTTGTGCAAAAAATCTATTATTAATACTGAAAAAAATGCTGCTAAGAAAATAACTATTACCAGCATATATGCCTACTTCCCCAGTCTGCATAAAGATTTTATATAAACTATTTCACATACAGTGAGGGTATTAATAAGGAACATGCAGACTTTTGCAAGAGAAATTCTGTAGTAGATCATATTTTACAATTGTGCAATTGACTGAAAGTAGAGAATATTAGATCCACTGTGTTGGTTGATTTAGTAGAATAAAATGCTGCCTTGAAGACTTACTTCCACCAAGGTGCCTCTAATTTTTCATCAAAATCACTGACTCCTTGAGAGATATAACAGAGGTAACCTTGCTTAATGACACTCTGATCAAAAACATCAAGTAAGGCATAAAAGAGAGACATATGATCACCAAGGGCTTTTGCCACTGTGGTAGAAGGGATTAATCAATCAACGTACATTTATTAAGTGCTTAGTCTGTACTGTGCTAAGTGCTGGGGATACAAAGACAGATCTAATGCAGAAACCAAGTTGAAGGGGGATTCCCTATGGATGGTGAGATGCTTTAGATCAGAGGTTTTTAACATGTATGTGGTGTGTGTGTGTGTGTGTGAGAGAGGGAGGGAGGGAAGGAGAGAGAGAGGTGAGAGAGAGAGGAAGAGGAAGAGATTAAGGGGAAAGCATACCTCTCTGACAGCCTGATGAAAGCTATGGACCACTTCTCCAAATAATGTTTTTTAAAAATTGTAAGAAATGATAAATTTCATTTAGGAGTAAATAAAAAATACTTTTTTCCCCATCCAAGTTCATAGATCTCAGGTTAAGAAGCTCTGATCTAATGTGATAATCAACTTTGATAGACTTCGCTCTTCTCAGCAATACAATGATCTAAGACAACTCCAAGACCCGTGACAAAAAATGCTATCCACATCCAAAGAAAGAACTATAGGGTCTGAATGCAGATCAAAGCATACTATTTTCATTTTTTTTGTTTTTTTCTCTCTCGTGGTTTCCCTCTTGCTCTGATTCTTCTTTCACAACATGACTAATGCAGAAATGCATTTAATATGATTTTATGTGTATAGTTTATATCAAATTGCTTGCCATCTTGGGGAGGGAGAAGGGGAGGAAGGGAGAAAAAAAATCGGAATTCAAAATGCTGAAAATTATCTTTACATGTAATTGGAAAAAAAAATACTATTAAGTGAAGAAGAAAAAAGAACCCCTGCTCTAGATGCAGGGGTTTACTGATTACATTGTGCCTGTTTCTCAAACTCTGAATCACTGGCAAATCACTTGAGAAATTCATAAGCATCTAAATGGGAAAAACCAAAAGGATGAAGACTATCTATCGTTGAGACGATGACTTGCAGTTGGATGGATAACTTATAAAGCTTGTTACAGATATCTTTCACAGACAGTACAACTGTATAGTGAATTGGAAACAGAATTACATAGGAGGAGCAGAGCAGGTTGGATTGCTTTTACTGCAAAGCTCCTTTAATGGTCTGAAACTTCTCTTGGAAACAAAGGTACAACTTTCTAATACCAAGATTTTATAGAGCTAAAGGGCTGTGAGATCTGGAACACAGTAGTCTGTGAAGAATTAAAATCAGTATCATTCAGGGAGTAATGGAAAGGCACAGGATGGGTGTGAGTAGGCTGCAAAATATGACGAGGAGCTAAGAAGAATAGGAGTCAGGGTTGTCAGGGACATGTATGGCAGAGTGGAAGATGGGATGATCACCTGACAAGAGATAACAGGTACACAGTCTTAGTGCTTTTCTGATATTCTTGTGGTAACAGGAGAAAGTAAAGAAGTCCGTAGCACATTGGGTATACCCTTTGTAGAATACCTGTGGGCAGATGTGGACCAGAGGCATACAGGATGGGTAAGCATGGATGCTGTATCATCTGCATCATTCTAGGGACTAGTCTGTGCAATTTCAAAACCATTTTGAGTATCTGAATGTCCTTTTCTATGGGTTTAGGAACATAGTTAAGAAATTTGGAGAGAAGGAACCTGAACCATCTGAATAACTATTCATATTTACCTAGAACTTAGAGATTTACAAGGCAGTTTCCTTTTTTGCTTTAGTACTATTTGTTAAAGAATGGAATTTGACACGGAGTAGAGTCCAACTTGAACCTAATCAAGGGCACTTATTCCTGAAGTACCAAAATAACTACTGCAAGGCAATTTCACCTACCAAGTATTATCCCAGCAGATCTCAAAGACAGTGATGAACTTAGACAGTGTAGAACTCAGATAATCCATGGTGCCTTTTTTTGGGTTTCTGGCCCCAAGCTATTTTTTTTGGTAGCAATCAGAATTCATTTCATTTAAAAAGCAAAACAAAAACAAAAGCTAACAGGTCTACCAAGTTGTTGGAATGCATATAAGATTACAGAGCTTCTATGGTTTTCTTTTCAAACCTTTCTTGTAGAGAAAATGTATTAGTAAATGGGACTTAAACTACCTCAGCCAAATATTTTGTTAAATCACAGATCAGTCAGCTCTCTTTGGGAAGGACAGATAATACTCTTTCCAAGAAGGTTTTGTTGGCAATAAGTAAGCTGTTACATTGTTTTCTTTTTGATTCCAGCAAGTGTATTTTGTTAAACTGATCCTGGAGGGTGGTTTTATGGTATGTATAACATCTGTTTGCTATTATTGTGATGGGCTCTTCAGGCTTACAAGATAGATATCAATTGTGAAAGGCTCAACTGCTTGAAGGGCTCAATATGGGGCAACATACAGTATGGTTCATCTAGGACTGAGCAAAATGCAATTTGTCCATCTCAGAGGATAGCAGAGAAAGGCATGGAAAATCAAAGAAGGAAGAGGAAAACGGTAGATTATATCAGAGAAAAGAGGGAGGAATAAGGAAAAAAAATAGCTAGAATGCAGCTGTGTGTAGACTTAGTTTGGGGAAATGCTTTAATTTATTGTTATTATTATTATTATTATCATCATTATTATTATTTTTAGTATAAACCCCTTCTTATTGATTCAAGGAACATTTATCCTGTTCAATTTATAGGGTCTGATGCTATTAAGATACATATAGACTGTAAAGTATAGTTCTGGCTTTCCAGGAGCATTCAATCTATTGTAGTCTCCTTTAAGTGGACTATTTGCAACCATTCTTATAATTTTATGTAGACTTTAGATTGCAATGTGGGTAGGGTTGGATACTAGAAAAAAGGAGCAATATAAGTAACGTCTACATTATGCCCTTGAGACTGAATGATATGATTTAGAATAGAGGTTCTTACCCACGGATTCATGAACTTGGATGGGAAAAAATATTACAACTTTATTTTCAGTAGCCTCTGACTGAAATTGAGCATTCCCTTAAATGATCAGGAAATATTCTGAACAGTCCATAGGCTTCTCCAGGCAGCTAAAGGTCCATGTCACAAAAAAGGTTAAGAACTCATCACTGAGTAGGGATTTGGTTTAAGGCTAACATAATGGGGTATACATATTTGTGTCCTATACAATACTCCTTCCACTAATTATGAAATGTTCAAGATGCAATTTGTCAAATCCTCCCTAAATCATCATCTACTTTGGACTAAGAAGACATATACCTGAAGAAGCCTTGATTTTTATATTTAGGAATGGAGTATGAAATTAATATCTTAGGGAACATAATCTGAACCATCAGTCACATTTATGATAAGATGATTCTTAACTCCAAATTTTCCTTTTAGCTCTGGTCATATATGCTCAATTGCCTCCAGGATGCTTTCAGTTGGAATGTTCCACCAGTACCTCAACACTTAACTGAACTCATCATATTCCCCCCAAACTGCCTGTCCTCACAACTTTTTTTTTTAAATTTCTGGCATAGTCACTATACCTTGGAGTCATCTTTGGTTTTTTGCTTCTATATGTTCTCAAGCTTTTATCACTTGATACCTGGCTGACTGAAATCATTTTCTAACTGGTCTTCTTGCCTCTCATTTCTCCCCCATCCAGTCATTCACTCATTCATTCATTTAAAAATAATTTGAGAACCTTTACCTGTTTTCAAGTTTGCAAAGTGCTTTCCTCAAAGTAACCCTTTTAAGAAGGTAATTATAGGCTTTATCATCCCCACGTTATAGATGAGAAAACTGAGGTACTCAGAGAAGTTATGTTAGTAAGTTAATGACTTGCTAAAGGGGAAGGGAAAGGAATAAAATTTGTATAGCACCTATTACATGCCAGGCACGGTGCTAAGCGCTTTACAAATATTATCTCATTTGATCCCCACAACAACCCTATGAGGTAGGTATTGTTATTACCCCATTTTATGGTTCAGGAAACTGAAGCAGAGGTTAAGTGACTCGCCCAGACTCAGACAGTAAAAGTCTGAGGCTGGATCTGCACTGTGACTCCAGGCTGTGCTCTAGCTGCCTTTGAAGGCCATACAACCAGCAAGTGAAACAGAGGTGGGACCTGAGCCCAGGTTTCTTAACTCTAAATTTTAAAGCTCTTTCTATTACACCATCCTGCTTTCCCTGCCATTTTATACAGGGATCAAGACTGAAGCAGGGGGATACAAAGTAAATGTAGCATAGTTCTCAAGGATATGATAGTTTAGTTGAAGAGACAAGAAATACAAACATGAGACATTTAAATAATACAGCAATATTTCATTAAACTGAGCTAGATTTAGGAACAAGATGAGTTGTAAAGACAGTAAGGACAATATGAGAGGTTAGAGATAGGACAGATGATGTTAGACTGTAATGACCAAGGAAAGCTTCATGGAGGGGTTAGAACTTAAGCTGAGCTTTGAAGGTTGAATGAAGTTTAGTAGGTCCTTTAAGGTACAAGTATGGAAGCAAGAAAGAATACAGTACGATGAGGGGACGGTAAAAAAAACAGTTAAGTAGAAATGACCAGTAGGCAGGTTTGAGATCCAGGACCAAATTATAAATTTTGGTGTTATCTGAAGTCATGCAAATATGCATTATCTGAAGAAGAAACATTTCAAAAAGAAGAGAAAGAGAAGAGCGCATGGAGGACTGAACCTTGAGGTGGGAGGACAAAGAACCTGAGGATAAGAGCTTGGGATGCTGAGTGTCTGAGAGGGGAAGGATTTCTGAAAATGTTCCCCACCGGGCAGGAAGATTTTCTTGCTTAACTCTCCCTAGGGTGGAGGTAGCCCCAAAGAGTAGCAGAGGATTATAATTTCTCAGGGAGTGGTTAGAAGGCATCTGATGATAAAGTAGGCAGAGAACTGGAGTATATGGTTTTCTGATGGTTGAGGCTGCACTAGGTGCTGTGAATGGAAGAAGGGGCAGTGCCTGACATATAGGTGTCTTGGATATATGTATGGTATTGTAGCTGACACCGAATAGAAGAGTTGGTAGGGTCATGAGCATACAGTTGGGTGGTGTCCTGACAAGCGGAAGGTGAAAAGTACAGAGAATGGAAACTCCATATCTCAGACCTTGCCATGGGGCTCTTTGCCTTGTGTGACACTGTGATGTGGGTGCGTGGCCTGGTTGCTAATCAGTCCCAATGCAATGTACACCAGCATGAAATGTGCAATGATAAAATTGGAAGATCAGATTTCTGTCTTTGTATTTCCAGTGCTTAGTACAGTGTCTGACACATAACAGATACTCAATAAATGTTTGTTGACTGATTGCCTGGTATAACTTGATCTGCATCACAGGCAGCTCAGCTTGCTTCCAGGTTTCTGATTCAGGAGGAGAGTGTCTGGCAGGTGGAGAGGAAGTATAGGGGGAAGAGGGGCAACTAGGAGGTGGGTTTCTTGCTCACTATCACTGTGGATGGTGGTGGTGGTATAGCAGAGTCTGGGAAGCAACTCAAATACTTTTAGTTTAGTCTTGGGTACAGGTCAGTTTGAGAAGTTTCAAAAAGAAGAGGCTGGCAGAAATAGGATGGTGGCTAAAGGAAGCACCAGGGACAAGAGAAGATATTTTTCAAGGAAGGATATGTTTGAAAGGTTTCTTCCTTGATACTCTCTTCCCTCTAGGTTTTCTGAATCCTACTCTCTCCTGGTTTTCCTCTCATCTGATTGTTCCTTCTCTGTCTCCTTTGCTGGATCCTCCTCTGCATTACAGCCTCTAAGCATAGGTGTTCCTCAGGGTTCTGTCCTGGGGCTTTTCTCTTCTCCCTTTATACTGCTTCACTTGGTGAGCTCATCAGCTTCCATGGACTTAACTACCATCTTATGCTAATGATTCTCACATCTACCTTTCCTGCCCCAACCTCTCAGTTGACCTCCAATTTCACATCTTTGTCTTTCACACAACTTGAATTGGATGTCCAGAAGACATCTTAAACCAAACATGTCCAAAACAGACCTCTTTATCTTTCCCCCTGAACTCTCTCCCCTTCCTACTTTCCCTATAACTGTGAAGGGTAACACCATCCTCCCCGTCCCTCAGGGCTTTCAATCTAGGAGTCATCCTGGATTCTTCACTATTTCTCACTCCCCCTCCTCCAACTCAATCAACTCCAGTGGCTCCCCAGTGTCTCCAGGAGCAAATACAAAATCCTCTGTTTGGCATTCAAAGCCCTTCACAACTTAGCCCCCTCCTACCTTTCCAGTCTGCTTACACCTTACTTCTCAACACATACTCTTAGATCTAGTGACACTGGCTTTCTGGCTGTTCCATGAACAAGACACTCTATCTCTTGGCCCTGGGAATATTCTCTGGCTGTCCTCTATGCCTGGAATGCTCTCCCTCCTCTGTTCTGACTACTGACTTCCCTGGTTTCTTTTAAATCCCAACTAAAATCTGATCTTCTATAGGGAGCCTTCACCAACCACTCTATTTTTTAATATATAGTATTGTATTTCCCCCCCCCCCAGTTACATGTTAAAATAATTTTAAAAAAGTTTTGAATTCTAAATTCTTTCCCATCCCTCCCACCCCGAGACAGTAAGCAATCAGACACAGGTTATACATGTGCAATACCATAAAACATTTCCATATTAGTCATTTTGTATAAGAAGACTCAAAAGAAAAAGAATGAAAGTGAAAAATAGCATGCTTCAGTCTGTATTCAAACAATATTGGTTCTTTCTCTGTAGGGAAATTGTATTCTTCATCATTAGTCCTTTGGGATTCTCTTGGATCATTGTATTGCTGACAATAGCTAAGTCATTCATAATTCTTCGTAGTACAACATTGCTGTTACTATATACAACATTCTCCTGGTTCTGCTCACTTCACTTTGCATCAATTCATGTAAATCTTTCCAGGTTCTTCTGAAATTATTTGTCATTTCTAATAACACAATAATATTCTATCACAATCATATACCACAGCTTGTTTAGCAATTTTCTGGGCATCCTCTTGATTTCCAATTCTTAGCCACCACAAAAAGAGCTGCTAGAAATATTTTTGTACAAATAGGTCCTTTTTCTTTTTACAAATAGGTCCTTTTCCCTTTTCCCAATCACTCTTGATTCCTTCCCTCTGTTAATTATTTCCTATTTATCCTATATATAGCTTGTTTTGTATATATTTGTTTGCACATTGTCACTCCCATTATTATAAGCTTCTTGAGGGAAGAGACTGTCTTTTGCCTCTTTTTGTATACCCAGCACTTAGCACAATGCCTGGTACATAGTAGGCACTGAATAAATATTTATCAATTGATTGCACAAAAGACTGAAGATATTTGAAGCATCTGTATCTTCAGGAATATGGAAAAAAATGAAATCTTAGAATTTTATAGGAATCATACTTCTTTTTTTAGAGCTAAAAAGTACCCTAAAGGGCAGCTAGTCTAGCTCTAGCTCATTTTTTTTTTTTAAACTGAGGAGACTGAGGTCAAGAAAAATAAAATGACTTGCCCAAGGTCGCTTGACTAGTTTGAAGGAAATAGGACTTGAATCCCATTTTTTTTTCACTCTAACACAAAGATTTAGGGCATAAGATACACAGCCTCATCCATTTGAGTAGTGGGGCATCTTTTTCTTCTGGACTGTGAAGGAGAGGGATAAGTATAGAGATTGAACTAGATGCTCTGTATAAAGTAGGCACTTAAATGTTTGCAGAGTTGCACTGAAATATTGAGGGTAAGAGACAGGTAAATAAAAGAGCTCATCCTGAATGTCTTTTTTTTTTTTCAGTAACAGAGAAGGCAAGGTCATTTGCTTGGAACAAATAAATGAGAGCTAAGATGAAGGGGTGGGATTTGAGGACAGAGGAAAATGTGTACAACAGCTGCTGTGGGGAATAAACTAGGAAATCAAAGAATAAAGAATAGTAAGATTTGTGATCAGTGGCAAGAGCACAGAATTGGCTAGCATGAATATATTATATTTCATACCACAAAATACTAGACCAATCTTTCTAAAATATGATTTTCATCATATCACATCCCCTACTCAAAAAGCTTCTATTGTTAATCAGGCCCATTCTGAGCTCCTCATTCTGGTATTTTGAGCTCTTTGTAATGTCTTTACTATATCCTGCCAACTTTATCCCCCATTAGTGTCCAGCATGAAATGTCTGCTCATGAGACTGTCTCCTCTATACATCAAGCTCATTCTTCTGCCACAATTTTTTGGTCCGTTTTATGCTCCTCGATTTAAATGTCCTCTTTGCCCATCTAAAAAAAGGCCCGGGTCAAGTTCCTCTTTCTTCACTAAGGCTGCCTGCACTGCTTACCACACACTGATCTCTTTTTACTATTAATGAACTTTGCAAAAACTACTGAACATTTAGGACAACAAGATTTTTAATTTTTTTTTGTGCTTCCCAGCATACCTAGTAGAATGTTGGCAAATAAGAGTGCGCAATAAACACTTGTTGAATTGAGTTGGTCATAACCTCATAAGTGATAACTAGAAACAGGGGAATAATGTTTAGTAGTGATGACTGTAACATGTACTATGGCATATCATAGAGAAGAAACCATCTAACTCCAGTTCTTATGGGGGAAAGCGGGGAAGGAGAACCTTGCCAGAGTCACCAGAATGAAAATTACTGTACATTTTCAAAGATGATGTTGGTGACCACAACCTTAATGTATGCAATTAAGAGTCCTTTCTGCATTCAGAATGCTCCTTGGTTTGGGGATTCAACTGGTTTTAGGAAAGCCTGCAACTGTTCTTTACTTACTTTGCTCAAAAAAGAGCTTCCCTCCATCCTGCCATTTATTACAGCCAAATATAAGACTGGTTTATCTGCTGCCATTGTTTCCCAGCAGCACACATCTGTGCCACAATGTGGCAAAAAAAAAAACCAAATTATTTTACATTAATGCAATCTATGGAAGTAGTATATTTAAGGATCTCAAGGGAAATTATTTCCATTCTCACCCTTAGACAAAAAACGTCCATCTAATAATGACAGTGGGAAGGTAATATAATTGTCATGCTTCTGATGTAACGGATGCAAGCTGGTGGAAGAAGGGTTTCCCTCTGGAGCCCTGAGAAACAGCTCCCGGGAGGGCTTTATACACAACGAATGAACAAGCAGCAAAGCAGCTGACTAAATGATTAAAAATGGCTCAGTTGGTACTAATCACTGACCTTGCTGGTTGCTGCGCCTTCCAGAAGCTGAAACTGACTCAATGCCTAGACATCAATGTGAGTTGGAGTTGGGAAAATTATGGGGTGTTTGTGTCGGGTTTGGAGGTTGGGAGGAAGAACAGAGAATCACAAAATTATTCTGCTGGCATTGAAAAAAAAAACAAAACCCTTAAGTGGTGATTTACTGCTCCTACTTTCCCGAAGTTGAGGTGGGGCTACAAAACTAACCAAGACAAAACCCAAGCTCCCTTGAAACAGGGTGAGTCCTTAACTCAAGTATGGCTGTGAAGAGACTGAATATAGACAAAACTATATCCTCCAAAGTAGTAGCTGCTCCAACTTCATTTATCCATCTCCTTTCTCTAGGATTGTTCACAATGCCGAATCAGTAGAATAGGCAACTAGGTAGATGGATGGAAGGGGGCCTGGAGTTGGGAAGACCTGACTTCCAGTCCGATCTCAGATACTTACTAGATGTGTGACCCTGGGCAAATCATTTAACTTCTGTTTGCCTCAGTTTCCTTAACTGTAAAACAGGTATAATAATAGCACATACTTTGCAGGCATGTGGTAGTCACTATATAAATGCTGATTCCCTTCCACTTCCCCCCTAGAAAAACAGACACACGCTCAAACAATGGTTGGAAGATCAATACTTAATTAGAGCCAGAAGGTCAGAAAGGGCAAGGTGAGAAGGTTGGGAGATGTATAATGGAGCTCATGAAGAAGATGGCAGGGTCATGACAAAGCAATATAACATAAGCTCCTTGAGGATCATCTTGGCATCTCCAGAACCTAGCCCAGCGCCTGCTGCAGAGTAGATGCTAGACACAAGTTAAAACGGATTGAATGGGGAGAGAGCAGTATGGCATAGTGGAGATGATACTGGACTGGGGTAAGGTGCTGGCATTGTCTGTGACGCTGGACAAATCACCATCTTTTTGGACCTCAGTTTCTTCTGTAAAACGAGAAGGTTTAACTAGATAACCTTAACATTCTTTTCCAGTCTTAACATGCTAAGTTTATGAGTATTGGATAAGGTTTAGACTTGTGATTTCATTGATAAAGAGCTCTCCCAGATGAGGAAACTCCCTTTACCAGTGTAGGTGGACAACTTCTCTGCACCGTTTTGTCTTGCACTGAGAATTTAGCTACCTCGCTCAGTCACACAAGCAGTAGGTGTCCCAGGAATGATCTGAACAATCCAGTTTTTCCTGATTCTGAGGCTGGCCCTCCATCTATATTGCACTGCTTCTCAAGTTTATGAATATACAGGGTGTTCCTAAAGTCTGGACACATAGGAAATGTGGAGTTATTGCATCGAGTTCATGTGAATCTTGCAAAGCACATCAACCTTTGCATCACAAATGATGGAAATAAAATTAACAAATGTTATTTGTTAATATTCCAATTAAATAAAATGTTGTTGAAAATTTCATTCACGTCATTTCTTGAAAATACGCATTTTTGCCTCTGTGTCCAGACTTTAGAAACACCCTGAATCCCTGACTTCCATAGGCAATATGGGAAAAGGGCATTTGACAATGAACACATCAAAGAATCACAAATTAATCATGTTCTAAATGTTGAAGTATATAATATGTGCTCTACTACTTGTAGCAAGAACATCTTTTATTTTCAAAAAGCATTCATTATTTCTGTTCTCAATGCCTCCATATACAGAAAGAGAGAAGGTGTGCATTTCATTATATATTATGTTTTACAGATTCAAAATCAGTCTCTTCTAAAACTCAATTTAGCATTCTAAGCCTTAGGTAAATCCTTAATAAGGACTCTCCAGGAAAGATTTATTCCCTCTCACTGGAGCTTAAATAGGGCTGGAAGACCTACCTATGAGCGTAAGTATACTGTCATTTATATTGGCTCTTCTTAACAAGAAGCACCTTACACTAACTTTTGTCATCTGTAACATCACATGGAGTTTTTGTACACTGATGTGCCCATTATTGTTGCTGATTTGGAAACTCCATCTTCCACACCTGGAATGTCCTCCCTCCTAACTATGACTTCTCAGAATTCTCAGCTCCCTTCAAGATTCACTCAGTTTAAGCGCAATGTCCCCCAGGAAACATTTCTTCATTTCTTTAGTCGTTGGCATGCTTCCTCCTGAAATCATATTGTACGTATTCATATTTACGTGTCTCTGGGTATGCTGTTTCCACCCAGTAAAATGGAAGCTCCTTGCTGAGGTCAGGGCCCATTTTGTTTTGGTTTTTGTATCCTCAGCATAGTAGGTGCTTAATAAATGTTTCCTGAATTAAATAGAAACAGGAGAAATTTAACTCTGCTGATTTAAATCTAGTTAGTTTAATTTTTTTCTTTTTGGTAAATGATACTTTAATAAGTCTCGCAATTTTACAAATAAATTAGAACACTAGAACTAGGTCAAAATAAAATCAGTTAAAAGATGAAGAGCTGTACTATAGTGGTTGTAAGACCAGGATGCCAAAGAAAAGGAGCAAAATTAAATGCTGTGAAGGCTCTTCTAGTTATTCCAATCCCACTCACCTATCCATCCACCACTTCCCTCTGGCACTCTCTGTATAATGGGTCAGGCAAAACAATAGATACAAATCTAAACATGGTCTGGGAAACCAAAGAACACAGAGGTATGGGGTTCAGAAGAGGCATGGTAAGAAGATCTAGGGTCACACTTGCTGCTCCCTCAGACAAACAGGGGCTCTGCTTGCTAAATGAGCAAAGGAGAGAACATATAATATCACCATTTTGGGAACCTGGATGAAATTTTCCCCTTTGGATTCAGGACTAGAGAAGGCAGATGAACTCACAGAACTTCTTGGCCATTCTACTCATTTAGCACTGATGTGGCAAAATCTGTATTGCTATTTAACTTTTTAGACATGTAGTTTGGCTCAACCAAACACATTTTTAGGTCCTTGGGGATAGGGTCTATGTCTTATACATAGAAGTACATAGAGACACTCAAAAACCATTTGCTGGTGATCATGAGGTGAGTTCTATGGGTATAAAATCACTGTGTTGGAAATCTGACGATATTTAACTGACTTACACAAAGGGTAGGATGTGGAAGGTGTGGAAGAGACATTACCAGTCCATAGTCAGTATGTTGTCAGTGCCTCGTCTAAGCTGTATCACTGGTAGGTCATGAAAAAGAGCCCATTCTGTGCCTCACAACTGACGGAGCACCACCATTAACAAGAAATAATAAGTAGGATAAATCCCATTCCCCTCCTCTTCCCCCAAAAAGGCATGTTGCTGTTTTTTCAATTCTAAGCATTAGAACTAGAACAAAACATCTGCTAGTTGACATCATTTGAAGACCTGGGGTCACCTGCAAAAAAACTTGACTGTTCCAGAAGTAGATGCCTCATATACTATAAGTTTCTTTATATGGATTTAAAATGAAAAAATAACAAAGGACATACACATTTATATTTAATACTCTCTTCCATTTTCAGAAGACTCATCCAGTTACAAAAGATAATTCAATTTATTACACAACACATCATAAGCATGAAAATTAAACAAAATCTAAATTTACCCTCAAAATTTGACAAAGCATGTTAAAAGGCTTTTCAAGTGGAAATGTAAATATCTTGCTATAGTCTAGGATTTGGGTACAGGAAATATTTGAATAATGAATACGTATTCCGATACATAGGTATTCAGAATTGGAGGATATGGTTTATATGCCTTTTCTTAAAAAAACAAACAAACCAAAAAACAAACAACTCATGAGTTGGTATAAAGAAGAAAGCAACTGGGATATTACAAGTCTCATCTAAAGAGGCTTTTTATACCTAAAGAGGTATTTTATATGATCAACATGAAAGGGAAGATAATATCTGAGTTCTAAGTCATTTCAAATACAGCTTTTAGAATTAAGATTACTTTTGGACTGATAACACTTTTAGAAGAGAAAGACAGGGAAGGCTGCTTGCTGTGGAAATATTTTACATTACTTTACATAACCATTTTTGATCGTTATTCCATTCTGGTGAAAATACAAAACATTCACAGATGAAAAAATTGAAGTTACAAGGTCCAAACTACTTAGTTTTGCATTGGAAGTCCTCCATAGTCTAGTTTCAACCTTCCTTTCTTCAGTCTTGTTTTAAACTACTCCCCTTCATGTAGTTTATGATGAAAACTGTGTTCTCTTAAACAGATATCTTCTTATGCCTTTACGCACTCTATTCCCTAAGCTTGGTGCTGAAGCAAATAAGCCAAGTGCATTATGGTTAGTGCTTTTGCCTTCCTTTCCTTTTGTTCAGATGCCTGCTGGAGGAAGCTCTTTTCCTGATTCTTGTTCTCTAAGTCAATAGTGATTATTCCCTCCTCTGAATTCTGACAGCTTTCTGTCTCTTTTCTAATTATAATTATATTATGTATTTTCTAATTATAGTTATACATACACATTCTATTTGTATTTTTCTATCTTCACTATTATCTGTAAACTTAGGGTAGGAGGTTTATTCTGTGTTTTATTTATATTTGTACATCTTCAGAATCTCACTTCATGTCACATATATCTATATATAAGAATAAGTTTTTAAAATAAATGTATTTCATTCACAAAATGAAGGGATAAAAGATTAAACTCTTGAACATCTCTATTGCAAGCTGAGTGGCTTATCCATGTGTCCTTCCTTCTTACCTATTTATATTGTAACTATTATCACAGATACTTTAATATGCTATTTTAACAGAGATTTTTTTTTTAAAAAAAGATTACTTTGCTATGTATGATCACTGAAATGGGATCAAGGCGAAAGGAAAAGGCATGATTCATCCGAGAGTGTTAAAAGACCAAACTGAACAGCTTAATCTTGCACCTTTGCCCAAATATCCTGGTGGCTGCTGGGGTCCAAAGGTCCCAGAGGTAGTCAGGGGAGAGGAACGTGGATTTGATATATTACAGTGCTATAGAGTGAAGGAACTAAATTTCTGATAATTGCAAACTATAGACCTGTCTGGTATGTCTTGTGTGACTCATGTTGAAGATGACCTGAGATAAATGAAATCAGGGGGAAGTCTTTGAACTACAATGGATTCATAGTCAAAATCAATCTCTCTCTCTCTCTCTCTCTCTCTCTCTCTCTCTCTCTCCTATTAATTCATTTTTAGTTTTCAACATTCACTGCCACAAGATTTTAAGTTCCAAATTTTCTCCCCATCTCTACTCTCCCCCCACCCCAAGACAGTGTGCATTTTGATTACCCCTTCTCCCAATCTACCCTCCCTTCTATCACCACCCCTCCTTTCTCTTATCTTCTTCCCTTTTATTTTCCTGTAGGGCAAGATAGATTTTACCCCATTGCTTGTATATGTCATTTCCCAACTGCATGTAAAAACAATGTTTAACATTCGTTTTTAAAACCTTGAGCTCCACATTCTCTCCCTTCCTCCCTCCCCACCTACCCTCATTGAGAAGGCAAGCAATTCGATATAGGTTATGCAAAATCTCTTTAAATAGCAAGTTGCCATTTGGCATTTAGAATATAATTCAATTTAAAAACCCTCTAGTCTGTAGGCAACTTCCCCAGAATAGTTATATAAAGTGAGTTTTACCTATAAGAGAGAAACATTTGGTGGTAATACTTTCCATATATCAACTGATTTATCTTCATAATACTCCCATTAGGTTGGCCAAACCTCCTCCGCTCAAAACATTCCTTTCTTTTGGTTGGGGAAAAAAAAAGATAAATGACTTCTCCAGGACTAATTCTTTCTTTTCCAAAGAACCAACTAAGTGTCAACAAATATTTATTGAGCATTTATGATGCACAAGATACTATGGTAGATAACTCATGGAGTTTACAAAGAAACAAAAAACATGGTCCCTGACCTCAAAAGGCTTCAAATCTTACTGGAGAGTAAAGAAATCATGAAATACAGAAAAAAGGTCTTTTTTTTTTTTTACTGAAACTTAAGCCAATCTAACTGCATGTACACACACAAACACATACATATGTACACTTAATAATGGCAGAAACGTGGGCCAGGTGAGTAGAGAACAATGAACTTGCCTCCCTTGACTACATTTTGCTCTGCTGCAAATTCCTTGGTATCCTATGAAGGGCTTAGGATTTTTTAAGCCTACGTCAGATGGCTGTCTGGGATAAAGGACTATGTGCTATGGTCCTGGACACAGGAGATTAAAAAAAATCTATTATTAGCCTGGGAGACTTCTGTAAGGGGTTTTTTTTTTTTTTGGTAGCAATCTCATGGCCTCTAGCTGTGACTAAGGCATTCTCAGTCTCACCTTATCAGAAACTGACCTTCTAGTCATTGTACCCCAGGGGAAGAGAGCCAAGCTAGCTACCCTTACATGCCTCTGAAGAGATAAGCCCAGAAGCTAATAGCAGGGAGCAATGACCAACAAAATGATGTATCCACACAGGAAGTAGTAGTGACACTCAATAGGAATCAGCAGAGGTACTGTGATGCCCAGGTGCAAGACTAGTGAGAACAGTGTGATGAAATTACCAGAAGATACCATGGTGGCCCCATAGTGCTAGAGCCACGAGTTGCCCTTTCATGCACGTGCACTGGCCCCACATTTCCTATATCTGCGCCCCTTTGCATGTACTCTTCACAATTGTGCTCCTGTGTGTGATCTATATGTGTTCAATCTTCCCACTGAATTGTGTGTATATTTTTGGAAGAATGTGCTCCAAGTTGGGGGGTGGTGGTGGTGTGGGTGGGTAGGAGGGGAAGAAATGTTTGATTATTGCTTTTCTTACTATATTATTTCATTAAATGCTTTTGCTTTGAAGTAATTGTATCCTCATGTGGACTAGTAAAAATCAACAACCTTGTACAGGCTAGTGAACTATGGGGATGAGTGAATGTGGTGGACCTACAGAGTCCTTGAACCTATGATCACTTTTCTGGGAGTCCCATGTGAGAGAACAGAACATCATATGGATTTCATTTTTTCAGTTCATTTAAGATATCCATTTTGCATGCTCTAATACTTACCGCAGGAATTTTTTTTTCTTTTTCTTTGGGCTGTGATTGGAGAGCAGGGTTTCCTGATATGTGTGTGTGTGTGTGTGTGTGTGTGTGTATGTGTGTGTGTGTCTGTGTGTACATGCACACATGTATTTGCAGATCAGACTAGCTATTTGTTTCAACAATCCAGCTAGCAGCTGTTGTGGGGTGAAAGACCAACACAAACCCAACAACAAGCACGCTACCAGCATGCTGCAAAAGCCCAGGTTCTTTTGATCTGCTTTACTAAGGGAAGCAACGTGAAGGGGTTGACAAGTTTACTTTAATTCAGCATATAAATACCACTCACTTAGTTCAGGGGAAAAAGCCAGCACCCTGAACTTCGGAGCAAATACAAACAAATTACAAACATCGACAGACCAAATACAATTCATAGTTACCAACATCTAGGTTCAGCCCATGAGCTCATAACGAGGGCTGGCCCAGAGTCACTCATGTCACCATGGCTGTGGGTAAGAGCTCCAAAAAAGAGAAAGCCAACCACTGGTTTTATGTCTTTTTCAGGGTCAAGGGTGAATCACACATGCGACTTACCCATATCACCTAGAATCGTCACAGCGACTCACACATGTGACCTGGAATTGTCAGAAAGAGGCAACTTAAACCCACGTGGTCTAAATGCCTCTGATGTCCCAAAAATGTCACTCAAACTCATGGGTAAACTAGGCCCTCCCCTGAGGCAAGGAGGTCATCAAGGACTCCCAAATCTAATCAAGGAGACAAAGGCCAAACTCTTCAAGGGCACTTGGTTGAACTGAGTGCTAAGAGCCCATTTTGTTTACCAACACACTACTGTAAAATCAGTATTGTGCTATTTTGTATAAAATGCACTGAAGTACTCCCTAAAAAGTACAATTGGCCAAAAGGAAAAGGAAGTACAAAAGTCAACTAGGAAAAACAATTTCTTAGAAGTTCGAATTGGGCAAGTGGAAACTAATGACTCTATGAGACATCAAGAATCAATCAAACAAATTCAAAAGAATGCAAAAATAGAAGAAAATGTAAAATCTCTCATTGGAAAAACAACTGACCTAGAAAACAGATCTAGGAGAGACAATGTCAGAATCATGAGAAGTCATGAAACACGATATTCCAGAAGGCAAAGGAGCTAGGACTACAATGAAATAGGAGAATTTCAAGCTTTCATAAGAAGACCAGAATTGAACAAAACATTTATTCCCCAATATCAAGACCCAAGAGAAGCCTAAGAAGGGAAAAGAAAACATAAGGGATTCAATGGAGCTAAATGGTTTACATCATGCCATGGGAAGATGATTCTTGTAATTCTTAAAAACTGTACCGCTAATAGTACAGCTAGAAGGAATACTCAAACACAGAGGGTATATGATGAATTTGAAGGAGTGACATAAAAAATAATTAAAAGATGAGAAAGAGGAGTATACTGGGTGTAGAAGGAAAGGAGAGGTAGAATAGAGTAAGTTATTTCACATGAAGAGATGCAAAAGACCTATTACAGTGGAGGGGAAGATGGGAGGGTGGGCGATGGGCATCGCTTGAACTTTACTTTCATCAGTATTGGCTCAAAGAGGGAATGATATACACAATCAGTTGAACATAGAACTCTATCTAACTGGACAAGAAAGTAGGAGAGAAGGAGATCAAGTAAAGGTGGAGGGCAGTGTAGGGGAACTGACAGATGAGAGGGCAGAGGTGGTAGATGGGGGAGATGATAGAGAGAAGCAAAACACTGTCGAAGAGGGAAAGGGTGAAAGAAGAGAGAGGACAAACAGGAGGAAAAATAGGAAGGAAGGAAATACACAATTAGTAAGCATAACTGTGAATGTGAATGGGATGAAATCTCCCATAAAAAAGAAATGGATAGCAAAGTGAATCAAAAACCAGAATCCTACCACACGATGTTTCTAAGATACACACATGAAGCAGAGAGACACACAGAGTAAAGGTAAGGGGCTGGAGCAGAATCTATTATGCTTCAGCTGAAGTAAAAAAAAAAGCAGGGGTAGTAATACTGATCGCAGACAAAGCAAATGCAAAAATAGGCCCAACTAAAAGAGAGAACACAAGAAACTACATCTTGCTAAAAGAAAATAGACAATGAAAAAATATCAATATTAGACATATATGTACAAAGTGGTACAGCATTCTTAAAGGAGAAGTTAAGTGAGTTAGAGGTTCATGACCAAACAACAGATAGAGAGCACTATGAAATATAAAATAGATGATTTTAATTATATTAAATTAAAAAAGCTTTTGCACAAACAAAACCCAATGTAAGATTAGAAAGAAAGCAGAAAGCTGGGAAACGAGTGAATCTGATAAAGGCCTCATTTCTCAAACATATAGAGACCTCAGTCAAATTTATAAAAATACAAGTCATTCCCCAATTGATAAATGGTCAAAGGATATGAACAGGCAGTTTTCAGAGGAAGAAATCAAAGCTATCTATAGGCATATGAAGAAGTGGTCTAAATCACTTTTGATTAGAGAAATGCAAATAAAAACAACTCTGAGGTACCACCTCAAACCTGTCAGATTGGCTAATAAGACAAAAAAAGGAAAATGATAAATCTTGGAGAGGATGTGAGTAAACTAATGTACGGTTGGTAGAGTTGTGAACTGATCCAATCATTCTGGAGAGTAATTTGGAACTATGCCCAAAGGGCAACCAAACTGTGCATACCCTTTGATCCAGTAATACCACTACTAGGTCTGAATCCCAAAGAGGTCATAAAGAAGGGGAAAGGACCCACATGTGCAAAAATATTTATAGCAGCCCTTTTCGTGATGGCAAAATATTGGAAATTAAGGGATTCCCCAACAATTGGGGAATGGCTGAACAAGCTGTGGTATATGAATGTAATGAATACTATTGTGCAATAAGAAATGATGAAAAGGCAGATTTCAGAAAAACCTGGAAAAACTTATATGAACTGATGCAAAGTGAAATGAGCAGAATCAGGAAAACATTGTACACAGTATCACAAACATTGTGTGATAATCAACTATGAATGACTCTGCTCTTCTCAGCAACACAATGATCCAAGACAAGAACAAAGGAATCACAAAGGAAAATGCTATTCAAATCCAGATAAAGAACTGATGGATTCTGAATGCAGATTGACATAGTTTTTTCACTTACTTTGTTTTTCATGTTTTTTTCCCTTTTGATCTGTTTCTTCTTTCACAGCTGTGATTAATACAGAAATATGTTTTGCATGATAGCACATGCATAACCTATATCAAACTGCCTATCATTTTAGGAAGAGGGGAGGGGAGGGGAGGGAGAAAAATTTGGAATTAAAAATCTTGTAAAATATGAATGCTAAAAATTGTCTTGACATGTAATTGGGAAAAAATAAAATACTATTAAAATATAAAATAAAAAAGGGTGGGGGGAAGGGGAAAAGTCCATATGAAGGTCAAAGGTATTAGGGGAAACAGACCTCCAAATTAAGATGTACCCTCAAACTTTCACTCAAGGTTAGGAACAATCAGTCCCTGTAATGAAAGATAACAGATATGAATCTTTCTGATTGCAAGCCCGGTGCTCTATCCACTGTGCCACCTAACTGCCCCTTTTTTGAGGACAGTGGTGATTTAAAACAAAGCAAAACAAAATAAAAAATGCCATTTAAATCCTACAATGTGCAGAGTACTGAAGTGGGCAGGCAAGTATAGCCCTTACCTTTGAGAAATTTAGAGTCTAGATGAAGAGACCAGACAATCACAGATGGAAAAGCCACCAATTTCCTAAGAAATTGAGATATTCACTATTTAAGTATCTCACAAAATGGCAGAACAGGAGAGGAAAAGAGGCAAAACTGGGAAGAGATAAAATGTCCTAAAAATGAACTGAAGTGTTTTGTTTATCAACATTGTTGAATTGGGAACACTGTGACTGAGCATCAAGTTTAGTTTTGCCATGGATATTCAGGCATGACAAGCTTGGTGTTCTTTCACTGGAACTGACCTGCTCCAAGGACTAGTGTTTGTGGGAGTAACTGTTAACTGTGCTGGTGATGACACTGTGTGGGCTGTAACACTATACTGAAAACAAACTGGGAAAACATAAAGTGTAGGTCAAGGAATACAAGGATAGAAAATGATCAAGCAATCAACAATATCTACTATGTAACAAGCACTTTGTTAGACAATTAGGATACAGAGATAAAAGTGAAAGAGTTCCTGTCCTCCAGGAGGTAATATGTCACCAGGCAAGATAACGTGTACATATTTTCAAAAGAGATACAAGGTGACTTTGGGAGCTAAAGCAGTAGCAGCTTGGGGAGGGAGGTAGACTTCATTCAGAAGTGGGGGACCTTACTGAATCTTGAAAGAAACTAAGGATTTTAAGAGGCAGAGATGATGAGGGAGAGAACTCCAGGTATGGCCACAGCAAGTGCGAAGATATGAAGATGGCAAATTGGAGTCTTGTGTCTGGGAAACAATAAAAAGGCTGGGTTAGTCAGTTCTAGAGTATGTGAAGGGGAGTAATGTAATGATATTATGTATACTGCTTGAAATGATCCTTTCTAGCATTCCCAAAGAGACAACTGATAATGTAACCATTTGGGAATAATTTAGAAAAAACCCTTATGATGATGATGGCCAGAACTTTAAAAGTCTGAAGCCTTCTTGATGAGCAAGGGAAAGAGTGAAGACTAAATGAGAAATGTATCACTAGACAGAGCATCACTTAGAGCACCTCATATTTAATTTCATCAAACCATGGTACAACAATTCCAGATGTAAAAGTGGTGGTCAAGGATGGAGTACAGGCTATTTATTATAGGACATGCAATACAGAAAGTATACCATGGTCCTTTTTCAACGGGGCAGCCTCATTCAACAAATGTGGAACTCTTTTAGTCCTATCTGGACATGCTGCGGATGTGATACAGGAGTTGTGTGAGACTGAGACAGAAAAATATGTTAGATTTTTGGAGAGATACAGTGGATCTGTTTCTGATGTACACACATTGAAAAAGAAACATTCTGAGGATATGATAGCTGAATGTTCAGATGCTGGACAGTCAATTTCATGTAGTACAGAAAATGCAATTGACATCATCAGTATGAAGTTCCTGATTACCGCACAGGAGGCAGAGAAGGTCTACACTTTCGTGTCAAGGCTAGAGAAGTTGCTGTAGAGTGATCAAGAGAATGAGAAAGATAGTTACTAGAAATCGATTGCATTTTCCATTTGAGGACTTACCGATGGTTCTTGGTTTGAAGTTGGTTATCACTGATAAATTCTATGTATGGAATTCAATTAAATTTTTTTATTATTTTTTTAATTTTAAGTTTTAATAGACAATAATCCACTGACATATTTTTTTACCAGCCCTAAGTTTGGTGCTGTCTACCAGACAGAGATAGTAGCAGTAACTGACAAGTTCAGTGTGCAAAATCATCCTGGGAAGACAAAAACAGATACAGAGGTCCTGTCCCATAGGCTATGTGGATCCAAAGTTGGGTGATATCTATGGAAAGGGTGATTTGTGACCTTTGTCACAAGGAAGTGTAATACGAAAGTCTGAGATTTCTACCAGAGAATGTGCCATCAGGTCTGTGAACTTTATTGCATGGAACCAATCTTTTTGCCTCAGTGGTCTTTGGGATATTGGCTAAGAGTGCATGTCATAAATGGGTATGAAAAACAATGCAAGTCAAGAAGCTTTTGACTTTTGGGAACTCCAGCTCTGTTCCTTAAAGGGTGCCTTACTGTTGAGGCAATGGTAGAAGTCGGGGCTAGGCAATGGAGTGCTGTGCTGGATTGTAACTCATCTTGTACATAGTTTCAGGAAGCTATTGGTGCTATTCCAAGCATTTGATTCTATGACCACGAAAACACTACATGGTGATTTTGGACATTCAAGTCAGAAAATACCAGAGCTAGTAAGGAAAAGATTTTATTGGTTCCAAATGACAGTATATATTCACGAGAAGTACAAGATTCATGCAAGATAAGTTTGAAGGAAAGGGCTACAGCTTGTGCTACATACTTGTACTAGCAAGCTATTGATGCTTATGAGTACAGACTTTTTGTGTCTAAAAGGACATAGGAAATATGTAAGCAATACACAGTAATACATGTATTTGTTACTTGTATACAACTCATCATTTCATCTAGTATGTATGAATAAATATACCTACTCAGGATGCTTTTATAATTGCTAAGGTGTTATAGGACAAGTATTTCTCTGTACATGATTTCTCTGCCAGGATCAATTTGGACCAATAGAGACTTTGGAAGCAAACTACTTAAGGAAGTGTTGGTTTTGGCAGGCACCAAGAAGTCTAGAACCACATCTTACCACCCTCGGAACGACCCAAACCACAGTATGAGTGTTTCAATTGTACACTGTTCAAGAAGAGATCAAGGAAATGAAGTCTGAACAATAGGCTCTGAGGTCTCAACATGTCATATCTAGTGCTGACCTACAATGTTACCAAGAACAATGCTACAGACTTTACTTTGTAGCTGCTCATGTTTGGGTGAGAGCCACATTTGCCCATAGACTTGTACTTTGGATTCTCAAAAGACAGTAAGTAAAGTAAACAAATTGCAACTTATTGGTGAGTTCGTTGGACTCCATGGTGAGGAGGGGAGGAATAATGCAGAGTTAGCTATGTAGATTCTAAAAATAACTGACTTATCAGAGCTCTTGCAGAAAGACCATCAGATCTGGATAACATGCTTATGCATGTATTTGGTCAGCCGTACACAACTCTGTTATATGATGCTAAATATTTTAGTAATGCACTGAGATTTGTGTCCTTTAACATATTTCATGTTGTCACACATGCTATTTTGTGCTATAAATTGTCACATACATTAAAGCTACTTTCATGTAGTTTTTTCTGTATTAAGTACATGCATTGTACTACGTAGTGGGACATAATTTGTCAACTTATGTTGTTTAGGCTCTACGTTCATAAATGTTCAAGTGTACCCCTCATTCCTTTCCAGGCTGCAATCTGGACTTTCTCTGCCATGCCCTCAGAAACCTCTTCATCCTGGAAGCTTACTCCAAGCCTGGGTTTCACACACTGCAAGTACCTTCTGCCCCGTCAGCCTCTCTCTGATTGGACAGCTCCTCTTTCCCTTCAAGCAGGGCACTCAGGTCTATTTCTATATTGTCTATTTCTCTCAAGGTTGCACCACAGATTTTCTCTATCCTGCAACCATGCTTCAGTCCCTACTCCCTTCAACGCCTTTATTGCATGTTCTGTTTGTGTGTTGTCTTTCCCTATTGGAATGTAAGCTCTTCGAGGACACAGACTGTTTCTCTGCTTGCACATGTATTCCCAGTACTTAGTCTAGTACTTGGCACATGGTAAGGGGTGAATAAAAGCCTGTTGACTGACTGACCATATGTAATTTGTTCGGACTATACATTCTTTATTGGAAGAAGAATATAGGGAAAAAGCAAGGCTGTTTAATGGCTAAACTATAGCTTAAAGTCAGAGCTGCTAACACATAGCTGCTTCTTAGCTAGGTTTGGTGGCTCATAGTCTCTGGTTGTGACTCAAGAGCTAAAGTTTGCATTTATTGAGGAGAGGTTTTATAGTTACAGCACCCTAGCAGAAGAGAGCCAAAGGTCCTCTTAAGGAAATGAAATGCATACGCTGGTAGCAGAAAATAATATCCAGTATGAATCAGGAGACTGGTAGAGGGGCATGTACAGGATGTTCTACAATCAGCGGGGGAGTGGCGTAGTCGTGACAGCTAACAGGAAGAAGAAACGTGGCATGACCCCAGGTGTGAGACAGTAAAAATCAGCATCCAACAGGGAACACCACTTTCTACATGAAGCTGATTCTTCCAGTTATTAGTGCTACTTCACTCCCTGAATTACTTATCTGCATACAGGGCCTTGCACACCGTAATGCTTAATAAATGTTGGTTGAATTGAAATGACAATGAAAGAGGCTTGCCCCCATTTCTATAGCAACTTCATCTCAAAATTTATCACAGGGGAACCACCACATTTGAATGTTAATATCTCAGCACCTAGTGACAGGAGAAAGCAGAGAAGATACTTATAAGGGATGAGGGTGGGGAGAAAAGATATATCTGACCAAACATGCACAGGACAAATTCACACTGGAAATGAATGAATTCTGATGATAATGAGGGATCTTTTCAAGATATCTCAAAGACAGGAAGATACCAAAAGAAAAGAACAAAAATCATTGATCATGGTACCCCAAACTAAGGTGCCTGAGAAAATATCAGTAATTATTGACTGGCATACCCATTTTTTTCATCTTTGTAAGACCTTATGACATTGGTTTGCACACATATTGAGAGCAATTCTTTTTTTCCACCTTTTTAAAAATTTATTTAATATTTTTAGTTTATTTCTACCCTCCCCACACTAAAAGGTGGCATATATTCTGATTGCCCTGTTCCCCAGTCAGCCCTCCCTTCTGTCAGCCCACTCCCCCCATCCCCTTTTCCCTTACTTTCTTGTAGAGCAAGATAAATTTCTATGCCCCATTGCCTGTATATCTAATTTCCCAGTTGCATGCAAAAATAACTTTTTTTTGAACATCTGCTTTTAAAACTTCAAGTTCCAAATTCTCTCCCCTCTCTCCTCCCCACCCACCCTCCCTAAGAAGGCAAGCAATTCAACATGGCCCACATGTGTATCATTACGTAAAACCCTTCCACAAAACTCATGTCGTGAAAGACTAACTATATTTTGCTCCTTCCTATCCTATCACCCTTTATCCAGTTTTCTCCCTTGACCCTGTCCTTTTTCAAAAGTGTTTGCCTTTGATTACCTCCTCCCCCTATCAGCCCTCCCTTCTATCATCCCCCCCTTTTCATCCCCATCCTCCTTCTTTCCTGTGGGGTAAGATACCCACTTGAGTGTGTATGTTATTCCCTCCTCAAGTCAAATCCAATGAGAGCAAGATTCACTCATTCCCCCTCCCCTGCCCCCTCTTCCCTTCCATTATAACAGCTTTTTCTTGCCACTTTTATGTGAGATAATTTACCCCATTCTATCTCTCCCTTTCTCCCTCTCTGAATATATTCCTCTCTCATCCCTTAATTTGACTTTATTTTTTTAGATATCATCTCCTCATATTCAACTCATCCTGTGCCCTGTATGTGTGTGTGTGTGTGTGTGTGTGTGTATGTATGTATGTATGTATGTATATTCCCTTCAGCTACCCTAATACTGAAGTCTCATGAATTATACACATCATCTTTCCATGTAGGAATGTAAACAAAACAGTTCAACTTTAGTAAGTCCCTTATGATTTCTCTTTCTTGTTTACCTTTTCATGCTTCTCTTGATTCTTGTGTTTGAAAGTCAAATTTTCTATTCGGCTCTGGTCTCTTCACTGAGAAAGCTTGAAAGTCCTCTATTTTATTGAAAGTCCATATTTTGCCTTGGAGCATTATACTCAGTTTTGCTGAGTAGGTGATTCTTGGTTTTAATCCTAGCTCCACTGACCTCTGGAATATCATATTCCAAGCCTTTCGATCCCTCAATGTAGAAGCTACTAGATCTTGTATTATCCTGATTGTGTTTCCACAATACTCAAGTTATTTCTTTCTGGCTGCTTGCAATATTTTCTCCTTGATATGGGAGCTCTGGAATTTGGCGACAATATTCCTAGGAGTTTGCTTTTTGGGATCTTTTTGAGGAGGCAATTGGTGGATTCTTTCAATTTCTATTTTACCCTCTGGCTCTAGGATATCAGGGTAGTTCTCCTTGATAATTTCTTGAAAGATGATATCTAGGCTCTTTTTTTGATCATGGCTTTCAGGTAGTCCAATAATTTTTAAATTATCTCTCCTGGATCTATTTTCCAGGTCAGTGGTTTTTCCAAGGAGATATTTCACATTGTCTTCCATTTTTTCATTCCTTTGGTTCTGTTTTATAACATCTTGATTTCTCATAAAGTCACTGGCTTCCACTTGCTCCACAGTAGTATTTTCTTCAGTGGTCTTTTGGACCTCCTTTTCCATTTGGCTAATTCTACCTTTCAAGGCATTCTTCTCTTCCTTGGCTTTTTAGAGCTCTTTTGCCATTTGAGTTAGTCTATTGTTTAAGGTGTTATTTTCTTCAGTGTTTTTTTGGGTCTCCTTTAGCAAGTCACTGACTTGTTTTTCATGGTTTTCTCACATCACTCCTATTTCTCTTCTCAATTTTTCCTCTACTTCTCTTACTTGCTTTTCCAAATCCTTTTTGAGCTCTTCCATGGCCTGAGACCAATTTATATTTTTCTTGAGGGCTTTTGATGTAGGCTCTTTGACTTTGTTGACTTCTTCTGTATGTTTTGGTCTTCTTTGTCACCAAAAAAAGATTCCAAAGTCTGAGTCTGAATCTGAGACCCTCTTCGCTGCCTGTTCATGTTCCCAGCCAACTTACTTCACCCTTGAATTTTTCATGGGGGTACAACTGCTTGTAGAGTAGAGAGTACGTTGTCTCAAGCTTGAGGGGCTGCACTGATATTTTCAGAGCTACTTCTACACAGCAAGCTCTGCCATACCAGCGCTCCTCCTCCCCCAAGAACCGCCAATCAGGATTGTGGCCCAGATCAGGGCAAAGCAGGCTCTGCACTCTCACTCTAATCCGCTGCTTAATTCCTCCCACCAGATGGGCCTGGGGCTAGAAGCAACTGCACCTGTAGCTCTGGAAGCAGCCTCAGAGCTGCACCACAGGGGCGGCTGACTGTGAACTCCTTTCACTCTGTCCCAGTGGCTTTTCCCACTAACCTTCCCTGTTGTCTTTGGCATTTGTGGGTTGAGAAGTCTGGTAACTGCCACAGCTCACTGATTCAGGGCGCTACACCTGTTCTGCCCAGCTCTCAGTCTGGTTGGTCCTGGCGCAGCCTACACTGGGCTCTGCTTGGCTCTGCTCCCAGCTCCGTGCGATAGACCCTTCCCAGTGACCATCCAGGCTGTCCTGGGCTGGGGCCCTGTTTCCCTTTGCTATTTCGTGGGCTCTGCAGCTCTGGAATTTGTTCAGAGACTTTTTTTTTGTAAGTATTTAGAGGGATTTGTAGGGGGAGCTTAAGTAAGTCCCTGCTTTCCAGCTGCCATTGTGGCTCTGCCCTCCTTCTTATCCCTCGAGAGTAATTCTTAATGAAAATACTTCTCTTTTGGATTGTCTTTTATTCTAGAATAGAGGCTAAGCTCCCTGATCCCTTGAGATATTTCCTACTTCCACAATTTCTAGGGAAAGGCCGATTTCAAGTGCCACCTTCTACATGAAGCCATTCGTTATTCCCCTAGCTGCTAGTGTCTTCCTTTCAAAATGATCTTGTATCTATTTTGTATATATGTTATCTGCCCCAGGTAGGCTGTAAACTCCTTAAACACAAGAGATTGTTTTGCTTCTGTCTTTGTTATTTCTACAAAGCCCTTCACACATAGCAGGTGCTTAATAAATATTTTTAAAATTAAAAGGAAACTAGTCCAAGTAAAGGACCTTGGCCTAGTTCTTCTTTTGCTGATGGACAAAGTGACAAAGCTGTGAAATCTCTATGGTAATTGCATTTTCATTATGATAGAGAGTGAGGGAAGAGATCAAGAAAATATATATGTGTATACATAGGGCATACTTAACAGAAAGAAGGCTGCATAGGTAGCATTCACATGACATGTTAATTTTTGAAGTGTATCAAGGTGGAGGTCTCAGCTTTTGACCATCAGGCTTAACAAGATAAGTGTCCAAGTGTCATTTATTTAATTTTTCCTTTTCCATCAATAACTGAGTACTAAAGGTCTTGTTCTATTCCCTTTTCCTTCTATTGACTCCATTCTAATGGGTCTCCATCTTTCTGATAAGGTTTCCTCCAGCTGGTTGGCCTCTGGGAAAGAAATTCTGTTTAGCTGACTTCATATTACCTTTATGTTCATTTCAGCAGTAGTTGCTGCTGAGAGCAGCTGCCAGTTCTGCTATCTTCCTATCTCCAGATTAAGCATGTTGCTGGATGGCTTGCCAAATTTACATTTCTCTTGCCCCATCTCCTAAAATGCAAAAGAATTAGAAAAAGAGCCCGGGAGAAAGTTTTCATGATTGTGAAGGAAGAAGTATTACTTAACTGTGAGCACTTCAATCTTAGATTGCCAACCTGGTATTAGAAAATGATAACAATGACCTAGAAAAAGAGACAGACTTACTGTCACCAATTGTTAACTTTCTGATCAGAAAGCCTAGGAAGTGAACTCTTATCTCTGTTCAGTTCAGGACATGCCAAATAATGCCCCTATTCAGTCTCTGGACTTTTGGCTCTGTAATCTTTGAGGGCTGGGAAATGCACACAGTGACTGACGTACTTTCTTTCAGTCCCCCTGAAATAATGATAAAAATCTCAATAAATGTTGAACCTTGTGGTTGGGGATGACTAGCTGCTCATTGAAATGAAAAAAATGAACTGGTATTGCACTGTAGATGGTTGGTGTGAAAAACAGAGTCTCAACTGCCCATGCATCCTGTACATAAAATCATACACCAATGCTTGTACACTGTGTGGCATTTGTACCAGTTGTTAACTTTTTGGAAAGGAATGTTCTGGGGCTAATAATCACTACTTAGAAAGCATGAACTCAGTCAGTTTGCCCCTTCACGTTCCAGAAGCAAGGAGGATTGTCCTGAGCCTTAAGTATAGCTCAGTAAACAATAAATATTTATAACTTGCATGCTATACTAGTTAGATCCTGGGCCCACAAAACCAAAATCAAAATAGTCTTTGCCTACATTCTTCTGATCTGTAATGGATGATTATTCAGTTCTCACTGCTCTACCAAATAGAGGAAAAATGCTAAATCACTGGGGCATAGGGTAAGAGGTGGAAGGGATATTACAGGTTATACATTGTAACCCTCTCATTTTGCAGATGAGGAAGCTGAGGCTCAGAAGGGTGACACGAATTTCTCAAGGTCTCAAGGGTAAAAAGAGACAGAGCTGGGATTTGAACTCAGGTCTTGTGACTCCAAACCTATCACTCCTTACCTTGGGCCATGTTACCTTGATTAACTGGAACCCTTCACAAAGCACCTTTACTTGGAGGAATGAGATGAATATTACAGAAAAAATTAGCCTTGGATATTTGTTAAATGAAAACAAAATTCTTATGAAAATAAATGTGCAGATCAAATCATTTTTAAAGCCAATTTTCTCTTTGTTAAACTGTGTATTGTGATTTTATATTTCCAAAGGTAAGGACAATGTAGAGGAGGAAAAACCAGCATATTTTTTCATAATCATCATTCTAAGGATCAATGTAGGAATTAGGGCCAGTTTGCTTTCTAGTACTTCAAATCCTACTTAAAATTTAAACATAATAAAGAAAAAACTCTGACAAACAGATGCAAAGAGATTTTTAGCCTCTGTTATGCCACTATATTATGAGGAACCCAAACAAATCTTTGAAATCCTAAGTAAAAAGTGAAGTTAAAGTCTATTAAGAAATTTGGATACTTGGCCAAAATTTGGATGAAACTTTAAGGTGCATAAAGTTCGCTTTTGAAATGAAATCACTTTATTTTTTGGCAGCCTTTCAAAAATGATCAAAACTGAAATAATTTCTGCTACAGTTTCTCTGGTCTCTTTACCTATAAACACATTTTTACTATTCATGTTCTTTACAGAGCTCTCATAATGTCTTCTGGTAGCTGTTAATTTTTCCTTAAGTCAACCTATGACCAAAAATTGAAACCTAACAAAACAGGTACCACATCACTAGGGGTTGTGATGCACATCTGTATATCTGTAGAAAAGGATACTTTTCTTCATCTTGCTCTGGTTTTACTGTACCTGTATAGTACAAGACTGGCTACGATCCTGTTTGAAAGTACTGAATAGTTTAAGGTATACTGAAAATAGTATGCAAGTTAGACAAATCAATGCCCGACTAGGTAGACTGATGGAATTAAAAAAACAAAAAAACCATACAGCACTGCAAAGTTTTTTTTCTTCTGCCTTGGTCATTTTAAGATGATTCTTTTTCATGTGTTTTACATGATTGCACACGTATAACCTATATCAAATTGCTTAATGTCTCAGGGAGGAGGGAAGGGAGGAAGAAAGGGATAGAAATTGGAACTCAAAACTTAAAAAAAACCACAAATGCCAAAAATTGTTTTTACATGCGATTGGGGGGGTGGGAAATAAAATATTATTTTAAAGAAGATAATTCTTTTTCAACACATCACTGAAATACAATCAGAAGACTAGTCTACAATATTTGTACAGTTCACTAAAAACAGAAGGCTTGCTTTATCTTTTCTTTCCCACATAATCCCTTTCAAAGCATTAATTGCTAACTTTTCATTCATTATGATGTTCTCTCCCTCAGTGTTATGGGTAACATTTGTAATTACATTAAAAAAATTTAAAGAGACAAAATAAGGTGCTTTTTATGTGGGATGTGTAAGGAGAGGAGGCAAGGAGAATCTCAGATGATAAGGATTCATGTTTCTATTATGGAGGAGTGATTCTTCACACAGAAATTCCATTCATTCAAATTTCTGTCACTTCTAACACTAGACATTTTAATCTCTAGACTTTTTAAAAAAGCATAATTGCAAATTGCTTCCCAGAACAGTTGGACCAATTCACAACTTCAACAGTGCATTAGTCCCTGTCTTCCCAAAGCTCCCCCAACATTGACTATTTCTACTTTTTGTCATCTTGCCAATTTGCTGGGTGTAAGGTTGATTTCGTTTGTATTTCTCTTATCATTAGTGAATTCAGAGCATTCTTTCATCTGGCTACTAAGAGTCTGAAAATTCTTTTGAGAAGTGTTTATTCATCTCCTTTGCCCACTTAATCATCACTTTTTGTCTTATATATTTATTCTCTATATATCCTGGATATTGAACTCTTATTGGAGATATTCAGTGTAAATATTTTTACATAACTGAATTTCTTTTTTAATCTAGCTGCATTAATTTTGTTCTTGCAAAAGCTTTTCAATTTCATGAAACTTAAAAGATCCATTTTGTCTTAAGTGTTTTCCTCTGTCTCTGATTTGGTTAGGAATCCTCTCTCTAGCAACAGCTGTAAAATACTTCCAACCATTTCCCTCCCATTAAAAAAAATCATGTGGCTTTTTATGTTTAAGTTGAGTACCCATTTGGTACTTATTGGGGTAAAAGATGATGGTCTAGACTCTTGACCTAAGTTTTGCTCTAACTCTTTTTCAATTTTCTCCAGGAATGCTTTCTTATGGACTTTCATTTTGATAGTACTTGATTTTTCTGGTGTTCTTTCAACGTTTATTCATGCAAAGGAGGCACAGAAAAAGGAGAGACCACTTTTGGATGGAAGAATAATGAAAGACTTTATGGAAGAGGAGGGGACGATTTCAGATAGGTCATAGGTAGACTTCTGGAGGTCCTGGGATCACATGCAACTCTCCAGTATGTCATGTGCGGTGCCTGAAGCAAGCACTAAGGGGAATAAAGTCGGAGGTTTTATGTTCATGTCCTGGAGCTGATCTTTATAATTTATATGAACCTGAATAGGTCATTTTGCCTCTATAAGCTGTAGTAAAACGAGAGGATTGGACATGATGTCCTCTGAAGTCCCTTTCATCTCTAAATTTATGATCCTATAATTTCTATGGAAAACTTAAGTCACTAGTCAAAGTATCTTGTGGCTTAAGTCACTATAGACCCTTGAATTCTAGTCAGTCTTCATTATCATGAAAGATTCATTGAGTGCCTAATATAGATGGATTACATTGTTGTACGTACTGGGGATACAAGTAAAAGGCATACAGTTGCTGTCTTTAAGAGGTTTAAAATCTAGCTGGGAAGACAGAGTAGGTACGTATTCACATGTACATGTACAAACACATGCTATAATATAAATACAAGTAGCATATGTTAAATGCCTGATCAGTGGTAGAGACAGCAATTACTACAGAAGTTTAGGAGTGATCACTAACATCATTAAGGTGGGGGTGATAGTGGTGATTGAGGAAGGCCACAAGGAAGAGCTGAAACACAAACCAAGTCTTGAAAGGTAAGATTTAGATGGAAAAAAAGGAGGTAATGAAGACATTCCAGGAAGGCCACAAGCACACGATGTGTGTGTGTGAAACAATGAGCAGGAGCAGGAGCAGGAAGCGGAACAATTTATACAATAACAACATTGTAAAGCTTAACAATTCTGATCAATGCAATGACTAGTCATGATTCCAGAGTACTGATAATGAATAACCTTACACCTCCTAGTAGAGAGGTGGTGGACTCAATATGAGACTCAAATTTTTGGACATAGACAATGAGGGAATTTATTTTGCTAGAATATGCATATTTGTTATAAGGATTTTGTTTTTCTCTTTCCTCAGTGGTGGTGATAGGGGTGGGAGGAGGTGGTCAAGGGGACAGGACAGAAAATAAATGCTTGTTTACTTAAAAAAAATTTAAAAGAAACAATAAGGAGACTGGTTTTTTTGTGTAAGTGAACAGTAGCAGATACAGCTGGAGAGGAAGGTATGATTTAGATAATGAAGGGCCCTGAATGTCAGATAAGAATTTGAATTTGATCCTGTGGGAAGAATTTCCAGCAAGGAGATAGGCAGTACATAGAAAGTGGACAGTGTCTTCTGAATGTAGTGATGTATGTGAATTTTTGTGGATGTCAATACTACATTTCTTGTTTTCTGTCAAAAAGCTCAAGTTATTACCCATTTGAAATAGCTACCTTAATAACAACACTGTAATAACTGCTAGCTTATTTTAACCTATATAGCTTCAAATGCCAAAAAAAAATTCTTCTGGAAATAGAATCTGATTCTACAAATAGATGCATAATTGACATGATACCACATGATGCTGTGGTAAGAAGACCACATTTGGAGGCCAAGGATTCAAGTCACAATTCTAGCTCTTGCCACTCACCCCCTACTTATATGACCTTGGGCAAATGACCTCACTCTTCTTGTCCTCATTTTCCTGATTTGTAATTTGACTTAGATAACCTATGAGGTCCCTCTGAGCTCTAAAGTTAGGATCTCATGATTAAAAAGTTGTGCCACTGTGAACGAAGAGAAATGTGGTACAGCAGAAAAAGCAAAGCCATGACAGCTAATGTCACTCACACTTTGTCTCTCTGTACCTCTATTCCTCCTCTACAAGAATGAGTATAATGATTGTTCAGTCTCACTAGGATTGTTAAGAAAGTACCATCTAACTATAAATTGCTATTATTATTGTTTTAACCTTAATGGAAACATGGAAAACACATCGAGGATGTGAAGGAGGAAGGACTTAATTTTCATCCCACTTCATTTTGTCACTTAAGTCTGAAGAAACTAACAAAAAAAAAAAAAAGAAAAGAAAAAAATGCCATGGATTGACTTAAATGGCAATTTAACTAAATATACATGGGATTTCCAAGACTTCTCAGAACCACAAATACTACAGAATTTCATTATCACACTGGATACTGGATAACAAAATCAAATATCCATGTTATCAGTTTTCCTTAGAATGATGAGAAGCATATCACATAAGGGACTTGAGGGAAGAAGGACAGAATTTAATCTACAGTAGAACCAAACATAGGAATTAGAATGGACAAACATTTACTGAATTCCAAAATACTCCTGGGAATTGAAATGTTATCAATTACTGACAGACACTAATTATATTGTGTTGTAGATAGAAGACTTGAATTCAAATAATTAAAGTTGGTAATAAAAGCATAAATTAATTGGTCTTTCCTGAACTAGGGATAGCACTTTTATAAGAACAATGAATTTGGAGTTGGAAGCCACTTATTCCTTATTGCCTTGAGCAAATGATTTAACCTCTCTGGGCCTCAACCTCCTTAGCAGTGAAATGGACAGGCTGGCTTGGATGATCTTTAAGGTCCCTTCCCTCTAATGCTGCCTCAAATACAACAGGCCTCAAAGCAAACTTAGAATCTTTCTTTCTGTCTGCTCCTCTTCCTAATTTTCCTGATTGTTGATGAATACAATCATTTCTTCAGTAACCTCTACTCAAAATCCTGGAGTCATCTTCAACTTTTCCCTGTTCCTTAACTCCCCAAGAGCTAATCAGTTGCTAAGGTTTGTCTCCTTAGAACTTTTTATCTTCCCCTTCCTCCTTTCTATTCCCAGAGTCCTTCCAAGGACTCCCCATCTGTGGCCCCTTTTTAATTCAAGTCTCTCATTATTTCTGATCTAGACAACTTAGTAGTCTCCTTATTGCTTCCAGTCTCTCCCTTCTCTAAATTATACTTCACACCACTAAAAATAATCTCCTAATGTGCAGATCTGTTTGTATCACTCCCCTGCTAGAAATCTTTCAGTGATTCCTCTCTGCCTACCAAATGAAACTCGAACTTCTTATCCAGGCATTTACAGAATCACAGACCTTCACAATAGGAAGGGACTTCAGAGGTCATCTAGTCCCACCTGTACCTGAACAAAAATCCTCTTAGCAGTATCCCTGGGCCTCACGACCTGCCTTCAAACTACCTTTTCCAGCTTATTTTATTTTACATGATTTTTATGCATTCAGTGTTTCAGCCAAACTAGGCTATTAGTTGTTTTTTGATCTTATCATGTCTTCTGGTACTTTGTGAATTTGTGTAGGCTAACTGTCTTGCCTAGAATGGCCTCTGTCCACATCACCTACTGAAATACTTCTCTTTCCAGGGACAACTCAGGTGCCACCTCCTCTATAATGCCTTAATTTCCCCAGCCAGAAGGGATTCTTCCTGACTGCTTACTAGCTCATTTGCTTCACAAGCTTTCCTAGGCATTTATCACATTCTGCCCTGTGTTCTGGTTATCTATGTTCAAGCTTTATCCCCTTACTTGTCTGTAAGCTCTTTGATGGGTTATCTCATCTTTCATCTTTGTATGCTAAGTATCTAGCATACTACAGATAGCAGGTGCTTAGTAAGTTTGTGGAACTGAATTAAAGCTAATTAATAAGATAGGATAAAATGATATATCCTGTGAAAAATAAAAGCTCCTATATACACAAGTCCCTTGAATACTCTTCCCCCAACCTAAGTCTCCAAATCCATATAAATGGTGTCATATCGTTAACCAAACTGGGGATTGGAGAATTGGACTAAATTGAGACTATTCATTAATTCCAATTGTGAGCATGTGTTAACAGATATTATAAATATGACATTAACATTGGTATCTTCATGCCAAGACAAAGTGAAGAAGGCCTCCGTCACATTGGGTGGACTCCTTGGGGTGGACTAATGGGGGGACTAGTGTATTTGCACAGGTTGGGATGTGCATCGTTGAAGGGACTGTCCCAACTGGTTAGATGACAGATCCATTTTAGTGTCTAAGTATTCACCTATGTGGCTGGAGGCTTAGCTAGAAGATGAATCTTGTGTCTGTATGTGAAAATGGGCTTCTATTTAGTGTTTGTTTCAAGATGATTACATAATCACTTTGGAAAATTAAATGTTCAAAACATGTGGCTAAGGGGAAAAAATCTCTATAAACACTGTTAGATGGATTTTTTTGAGGGAAGATTAGTCAAATTAGCATCTAATTAGTATATATGATAAATATCAAACTGGAATTACATATCTAAGAGAGTGGGGTTTGCCAGTAATTCCAAATATGCCTGCTAACTTCCATACTGATCATATGTGTGTTTGTGCATGTGTGTATTTATTTGTTTTGGTTCTTTTGTCTACTTTGAACCAAAAGTTTCACCAAAGCTGGGAGATCAGGGGTTCCAACAGGCATGTATACATAACAGTGCCTATTACATGGATGCATGGTAAATAACAATACTATTCCAATTAGACCTCAACTATCCAGAACCACAGAGAAATGAATTACTCTGGATAGTTGCTTGGCTTTTTTTTTTTTGGCTAGTTGAGCCAGAAACTTATTATTTTAAACACAAAATTTTTATTTCATTTTAATAATTTTAGGTGGGATCTTTTTCAAATGTATTATATACTTTCTTACTTTCTTCAGTGGAACATACATAATATTTTCTTCATGGCATAGGATCAACATTTATAAGCATCTATTTTGAAATGATCTGCTGATGTCCTCGGAGTCTGTTTAAGTGGGCAGGGTTTTGTTTTTCCCTGTTCCAAACTGCCCCAGACTGTTGAGATTTTTTTATTGCGAGGGTTTGCCTTTTGTAGATTTTAGTCTCTTCCCTCCCTATCAGAAAACCAACTATCATTTCTTTTCTGATGTTAGTGTGCTTTGCTGTAGGTAGCAATATCTCTGCTTCTTTTAATCTGCTTGAAGATATTAGAAGATCGAGCTCATTAGAATTTATTAGGACTGTGCATAAAACGAGAGTCAATATGAACTGAGGGAAATGTTAAGAGATGTTCTACAGCAAAGTACATGACTTTTACTGGACTGATGTTGTGAAACCTATTCCGGATGTTGAGAGGATTTTTTTTTGCTTCCTTTTCTCACTTTTGTTGTGTTCTGGAATAGTTGAATTTCAAACAGGTGATATATTATCATACTTGTTATTTACTAAGGAAAGACATTCTTTAGTCTAATATGGAACTATCCACAGTGCTCTAAACTTTTAGGAAATAATCTAATATGCTAAAATTAGACGACTGTCATCAGTTCTGCCAGAGGGTATCTTAAAGACTGCTATGAAATGTTGCAATCTGGCTTTAGGATGCTGGTTGTGTGAAGCATATTTTCTGTGTAATGATTTGCTATTTCCCCATGAGTACAAGTTAAAGTGCTTTAAAGCCCTATCATTGCCTCATGATTCCAGTTAAAATCAGCCACAGCTCTCTTAAGGTTACTCATGAGCAAAATTTGAAGGGAAATACAGGAAAGATGTTTTGGGGAAGGTATTTCAGAAGGTATCCCCTACAAACAGAAAGGATCTTTAAATCTCACCATTTAGCACTTAGCAGGTATTCCTAAATACTTGCTGAATGAATGGCAAAGAAATCTAGCTTACAGATAAATGGTTTTTAAAAATGAGGATTTTTAGCTGCTGGATTTGGTTAAAATGCTGAAATAATTTATTCACAGTGTTTAGATGTCCAAGGGCAATAGGAATACTGTAAATAAATAAAGTGCATTAAGAGCCTGCCCTCTTTCCTAACATAACCCATTGTGTTCCTATATGCAGCACTCTCACTATCGTATTTGTTGGATTTTCTTCAATGGGGCTGTTAATCATGCCACAGTATATGGTGGAATATGGGGAAATAAATGCAGAGGGCTGGCATTGAAGTCTGCAGACTTCATTTTCATGGGTCATGTAGGTCAGGGTTGGGAAGCAGGCCAGTGGGGATGAAGGCATATCTTTTAGAGCACCTACGTACTATTATTTCTCATGTCTAATAACAGGAAGAATGTTGAATGCACTGTGTTGATAAGACCTATATTTACTTAATGGAAATATTTGTTGCAAACAAATGAAAAGAAAGGGTAAAGCAGTCTGTTTGAATACTTTCATTAGTGAAATATCTCTCATGACCATTTTTTAAAGACCCTTATTTCATTTCTAGGAATGCGTTCTTTTGCTACAAATACACTAAAAATGAATGGAAGAAAATGAGAGCACCCCAACAGAAAACAGCTACCCACTTCAATCTGTGTAACATTCTGGGATACAATGGAAATCACAGACCCAATGCTCCAAATGCAATTGAAAATCATAAAAGCTTATCTCCCAGTGATGAATGGTGGGAATGATTTGTCTACTCTTTATGAGACCAGTTTGTCTCTTCAGGGTCCAGACTGTGAGAGCAAGGCCACTGGCTGTCACAGGCTAAAGGTTGGTTTTGTGATTATAAGGACTTTTAATTTATTTTTTTTTTTTTAGCAAATAGGAAACATGACATTCAAATGGAATTAGTCCTTAAGAACTAAGGAGCCCCAAATGCAAGGTCTAAAAAGTTACAGAAAAAGGAGAATTTCTTGCAAATGAGAGTCCAAGAAAACTACTCCTAAATATTTTTAATCCTGCTCATCTGATATCTCCAAATTAATGAAAAGGAGAGAAAGAACAATAATTTTAAGATTACAAAGAATCCTGTTTACAGCATCTTGTCATGAGAACTAATGAAAATTAAATAAGGCTGTTTCTAGTTGCTACTGCTATCAATTAACTCGGCCACCACTTCCACACTTCTAATAGCTGCCACATGCAGCCTGGGTTACCTCTGGGCCTGCTAATTCCAAACATAGGAGCTTGCAGCTACAGATTGTACTGAACATAGAGATCTATAACAGAAATGCTCTCCTGTCATATTCTGTTTTACAAAATGAACTGATTCAGTATGTCAGAATATTTTAGATAATTTAGCCCAGTTCCGTTCCTTAAACATATGAACTACATTATATACTTTGCAATAATTTAACCTTCCCATACCCAAACATTTTCTGTGTTATTCAACTACATGCTTCTCTGCTCTTCATTTTTGTTTCTTTTACTTTCAGCATAATTTAAACAATGATCAATGGTATAAATTTCAAGGTTATTCTAGCAATAGGTTGGCTCACTTTGTAGCAAAGGTTTTAGTTTTTATACAAGTAAAATCAATTGAAACTTTAAGAGACAAAGTTATATCAGACTCAGATAAAAAAAAATCCCCAAAGTTGTTCTTTGGAAGTAACCCTTCCTCTATTCTCCCACTGCTCAGAACCCTATAAAAATATGAGGGTCCATTGTCAAAGACATGATGAAATGAACAGCAGTAAAGGGTTAATGTGTCCTTCCTACTCCTGAATTTGGGAACAAACCATATTTCGTCAGTGAGGTTTGGCAACGTGAGAAATCCTGTAACCAATTTCATTTCCTGATAAATGAATGGTCCACAGGGGAAAGTCAGCCAGCGGGTTTCGGAACTGTCGAGTGCTTAGACATTACTGAAAGACTCCTTGAAGGAGCCAGCCTGTCTCTTGCTTATCACTGCCGAGCCAAATAGCACCATGCAAACAGTGGAACTGCCAGATTCCATTTACAGCTTTTCCTGAAGCACAACGTGACAGTACTTCACAAACATGTGGTATCTCTTTAAAAAATGAAACTTCTCTAATACACCCCCCTTCTATTATATACTTCAACCAGTAGAGTCAGAAACACATGGCTGTTAAAGCTATATTTAGAAAAAAATATCTAACAGTCTTCATCATTTAAACTTAAAACTACAAAAAATCTTTGCCTCGATTTAGGCAACTTTTTTTCAGGCTGGACAATGTGTTGAACAAAAATAAATGAGATAACCTAGATAAAGGAGAACCAAAGGTAGAATGTCAACCTGAGTGGCTAATACTGTTCATGGAAAGCCAAGATATTTCCAAGAAGATTTTTATTTAGTAATTCAAAATTGAAAAGTAGTGAAAAAGTCTACTTGAAACTTTAATATACTAACTAATTGGTGAGATAATTTTACCACTCTAAGATAGGTTAGGAACTACGCATCTACTGGCTAAAGAAAACAATTAGGAACTTTACCTTTATAGGAGGTTAATACATCAGGTCCTCACAACAGTCCTCACTTGTTCTTTCATAAAGAATCTTATGTACAGTTTTTTGGTAGTTTTCTTTTAAAATTAAATCTCTTTTACAGGCTATCTCTCCCACTTGGTTTAGATTTCAAATCTTTTTTGAGATAAAAATCAACAAAAGTTTAAGATTTAAAATTCAAGATTTCAGTTCATTAAAAAAGAAAACAGGTCAAAATGCACAAAAAAGTCACACGACCCCTCAAGGGAAGGAAAAAAGGTAAAAAATACTCTTGAATAATAGCTCCAGGCTCTTCATTATTTAAAAAAAAAAACACCAAAAAACTCCAACCCTAAACCAGTGAGCTTTTCAAGTGGCTTGCAGGCTTAGATTAGCAGGGAAGGAATCTGCAGCTGATTAGCTACACTCTTACAAACAGATGTCACAGCAACAGTGAGAAAAATGCTGCAGGTTCTAGGGTTTACAGGGAAGGAGGACGTGAATTTCATCCTCCAAAAATAATGTTTAAAAGAAAGGGAGGCAAACCAGTGAACCATTATGTTTCCTATTTAACCATGAATATGAATCCATTTTTTCCCTCTTCTATGGTTCTGGGGGTATAAGATAAATTTTTTTTCCTTGCTTCAATTTTTGAATTCTTTGCTGATGGTAAATGAATGTTTTGTTCCCAGGCCTAGACTGGGGAGATGACTGTAAGTGTGTGTGTGTGTTATAGGTAGGGGAGGAGGTGATTAGAATGAAGCTTACTTCATTAAAGTAAATAATTTGACAAACACAAAGAAAACATACAGAAGGGAGAGGAAGTTTCTTAGATTATGTTAAAATCATCTTAACTATGATTGTGGCTAGACACATGAACAAAAAAGAGGTAAGTGCTGTGGCACAAGGGCTTGTCTGCTGTCCCCATCTCATAAGAAAGGAGTGACAAATAGGTTTATGGATATCATGATTATGAACTATAATGCATTTTAATCATTCCTAATATATAAACATACATGTAGTCTTTTTAAATTCAGAAAATTTTCAAGTGGTGGAAAAATTGTAAGGTTTAATCGAAAAACCAAGGATCATTACCCATGACAGGAGAATAATATGCTACTAATGTAAATCAGTCTTATTCATTTAAAGGATCATCTTCACTGCTTTGTAGCACACATGGCTACAAATGCCAACCAATATAAATGGCCAAAAGAAAATCCAAGGCCTTTTACTAATCTCAAGAGTTATGTAAATATCCTGCAAAGCACAAGAGTTTCATATATAATCACCTTCAACACAAGTAAAAATGTTCCCCTGCTTTCTCCAGCTCTGGCCCTCTTTAGTGACTCTCTAGGGACTCTGAACTAGAGTGAGGGCAGGGTAAAGAGAAGTGCTGTAGTGAAGAGGGTTGCTTTAAAGAGTGGTTATTTAAGGTGCTTCTGGAAAAGGACTGACGTGACTGGATTCATAGAGCTCTGATAAGAGATGCCGTTTTGTCTGTGAGGGGAGGAGGCCAAGGTAAATGAGACAGGATTTCCCTTTGATGCACACCAACTAAAATTCCAGGCAACTACAGGCCAGGCTTGAACATTAGCCTCCCTTCTAAAGGTGGTAGGAAAACAGAGGGTTTAAAAAAATTATAAATGGACAATGAATTAGGACCCATGATCCTAAGGGGCTGGACCATTAGATATTGGAGATATTTATAGAGAGGAGGAACCAGGGAAATTCCCTCTTGAAGTATGCTTTTCCTTGGCTCCATAGAGGCTCTTTAATCATTCAGCCAAATTCTTGTTGATCAATGTGAGTCACAACAGTTCCCCTGGCAAGGGTGAATCACGTTGCTTTTACAGGACAAGAGTATTGCTGGCTTGGTATAAGGCATATTAGGTCCAAATACTGCTTTTCCTCTCACCTCCTCACCTCAATACCAATTTCATACTTTTGTGGGAACTTTCATCAGAGAAGGCAAATATATTTTATCAAAAAAAAAAAAACCAAACCAAAAGTGTATTATCTCAACTTTCCTTATGGAAAAAAAAATAGAGACATAGAAAGATCAAGTGATTTTCTTAAGGTTAAGCAGTGAGTTAACAGGAGAGCCAAAAAAGAAAAGATTTCCTGGGCCTAACCACTGGAAACTGGCTCTCACAGCAATGGTTAAGATGAGCTAAATAATTTGCATGCAATTTCATCCTCATTCTGAGGGAAACAGTGCTATGAAATGTAGGAATTTCTACAATGTGGTAAATGCAAACCCTTTACTACTATGAATCTGGGAAACAAGGAAGAGCAATCTAAGTTTTGAGGTGGGGGTGGAGAAAAGGGTTGAGAGACTGTTTACTTTCTTCTGCAAAGAAAAACTTTGATGAAGTGCTCTTTCCAGTTGAAGACATAATTATTATTTTCTGCTGGAAAACATTCTGGCTAGTTTACAGTAAGAATATGATATTACATGGGAAGAGTTTAAACTTCAGACACTCCAGAGCTTGCTAACGCATATTTTCCTCTGTTAGTGCTGTAGTAATGTTTAGACTCTGTTTTGATAGGGAGGTGTCAGAAAAGCATTAGTATGTTTTTAACTTCATGCCAGGAAGACACATAAAATGAAAAGTGCTTTTTCCTTTCACTGTTAGATATCACTGTAAATTCCTCCCTGATTCTCTTTATGTCTCCCTCTCCCTTCCCCCTACTATGAAAAATATGCCAGAAGGAAACTCTTAAAACATGTTTCATTGAAAATCCTATTTTGATTCCGCAAGCAAATGGCGGCTACAGTACAAAAGCAAACCCAATGCTGTTTAGATTATTGAGACTACAGTTTAGCTGAGGAGTTTGGGGAAGCCATTTTAGTCTTTCATGTAAAGAACTGCCTTCTGAAAATGGAATGTAACAACAATATCACTGTATGATACTCATATCCTGAAAATACCTGAGGAAGAGTGAATTGCACATCCCACTTTTAAAAGCTCCTTGAAGGCAATTCATAAATATGGTATCAGTTACAACACAAATTCTCTTTGGGAGCTGTACAGAGAGGTTGTGGATGCTACAGGACATACCACTACTGCCCTTAGACTGGGCTGGCTTCTGAGAAGAGATAATATGCTAGAATGAAAAGGACATGTTTTGGTACCACCACCCTAAAGAAGCTCAATTATTGGGGAAGAGAGAAGGAAGTGGGTTGATTAGGTATGATGTGGCTCTCAATTTCTGGTTCACAAAATATTATTAAGAGTGTTTGAGAAGAGACAAAGAAAAATGCTCTTAAATCCTCGTATAATTCCCTTTTCAAAAAATCTCAGCTTTTTAAATTCTGTATATACAAACTGGCTTTTCAGGTAATGAAAATGACCTCTTTCTGCCCATTTGGAAAGCCCCATAAATGTAAGCTTCCTCCTCTGTAGTCCCTCTCATTATCACTTTAATTACCAAATTAAACTTGAGGATACTTGTTAAGTACAGATAGCCAAAGTGATTTAAAAAACCAAATCCTATCTATTTCCTCTTTTCCCTCTCTTTCTTTATTCTACAAATAGCTATCAAATGGCAAAAGGTTGTGGGATTTGGAGTCAGAGGATCTGGGTTCCCAGTGCTACATGATGCCACCTTAGGCATGTCACATACATAACTTTTCTATGGACCTTACTTTTCTCTTTGGTAAAATGAAAAGGTTGGACCAGATAATCTCTGAGGTCCTTTCCAGGTGAACAAACTCCCTCAAGAAATTAAAAATAAACTAGGGAAGCATGTGACAAGTGTCATAAGAGATATGAACAAAGGCTTTGGGTGTTAAGTTGGGCTTACTTTTGCCCAGGGGACGAGATGATGCTTGAGTGAGGAAGTGATATTGGACATGTAAGTGAGGACTCAAAGGAAGGGTAGATTTTCAGCAGAGTTTAGGGCCACGAAGGTATGGGGCCAATACTTTGGCAGGAGGCAAAAGTGTTAGCAAAGGCATGGAAGTGAAGCAGCATAGAGACTGGTGAGCAATGTGTGAGGGGCCCAGTTTGGCTGGAGTGCAGGGTGTGAATAAGCGAAGAGTAGAAGACAAGGCAGAGGTCAGTGTTACTCAATAATGCTGAGGAAAATATACTATGTTCTGGGTTAAGAATCTGGAGGCAAATTTCAAGTCATTACCGTGCCTTGGATTTAGGTCACCAGTAACTTGATTTACCTCTCTAGATAAAAGAGCTAAACTTTGTCCTCTTCCTTTTCTATAAGAGAACTTAGAATTTCTGGATAAGAGGTACTTGTAACATGAGGCAATTAGAACCACAATAAAAAAGATACTGGTTCAGAAAAGATGAGTGTGATAGTATTTTGTGTTTTTTTTTAATTTAATTTTTTTAATATAGTAGGGGAGTTTACTATTTAATGGAATCTGTGGCAAATACTTTTGGCAAGCCAAATTTGTGACATAAATAATTACTTCCTAATTTGCTTTATAAGATCAAATCCTTGTATATATTTAAAAATGATACATGCACAATATTAAAAAACATAATTGATATTATGTCATCCAAGAATTAGAAAATCCCCTGAAACATATTTTCAAATTACTATTTTAAGTTAGATTTAGGTTAAAGAATTTGTCACTATTTCTAAGTTTTCAAAATAGACTAGGTTTCTGTGAATTTTAGAATATTAGATTATATAGTGGCTATAGATGCCTTTCATTTTCCTTAAAAGCGTTCAGTCTTTAGAAATGCTATATAGTACCTGTACAGTCCCCACTGCCAGGAAAAAGGAAATTATGTTAATTAATTATCTAAAACTCACTTCCAGGCATCAACAGTATTTATACTGTCTGTCTGTTGAGCCAGGCTATGCTTTCAGGGCTTCAGATCTTAAAAAACTAACAAATTTGGTGCCAAGAAACTTGTAACTGACAGAGCCGGATGCTTAAGGGCATCTTTGGTATGATTATTCATTCCACATTTTCCCAGCTGCCCCAGAAATGAAACCTGGTACAAAGAAAGCAGTCATGTACACATTTTCCCTCTGTGAGCTCATTTTTATATATTCCCCCCAAAGACTAGTTTTGCTGCGTGTAAAGAGCACATCTGTATTTTAGGTACCAGACTTGAGTCTCCTTCAAAGTTTGACATGCTCTGGTAAGTTTCTGGAAGCTTTGGGGAAGTGTGCTTGGTTAAGAACACCCCCATCAAAACCCGCAGGAGGTGGGAACTTTGTGGGGTTAGGTGGCCTCGAAGGTCCCGTCTAGTTCTCATTCTTTTACCCTATGGATGCTAAGAACATTCCTCACCCCAAACAAGAAAAAGCGCGTCAAAACACCAAGACTCTAAGTCACAGTGGACGTCAACAGAAAAAATTACCGATTAGTAGAACACTTTATACTTCTAGATCTGAAGGAACTGCCACCTTTTAGATCTGAAGAAACTGTCACCAACTTCTGGAAAGGAAAATTCTGACTTCTGTTTCTACAGGGAGCTGGGGTTAAGGGGTAGATTTCTTTCCAAATACATATGCATAAAGGACTTTTTCCTCTAATTTGTGCCCATGGGTTAAAGACTTGGGCTGAGAATTACTTTGTTACTCAGATAAATTTACAAATCATCAGATTATATCAAAACTTCTAAAATATGAGTATTTTCTCTTTACAAATATGCTAAAATAAAAAAAAATTATTTCCACCTGTCAGAAACAAAAAGTAAGAAGTTGGATTAGTTTTTCCTTTATTTTCTCCAGATGAAAGAAAATCTGTATATAGATTGTTTTAATAAAAAATGACTAATACTGACAAGCACAATGAATATAGGACATTCAAACAGAATGTACTAGGGTGGATATTACAAATATATTTTTTATCAATGCTTGTTAAAGTGAATATGACATAATGCTACTGTATATTTAGCACAACTTCAAAGAGTACATACAAAGGAAGGCTCAAAATCTTCTCTCAAAAGAACCAAAGCACGCACAGTATAGAATTAGATTTGGTTGTTTAATACTTCAAATATCAATTTAAAGCATCTTATAGCAGAAGTAGCTGATCTAAATTTCAGAAACTTTGGTCATCTTCATTTGAATTCCTCTACAAAGTCATATTTCAATGCCTCATTGTAGCATGGAGGTAAGACTGAGTTTTCAAAAGGTATGCCAATGGAGCCTATGAATACATCCTGGCAGGTTCTATCATGCTGGAAAGGTCTGGAGTATTGTTCCAGTAAAATACTGAGTCTTCTTTTCAAGGACCAGCCTACTTAGGTACTAAGTACAGAGAGACTTACCATTAGTAGGGAACACTTAGTTCTTTGATCATGGCAACACATGAAATAAAGGAAAATATAAAACCGATCTTTATTTCTATGTGGTCCCCTTCTAATTTTACGGTGATGGTAGCAGAGTTATGGAAAAATATGCAGAGTTCTAAAAATCACTATTTCTATGCAGTTTGCAAACAATGTGTTGGCATTCTAAGGGTGACGTCAGTTATTTAAGGATCAATTAGTGGACATACTATTAAAGGAACCGAATCTTAGCAATATTGATGCTGTTACTCTAAAGTAAGTCAAAAGGTAAAGGGAAGTCGTAAGGAGGCTTCTCAGCTTTTCCTGGAGACGCAAATAAAAGAGTCGGCAGAGTTTTTTTTTTTTAATTGCAAGAAGAAACATAATTTTAGAGGCTATTTGGTTAGCTCAAAAAGCATCTTGATTAGACCAAATCTACATATAGCAAATTCCTGCTGGTGATATACTGTGAAGGTGTTGAGGGGCCAATTCTCAAAATATCTAAAGGAGACAGAAATATCAAAAGTATGAAAAAAGTGGGACCATATTATGATGAAAATACGGCATCCAAAAATATTAACTATAGATCCAAATGTTTATTTTCTATTGTCTGCCAAATTTTTGTGAGAATAATCTAAAATTCATCAAGAGTATCCTTGCTGAGGGCATCAGAAGGGAATAGGTAGGCTTTTGCAGGCAATATTCCATAATAGAACATAGCTTTACCATCAAAGAACTGACTGTACTTAAGAGTTTTTTTGACTATAAAAAAGCATTTAGTTAGTAGTGCAAAAGATAGCTCTCCTCCAGCAACATTTCTCCTATGCAAATATCAAAATTATAGAAGATTCCTCTGATTATTAATACCCAAAGGGACATAAAATATGCTTGCCAAAGATGTTTGTCATTGTCATGAAGGAAGTCTAGCACAGAGTATAAGTCCCACAGCGGTCTGTATAGATGGTGAGTTCCTCCAGGTCTTCCTTTGCATAGGATACTGTGTTGACAATTAACTGCTAGAATGTAACATTTCAAAATTAGACTCATGATTACTCAAAAGAATTTGAACAAACTATGCACACAGGAAAAACTAAATAGATGAAGAATGCCTGCTGTCCAGATTATGGCATGCAGTTGCATGGTCAGTGAGTTAGGTCCAGAATTAAACAGGAAAGTGGGCTGGATTATTTTTGGAAAAATGCTAAGTTCTTTAACGATAAGAATCTCCATGAAGGGGTTGGGAGCCAAGATGGCGGCTGGAAAGCAGGGACCAGCCTGAGCTCCCTGCCGAGCCCCTCCAAAAACCTATAAAAAATGGCTCTGAACCAATTCTAGAACGGCAGAACCCACAGAACAGCAGAGGGAAGCAGGGCTCCAGCCCAGGACAGCCTGGATGGTCTCTGGGTGAGGTCTATCCCACACGGAGCTGGGAGCTGGGAGCTGGGAATGGAGTGGAGCAGAGCCCAGCCTGAGCGGCGTGGACCAACAAGACCAGCAACCAGGCAGAGCATGCCCTAGCTCCCTGATTCAGTGAGCTGCGGCAGTTACGAGACTTCTCAACCCACAAACACCAAAGACTGCTGAGAAGGTTAGTGGGAAAAGCTGCGGGAGTGGAAGGAGTTCGCCGTTCGGCTTCCAGCCCCAGGGGCAGCGGAGGTGGGGCAGCTACAGCTGCTGCTGCTTCCGGCTCCAGGCCCACCTGGTGGGAGGAATTAAGTGGCGGATCAGAGCAGGGGTGCACAGCCTGCCGAAGATCTGAGCCCAGTTCGGGTTGGGGGTCCTTGGGGAAGGAGCAGTGCTGGTGCGGCAGAGCTGGCACCTCCCCCCCAAACATGGAACATAGAACTCTGTAGTCTACAAGCAGTCATACCCCACTGAAAAACTCAAAGGTCAAGTTAGTTGGCTGGGATTATGGCCAGGCAGCGAAAAAGCACCGAGATTCAGTCTCAGACTCTGCATTCTTTCTTTGCTGACAAAGAAGACCAAAACATACAGACAGAAGAAATTAATAAAGTCAAAGAGCCTACAACAGAAACCTCCAAGAAAAACATGAACTGGTCCCAGGCCATGGAAGAGCTCAAAAAGGATTTGGAAAAGCAAGTTAGAGAAGTAGAGGAAAAATTGGGAAGAGAAATGAGAAGGATGCGAGAAAACCATGAAAAACAAGTCAATGACTTGCTAAAGGAGACCCAAAAAAATACTGAAAAATACACTGAAGAAAACAACACCTTAAAAAACAGACTAACTCAAATGGCAAAAGAGCTCCAAAAAGCCAATGAGGAGAAGAATGCCTTGAAAAGCAGAATTAGCCAAATGGAAAAGGAGGTCCAAAAGACCACTGAAGAAAACACTACTTTAAAAATTAGATTGGAGCAAGTGGAAGCTAGTGACTTTATGAAAAATCAGGATATTATAAAACAGAACCAAAGGAATGAAAAAATGGAAGACAATGTGAAATATCTCCTTGGAAAAACCACTGACCTGGAAAATAGATCCAGGAGAGATAATTTAAAAATATTGGACTACCTGAAAGCCATGATCAAAAAAAGAGCCTAGATACCATCTTTCAAGAAATTATGAAGGAGAACTGCCCTGATATTCTAGAGCCACGGGGCAAAATAGAAATTGAAAGAATCCATCGATCGCCTCCTCAAATAGATCCAAAAAAGAAATCTCCTAGGAATATTGTTGCCAAATTCCAGAGCTCCCAGATCAAGGAGAAAATACTGCAAGCAGCCAGAAAGAAACAATTTGAGTATTGTGGAAACCCAATCAGAATAACCCAGGATCTGGCAGCTTCTACATTAAGAGATCGAAGGTCTTGGAATGCGATATTCCGGAGGTCAATGGAGCTAGGATTAAAACCTAGAATCACCTACCCAGCAAAACTGAGTATCATGCTCCAAGGCAAAATACGGATTTTCAATAAAATAGAGGACTTTCAAGCTTTCTCAGTGAAAAGACCAGAACTGAATAGAAAATTTGACTTTCAAACATAAGAATCAAGAAACAGAAATTGCAAGGGACTTACTAAAGTTGAACTGTTTTGTTTACATTCCTACATGGAAAGAGGACATGTATGATTCATGAGACCTCAGTATTAGGGTAGCTGAAGGGAATATGCATATATATATATGTTTATGTATATATATATAAGTGAATGTGTATGTATGTATATATCTATGTGTATATATATGTGTGACACAGGGTGAGTTGAAGATGAAGGGAAGATATCTAAAAGAAATAAAATGAAATTAAGGGATGAGAGAGCATCATACTGAGAGAGGGAGATAGGAAGAGATAGAATGGGGTGGATTATCTCACATAAAGGTGGCAAGAGGAAGCAGTTCTGTGGGAGGAGGGGAGAGGGCAGGTGAGGGGGGAATGAATGAACCTTGCGCTCATCAGATTTGGCCTAAGGAGGGAATGCCATACATACTCAGTTGTGTATCTTACCCCACAGGAAAGAAGAGGGAGGAGGATAAAAAAAAATAAAAGGGGGGGGGATGATGGAGGGGAGGGCAGATGGGGGTGGAGGTAATCAAAAACAAACACTTTGGAAAGGGGACAGGGTCAAGGGAGAAAATTCAATAAAGCGGGATGGGTTGGGAAGGAGCAAAATGTAGTTAGTCTTTCACAACATGAGTATTGTGGAAGGGTTATACATAATGATACACATGTGGCCTAGGTTGAATTGCTCGACTTCTTAGGGAGGGTGGGTGGGAAGGGAAGAGGGGAGAGAATTTGGAACTCAAAGGTTAAAAATCAGATGTTCAAAAAAAAAAGTTTTTGCAAGCAATTAAAAAATAAGATACACAGGCAATGGGGCGTAGAAATTTATCTTGCCCTACAAGAAAGGAAGGGAAAAGGGGATGAGAGGGGAGGGGGGTGATAGAGGGGAGGGCTGACTGGGGAACAGGGCAACCAGAATATACGCCATCTTGGAGTTGGGGGGGAGGGTAGAAATGGGGAGAAAATTTGTAATTCAAACTATTGTGAAAATCAATGCTGAAAACTAAATATGTCAAATAAATAAATTTAAATTAAAAAAAAAGAATCTCCATGAAAAGAGGCCCATCTATTTTTTTTTAATTTTTTTTTGTTTTTTTTTTGGGGGGGGGTGCAGGGCAATTGGGATTAAGTGACTTGCCCAAGGTCACACAGCTAGTACATATGTCAAGTGTCTGAGGCTGGATTTGAACTCAGGTCCTCCTGACTCCAAGTCCGGTGCTCTACTCACTGCGCCACCTAGCTGCCCCGGCCCATCTATTTTTAAAAAAGAAATATTAATAATCTTCTGGTACAAGTCTTGTAGGGTCTATGCAGAATTGTAATTAAGGAACACCCAAAGGGGAATAAAGAGACATATGCTGGATATGAGCAGGCTACAGCATAAGAAATAACAAATTATGCAGAAGAAGTGGTACAAGGAATTTAAGTGAATAAAGATATGACTAGAAAAAAATAGCACAAGTGAGGGGTAACAAATAAGATGTCTGGTTGTTCGTCCAATATCAAGAGAATAGACTGGTGTACCCTTCAAGTCAAACTTAGGGACAGAATAAAATAGATGAAAATAATACACAATGGTCAGGAATGAATGGTTTGCTATCTGTACCACTGGAGGAAATATCAGTATAGATGAGACCAGAAATAGTAAAAATTCTTTAGCTTTAAAAAACATTGACCTAATGGCTTTTTTTTTTAGTACAGACAAAATAGAAGAACCAATATTAAATTCAAGACATGAAAGAAAAGTTGAGAGACTCTTCTCACAAATGGGATGTACTGAATTAATCTGTACAAAAAGACTCCATTCCTTCTACTCTCTCTCTCTTTCCTTCACCCTCTCCTTGTTTTTGCAAACACTTATTGAGGGTGAATGATGAGTGATACAATCAGTAACAACTTGTTCTTGTGGAGGATGTAGACCCCCAAGGCAAACTTAGAAGTGCATCAAATGCACCTGTAACATCTTAATATGTTACAGAATTTATTTACCTAAGTGATATAAATCTGTCCAGCTTATTAAAAAGCCCCACAAGCTCTGACATTCCTTTGTATGTCTTATACTTAGTTTTCATGTGACAGATTTTTACTACTTGAAAGTTGGTGGTCTAGGAACAGAAATGTCATAAGAAAATTTTTATTTACAGGACAACAAATCATATTTTACCTTGTCTTAATGATGATGGAATGCTTGATGGTACGCTAGAATAAAAGTAAACCCCAAGGAAATTGTAACAATTTAGTACTGTCAATTTGCATGGTAATGTGATATGAAGTGATTTTATGCAAAGCGGTTAAATATGGAGTGTTTGGGGAGGGAGACTACTAGCAGTTGGGGGGATCAGGAAAGACTTTATACAAAGGATGGTATTTAAGCTGTATCTTGAAGGAAGGGAGAGACTCTATGAGGTGGAGATAAGGAGGGAAGGCACTACAGGTGTGTGGGATGGCCAGGACAAAGGCATAGGGCTAGGAGATGTAGTGTCATGTGTGAGGAACAGAAGCCATTGGTTGGAATGCAAGTATAGGAAGGGGAGTAATGTCTAATGAAGCTGGAAACATAGGCTGGGGCCAAGTTATTGTGCAGGACTTTAAAAGCCAAACGAAGTTTGTTTTATCCTACAGGAAATAAGAAGCCACTAGATTTGATTAGTAGTAAAGTCACATGGTCTGAGTTGTGCTTAAGGAAAATTACTCTGGCTGCAGTGCACAGGACAGACTGGTGTTGTGAGAGACTTGAAGGAGAGAGACCAATTAGGTGGCTATTACAATAATCCAGGAAAGAGGTGATGAGGGCCTGAACTAAGGTGGCAGCCATGGAAGTGGAAAGGAGGAGTCTATATGGGAGAGATGTTGCAAAGGTAGAAACGGCAAAATTTGGCAAATGACTGAATATGTGCGGTGAGGGAGAATGAAGAATCGAGTTTACTGCTGAGGTTACAAAACTGAGAGACTGGGAGGATGATGGTGCCTCAACAGAAAACAGGGATGTTTGGAAGAGGAGAGGGCTCAGAAGGAAAGACAGAGCTCTGTTTTGGACATGTTGACTTCAAGATGCCTTCTGGATATCCAGTGTGAAATGCCGAAAAGATCACTGGTGATGGGGGAACTCAAGTTCTGAGGCTGGATATATTGATCTTGTAGTCATCTGTATAGATATGATAGTTAAATCCATGAGAGCTGAAAAAAGGGCTTCATCTTGGTGAGGGAAGTTGTGTGTGAGTGCATTATCCAGATTCCTCTCTCCCTCTTTTGTTCATAGTTTTAAAAAAATTAATGCCTTTTGTTTTTATATAACATTTGATTCTAAATATATCCACCTCCCTCTCATAGCCAATAAGCCTCTCCTAGTAAGAAAGATTTGAAAAGAAAGCGGGGGAAAGCCACTTCCACAGAACTAACTAATGTGTATGACAGCATTGGATAGTGTATGCTACATGGCATGCACAGAGTATTGCTCCTTTGAAAAGAAGGGAGAGAGGTGGATTCTCTCAACTCTTTTCCTAGCCACATGGTTCAGTTTTGTTTTATTATTCTTTCCCTTTACAACACTGGAGTTACTGTATATTGTTGTCTACGTTCTGCTTCCTTTCCTCTGCATCAGTTCACATGTCTTTCTTTGCTTCTCTGAAATTTTTTTTTACTTTCTTTTAAAAAAAAAGTTAATTTTGCTACTGTGGGCTTACTTATCAACAAAAACACAAACATTTTGACAGAAAAGAAAAGGAGACTTATATGTGAAATCTTGTTATGTGGTTTTTTTAAAAAGTGTATGTTAAAGTTAACAAAGTAGCATCAAAAATTCCCCTTTGAACTTTCTGGTTTTCTTCTGTGTGTTTTTAATGTTTTACGGATATTATTTCTTCTTCTTTTGCATCTCCATCACTACTCACTAACTCACCTTAGCTCTCATTCTCTATCATTCTTCTTCTTTCCACTTATCCAAATTCTATGCATTCTGCTGAACCCCTGGGGACCTTTCCCCCCCTCTGAACTCATAGTACTGTACTTCTATCTCACCTATAGCACTCATTTGGCACTCATCTCAAGTTACCTTGTACTAGTGGTTCATTTTTAATGAGTATGTGATTCGTTTCCCTTGCTGGACTGGAAGCCTTTTGATGGTAGCCACTGTGTCTTATATTTGACATTTCTGGCATATGCCTGACACAGTGTTATGAAAAGAACAGCCACTCAATAATTTGTTCATTTTTTTCCATTAGGAAAAAAACATTTAACAACATTTAACAGATGATTGCTCTAAGTTCATAGAATTTAGGAATAGAAGTTAGTCCAGTAGTTTTCAATGTTTTGATCTTAGGACCCCTTTACACTCTTAAAAATGATTGGGGGGCCCCCAAAGAACTTTTGTTTATGTGGGTTATATCTTTCAATATTTACCATATTAGAAATGAAAACATCTTAGTACAATAATAAAAAGCTGTTCTGACTCTGAGGACTCACTGAAAGGGTCTTCAGGATCCCTTGGATCACACTTTGAGAACCACTAATCTAGTTTAGCTCTTTCATTTCGTAAATAAGGAAGTTAACATCAAAAGATAGGAAATGCCTTGCCCCAAGTCACAAAGGTAGAAAGCAGTAGAGCTGGGATTCCAATCTAGGTCCTCTTAGACCAGATCCAGCACTGTTTCCGTTATACCACATTTTATCACATAGAAGAAAGAAATAAATCCAGAGTGAAGGATGAGGATAGTCTTTGTTGTGAAGGACTTGGAGAAGCAGGAAATGGTGGAACTAGTTGGGACTAAAGGGAAATGAACTGTGGCATGTAGAGAAAAGGGAAAAGGTGGTAGAGCCCCATCCTATCATCATTCTCTTAAGTACTTGGGCTACAAATAAGTAACAGATGCTAAAGGAAATTTCAATTTTATATAGAGATGGATTCTGCTTAAAGCACGGGAATTATGAAATAGGTTGAAAAATTTCCCCTTGTATTATGATGCAGAACAACTTTGGCAGATATTGAAGGCTGAAGACTGGAAAGAGACATCTATGGTTCAGAAGAGAGGGAATGAGAGACACTAGACAAATAGTTGAAAATGGTATTGGGAAGCAAGATTAGATGGCCAATGACACAAAGGGTAAGAAGAGAGACTTCCCACTCCTTAAAAAAAAAGAAAGAGCAATAAAGAAATTTTGAGAGCCAATAAAAAATATGGAGTTAAAAAAAGGCTTGAGATTTCAGTTTAAATAAGTTTTGTGTTTGTTCTGTAGAATTAAAGCTTAAAGTTCTCTGAGGTACAAAAATGATTTTGTATGAAACTGGCTGCCAAATTTTTCTGAAAATGATGAGTGCATTTGGTCTCTGAACTGAAATAATTCATTTCAGGTTATCAGTTATGTTCCTACCAAGTTTTCCTACTTAATACAAAAGGGATTATTCTCCTAGCTACTTGTCATTGAAAATCAGGAGCTTATTCCCAGACACCAGAGTATCACCTTTCTCACTTTCCTAATCCTCAAAATAAATAGATAATTCACTAAAAGGAAGAAAGTGAAAGACTGTGAACTTCACTAAAAAGGGAGGTGAGGATGGTGGTAAAGAAGAATCAATGAATACTGGGGACCAATTTTCATATATCATAGTGATCTTTAAATTGCTGTTAATAAGCATAACAGGAGCCTGGATTATACACTGCTTGTCTATAATGAAAACAATGATATCTTTGAGCTGCAGCTTCTACGTCAGTACCAGGAAGGCCCATTAGCTACATCTATTTCCTTCCACAGACTAAAGGAGAAATAAGCAACTTATAATTTCAGTGCCTGTTCTTTATGTCTCTGTTTATGTAGGAGACTCTGAAAAAACTACCTATATCTGCCTGTCCTAGTCTTTACAATATAGCAGTAAGAGGAAAATGTTTAAAATGATATTAATTCTATTTATTCTGAACAGCCAAGTTGTTTAACTGTATAGATGGACTTACCCAAAGAGTATATATTACTACACAGGAAATTATATAAATATTTTACAGGGCTATGTCAAATAACATTTGATTGAAAAATATTTTATTTGGTTGAAAGTCAATTACTATGACAGGGTCCTCCAAATCTTTTTGTTTATCTGCCCCAAGTTGGAAGAATGATTCTTCCATGAATGTGGCTTCCAATTCTCCAATCCAAATGGCACTTTAAAAGTTTAGGCAAATCTACTTTCAGCTCCCACAAGTATACCAATTTCTCATGTGTAAGGGGCAAGTATAATCCTCCCAGAAACCCAAATTGTGGTTGGAAATAACTTTGAAATTTTCCATGTTTAATTTATATCCTAAGAAAGAATAAATCAACAAGCTATAGCATATTCCAAACTTTCAAATGTAGCTTATTAAACAAGCATTTCCATTTTGAAGTTACTTCTCTTTTATGTCAATCTTACATATGAAGTTGCTACAATACACTCTGTAATTTTTTTTTATTGATATGTTTTAGTTATTTATCAAAAAGATTAAGGTGTTAATATGTTGGAATACTATTAACAGCAGCATGGAATAGTGGGAAGAGTGCTGGGTTTGGGTACAACAGAGACCTGGGTTCAAATCTTAACACTAATATTCGAACTAGAAAGACCCTTAGAGGTCCACACTCTTCATTTTTATAGGCCCAGAAAAGAGAACTGTCTTACTCAAAATGATGCTCATAGCACACAGTTAGTGGCTGATACGGCCAGTAGCAGAGCTCAGGTTTTCTGAATTGCAGGCAGGGGCACTTTCAGTTACAGTACACTTTCATTCATACACTATGTACTAGAAGCTGTGTTAACAGGGGAGACTGAGGAAAGACTAGCCAGGGAGAAGAGCTCAGAGAGGGTGGTGTCATGAGAATCCAGGAAGGAGAGCTTATGTTCCATGTCTGACTCTTGGGACTTTGCAATGTCCTCACCCTGTTCTCAGCCTGGAGATGCTTTCTCTGTTCCTCTGGTCCTCTCTGACTTTTGAGTCCCTGGCTAGGACTGCCATTTCATGAAATGTCCAGGCCATATGTACTCACTTCTCTCTTGGATCTGCACCCAATTCCTAATGCCCTTTCCTTCCATCCCTTCCAGCTCCCCTTTATGTGTTGTTTTCTCCCAATAGAATGTGAACTTCTTGTGGGTTGAGACTATTATTTTTGCTTGTATTGTATTCTCAGCTCTTAACATAATGCCTGGCACATAGTGAATGCTTAATAAATGCTCTATATATCTATCTAACTAGAAGGAGGGGATGGTTAATAGTGTCAAATGTTAAAGTGAGGTCAATAAGGATGAGGAATGAGAAAGGTCACTCGATTTGGCAATTGAAAAATCACAGGTAATCTTGGGGAAAATAAATTTTTTTTTTGGTTAAATGGTGAGATCAGAAACCAGACTGCAAGGGACTAAGAAGTGAGAGAAAGAAGAGGAACGGAGGCAAAGAATATTGCTTTTTCTGGTAATGTTGTGAAAAGAGAGGAGTGAATACAGGATGATATCTCGAGGGAATGTTAGGGTAAAGTAAGCATTTTTAAAGGATGAGTAAGATTTGGCCATGATTGAAGATGGCAGGAAAGAAGCCAGTAGATAGCAAGATACAAAGGATGAATGTGAGAATAAGCTGAAGGAGAAGACAAGTGGGGAATGGAATTAAAGGGCATAAGTAGAGGGGAACAAGAGAGAAAAGAATAGTGGACAATGTCAAGTGGTTCTGAGATAAAAGAATAGGGAAGAGAAGGCATTTGTAGCAAATTGTTCTCTGTTTTCTCAGTAAATAGGGCAAAAGAGAGAAAAGGGGTGACATGGGAGCCTGGGACAGAGAAAAGAAAGTCTGGCTGGGAGGAAGTGTGAGAAGTGTAAAAGTATTACCTTGTGGTAGTGAAAGCCCAGTTGGGGATTAGGTGAGATACATTTGTAATGGACCCAGTCAGCATGGCTGTCTGACTTCATCCAGTGGCATGTAGCAGCTTGTAAGAATGGAAATGATGAAGGTCATCTATGGTAGCAGCTTGGCAAGATATGAGTGACAGGACCTTGGGCAAGGCAACTGAATATAGAGGACATCATAACAATGAACTGATTCAAGAACAGAGAAAAAGTAAAGTGAAGGCAGAATGTGGGTGATGACTAGGGGAGCACTGAGGGATGGAAGAACTAGAGACCATGATAATGTCAAAGAATAGGTTTAAGAAGAGTGAAGCTCAGGAAGAGATGGAAGGATAGGAAGCTATGGTTATATGGAAGAATGTCAGAGTTATTGAACATGGAAATGGAATATTTCTGGGTGATGATGAGATTAAAGGTATGATCATCCTTGCTGAGGTGGAATGAAAGTACAAGGCACAGAAATGGAGGAGTTTTATCAACTTGGAAGGGAGGGGACTGAGGGGACCTGAACATGTACTATACTGATGCTTCCAGTCTCTTTTGCTGGCCCATCATCATTGTCTTGTCACCTAAATATAGGTGTTTCCCAAGGCTCTGTCCTGGGTCCTCTTCTCTTCTTTCTCTACTGTAGCAGCTCTATGCAGGTAATTCCCAGATCTATATAATTAGCCTCAGTCTCTCCCCTGAGCTTCAGTCTGGCATCACTGACAGTCTAACAGACATTTCAAATTGCATATGGGAGATCGGTCAAACTCAAAATGTCCAAAACAGAACTCATCTTTCTTTCCAAACCAGTCTCCAAACTTCCCTATTTCTATCAAAGATGCCACCCATTCTTTCAGTCTCTCAGGTTTGTAACTATGATGTTATTCCCCCTTTCTCACTCTATCACCATAAGAATCCAATCAGTTGCCAAATGCAGTCATTTCTAGCTTCACACATTTCTTGCATCCGACCATTTCTTTCTACTATCACAGATGCCATCCTGGGTCAGGCCCTTACAATCTCTGGCCTATAACACTGCAATGGTCTCCTAATTGTCCTGCTACCTTTAAGCCTTCTTTTGCTCCAATCCATCCTCCACACAGCTGTCCAAATGATTTTCCTCAGGCAAAGATCTGACCATGTCTCTGCCCTATTCAACAAAAGCCTGTGGCTACCTATTCCTTCTAGGATAAAATAGAAATTCCTCTGTTTGGCTTTTAGAACACTTCATAACCTGGCCCCAGTCTATTTTTCCAGCCTCTTTATATATTACTCCTTTTCCTGCCCTCTATGGTCCAACTAAACTAACCTTCTCCCTCTGTTCTTCACATATGGCCCTCTGTCCCCTTCCTTCACGTCTTTACATTTGTACACTGGCTTTCTTGCTGTTCCTCGCAGTCTTACAATATTCCAACTCTGGACTATGCATTTTGACTATCTCCTATACCTGGAATTCTCTCCCTTCTCAGCTCTAACTCCTGCCTTCTTGCAAGACTTGGATCAAATCTCACCTTCTGGAAAAGGCCCTTCTCTCTCCTTCCTCTCCCAGTGCCCTCCCTCTGAGATAACCTCCTATTTCACACTTTCTTGTATGTAGACAGTTGTGTGCATGCTGTCTCCTCTGTGAGACCAGGAGCTCCCTGAGGGTCGGGACTGTTTTTACCTTTCTTTGTATCCCCAGTGCTAAGCCCAGTGCCTGGACCACAGTAAGACCTTAGTAAATGCCTATTGACTGACAGACTAAACTGCGTAAATACAAATATTCACATAAACAGATCTGAACCATGTTCTAATTGACTTTTTTCTTTGAAAGCCCTTACCCTCAGCCTGTCTTTGGGCAGCGCAACAGCTCCTTGCTTGATGATTTCCAGGACTCGTTCCACTGACAGCTCGGCTCCAGCCTGTTGCAGTCGTGAGCTAAAGAAGGTGATTACCTGGAACAGAAAGAAATATTGTTTAAACAAGCTGATGTAGGAAACATCACTTCAGCAAACACTGCTCCATGTTTAAAGGAAAGTGATCTTTGGCTCATAACCCTAAAAGTACAGCTCTTTGCCTACAGGGCTAATGACTGCACCCTAGGCCTCCAGATTATTCCAACAATCGATCAATCAATCAACATTTAGTAAGTGCCTACACCTCTGGTTTCTTCTCTTCTTTCTGTCCTCACTTGTTTGGTTTTCTCCATTTCATTTCCCCCAGAAGGGAGGAGAAGCTAACAAACAAATGGGTCAGTTTAGTGGTTTAAGAGTAATGCCAAGAAATGAAGCAAAGGAACCTAATGGCTACAATTATGTTTTCAGAACTGGCTCTGAATTTTATTTATCTCCATCATACACTTACATGACTACTAGGGTTAATTCAGAATTCTGGCAGACCACATCCAGTGTGAAGCAAAACCATGCCAGAAGATGCTAACACAGTAGCATCCTCTAGGCAACAAAAACTCTCTCTGACGTTTTCCAATATGTAACCTAACACAATGAAATCATTTTTAAACAGAAGTCTTTGAAAACAACAACTTTAATGCCCTAATTACATCTTGGATGCCAAGTTTTGTTCAGGGGGAAATCAAAGACTTAGAAGTACTGCTCTATTAGGAAACACTAGATTCTAATGTGTGTGTTTATGCATAAATATTTATTTGTGCTGTTTCAAGTTGAAAGTTTATTTTTAAAAAGTAGCAGCAATATTTTAATTTTTCATATAAACCCATGCTAAAGGATATACATAATTTGTTGCATATGTTTTCTTTTTAAAACTTAAAAAAGTTATTCTATTTTGAATATTAATTGTTCACTAGTAATTTTTCCCCAACGCCATTCTAATGGAACAAGTGAACTGTATCCCATAAACTCTGTTGAACTGCTTTTGTTCTGGAAAGCCAAGAGACCCAGCTGGAGCCAGGGACCATTAACATAATTATGCCTCACAACTCTACTGCAGTTAGTGAAAACAAAGGCAGCTGATGGCTCGATTACTTTTGATTCGACTAAGTCATTCTTTTATCTTAAGCAATTTGCTAGCACCAGCTTCTCTGCTACGTGGGAGAGTTTGTTTCGTCCACACAGCGCTGGTCTTTCAATGTGTGCCAGTCATTACTGTTCTTCCCCATTTACAGTAAGATCCTTTGGGTATGATCTGGGTCTAGGATCATGTCCATGGGGTCTAGGCCTATGTTTTGCTATAAGAGGTTGTTGGCAAATTGTTTATGATTATAACTTAAAAGTATAATATGGATAGAAGATAATATAATAATAAAACACTATTAAAATGGTGTCTAAAATATCTAGGATTTCTTATCACCTCTTAAAAGCAAGATTTTAATTATTAGTGTTATAAGTTTATTTTGCATTTAATTTTTGGATATTTTAAAGGAGAATACACATGACATGGAACTAACCATTGCTTTTAAAGGAAGCGACGAGTTTCTCTCTGGGAAAAAAAAAACACACACACCTCTGCTCAAAACAATTCTATTTGCATACAGAGATTGAAAAGTGGGCAATATACCTGTCAAACACACACCTTAAAAGTTAAATTTTACATTTGAAAGGTTTCTCTACATTTGAGGTTCAAACATGTAATCGCTACCTTTTTAGTATTTCCTTATAAGAATTCTGTATTTTCATTCAGTTTCAGTTTCATTCAGCAGCAATCAAGTATGACTAATTTTATTTTTAATCACTTTAACTTTCTACAGAATGTTCTTGGGTTCTTTCAAATATTTAGGCAATAAAACTGGAATAACTCAAGATAGATAGGTTTAATGCAGAATTATATGTAGACAGAAATGACTAAAATCCAATGGAAAAACATTAAATTACATTTTTGACAATTTTGATTTTATTGGGTCAAAAGATTATTGGCTCCACACCATGAGGAATTCTCATTCCTATCAGAGCTATTGCATGGTAGATGAATTTACTCAAATGTAGTGACAGTCTTAAAATAAGATACTCTAAGCATTCTTCTTTTTAAACATCTTTTAGGTATATTTTTTAAAGGTCAAATTCTGATTGATTTAACTGACATGAGCTACACAGTAAAATGGATTATAATCAACATTTTCTAACTGAACAAGGTTTAGGGTGAAGTGTTTTATCTTTTTTAGTTTAGCCAAAACATTTCAGATAGAGTAAAATTGTGAGATCAGGCTATATGTATCTTGCAATCCCATTCATTCAAGGTCTTCAGCCTATTTTCCACAACCTAACTAGATATTGTAGACAATGGTGATTTTAGTAATGATAACAACAGTGCTCCAGCAATTATTATTTGCCACAGCAACCAACAAAACTGTTAAAGGAGATCAACACCTCTTCCCCTATCCCCCCCAATATTTGCACAAGCTTTAGCCAAAAAAAGAAAAATTTTAAAGTAAAATCTAAGGCTAAATAAAAATGAATGCTTTGTTAGTCTAACTCAAAGCCAACATTTCAAAGGAACATACTTTTCCACAGTGGGTGTTTTACAACCTTCCTCTGCCTACCATATTTCAGAGCAGACCTTGGCTGCAACTCATGAAACCTAAGTACAGTACATTACCTTCAATTATCTTATTGGCTTTGAACAGTAATTGTCCAATGTCATGTTCTGATTAGTCAGTTGGACCTTTCGAGTAATGTCAAAGTCACGTTTAACCCCCTGTCATGAAACCTGTGGATGACGTTCACCAGATCACAGATTTACAGAAATGTGACGCTTTGTGCTTTCCTGAGGAATGAGTATATAAGAGAGTTAGTACATGCTAGGCAAGCCCTCCCTCTTGGCTGGTAAAAGGTTATTCTCCCAAGAGAGGGTTGGGTATTTATTTTAAACAATGGTAGTGGGGTTTAAAAAAATGCAATACTTGTGAGTTGTATCACTTTTTTTTTTTTAATTCTCAAATTTCACTCAACAGACGTATTGAGCACCAACTCAGTTGTAGCCACTGGACTGGTATGTGGAATTCCAAAGGTAGTAAAAGACTGTTCCTGTCCTCAAGGAAACTACTACCAACTATCTGATGGGGGGGGGAGTGAGGCGTGGTGCAGGGAGAGGGATGGAACACAGATTTCTGCATAAAAACAAAAATGATGAAACACAAAGTAACATGCATAACAGATAACAGCTGAGCACACTGATACACACCTTTACAAACTGAGGCATATAAGAGCTAGAGTTGAAGGAAATGAGTTTGGTAATAAGGGTGATTTAATTTTACACATGTCAAAACTGGGATTCTTTTCAGAGGAAACTCATGAAAAGATGGCAGATAAAAACTAAATAACCCTGGTACTTATTGGCTCAATATACTAATGCATGCCAGACACAAATTCCATCTTTTAAAAAAATGCTAAAGTTTGTACAAAATTTCTGTTGTTTATATTGCTCAAAATGGCAATGATTTCCTTTCTTTTTCTTTTTTTTTGCAGGGGGGAAGAAAGGGTAATTGGGGTTAAGTGACTTGCCCAAGGTCACACAGCTAGTAAGTGTGTCAAGTGTCTGAGGCCGCATTTGAACTCAGGTCCTCTTGATTCCAGGACCAGTGCTCTACTCACTGCACCACCCAGCAGCCCCCAATGATTTTCAATGTCACCATACTGAACATGCTTTAAACTTTAGTTTAATCTCATCCCTAAATTTTTGTCCACTAGCCTAAATTAAGTTAATGGGTTATTTTATATTCTACTTATTATCTTTACCTGAGGCCAGAAGTTATGGAATGTTCATTTTGATCATGGCACAAATGGGAACTTCATGTAGAGTAGGGAAGAAATAGTCCTTGTCCCTTACAGGTTTGTAAATTAAGAACACATAAGAGCACATTGCATATAGTACTTGGTGCCTGCACTCATTTCATGGTTCCAGGTAAAAAGTACAGCTCCAGAGCTAGAAGGGATCTTAGAGGACATCTGATCTCTAGTTCTCTCCTCTTTCATTTATCACTCAAGCAATTAATAACTATTTATTAAATGACTATTGTGTGCCAGGTGCTACTGAGCTAGGTCCTGGGGGGGCAAAAGACAAAAAAAGAAACAGTCCTTGTTTCTTATATTCTATTTGGCAAGAAGCATATGTACACATATGAGTATGTATGAAGTAAACATACAAATACAAGATAATTTTGTAGGGGAAAGCACTAGCTGCTGGAAGAATCAGGAAAGGCTTTCTGTAGATGGCTAAGCTAAGTTTTGAAGGAAACTTAAGGTTCCTAGGAGGCAGAGGTGTAGAGCAAGTGCATTCCAAGTATAGTGGCAAGTCTGTGAAGCATGGAGATGGGAGAGGGGCTGAGAAACAGTTAAGAGCCCAGTTTGGCTAGACCACAGAGTTTGTGGAAGGAAGTAAAACAACATAATAACATTAAAAAGGTAGGTTGGAACCTGGCAGTGAAGGGCCTTAAATGCTAAGCAGAGGCATTTGTATTTGGCCTTAGACATAACAGGGACCCTTCTTATCACGTGGTCGTCATATAGGCTGCATGCTGGTGGGGTGGGGCCCCCAGGTCTGGCTCAGGGGAGCGGCTGCTTTGTTCCTGGCCTTCCTGTGCGTGCACTCACTGCTCTCCACGTGCCCCTACCTATGGCTGCTTCTCTGAGCCCTCTCCATGGCCACAGGGCCTCCAGAAGCCTTGGCCCCCGCCTCCACTGGCTCTGTCTCAGTCATCTTTGTGACCTGCCCCAATGACAAGATCGCCAAGACTGTTACCAGGGCCATGATAGAGAAGCGACTGGCCACCTGTGTCAATCTTGTACCCCAAATTACATCCATCTATGAATGGAAAGGAAAGATTGAGGAAGACAGTGAGGTGATGATGATGATGAAGACTCAAACTAACTTTGCACCCTTCTTGACAGAATTTATTCATTCTGTTCACCCGTATGAAGTGGTAGAAGTCATTCCATTGACTGTGGAATAGGGGAACCTTCCATACCTTCATTGGGTAAAAGATAGCACCACTCATCCATGATAATTCCATTTTGATGACTTCTGAGCCTACTCTGATACCTCAGGCTAACTTGTACACTCTCTCTCACTTTCTCTAATAAACCCTATCCCCAGAAAAAAAAATAATACGGACCTTACCTAGAGTTTATCCAGTGGTAGAATGATATTATGAGACCTGTGCTTTAGGAATGTCAATCTGGCAGCTGAGTAGAGAATGAAGTAGAGAAGGGAGAAAGAGAAGGGAGGCCAATCAAAAGGCTATTACAATACCCAAAGGAGAGGTGACATGGGACTGAACTAGATGTGGAAGAGGATCAATGCAAGATCTGTTGTAGGGGGAAAGAAACAAGAACTGACAAGTGAGAAATTGAGGCTGACTTTGGTTGTGTAACTGGTTGAATGTAAGGATGGTAGTGTTCTCAACAGAAGGTGGGAAGTTCATAGGATGGGTGCATTTGGGGGAAATCTAATGAGACCTCTTTTGAACATGTTGAATTTGAGATGCTGAAAGAACTTCAAGTTTGTAATGTCTGAAAGAGAGTTGATAACGGTGAGCTAGAGCTGAGAGGAGAGACTGGGGCTGAATATATATATATATACACACACACACATATACACATATATATGCATATATACACACATATATACATATATGTGTGTATATATGCATATATATGTGTATATCTGTGTGTATATACATACACACAAATATATATATATATATATATATTTGGGATTCATCTGCAAAAGAGATGGTATTTGAACCCACTGGAGCTGATGAGGCCATAAAGTGAGTGCAGAGAGATGTAAAAGACACCACTACCTTACATTTGGATACTATTTTTTAAAAATAGTTTTCAAGTGCTTTCATTCTACATTATCTAGGGGCACTGGATTATAGTACACGCAGGCCTGGCCTTGGAGTCATAAGACCTGTGTTCAAAGCCTGGCTGGGACACTATTTATTCAACTGTGGGATAGTCACCTAACAGCTTTGATCCTCAGGGTTTTTATCTGTAAAGGGCATAACAATGCCTGTATGACCTTCCTTACAAGGCTGATGTAAGTAAAGTCCTTTGTTATTGATAAAGTGCTATCTAAACAAGGCACATGAAGAACCATGGGAAGTATTATTATTGAGGGAAGGTGGTATTTTCTCCATCTTTGGTAAAAAGACTAAGACAGAACCATATTAAGTGACTTGCTGGCTTCAAAGTTGGTGGATAGTAGGGTTAGGACTAGACACAGGTCTTCAGCTTCCATTTCAATGCTCTCTCCATTACCTCATGCCGCCCCAGTGAGCCCCCCTAAATTATGTGGTAGGTAACTATAGGATATGGATAAATATATTGGGTAGAGTGGCAGCAGAATACAGCAGAGAGAGCGCTGGACTTGGAGTCATGAAGATCTGAGTTTAAAGTTAAACTGCTGATACTTACTAGCCCTGTGACTCTGGGAAAATTGCTTAACCTTTCTGAGTCTCAGTTTCATCATCTGGAAAATGGGGAAAATAATACAGTACCTTTCCTCAAAGGGTTTTTGTAAGGATCAAATGAGATAATGTATTAGTTATATGCTTTGAAAATTTTAAAGCACTATACAACTATCAGTTGCTATTACAATTATTTTAATTTCATTTTTAATCATTAGGAAATGGTAGTCTCCAAGGAATACATATTGAAGTTATCCCACCTGCAAATGGCAAAGACACCAAAAACATCATAAAGTTTGCACCATATGAAAGAAGCTACAACCTGGAAAATAAAAAATGGGTTAAAAACTAGTACCTCAGGCTTGCCTTTCATATTCAATTTAGAGGTAGAACATACATTTAGTTGGAAAGCCTGGCTTTTCTTCCCTGACCTGATATACTCTATAGTCTTTTTGCATGGAGTAAAACAAAACGTGTCAAATTTTATCTGATATGGTATATATGTTTTTTAGGATAGGGACTGGAACTGTGATTTCATTGGCATAGGAAACTCCCATATTAAAAAGTTCATTCTATAATTACACAATTCTTTAAAAAGATAAACATTCAAAAAACGTTTTCCTTGAAGTATGAGATACAGTTTGAAATCACGAGATTGTTCAAATAAAGGGGCTGACGGAGATTCCTTTAAAGTGGCTGTAACTTGTAGGCTGAACAATTAATCAGTGTACTATCTGTTGTAGGACTCTAGTATTTACTAAATATTATTTTGTAAGGTAGACTATTAATAAAACAACTTTGAAAATTAACTTTCTTAATTTTACTTACCAGTAATCTATTTAAATAATAGTTCAAAACATATGCCATGCTTAAAAGTAGTAAACCTCTTGATCCCTAAAAATATTATGAATGTGGGCTTTCGCATAATTCATATTGCACGGTCTGCCCATTATATTTAGTTAATACAATTTCATTGTAGAATATTTTGCCTCCATTTCTCTTCAACCTTGCTGTAGATTCAGTTAGTATTGAGATAATCTACCAACTTTCCTATCTTGAGATAGATAGGAAGGAGATAAAAACTGTCTATTAGCAACATATTGGCCACTATCTAATATTTATTGAACAGCAATTATGTACAGTGTACTGAACAGGATAAGACCTAGTTCTTATCCCACAGGCTTTATTGGTGATAACATTCTGGGAATGGCACTGTTACAGGCTGGACACCAAGAATGACAAAAGAGAAAGCTAGAGTCAAGCTTAGTTAGAAAATAAATGCAGATTTTTCATGTCTGACTCCTTCAAGAGGAATCAGAAGTACTCCAAGGTTAGTCTCAGCATCACTGAATGTCTCAATTAGATATATCAACTCTCAAACTCCAGTCGGCTAAATGGAAGACTTATGGCCTCTCTCTCTACCCACATTTTTCAAGGTTAGGTCTGTGGAAGAAGAAAATAGCCAAGGAGAACACAAGCAAACATTTCAGGATCGTTTGGAGGTACAAGAAAACAAGGAAGATGAAGGTTGAGAGAGAAAGAAGATGATTAGAAAATATGTTAACGAAAGGTAAATATTATTAGGAAATCTTAGTGTACTGGATGTTACATATGCTTGCTTATCTATCTTAAGCATCCAGAAGTGATTGCTGAATTTTAAAAGAACCTAAGGCAGTTGGTTTATTGACTTTCTCCAAATTATCACTTTTTGATAGCAATATCTAATAAAATATGCAAGAGCTTATTGACAGGGGTTATAACAACTTAACCCAAAATTAGGCAGAATGGATGAAGACAAGGAAGAACTTTTCTGAATTGTCTTATGTGAGAAAAAGTTGGATATGTAGAGAACAGATGGTGTTAGGATATAAGTGGGAGATATAGGTAGAACTTACAGAAATGAAGAAAAGAATATATAACCTGAAGTATAAGAAAACAAAATGATATTTCAAAAATCTTGGCTGTCCAGGAGGAAGCATAGTAAATAGTTTTTAGTTTCTGATTGCTAGGAGCACAGAAAAAAAGCCCATATATATGCATATATATGTATATTTAAATGGTAATCTTCAGGGCATGCCAAGTAAAGAAGTTTTTCATATGACTATTTAAGACACCTGGAAATAGCAAGAACATGAAAGCTTCACAGAGACTTGGAAAACTATAGGATTCTCCTTATACTGTTAAGCTGGTATTATAGTCTAACACAAAATAATCTATGTAAAATGCTTTACAAACTTTAAAACCCTCTATAAATGTTATCTGCTGTTACTATGAACTTACTTTATTAGAGTTGGAAGAACTAATCGTCACATATAATGAGCATAGAGATGTAGGGATGAAAGTGATAGAGAGAAAAACAGAACGGTATGTTTATGATCAGAAGAACTGTGCACATCTCTAGGAGGTAAAGCCCTGGGCCCAGAGTCAGGAAGACTTCAGTTAAAATGCTGCCTTACTTACTGGCTGTGTGACCTTGGGCAAGTCACTTAGCTTCTCTCTGCTTCAGTTTGCTCAAATGTAAAATGGAGATCTTAATAGCACCAACCTCCCAGGGTTACTGTCTGGATCAAATGAGATATCTATATAATGCTTAACACAATGCCTGGCACATAGTGGGTGCTTAATAAATGCTTGCTGCTTTCTTTTCCTTTATTTTGACTCTGACCTCTCAACTCACTATCTTCATCTTAAAAGCACAGAATTTTTATAGTTCTTTTAAATAGCAAATAGTTCCCCCAAAGCCTAACAATAGCAACACGGTAATAACTCACACCATATAATGGTTTAAGTTTCTTCCACAAAGTTTTACTCTGATATTTCATTGTAGTGTGGATGTGACTCAGGTTTCTTGAAGGCTAGGACAGCTGAGAAGCTTTGGGATCTTCTTTCAGGCTGTAAAGGCATGGAGTATGTCCCACCACAGACTCCACATCTGCTTTCTGAAGACCAGTCTAGCTCAGTATGGAGAGGCTCATGAGAAGGAGGCTGGTCATTTGGTGATGAAGCATTTGGCCCTGTCAACCCATGAAATAAGGAAAAGTACAGAATGGCCTTCATTCTTCTTTATCCCTCTCCCCTTATGCAGAATTTGTGGCAGAAGGTGCTAAGGAGCATAGTTTTTAGCAGTAATTTGGCCGCTGGCACTATAAATGTGAGATCCCTGTCCAATGATCAGTTAATGCTCATGACAGCAGTAATAATTTATATGTGCTTTAAAGTTTGCAAAATGCTTTATAAATATTATTTTATTTGATCTTCACAACCACCCTATGAAATATGTGCTATTATGTCCATTTTACAAATGAGGAAACTAAGGAAGACAGAGGTTAAGTCACTTGCTTAGGAATATACAGCTAGTAAGTGTCTAAGGCTGGATTTGAATTCTGGTCTTCTTTACCTTCCATCTAGCCCTTTATCCATCATATCACTTAGCAAACAACTGAAGTAATTAAATTGCATCAATTTTGACATTCTCAGTTTAAATAAACCAGAAAACTAAATGAAGTTGCAGCTAAAGGGAAGGATGCTCACAAGTTCTTCTTAAGACAGGCAAATAAAGCCATTGGCAAAACTGATTTTATTGCATGACCAAAAGCAATTGGAAACATCATTTTGTGGAATGTATGGTAATTGTATATTGCAGGCCTCGTTCTGAGGATCCGCAAAAAGACCACTATGAACATGACTTCAGCTCTCCAGAGAATGGAAGCTGAGAAGCGCCCAAAGGGCAATGGAGAACTGCCTGGTGGGTATGGTCAGGCTGTAGCATGTGATGAATGTGGAATCATGTAGAGAAGTGGTCTAAAGGATGTCATCAAAGAAATGTATATATAAAAAAGAAGATGAGTTGTCCACAAGTGAGAACAAGGGAAAAAGGCTGGGCATTTGCCACCAGCTACTCTGCTTGGTTTCCACTCTATCACCAACATCATCCCAAGATAAACTCAACATTAGGAAACCCATCATGGAGATTGCTTCAGCCTTGGTACTCATACCTTGACAGTATCCTCAGTTCTTCCCTTCTGACTGGAGGGTAGAGCAAATAACTCCTCCCAGAGCCTCTCTTTAGAGAGCTCAGAATCTCAGCCATCTCTTCCTTTAACACTAGATGCTCTGCTTGGTTTTGACTCCATCATTATCACCATCATCAATATCCACATTAATGAGATCATAGATCCATCTGAGTAGGGTCTGCAATGCACTTACCTCACAACAACCCTGATACCTAAGTAGTGTGAGCATCCTTATACCCATAAGAGCATATTTTAAATGCCAGTTTTTATTTTGTCATAATAAATTGATGAGGAAAAGGAGGTCCCAGATTATTTTTTTAAATTAAAAAGTTTTGATATCTTTTGTTTTTATATCACCTTTATTTCTGAATATAGCCCTCTTTCTTCCCTCCCCTGTGAATTATCCCTTGTAATAAAGAATTTTTAAAAAGAAAGAAAAAAAGCAGTTCAGAAAAACTAACCAACATATCAACCAATTCAACAACACTATATGCAATATTTCACATCCATAATCTTCTACCTCTGCAAAGAAGGCAGGAAATTGTGTTTTCTCATATCTTTTTCAGGGACAAGTTGATCAAGTGTACTTTTAAAGACTATCAAAGACAACCTCCCTTTGCAGGCCAGCTCAAGCTTAGATAACTCTTGTTATGTACTGGCAAGTGAAAGAATCACTGACATTTTTTAGCCCAAGTGACTTCAGAGATCCTGAGGTCCTGAGGCGAAGCAGCTTGTCCAAAGTCACTCTATTACTGGTTAGCTGGTAAAAGTCAGAATTAGAACCCAGCTCTCCTGACTCCTTGTCTAGGCACAGCAAAAGTAACTGACTTCTCAGGATTACACAGCTAGTAAGAGCTGGGATTCTAACCCAGGCCGCCTGAGTCCAAGATCATTGCTCTTTCCAACATAACAATAATAAATAGTGTGTCTGCTATTGTCTAGCACTTCAAAGGGCCAAATGGAAAAGGACCAGACTCATTACTGGGATAAGTCTTAGTGACTTAGCTTATTAATTTAAAATATACTGACCTTCCTTGAAGTTGACATGTTGTAAGTAACGCTTAAAGTCCTATTATAAAAAATGTCAGAATTCTTAATTCTAAAACAAGCTGCAATTTTTTCACCCATTTGTCCTACTTCATTTTAGAAAGGACAAAAATTATTCTGAAATCCTTAGAGAGACAAGGAGCAATATATACATACTGAGAATAATTTTTAGTTTATTGGAAGTGAATTTTAAAATGGCAAAAATTATACAAATTATTGATCTCCTTTATTTGTTAGCTTTATTTTTAGTATGACAGCCCAGCGTGAAACCATTTTCAATTTAATAAAACTCATTTAACTCAATGACAAAATAGTTGCTAAAGTGCGTTAATTTCTGAAAAAATTGAGCATTGTTAAAATGATCATTAAATCAAAAGAATATTTTGTGAAAATGGAAAAAAACTCTAACATCCACAAGAACAGTCAAATATGTGTAGCCAAAAGAAAATGTGGAAAATACAAGTCAACCAAACAATGGAAATTCACAAGACTTGAACTTTTTGCAGCTTAAAACAATTTGAAGAGGAATTTTAAAGGTACTGCCTAGACCACCCAGCATATGGTTTCATGGCTTATCATTTTACCTTGACCTTTCTCAGTCGTGAGCTATGAGAAGAGAATTTGGCAAGGTGATATGGAAGTGAGAGAATGGTTTTGATTGGTAAAGCAAGAAACTTGTTTCTGAGAGACTTGGTAAATTACAAAACCAGTGGTTTTTCATTTGGAGGGATGCAAAAAAGGTAGAGGTTACTTGCTTTTCCTATAAAGCACAATTGTACCGGCTTAGAACACAACCTTAATGTTGCATTAAGGAAATTTTCTGACCATCTCAAACAAACAACAAAGGAGGCTGTTCATGCTTTGTTAATTACATGAATGAGAGGCTATCTGCTTGAGAGTTAGTGCACCCTAGAAATTTGGAGCTGAAAAGAAAAGTTAAATTTTATATCACCAACTTGCTACTGTGTACGTCAGAAAGAATGGGAGGGAATGTGACTAATGGGAATAAAAATATGGAACCGCAGGCGCACTGGCCTCTGCCAGCCTTGGCCTGACTAGCCCACAACGCACTCATCTTTCCCATTCTCGGCGTCCTCCTAACATTTATTTGTAAACTGCAACGCTCTTCTATCTTGCAACTGTTGCCCGGTCATTTCACGCCTGCCCTGCTGCACAGAGCTCTCCGATGAGCTCAGACTCTTCAAGCGCACGTACAACAGCAGAAGGAGGGGCCCCCAAATGGAGATGAACAGAAGATAGAAGCATGAACCTGGAAGGACTGGCGGCAAGGCAGGAGCCCCAAATTTGAGGCTCACAAAATGCTAGAGGCAATAAAAAGGGGTTTTTTTCCTTTAGTTATGTTCAAGGCTAGATCAAGGAAAGGAACGTAAGTGTTTGGAGAAGACAGAATAATATTCAAAGATGACAGAGCAGGCAAAACTGCTCAACCTCCATTTTGTCTCGGTCCTCTCCACTCAGTAGAATGACACTCGGATCTGGGCGAATACAACCAGCACTGTGACCCAAGATAAGTGAGGAGATGCTGAGGGCACCTACCTGCTTCAAATGAACTACGTCCCACTTGTTAAAGGAATTTGGAGATGTGACCTTAAAATGACAATTTAGATTTACCCAGAATACGTCATGTGACCTGCTTATGTCACATGTGATGGGAGGAGCTTACAAACAGGAAAGGAAGTTGTGTCACAGGAAATGCTTTCAGGGAACACTTAGAGGGGCAGGGGGAGAGAAGAGGTGGCTGTGCTGTGAGTGTGTGTGTGTGGGGGGGGGGGGGCAGCAGGGGATGCATCGCTATGGGATGGAGTGGTTCTCGGCTGTGACGCCGGGATGGCCTGGGCTCATTGGTCTGGGGATGTGGTTTACTTCTTCTGCCTTCTGTGCCGAGAGTCTCTTCTGTTTTGTGATACGGAACCACACGTGCATTTGACAGTTCGTGTCTTGATGATCGCCTGGCTCATAACAGACCTGAGCCATGATGTAGTAGAAAGAACACAGTGCTGGGGGTAAGATGACCTGGGCTTAAGCGGACTCTCCCGGGCAAATCATTTTGCTTCCTTAGCACTGTTCTCTATTTGTAAAATGGGGATAATACCATATTGCTTACTTCTCTGGTTTATTTTCAGGGAAAAAAATCCACATTGTATAAACCATAAAGTGCTACAGAAGTGTGTGAGCTATTAATCTCAGCACCATCACCGGAAATCTTTGCATATTCACGGAGAGTGGGAGAGGTGGGAGACAGGCATATGTCTTGATCTTCTCAAAAGAGAAAAAGTACTTTGCACATTACAGACTGGTAAGGTGGCTCACCGGTAAAATTTTGGGCTGATTATATGCGTGATTATTAGTATGCACATTACTATTATAGTGCACATTATACTAATTATACATTATTACGCATATCCATTTAGTTCCCATTAGAGCCCTGGATTTGGAGTCCAAAGAGCTGGGATCAAATCCTACTTTTCTTATTAACTGTTTGATCTTAGGCAAGTCACTTAACTTCTGTAGCTCTGCATCCTCATTTTTAAAATGAAGAGGTTGGAACAGACAATCCTTGAGATCCCCTCTAACCCCAATCCTGTGATTCTCTATTTTCTCTTTTCTTCAGTACTTAACAGAGTGAACTCTCCTTCCCTGCTTGAGGCCATCTTCTTGGGAGGGGGGGGGTTTCTGGGACTACACTCTTCTAGTTCAGTTTATCTCTTCAGTTTCTTTAATTGGATCTACTTCTTCCTGCCTCTTCAACATCCTTATCCTCCAGGTTCAATCTTCTTACTTCTGACTCCTTTACAGTCTCTTTGTTGAGGATCTCATCTACTCCAAAGGCTTCAACTATCTCCATGGAGATAATTCTCAGAACTCCATTTCTAGCTCTTACCTCCTCTTTGACAGAAATAAGATGTTGTTCCTTACCTCAACAAGTTTTCATTTTAGTAAGGAAACTATAATATTAGTACACAAACTGCAATAATTATATTATCAGAGTATAATACACACACAGGACAGGCATGAAACATATCAAGTGTCTGTCAGAGGGAGAGATGACTTCTGGCCAGCACAGGGTTTGGGAGGCATCAAGGAAGGTTTGATGGAGAAACAGCAGGTGAACTGAACCTTGATGGAAGAGAAGCATCCAAAAGAGAGAGGCGGTGAGGAATGCTGAAGAGTCTCACTGGGGCTGGCCCATAGAGCATAACGTGAAATCTGGAAAGGAAGGATGTTGACTGATAAAGGTAGGCGCCTTACTTTCCATGAACAAAACTGGACCATTCTATGATCATTTCCTGTACTCTTCCGCTTTGCTTATGCCCATTACTTATTTCTGTTGAAGTCCTACCCATATTTAAAGATCCATGGACTCTTTGGCTTGGGAAGAATGGAGATTAGCTAGTCCAGCTTTCCATTCAATGATAGATTTCCCTGAGAAGTCATCATCTTCTCTAGTACAAGTTGATGAGGTTATCACAAGGCAGTCCTTTACATTTTTTGGATAGCTCTAAGAGTCAGCAAATTCTTGTTTATATTAAGAAAAAAGACTCCATCCAGGAATTAATCCTAGATTTGCTCATGGAAGCTACATCTATAGTCCTTCTTCTACATGACACTTCTTCATTCTCATCCGGGGTAAACATCCACTCCTGTGGCTTCAATGATCACTTGTGTGTAGTGGAATAAGAAATCAGTATCTCATCTTCAGTCTTTCCTCCTGTCTATATCCCCCTAACTCTTTCAGTTCTACTGATATAAAACTATTCTCTTGGCTGTTAGGTGGCACAGTGAATAAAGCACTGGGCCTGGAGTCTGGAAGACCTGAATTCAAATCCTGCCTCAGACATTAGCTGTATGACTGTGGGGTGGGCCAGTCACTGTACCTCTGTCTACTTCAGCTTCCTCAACTGTAAAATGGGGATTACACTAGATCCTACCTCACAGAGTTGCTGTGAGGACCAAAGGAGATGGAATTTGTAAAATGCTTGCCACATAGTAGGTGCTTAATAAATGCTTGTTCCCTTCCCATCTCCCTCTTGTCAGTCATTCTAATAGTTCCAAGTGGCCGCTGGATATGCCTACTTTTACATATTTATGATATCCTGAACCCAACATGTTAAAAACTGAATTCATAAAAATTTCTCCAAAACCTGTCCCGCTCCCTACTATTTCTATGTCTGCTGATGATATTATCACTTCCTGGTCAACCAGACTTGAAACTTCAGTGCCACCTTTGATATTTTCCCCCTTTCCCCTGATCTCTATCACCAATTATTTGCCAAGTATTATATATTCTACTTGCACAATCTCTTAATTCAACAATACTATATTGTGTCTTTTGTATAAAGTACTATTAGGGGTTGGTGATACAAAGACAGAAAAGAGAGTCTGAATCCTTAAGGAGTGTTCACTCTACTGAGGGGACACATGTCAGTCAGTAAACAAGCATTTATGCTTGTTACAATGTAATGTAAAGAAGTATTATATATACAAGTAAGTATAAGGTAAGGAAAATTGAGGCGGGAGAGAGCAAGAGTCCTGGATCAGAGAAGGCTTTATGTAAGAAGTGACATATGAGTTCAGCCTTGACCTTTTAAATGGTGGGCTCACTGGTACATCAGTAATAATGCCCATGATTCCTTTTCCTCACACTGGAACTAGAGTATTCAATTTATTTTGGTAGATCTTTGGGGAGTAGATGGAGGACAGCCTTCTCTCTCTCCCACCACTCCTCCCCAGCCCCCTTTGATGGATTGGGCCTTCTCATTTCCTTTCTAGACTGATAGAGACATGTGTATAATCATGATTTTGCTCTGTGTGAGAGAATGAGGTGGTGACCCTCCACAAGCTCTGGGGAGGTGGTAATTCTGCTCAGTATCATCTTTAGCATCTGTGACTCCTCTGCAGACTTCTCTTCCCTCAAAACCATGAGTGGGCAGAGACTACTCCCTCTCCAGGGCACTGTAGCTTGGGACCTGACAAAAGTACAGGCATCAGACACAAGTTAGCCTTTGCTAGGTTCCCCAGAATCCCTTCCTGTGCCTTGGGGCTTCCATTCTACTGAGGGGATATGGCCGGTCAATGAGTACTGATGGACTGAGGAGAGAGAGAGAATGAGTTTAGGGATCAGGGAAGGCTTTGTGTAGGAAATGGCATCTAAGTTGAGCCTTAAAAGAAGATAAGCATTCTGAGAAGTGGAGATGAGGCAGGAACTCATTCCAGGAGCACAAAGCCAGGAAATGGAGGATCCTATTTGAGAACCAATTAATAGGCCAGTTTGGCTGGGAGGTAAAATTTGTGATGTGGAGTAGGATGAAAAAAGACTAGAAAGTTGGAGAGGAGTCAGACTGTAGAAGGCCTTTGAATATTATCTTTTAAGCAATAGGAAATCAAGCAGCAAGGGTATTTGAAAAGGATTGTGACATGGTCAGACCTGTGCCTTAGGGAGACTGTTTTGGCAGGACGAACTGGAAAGGGTAAGTTCTGCAAGCAGAAAGTCCAACTAAGACACTATTATAGTATTTCAGGTTTAAACTGAGGAGGGTCAGAAGTAGGGTAATGTTGCTTGAGTAAAGAGAAGGAAATTGAGGTGAGAGCCATTTAGAGGTAGACTTGACAAATCTTGACAACAGATTAGAGGAGGAAAAGGGAGGGAGAGGAAAGGATAAAAAAATGACTCTGGGTTTATAAATCTGAGTAAATGGGAAGACAGTGCTACCCTCAATAGAAATAGGAATCTGGAAACAGGTTTTGGGGAAGAAGGAGGAGAACAATTAGTTCTGTTCTGGATCTCTTGTGTTTAAGGTACTAATGGGGTATCCAGGAATAGAAATCCAACAGGGAGTTAACAGTGTGGAACTTGAATTTAGAAGTTATATATAGACATAGAAATTCTGGGATTACTTGCATAGAGATGATCTTTAAACCCATAGACGATGATGAGATCTCGAAGAAAGTATATGTAAAGAGAACGGAGAAGAGGGTCCCAGGAAAAGTGACTGAGGAGTGGTGAGAAAGGTAGAGGGGAGAACCAAGAGAAATGCTACAGAAGACAAGGAAGGAGAATGTTTAGGAGGAAAGGATGCTCAACAGTATTAAAAATTTCAGAGAGATCAAGGAAAATAAGGACTAAGAAAAGGCTTTTAGATTTTCAGTCTGGAGACTGCTGTTAACTTTCAGTTAAATTTTCAGTTTCAGCTGAGTGATAGTTTAAGAATTCAGAGTACAAGGACCTGAGTATTGAGGACAGAGTCAAGAAGATACCAGAGAGGATAAGACTGAGCACAAAAGGAGAAGTGTTGACCTTGGCAAGAAGGGCCACTCTGTCTCAGAGACAGAAGAAAAGGGAGAGAAGATAGGATCTGAAGGTATAAAGTGGGAGGGCTCCCAGTGGACGGCTTCTATTTTTCTCAGAATCATAGCGTCCCAATAGTTGGAAAGTACCTTACGAGCCTTCTAGTTTCAAATTGTATATAAACTGTATATAAACAATCCGTTCTTAGAACAATATGCAACAAGTGGTAATCTAGTTTTTGAGTGAAGATCTCCACTGAGGGGGTACCCACTACCTCCTGAGGCAGTTCATTGGTTGCTAATTGTTACAAGATTTTCCTGACTTCAAGCCTGTATTTGCCTTTGCAACTTTTTTTCACTGGGTCTAGTTTTGCCCTGTGGAGCCAAGCTGAATGAGTCTAATCCTTTTCTATATCACAGCCATTCAGATATTCAAAGACAGCCATCATGTGGCCCTTAACTCTTCTCTTCTCCAGGACAGACATCCTCAGGTCCTTCAACCAGTAGGTGAAGACATTTGCTGAGAAGCAACGTGGGGGCTTGAGGAGCAAGCAGCCATTGCAGACAGTGGGATGGTGTTTAATAAATGTTTGTTGAAATGTGTACTGTGCAGTGCAGAGCACATTGGGATTAGTATCTCAGTAGTTTGGAACAGCATATTACTACAATCTAAGATGGCATTAGTCTTATGGGCAGCCATACTGGTTGTTGGCTCATGCTGAACTTGAGATAAACAAAATAAAACAAACCCAACCCTTTGCACACTCTTAACTTAAGCCAGGTTTCTTCCACATAGCATTAAAAATGTAATTAAGCATTTAGTTAGATATGGAGCTCAGTAAAAAAGTGAATTATAGTCTCAGTCCTCTATACGTTATTCTGAACTGGACTGTTTTTTTTTTTTAAGCGTTCATTTTATTTATTTTTAGCTCCATATTCTCTCCCTCTTTTATTTTTTTCTATTCTCCCAATTACATGTAAAAACAATTTTAACCTTTTTTTTTTCCAATTCTAAATTCCAAATTCTCTCCCTCCCTCTCTAAGACTTCTTAAATAGATATCCCAAGAACTGCAGGCCCACATCACCAACTACCTATTATATATTTTCAACTGGCTGTCCTTTAGGAATCTCAAACTCAGCATGTCCAAAACAGAATTCAGATTTCTTCTCCCCAAGTCACCCTCTTCCTAACTTTCCAATTTCTGTCAAAGGCGCCACTACCTCAAGCAGCACCTTCTATGTGAGACCGTTCTTGATTCCTTCAGCTGCTTGGGCCCTCCCTCTCAAACTACCTTATATTAACTAATTTATACTTATTCTCTATACACTAACACAGGTGGGGAACCTGCGGCTTCGAGGACACATGTGGCCCTCTAGGTCCTTTGACTGAATCCAAACGTTACAGAACTAACATATATACTTGTGTCTCCATTAGAATTATGAGCAGGGATTGTTTCATACTTTGCATTTGTATTTCCAGTGCCTAGCATAGTGCCTGGCACAGAATAGGTTGTCAATAAGTGCTAGTTGATTGGCAGTTATTCCTTCTGGTTATTTAAGTTAACATCTCAAGATCATCCTTGACTTCATGACTATGTCACTCCTCTGCTCAAAAAGCTCCAGTGGCTCTCATTGCCTCTATAAAAAAATAAAAACTGTTTGGCATTGAAAATCCTTCACAATTAGCCTCCAGTCTGCCTTTCTAGGCTAGCTGTCTACGTTGGCTCTCTCCCCCAGTGGTGGGTCATCTGCAAATCTAATGAGCACTATACCTTTGGTGTCTTTATAGAAATCACTGATAAGAATGTAAACCAGCACAGATCCTTGGTATTTAAGACCCTCCACAATCTGGCACCACCTTAACTTTCTAATCTTATTTCCTAGTACAATCTTCCATGATTCCTGCCTTCCACCCCCCCACACCCAGGTCAATAACAACTTTTTTTCTTGGACTTCACATAGTGCTTTGCTTTGTTTTGTTAACAGCCTAATGAACTGCCATATCACATATTTTACAATAAACAGTGTTTATTCTTCAGCCTTTTCAAGCCTATGGATCTGGTTCTTTCTTCCTACAGTACAGGTCATGCCTGCCCATTTTGTGCCCCCACATTCCACTTAAACATGCTAGAGGCCTTCCTTGTTTTCTCCAGACATGTAAGGAAATCACTCAGGTGGTGTAGCAGCAAGCACCCTAGCATACCCAGGATGGCCTACTAGCACAGGTTCTTTTATCTGCTTTTCTAGGAAAGACTGCTCAAAAAGGGGTTAACAATCCTGCTTTTAATTACATTCACTAGTTCAGGGGAAGGGTCAACGCCCTGAACATCAGAGAAAATACAAGCAGAGAAAAAACAGAGAAAATACAAGCAGAGAAATTAGACTAACAGACAGGGTTCTGACTGCCTATATCAAAGCAATATTGCTATATACTTTACATACACCACTGGATCAAGACAGCCTTTATATCTGGGCAGCTGGGGGGTCTGAACATATGGCTACTCAGAGTCTCAACCAGGGAATCACAAGGTCCTTCTCATAAGCAAACCCCCAATGCAAAATACCAACTCAGAGTACCTGTATACACTTCTCAGAGCTAGAAGGCATCACAACCCTCATGACTCAGTGCCTAATCAACTTAGTATCAAAGGAAAGCCTTCCTACAAACAAGCCTCCCCTAAGCAAGCTTCCCTTAATGGTCTCCACATGAGGCTTATTAATAGGTGGGGAAGATCTTATACCCCATTAACCTTACAAGTGGCCACCTATTATTTCTTGTATTCACCATGTAATGAGTAGTGGGTTTTTTTTAAATCATTCATTTCCCTGATGATATTTTTATCTTATGTTTATTTTATGTTGCTGCCAGCTCATACTAACCACGTGCTTCTCCATTGCCTTCTATGTTATGCCTATTTTCAATTCTTCAAATATTGTTGTATTGTTATCTCACAAACATATAATGTACAAGTTGAATACTGATATTGAAAAGAAAAGGCTGTGTTTGGGGTCAATTTCCTGAAGGCAATCTGGCCTGCTTTATTTCCTCCTGTTTAATTCTAGACTTTGCCCATTTATACTATCTCAGATATACACGTTTGATGGGCAAGTTCTGGTGGCTCTTCATCTAAGTGCATTTCGTGATCTATGCCCTGGACATTCTTCATCCACTTGTTTTTATCTATGTGGATGATTAGACCAAACTGGTTATGGATCTCTTCTGTAATATTGTATAGTTTGATGCAACTATCATGACGTTATTTACAAAGAGCAACATTTAGAATCTCCATAAGGATAGGAAGCCCATCTTATCTCAAATTTGTGCCTCTCTTGTACCTAAAAGACTTCTTTGCATAGTGCTTAAGGTATTTATTGAATAACTGGACTGAATGAATAAGGAGCTCAGGTACAAGGAAAGGATATGGGAGGCATTATTATTTGTTGGCCTAATATGCTACTATGGCTAAAACAGGCAACAAAATGTTGAGTACAAAACAAGAAAAGTACCAGAAAACATTATATAAAATGATGATACATCTATATTTAGAACATTTGTGGACTATGTTTAACTTTTAAGGCTGACATCAGAGAGAGCAACTACTTCCTTTCTGTATGGTTATGGTTGGCAAAAGCAAATGGGTTGCCATCAGCCATGAGTTTAACCCAATTATATCAATGCCAGTGCTAGTGATGGGTTATCTGGGAACAAAGAAGAAAACAATGATTCTTTGCTACCATGAGGAAATATTTGGGTCTTCTCTGCCTAGAAGGGAGTAAGGATTCCTCATATTTTTGTCTTGAGGCATTCCTTCTTTCCCCCAAAGCATGGAATTAACACTGGACTCCCATGAAATTGGAGATCTACTGAGTCATCAAAGGATGTCACCTTCCTGAAGATATGTGGCCGTTCATTTACATTTCATGATTGTTGGATGTGATTTCTCGATGTCACTTTAAAAAATAACAAACTCTAAGAAGGGCAAATGAGCACAGTGATAAAAAAAAAATAAGAGCAGAGGGGTAGAGTTGGTTAAACATTTGAAAAGAATCCTCAATGTTTTTCCATACACAGCCTCACAGAATTGGAAGGGACCTCAGTGACCATCTAGTCCAAATCTTACCTCAAAGCTATCCTCATTATAACAGAATTCATGTTCTGCTTAATGACCTCTAGTGAGGAGGAATCTACCACTTCCTGAGGCAGCTCATTCCATTTCTGAATAGCTCTAATTGTTAGGAAGGTTTCCTAACTTCAAGACTAAATTTGCCTATTTGCAACTTTCATCCATTGATTTTATCCTCTGGGGTCAAATATTTCTCTTGCACACACTAGCCCTTCACATATGTGGAGATAGCTATCATGTATTTTGTCCCCGCCCCTTCTTCCTCCCCACACCCACCTGAGTGTTCTCTTCTCCACTCTAAACATTCTCTGTTCCTTCACCTGATCCTCCTATGAAACAGATATAATGCCCTTCACTATCCCTGATGCCTTCTCCTAATGACTCTCCAGCTTATCAATGTCCTTCCTACACTGTGGCTCCCAGAACTGAACAAAATATTCTAAATGTGGTCAGCCAGGGTAAAGTTCACTGGGGCTATCGTCGTGTTGTTCCTCTTAATGCAGCCCAAGATTGCATTGGCATTTTTGGCTCCCACATCAAACAGCTGACTCCTTTCAAGCATGAAGTCCACTAAAACCTCTCAATTTTTTTTTTCATACAAGCTGTTGTCTAACCACGCCTTCCCGTCTTATGCTTGTAAAGTTGATATTTTGCAATCTAACTATAGGACCTTACATTTAACACTGTTGAATTTGATCTTATCCAACCCTCCGTTTTAGTCTATCAAGATCTTTTTGGATCCTGACTGTGTCATCTAGTTTGTTGGCCATCCTTTTCAACACTGTAATTTATAATTTAGAAAAATGTAGTAAGCAGTTAATAAGTTCTTCTTTCCTTCCTTCCTTCCTTCCTTCCTTCCTTCCTTCCTTCCTTCCTTCCTTCACATGTCCGTCTGTCTGTCTGTCTATCTATCTGTCTATCTACGTCTGTTCATCATGAATGAGCGCAGGAACAGATATCTGAAGAACTCCAATGGAGATCTTCTGCTATGGTGATATTGAACCATTCATGATTATTCTTTGAATCAGGCCATTTCACCAGTTGTGAATGCATCTAATTGTATTATCTTCTAGCCAAAATATCTCTGGTTTTTATATACAAAGAGAATGGAATTACTTTATCAACTGCTTTACTAAAGTCTAGGTAGACTCTGTTTATAATATTTTTATGATCTACTAGTTTAATAGCACTCAAAAAGTGAAATAAGGTTACTCTCGCATGAGCTGTTCTTCATGAAACCATTCTGACTCTTTGTAAGCAGTGCTTCCTTTTCCAGACTTTTACTAACCATCTCTTTAATGATCATTCAATAATATTCCCAGGAATTGCAGTCAAGTTCAGCTCATGAGTCTATAGCTTATAGATTCTGTTCTCTTTTGCTTTTTGAAAATCAGGACATTTGCCCTTTTACAGTCCTATAGCTCATCACCCAAATACCATTTATCAACTGCATGGCATTTTTTGGTTTATAAAGGTCAAGACAGAATTATAAGCATACTGAAAAATTCCATGTCCATTCTTATCCTCCTGTGAAATACTTAAATATTTTTGTATACCAAGTTCTGCTTTATTTTTGCCTTATTATTAAGGTGGCCAGCTTATCTCAAATCAATTAACAATATATACACAGGACGGAGATTAGGAAAACAAAGAGGGGGGTATATAACAACATTTTTTGGGTCAGGTCAACAACAACAACAAGCATTTATATAACACTTTGAGGTTTACAAAGTGCCTTACAAGTATTATGACATTTCATTCTTACAACAACCTTGGGAGGTAGCTATCATTATTACCTCCATTTTAAAGATGAGGAAACAGGCAGTTACACAGCTAGTAAGTCCAACTTGAACTCAGGTCATATTGACTCTAGGCTCAGTTCTCTATCCACTGCACAACCAGCTGCCTCAGAAAACACAAGTTCAGCTGATAGCAAAGATTTGGAGCTTTAATTTTAGTTCACTTTTCCAAAGAAAGATAGCATTAATTATGGAACAGTTTTGATTCAGGAAAATTGCATATAACATTGTAAAAACTACAGCTAGTTTTATGTACTATGCAGGAAATAATTTTCTGCAGCAAATACATCATTAATGTTAAAGTTTAGAATAAGAGGCTAGTTTGCAATCTAAGACTGATTTGAACTAGTACAAGGGCATAAAAAAGCAAATAGTACCTGCTCTATTACATTGGATTTAGGTTTCTTGAGCAAAATAATAATTTGTTATATATATGTTAATTTTCCTGACTAATTATAGCTAATATACACATGCATAATTTTGTTTAGACTTTACTATCTATCTATTTATATATTTTTAAAAAGCAGAATGAATGCTTAATGACTAATTTAGAAATCAAGAAAAGCAGCCTGGTGCAGTGAACAGAGAGCTGATCTCACAGCCAGAAGACCTGGGTTCATACCTGGACTCTGACACATACTGGCTGTGTAACCCTGGGCAAGTCACTTAATCTTTCATTTAATTATAGACAAGTCTATAAGTTGCAGAGAGAATGCTGATCTTCAGTGATAGATAAGAAAGCCAATAAAATCAAAGGTTAGCCCTTAATGAGGCAGCAGCTAGGTGGCACAGTAGTGGCACAGAGTGCTGGGCCTAAAGTCAGGAAAACCTGAGTTAAAAACTAGCCACAGACACTTACTAGCTCTGTGATCCTGGAAAAGTCATTTAATCTCTGTCTGCCTCAGTTTCTTTGACTGTAAGATGGGGATAATAATAGCTCCTCTCTCACAGGGTTATTGTGAGGTTCAAAGGAGATAATATTTATAAAGGACTTAGCACAGTGCCTGACACATAGTAGGTGTGCTTAACAAATGCTTGTTTCCTGTATGATTCACTTTTTACTTTAATAAAAAGCAAAATGTGGGTGAAATTAAGAGATCATTCAATTGATAAAAGTATTCAAGATAATGTATTTATTTAGATTTATCCAAGCATTAGAAACAGAATGAATAGTAATGACTAATTTTAAAATAACAGGGTTAATGTGAGGAGTAGGAATTACTTTTTACATCAATAAGTGGTAAAGTGTGGGTGGAATTAAGAGATCATTCATCTGATAAATATATTCATGACAGAGTTAAATTTATGATCCAGGATCAGAATGCTTCACTTAAAAGACAATTCTTTTGTTACATTAAATGTCATTAACTACATTAAGATAGGCTAGCATTTTGCCAGTGGTTAATACTATACAACTAAATGGGAAAAAATCATATACATTCAGTGTATCCAGGATCTTAAACAAATTTTAGTATAGATTAAAGAATTCACTATTGACAGAAGAACTATAATGCATTTTGAAAACATAAGATAAAGTCCAAGGAGTTGGCATAAGTAACAGTATGTGTATATGAGAATTATGAAAGGAAAGTAAACAAATATAATTCAGTTTCTGGTTTTTAAGAAATACTGATGGGAAATCTGAGTACAGTATTTATGGAAGGGGAAATAACACACTTTTTTCTTTCCCTTTGGCTGGTTAAGAGACAAAAATATCTATTCTTGAGTTGTCCCAACCATGCCATTTCTTAAAATGATGCACACAAGTTTCTCTCTCTTATGTCAAGGCAGCTTGGAGGGAAAAACTTCTCATGGAAAGAGTCAATAAAAGTTGGACCTTTTATTTGGGCTTCCTCATTGTGCTTCATATCAGGATCTTGAAAGCCTTTAATATGAAAATGTGATTATCCGTATTTTAGAGATAGAAAATGGGACTCATGAAAGTGAAGGACCAGCAGCACAGTTCCTGTGCTGACTCTTAGCACAGGACATAGTCCAAAAGATAGGGTATTTAAGATTCTTGGCAAGTCAAGGTAAATAACAGTACTTTATGGTGCAGAGGAAGAACAGGTGACCTTGGCCAGAATATACAACTTAGCACTTATCCAAATGCTCAAGGGCCCCACTTCACAGGTCTGCATATTGCTAACTTCTTCAGTCCATGAAGGTAGCAAGTACCTTGACAGTCCCAGGATCACTTCCATGAGGAAAAGTAGCAATTCAAAATAAATCAGATGCCCACCTAAACATGAGGTGGAAGAAATACTATTAAAAATGAGCCTCTAAAAGCTGGGAAAATTTTAACTGGGCATCAAATTACTTTCAAATCCAAAGAACACTTGTAGTATAACAATGTTTTTAGGTAAATATATTAATTTGTATTTCAGGGATTTTGGTAGACAACTGTCTTTATTGTAAAGCTATTACATGTTTATGGCATTTCTTTCATTATGGTTCATTTCACTTGTTATTTACATTTATTAAATTGGCTGTTTGGTAACCACTCAGTTTTCTCACTATTACAGGTCAAGGGCCTGGTTTAATGCCTAATGGATTAACAGTAAAAAAGATTCACTTAGTACCATCAAGTATAAAACACATTTGGTTCATAAGTCCCTAGGTGCAATGGTGGTAAATCTAATAGAAGCCTTTGGGGGAGAATATGTTCTTTCTATGGCCTTTATTAAAGTTCTATATTATTTAACTCAGTGCTTTCCAAGTGGGAGGTGGGGACTCTTCTGTGGCTCATATGGGGATAAGCAACATCAGAAGATGCTAACAAGGAAAAGGACCAATGGAGTAGAGGAAGGTAAACACAGTAATTTACATGTTGTAGAAGGGTTGGGTGGGGTAGAAGAATAATAAATTTATATATAGGAAAAACAAATAAGAAAAAAAAAAGAGGGTGAATTTGTAAAAGACAGATGGGACAGATGCCAAAACTCTTAGGCAGAAAAAAAAAAGTCTGGAAACCATGATTCTACTTGATTTTACCTGACTGGGCTAAAATGGTATAAGAAAAGACATTTCACAAAGAAAGGGTAAAATACTACTGTGGTAAAATGCAAATCATTCTTGTTTTTTTAGGATTGAAGAGAGTAGGTGTAATGTCATTGCTGTAGTTCTGATCAAGGCTTGCTAACCCAAACCTTCTCTGTAGTCTGAACATGTCTCCACTTTTAAAAATAATTCCTTGTAAATGACTGCGAGCTCTGTTCATACTTACCAGGTCTATGTTTTGCATTATATCCTGAAATGAAGGGTGAGTTCGAAACTGTTCAAAGAGGTCCCGTTTGTAAAGCAATGCATACACCAGGTTTGGGTTATGGTGGAGGGAATTTGTCAGGCAGGAATTGATGATCTCTAACATCATTCGAATCACCTCCTCGATTACATTCAGGTCCTGTGCCTTTGAAAACAAAAGGAACATATTACAGGTTAAGTGACGTGATCATTAAAATAAAAAGGAATTAGAAAGAATGAGAACAACCTTTTTATATGTAACAGCTCTAGAAAGATCATTTAGGAGAAGAGTTTAATGATTTCAAGTCTTTTTTTTTTTCAATAAACTTAGTAATTAGGGTTGTCAGTTTTGGTTTAAAAAATAGACTTGTTTCATTCTTGAGCTCAGAGTAGAAATAATTAGGGTACCGTAAAAATAAAAAAAAGAATCACAGAGTTGTGGGGAATCACACAGATCATCTAGTTTTCCCTTGTTTTGTGAATCGGGAAACAGAGTTCCAGTAAGGTTAAGTGACTTGTTTAAAGTCGTACAAGGAGGTGCTGGTGGAGTCCTCAGTCTAAGACCCAGGTCATCTGACTCCTAGAGAAATGCTCTGTATTACTCTGAAAGGGTTAAGTCCCTTATATTGTAGAAGGAATTAATATTCATCGATGGGTACTATAGAAAAAGACATTTTCACATTAAACAATTATGAACTCATTCAACCCTCCCCCCCATTACATTTACTTAAGTCTCTACTTCATGTAAGGACAAACACAACATTATTATAATAGAAAGAACATCAAGCAGGCAATCAATAAATATTTTTAAGCACCTACTATGTTCCAGGTACTGGTCCAGGCACTGGGGATATAAAAAGAGGCTCCCTGCCCTCAAGGAGCTCACAATCTAACGGAGGAGACAAGAAGAAAACAAATATATACATACAAGCTATACAGAGGATAAGTAAGAAATGTTTAAAAGAAGGAAGGCGCTAGAACAGGCCTACACAACCTGTGGAACCATGGACTGCCTGTGGCATGCCAAAGGACTTCCAGTGGCCAGCAGAAAATGTAGAGGAAACCCTTTGGCACTGTGCAGACCTGCTCTGTAATTAAGACGGTTTGGGAAAGACTTCCTGTAGAACATGGGATTTTAGTTGGGACTTAAAAGAAGCCAGGAGGTGGAGACGTAGAGGGAGAGCAATCTAGGCATGGGGGACAGCCAGAGATAGAGTGACTTGTTTGTGGAACAGCCTGAAGGCTAATGTCGCTGAATCAAAGAATACGTGGTAGGGAGTAAAATCTAAGAAGACTGGAAAAATAGGAAGGGGCTAGGTTATGAAGGGCTTTGAATGCCAAGCAGAGGATTTTGTATTTGATCCTGAAGGTAACAGGGAGCCAGTGGAATTTAATGCTTAGGGAGGGCTAGTTGGACTGGAAAATCACTTGGGTAGCTGAATGGAGGATGGATTGGAGTGGAGAGAGACTTGAGGCATGCAGATCCACTAGCAGGCTATCACTATAATCCAGGCATGAGGTGATAAAGGTCTGTATTAGAGTGGTAGCAGTGTCAAAACAGAAAAGGGGGTATGTTAGATAGATACTGCAAAGGTGAAATCAACAGGCCTTGACAACAGCTTAGATGCTGGAGGGAAGAGGGTTAGTGGTGAGAGATAGTGAGGAGTTGAGGATGACTTGTAGGATGTGAGCCTGAGGGACTGAAAGGATGGTGTTGCCTACTACAGTAATATAGAAGGGGTGGGTTTTAGGGAAAGATAATGAGTTCCATTCTGGACAAGTTGAGTTTAAGATGTCTACTGGATATCTAATTCCAAATGTCTAAAAGATAGTTAGAGATGTAAGATTAGAGGTCAGCAGAAAGAATGGAGCAGAATATGTAGATTTGAGAATCATCATCATACATAGAGATGGTAATTAAATCCATGAGAGTTGATGAGAGCAACAGGGAAGACGGTCCAGGACAGAACCTGAGGGATACCTACAGTTGGAGGGCATGATCTGGAAGAGGATCCAACAATGAAAATCAGATAGGTAGGAGGAGAAACAGGAGAGAGTACTGTCCAGGAAACTTAGAGAGAAAAGAGTATCAAGGTTAAGAGAGTGATCGAGAGTGACAAATTTTCCACAGAGATGTTGAGGAGAATGAAGACTGAGAAAAGGCTGTTAGATTTGGGAACTAAGAGATCACTGGTAACTTTGGAGACAGCAGTTATTGGTGGTGTGATAAAGTTGGAAGCTGGATTGTAAGGTTTTGAAGAGAATGAGAGGAGAGAAAGTAGAGGCACCTAATACATTGTGGCTATAGCTTAGCCATAGATGGCAGAAGAGATACAGATGATGGATAGTGGGGATAGAAGAATCAAGTGAGGGTTTTTTCAGGATGAGGGAGACATGGGCATATTTGTAGGCAGTAGGGAATAAGGAGGTATACAGGGACAGATTGAAAATAAGTGATACAGTGGGAATGACAGAGGGGGCAATTTGTTGGAGGAGATGGGAAGGAATGGGATCATTTGAGTAGGTAGAAGGTTAGCCTTGGTAAAAAGTAAGGCCAGCAAGGCCACCTCATCAAGACAGAAGTGAAGGAGGTCATGGCAGAAGGCAAATGAATGACAGGAAATTAAGGAGAAGGGCGAAGAGGAAGCTCATGATGAATGGCTTCAGTTTTGGGTTGTTTTTTTTTTTTATAAAATATGAAGCAAGGTACTCAGTTGACAGGGTGGGGAAAGAGGGAATTATGAGTGGAGGGATGAAAAGGTTTGATGAAAAAATGGCCACTATGGAGAGCAGGAGAGTGAGTTGATAAAGTAGGACTGTCTAGAAGCAATGAGGGCTCAGTTGAGGTTGTGTAATATAAATCTATGGTGGATACAGTCAGAATGGTTGTGTGATTTTTCTCCATTTTCTTTTAGCAGCATCTGTGTTGAAGCAAAGATGGCAAATGGTAGGAGTTGTCCAAGGCTGAGGTTTGGCCTACAAATATGCCCATGTCTTCCTCCTCCCATAATCAGGCAAATGATAAAGGAGGGATTCAAGAGAGGAGGGCAGTGTAAAGTTGAATTGATTCACCAAGAGGTCAAAAGGAGAGAATGGCTAGTACAGGAAAGATAGCTTGGGAGAAACCTGAGGGGTCAAGGGATTGGAGATCATGGTGTAGACAGAGTAGAGTTTTGTAAGGGAAGGCAGAGAGAGAGGTAAAAAGCCAATAGATTATGATCAGATAAAGGAATTTTAGAATTCTTGTACATGGAGGTAGTGTATTTGTGAAGGTGATGGCAAGATTAAGGGTATGATCATTTCTGCATGTGGTAAGATGGGGTAGAAGAGTGGTAGGTCATAGGAAGTAAGTAGGTTAAGGAAATGAGTGGTTAGAGTGTTTGAAGAAAAGTCAATATATATGTTGATATCCCTTAGTATAAGGACAGGAGGTGGAGAGGAAAGAAAAATTGTAAGTCATGTTATAGACTTGTTGAAGAAGGAAGGAGAGTAATCTGGAGTTTTGTAACCCTAATCCTAAATTCTCACTAAAGGGATTCTGTTTGGGTCATAGATATAAATAGCATGAACCTGAAAGGAGGAAAAGTTACTGAGTCATAGAGGTTAAGGGGAGAAACTGAAAGTAGCAATGGGGAGCCACGAGTACTTCAATTCCCTCATCTTGACCAGTGAGCCAAGGGGAAATGAGTGAAGATACAATCAGCCCTGGAAAGTGTATCTAGAAAGGCTGTGTCATTGGAAGGGAGCCAGGGTTCAGTAATAGCTAATAGATGGAAGAAGAAAGGAAAATATTAAGGTTGCTTATGGAACAGGCATTCCACAGGGAACAGTGGAAAGACTGCATGATGTTTGTTTGAAACTTTGGGCTGGAAGGGTTGAAGGGAATGGGAATAAGGAACTGGGAGGCGAGGTGGGGAATGAGGTTTGGATGATGACCTAAAGGGGTTCAGAATCACTGGAATATAAAGGGTATGATCAGGTGTGAAAATGTTCATCATTGAGTTGGGAGCACCACTCTTCTTCCCAAAAGATTGGGCTGAAGGCAAGTGCAGTATGAGATTGGAGACACATAGTCAGATGATCAGATGGGAGGTCCCACTTCACTCTTCCTCTTCCCTCCAAAGGGTGGAGATTAGGCAGGAAAGGGCATAGCAGAAGATGAAAGTCAAATCCACACCACAGGAGAAAGAAGTCCCATTCCCCACTAACTTTCATCTTCCTCTTCCCCCCAGGGACTGGTATAGCAAGAGATCTGAGGTCAAAGGGAAGATCATTCCTCTTTGCCCTGGAGGTTTTCCATATCCTGATCAAGAGACTGAGAAGGTAGCAAAAGGTAGAAATTGTCTTGTGCTGGCATAGATGGAAGCTGTTGCTTTGGGGCAGATGGAGATGCCAAGCCCTTTTCCTCAGGGGGCATGTTGTGTCCAGCAAGAAGGCACAAGGCACCGAGTCAGAGGCAGGAACATTCAATAAAAAGTCAGGAGAACTGAGGTTTAGTTCTGCTTCTGCCATTTTCTAGTTGCATGACCTTAATTAAATTACTGAACCTCATTTTTCTCATCTGTAAAATAAAGGGATTAGGTTAAATGATTTTTAAAATCTATTTTAGCTTTAAAATTCTACAGTTCAATGAGTGAATCAACAAACATTTTATCCTGGCACAACAAAAACAAAACAGCCCTTTGCCCTTGAGGAGGTAACATTACAATAGGGAAACAATGTGCAGCAATAGAAACAAATACAACATATATGCAAAATAAATGAGTGATAACACTTTTTACACTGGGGGCAGAAACAAAAGTAGCTGGAGAGAAGAGGAAAGGCCTCAAAGAGGAGGTAGTGCTTGTTCTACAACGCAGAGGGGCAGGGCATGGAGGTGGTTTCTGTGTATAAGGAACAGAAAACAGGCCAGTTCAGCTAGGACACTGCTAGGACAGCATGAAGGGGAATAATATGTAAAGAGGCCTGGAAAGATAGGGATAGAATCAGATTGTGAAGGGCTGTAGTTGTCAAACAGAAGATGATAACCCATATGGGTTCAGAATCATTGTTCTTTGTAGACTAAATATGTCTCTACTTTTAAAACTAGGGAGCCACTGGAGCTTTTTGAGCAGAGAGATGACATGTTCAGATCTGTGCTTTAGAAATATTACTTTGGTAGCTGTGTGAAGGATAGACTGGAAAGGGAAAAGACTTGGGGCAAGGAGATCAATTAGGAGAGGGTCCTGGTAAGAGGTAACGGGGGCCTGAAATAAGGTAGTGGATATGCAAATAGAGAGAGATACATAAGAGATGCCGTGGAGACAAAATTCACAACTGCTGTCTGCACAGAGGATATAAAAGAGTCTGAAGAGACAAGGAGGTGAATATGGGTGCCAGGGAGGACACTGGGTTTCAATAGAAATAGAGCATTTAGGAAGTGGGGAGGGGTAGATTTGGGGGAAAGATAATTAGTTTTATTTTATATATGTTGAGTACAACAATTTATAATGCTAAATAGAACTATTTATTATCATATGGGAATAAGTCACAACAATTAGCCTTTTTAAAACTACTACTACTACTACTACTACTACTACTACTACTACTACTAATCTGGCTGCTGGCTCAGCAGGCTGATTCCTTAAACATCTTTACTTTTAATTTGACTTTAGATCTTTGATTTTGTTTTGCTGTCTCACACAGACACACAGACAGATAGACACACACACATGCGCGCGCGCACACACACACACACACTAGACAGTTTGTATGGAAGAGTTTCTTAAGAAATTTCACTTTTTTTTTAAAAAATAAAAGGCACTGCAAATCTATTGAGGAAAAACCTTTTAACTATGTTTAAAACTATTTAAAAATAAAATTGAAATTCTTTACCAGTAGCCGTGGGAACCAATGTCTTTAATTTGGCCACTAGACCTATTCAATCTCTGACATATATTAAGATCTACCTAGTGAGCCTAAGTGAAAGGGTTTTTATCAACTTGTGGAATAACTATTTCCTAAATTATAGATAAACTATGAAAAGTTTTAGATTTCAAGTGGTATAAAACTGGTAAGTGCATGAGTGGTAAAAAAAAGTTTTTATTGAATGGGGCAAAGGAGAAACACTCTAAAACTTATTCTTACAGCTTCAGTTCATATCGGATTTACAGAGACACTGAAAGACAGGGCTTAAAACCCCTACCCCTGATATAACCTACCCTAAGCAGAAGAATGGTACCTATGCACTCCTGTCTGATATACAGATCTACAGTAGGGAGGCATTTCCCACTAGGTACAATTAACTCAGTCTTTTTTTAAAAAACAAAACCAAAGTTTATCTCTAAAAAAATATCCATTTTCAATGAAAAACTGTTAGCACTTCTAATACATATGAAAAGGTCTTTCTCCTTCTCTCTCTCCACAGAAAAAGCCAACAAATCTGTTGGTTAAAAGAATACCTGGAAGGTGGGGGAGAAAGGGAAAGAGGAAGGGAGGAAAAAAGAGAAACATTTGACTTATAAATTTTAGAAAAGTACATTAAGCAGTGACCCTTTTTATTATAATTTGGGTGTATTTTTCTTCAAGTTGGTAAAAACAGAGTCAGACATAGCATTTCAAATTTCACCTGTTCCTTCTAAACCCAGGTGAAATTATTTACACTGTTTTTATAAAGATAAAATTAGAGCAATAATCTTATTTCCCTGTGCAAACAGCAGCTAAGATATAAAACTGGTATTTTAGACTTCGGTTGTTTCCCCCGCCAAGAATAAGAACCAGAATGTTTTGTGGTAAGAGTGAAGATAATGTCAAGTTTCTCAATTTTAAATTAGAACATATGATAGCTATAAAAGAGTAAAGTATTGGGGGAAAACAACACAAATATCGACAGGTTGTAAGAATATAGCACATCCAGCTAATTGACAACCATCAATAAAAATTAAATCAAAGAACTGTCATATCAAGAACTCCATGGTTTTGTGTTGCACCCATATCACACATAAACTCATACTGCAGAACAAGCTTAAATGAGTTTGGGGGACAATTGTTCATCAGCAACCCTTAGTCTAGGGAAGCATAGATAAGTTGTAAGCTACATCACTGAGAAGAACTCTTGAATCAGTGAAACCACAGATTTAAGCTTCTTTAAATCTTTATGCAAATGCCAATGAAACTATATTGGGAAAGAATCACATAATTTAATCCCTCCCCCAAAGGAATATCCATTATAACATATGGAACAAGTTGTCATCCAGTCTCTCCTTGAAGGCTTCCAAGGTGCGTGGGGCAGGAAAATCCACCGTCTCCTAAGGCCACCTATTCTATTTTCAGACAACAATTGTTAGGAATCATTTCTTGAAATCAAACCTTAATTTCCCCCTTTCTACCTTCTAACCATTGCTTCTTATTTTGCCCTCTGGAGTCAAACAGAACAAGTCCATCCAACCTCTTTTACACACGACAGCCCCTCAAATGTATTCAAGTTATTATGTCTACACATGATGAAGCACCTGAATTCCAGTCCATTTTTCTTTCTACAATGTGGCAACCCTGGTCAACATTCAAGAAGCTGTTTATGTCCTATTGGTTATTGTTTGCAATTATGCAGATACAATCTGTAAAGGTTGTCTGCAATGTCACCAGGTGAGCAATAGTATCTTCATTACAGGCATATGAGTTGGGGGAGGGAATCAACAGGCTTCAGCTAAAAGCATAATGAACCGATCATCATACTTCTTTCTTTTTGTTAGTCTATTTTTTAAAGTTAATTTTAATTTACTCTCAATTAAACATAGGAACCTTAAAATACTATTCAAGAAATGTTTATTAACTACTTAGTATCAAGTACCTACTATTAGAACTATTAAGTACTTACTGGAGACACACACACACACACTCATATACATCATTCCTTTCCTTCAAGAAGCTTACGTTTCACTGGAGGTTTGGAGGGATGGTGGTGGTGGTGGTAGAGATGGCAATGGTTGATAATAAGTATGCTATATTTAAAGATGATATATAAAGAGCATAAGAGTTAAATACATACTGCATTAATTTGTGGGAAAAGTATGACCTATGAAGACTGATGAAGAGCATGTTAATAGCCTCCTTGATAATCCTTAACTGTTATTAATTTGTGCTTGATTTATTCCTGGTTTATGTCCAAGTGTGGATGGAACTCTCCTTTAACTCATTAAGAATCCTTAAATTGGAGCTGGACTCTTCCCAGGATGACTCTGAGACTTTAGTCCAGCTTGGCATTAAAATGCCTTACAGGTTGTTTTCCTACCTCAAAGCTACAATCACTCTATTCCCCCTGTTTAGGCTATTAAAGCTAGTTAAGAAGGAAAGCCTTTAAATCAGCTAGAAGACCTCTATATCTGACTATCCTTTTTTTTTTTTGTATTCCCTCTCATTCATGGAGAGAAATATTAAAGTCATATAGTACATCTCTGTGTCATTCTATTGTATACTTGGGCAAAGAACACTACAATTAATAATGGAAAAGACAGGTATGCCACTTTAGTTATGTTCATTCTAATACCTGCAGAAATGCATGATGAGCTCTTGCACATCTCAGAAATGGCAGGCTGACTGCCCTATGCCTACTGTATTAGGTTCACTGCTGAACTGGTAGAGCAGAAGCCACAAATGGGCTCCCTTAATCCATCATGGTAGCTTAAGACATCTGATGAGACTATGATCTAAGCAAAAACAAATTGTCTGAACTTACATGGCAGAAGGTTAGGAGGAAGCTGAAAAATAAGGAGAAAGATAGACAGAGTTTAAGAAATACAGAGGGTAAGAAAGAAAAAAGGTGGAAGAGAACTTTTTGAATTAGAATAGAGAAGAGATTAATGAAGGCTACAAAAGAAGATGAAATATTAATATTCGAGGGGAAAATAAAACACATGCTACATAACCCCTCAAAGGAAACTATGTTATCATATATGGTAGCACAGATGTGTATATATAAAGCATATATACATATATATGACATTCTGTTGACATCAACAGGACCATATATATGTGTGTGCATGTATATGTGTGTGTAGACACACACTCTTAGATGGGAAATGAGACCTTTTTTGGCTAAAATACTGTAGCTTTCTTTTCTGTTTATGTTGTTCCAGTAATAAAATGACACATATACATATATATGTGTGTGTGTGTGTGTGTGTGTGTGTGTATGTAAAATTTGTCTCAGTTTTGATGCATCTAATGGCACGTATTGTTATTGTCACATATGCGCTGGTTTCCACATGTTATTCCTAAAAAAAATTGCTACACATTGTTTGCTACAACACTTACTGACCTGATTTTATGGAACAAAATGTCACTGTTTTTCAGTTCCCATCTTACCAAGTTAATTTAATTTTATACTAGATCATTTTCAGTCACCAGAGATGAAAGCTGTTTTTAGTCATGTATGAGAGTAAAATTAATACTAAAAGCCAATGAATGAAATGAATTCTTTGGTTAAAATAGAGCTAAGAAAAGGTCCAACCTGCATGTGAGGATTTTGTATATACTAAAAAAATGAAACCTCAAATGAGTAAATTTCAGTAAAAGCTAATGTTTAACTACATTTCTGCCTCATGTTGTCATCTATAGTACTTGTTAGTAAATTATACATTCAGTTATGGCCAAGATGATGGACTTCAGAATTCCACTGGTGGGCACTTAAAATTTGGTGAAGTATCTTGACTGATATAACATCGATTAAGGAATACATACGTATTTAATCTTTTTTAATAAATTTGCTGACATCAACAGGATCTTTTCTTTTGCAGTACCTGAAAGATAATCCTTTTAAATCAAAATATTGATTCATCATTTCTCTGGCATAAATATGAAATCTCATAGACATAATTCTACTTTGTCTTAGTACTCATTACTCTAATTGATGTATCTTTAAGAATTATATCATCTAGCCTATATTTTTAGGGATTGAAGGAGTTTGATCTGAAAATTCAGAGTTAGACTCATAAATAGTTCTTCTGACAATTAAACTCTAGTTTCAGAGGTCTAGTCCAGATGTTTTTCCTAGTCACTTTTTAGATGTAGTATACGGATTTCATAGAATGAAGCACATAGTTTTATCCATGATGAGAGAAATCTACATTTACAGTCTTAATAAGTATGTAAATCTTGAATACTAAAGAATTCAGTCCCCATCTAGTTAGTTGGAACTCAGCATCTTTGTGCAGAATTCAATCTCAGGTACAAATTTTCAAATGTTTGTAAGATCCTTGAAAGGGAGAAACGTTTATCCTTCTTAACACCCCAAGTAGGTAATCAGCACACAGTAAGTGCTTAATAACTAATTGTTGAATAGAATCCATTTCTATTAAGATCTTGCTGTTTCTACCTTTACAATACATCTTCTGCATGCAATCTCTTCTCTCCATTCACAACTCATCCCACTTTAATTCAGCTTTCATCATTTCTTGCCTAGATGACTGCAACAGCCTCCTAATTGGTCTCCCTGACACCAGTCCATCTTATACACTGTTGCCAAAGTAATTTTTCTTATGGGCATATCTGATCATGTGACTTACCTATTCAGTCAGTTCCAATGATATTTTTATTGCCTTTGGGATCAAATATAAACTCTTCTGTTTAACTTTGAAAGCTCTGGACAATTTCCCCTAACCTATCTTTACAGGCACATGGAACATTACTCTCCCTTTTGAACTCTGCATTGCAGCCAAAATGGCCTTCTCTCTTCTGCATATGAGATTCCTCAACTCTCATTTCCCATCTCCATGTATTTGCATTGACTATTCCTCATGACTGGAATTCATTCCCTCCTTACTGCCACCTTCTAGAGTCCCTCTCTTCCTCTAATGCAGCTCCCCCTACCAAACTACCTTGAGCTTAACTATTCTGTACTTACTAATTTTATATTTATGCTATTTGTATCTTTTTTATATGCACTTGTGTCTCATTGGAATATAAGCTCACTGCAAATAAGGATTACTTCATTCTTTATATTTGTACCCTCAGTGCCTAGTATAGTAACTAGCATAAAGTAGACCCTTAATAAATTCTTGTTGATTGGTTGGCTAAGATGAAGGTGCATTTCTATAGTTAAAAATCACCACAACTAATTCAGTGCTATTATTTAAAGAGCCAGCAGTTATTAATTAAATGCTAAATGCTATTTTATCATTCATTTAATGAGTAGTCAGAACTCTTGCCATATAAGTTACTTCCTGTAAGCTGGGTACTTGCGTAGTTACATTAATAAGACTTAGTGACCTTGGTTAATTGTCACTGCAGTGTCTGAAAATGGACACAAAAGAATTAACTTACTGAAGAGTAATTTATGTGCTAGAAGATTTTGGTTCAGTAGGAAAACCCATATAAAAGTTGGTTCTTGCCAAAGATATTTAGACAAATACAGCAACTCATTAATATTTAGTTTTGCCAAATTGCATAAGGTATTGTGCCTTTCTTTACCTTTCAGATTATTCCCTTTTCAGTACTTACAACTTCCACAGTATGAATGAATCCCAGATCAAACAGCCTTCTCAATGAATTCACTTCCCTTTTTCCTTTCAGCTTATTTTAGTAGCCAAAAAAGGGCCCAAGACAAAATGATCACATTTTCAGATGTTACTGATGGCCCTTCTCTACATGTTGGCAATGCAAACCCCACACATTCTATACCAACCTGTAGTTTAATATCAAATAGACAAGTTGGCACTTGCAGGAATACTTTACCTTGTTAACAGCATTCACAATTGCTGTTCTCATTATCTAAACTTCCTTTTCCTCTTTAGAGGGAATTTATATAGTTAAATGGTTTCAAATCATTTATTTTTAGGTACTTTAAGAGAAGCATATGTATCTTGTTTGTATTAGTTTTGGGAGGATTCCAAGAGTTGTCTAAATTTCCTGCATTTTCAGCAGAAAATAAAACCTTCAACAAAATAAATGGGACTTTGCCAAGAAGGGGAAAAAAAGGAGGAGGAAATGCACAAGAAAGCCCCTTTTAAAGTTAATGCACAAATGGCCTCCAAAGCCAAGCATTTGGTGCTGGAGCTCTGTTATCTGTGGGTTACTAATTTGCTGTCACGTAAGCTGCACTGTCCTGCGGCTGTCTTACTCCAAAAGAGGCCTATATGTCAGCCTGAGCTTCTGTTAGGAAGAGGTTGCTTTATATTTCATGCAATGTCACATTTGAAGAATGAATCCCACTGCATAATTGAGATAATGAAGGTTGCCTGAATAATGTGTAAAGGAAAGGGAACCACATCAGATAGTCTTCTGATTTTATTAATCTCTCTCTCTGCTACTATATTTCTTGTGCCACAAAATACCCATTTGTGGAAAGATTCAAAAATCTGTTCTATTCCTCTCTTCCTCTGTATCATTCTGTTTGTGGCTCATCAGACAAAAGGAGAACTTTGAGAAAGAAAGTCCGTCACCTAGGTGATAGGAGATGCTATTTTATTACAGGGAGCCAGACTACTCATGGCCTGGAAGTTTTATATATCTCATATTCCTCTTGAGAAAGTTGGTGAGGAGATTTGTTGTTGCTGTTCAGCTGTTTCAGTCACGTCTGACTCTTCATGACCCTATTTGAGGTATTCTTGGCAAATAGTGGAGTGGTTTGCCATTTCCATCTCCAGCTCATTTTACAGATGAGGAAACTAAGGCAAACAGGGTTAAATGATTTGTCCAGGGTCACAAAGCTAATAAATTTCTGAGGACAGATTTGAACTCAGGCAGATGAGTCTAAGGTTCCTTCTAGTTCTAAATCCTCATTCTATAAAGAATGTGCAAATGTATTTTTATCCAAGGAGCTAAGTTAGATAATTCATGTTTGAGAAAAGACCCTACAAGACCATGGGAAAGCCTTTCTAAATAGTTCAGATTGTGACATTGAAGAAATTAGAGTATTTGTAGCTACATGTGCAATCCTCTTTTTCTGTTCTGCTTTGTAAATAGAAATGCTCATCTTATTTGGTGTTGGTTAAGAACAAAAAAAATTAAATTAACAAAACAAGAAAGAATTTATAAGAGCCAGATCTCATAAATGTAAAACATATGATAAAGTATTCTCTTAGCACTCAAATGTTATAAAGCATCAAAGAATTCACAACAGAAAGTATGACTGCAATTAATGTGGGAAAACTGCAGTTTCTTCTCAATCTTCAGAAAACCTCAGAGAATTCACACAGTGGAAAGCACCTCCTGAATGCATGTTTAAAATGAAATTTTATTTTACAATCATTGAAAAATCTACCCTCTCTACCTCCTCATCTCCCACATTCCCAAAGAGAAGGAAAGAAAAACCAAACCCTATTTACAGACATGTATAAACAAATCCTCTTTATTGCTCATGTTCACAAAAGACAGAGATGTGTATTTTGAAAAGATCAATCTTTTAGAAAAGAAGACAAAAAGGATCATTCTTCAACTCAAGTTGGCTGCCACACACTAACATTCTATAGGAGAAGTCTGCCCAGGAGGGATGAGAAGTTCACAAGAATGTAATTCTGAAGATATGAAGAGAAAACATTTTGATGTGGAGAAAAAAAAGGTAAGTTGTTTTAAGAGACCAGCATAGATGCACAGGGAACTCATTAACCACATAACATGTATAATTTATTCTTCAAAAAAATGCAAGCAGTATAAAATAGATTCATGGCTTCCTATAGAATGCTCTTTTGTGTTCTGCTGTGTATATGGAAATGCTACTTTTTTTTAGTGTTTTAGTTCAGAATAAAAAAAATTAATAACGAAATGTCCAGAAGATTGAAAAAAGGGTGAATAATGAAGGATGAAAATAAAAGTGTGATAGAGTCCTATAAGAGAAAAGGTGAAAATATCTCTCATAGTCTAGGAGAAGCATCACCCATAAATTGCAAATTGAATACGCCCACATTAAATTAATGGAACACCAGGAAGGGAACTCCAAAGCCAATAATAAAAGTTGTTTAAATTCATGCAAAGTGAGAAACAAGCATGAAAATTAGAGAATATCTGAGTGTCATGTATGCATGTTGTTTGTCTTTTGTTCTCAAAGAGGACTATGACATCAAGGAGGTGAGGCCATGACTAGAAAGCGAATTGGATTTAAGTGAGGGAGGGCCGTGTAATGTCACCAGCCTCATCCTCTCCTCTGGAGCCATCTGGATCCAGTGGTAAGTTGTAGATCAGGAATTTATAGGACATAGTAAAGAGACTGAATTTTTGCTTGACTTTTTAGACACTTTTTGGTCCAAAGAAGATGTTACTGGGAACACCTATTTTCAAACCATCTTTTATTTTTTGTGAAGATTTGAATTGTGAAGTTAAATAATTGTAAATTCATATTATGTCATGAACCTAATCAATAAATATGGCAAAATAATTGCCAATATTTCTATAACACATTAAGATTTTTGGAGTGCTTTCTACATATTATCGTCTGACCCTCACAACAACTCTGTGAGACAGATACTATAGGAATTATCCATCTTTCTACAAGAGCAAACTGAGGCTCAGAAAATTACACAAATTGCTCCAAACCATGAGGCTATTAAGTGCTACAGTTTTAGACTATGACCCTTAACTCCAAATCAAGTTTTCTCTCCACTATACCATGCTCCCTCCATGCATATATATCACTAACACTAGATAAACATCAAATAATCAACTCACTTAAATAATTAAATAAATCAAACTAACAAATAAATAACAAAAGTGAGAAAATTAAATAAACAAAACAAACAAATAACTAAATAACTAAAGACTTAAAAAGAAATTCAAGAGTAAAATTGAGGAACTGTTATCCAAAAAGTATAAGATGTAAGTATCAGAGGATTCATGAATTCCTAATAACTTATTCCCTTCACATGAAAGTTCTTGGGATGAGACTCATGGCCACAGGGCATACTAAGGAGGAATGAAAATGGGATATTCTGGTAAAAAAAAACAAACAAACCAGAAGGATGTGTTTTGGAATGTGTAGCAAAATAAATAATAAGACCTAGGTGAAACAAGCAAAGTCTTATGCCAAGAATTAAAGTTACATTGACAAAGGAGTCTATATTCATTCCTTCTGTTTTTTCACCTCCCTTTTCAATTTTCAGTTGAGATCTATTTCCAAACCATTCATCAGTTCTTCAACTTGCCATCTTTGCCATGTTGACCACACCTTTCTCCTAGATGCTCTCTTTGGGTTTTCATGAAGCTTTTCTGTTCTGACTGTCCTCCCACCCATTTGGTTGCTCCTTCTCAGTTTTTTTTAACTGAATTATTATCCATACTTCACCTCAAGAGTGTACACTACGGCTCTGTACTAGACCTTGTTCTCTCTTTTCTCCTCCTGGTGATTTTATTAGTCACCACAGGTTCAAATATGATCTGTATGCAGATGACTCCCAGATAGCTCCAGTCTATCTTCTGAATCTTAGCACTAAATCACCAAATGCCTATCGTATTTAGATCTCAAGTTGGCTCTAACACCATCATCTCAAGCTGGACATGCTCCCAACAGAACTCATTGTCCCCTTTTCTTTCAGCACTGCCTTTCCTCTTTTGGTGCTACAATGCTAGGACTGGAGTCAGAAAGACCTTAAATCCAAATCTGGCCTCAGACACTTAATAGTTGTGTGACCTGGACAAGTCCCTTAATCACTGTCTCAGTTTCCTCATCTGTAAATTGGGGATAATAATAGCACCCATTGCCCAAGGTGGTTGTGAGGATCAAATGAGATAATATTTACAAAGTACTTTGCAGACCTTAAAGCACTATAAGCGCTAGTTATTATCATTATCATAATTATCATTATTATCCCTAACTTTCCTATTTCTGTAGAGGGCACCATCATTTTTCTAGTCACTCGGATTTACCTCAGAAACACAGGACCCTAGATGCAGATCCAGAAAGGAACTTAGAGATCATCTAATCTAACCCCTTAATTTTTAAAATCCAGTTTATTTTCAGTTCCAAATTCTCTCCCTCTTACCTCCTTCCCCTCTTTCCCCCCACAATGAAAAAGCAAGAAAAGCAAAATCCATTAAAAACATGTATAGCCAAGCAAAACTTATTCTTGCATTAGTCATGTAAAAAAAATTCAATTTGCACTCTGAGTCTATCTCTCTATTTGAAAGTGGTAGCATGGGCTCAGATTCAATCTAGCTTAGCTCAGATTGATCTGGCTTGTTGGCATCAGTGTCACAAATGCTCAGGCTCCTTAAGAGTCTACCCAATATGGCAGATCCTTAATAAACTTTGTTTTTCCATGGAAAAAAAAGAAAGTGGTAGCATGTTTCATCATGACTCCTCTGGAATGCTGGTTGGTCTTAATACTTATCTGAGTTCCTCAATCTTTCAAAGTTGTCTTTACAACATTGTTTTTACAGTATAACATATTCTCCTGGTTCTGATTTCACTTTGCATCAATTTGTAGAAGTCTTCCCAGGTTTCCCTGAAACCATCCTTCATAATTTCTTACAACATAATAGTATTCCATCATGTTAATATACCACAACTTGTTTCGTTATTACCCATTGGAAGAGCATCCCCCCAGTTCCCAATTCTTTGCCACCATGAAAAGACCAGCTATAAATATTTTTGTACATATGGTCCTTTTCTTTTATCTTGTTGGGGTACAGACTGAATAAGTGTATGCATAGCTTCTAAAGCATAGTTTCGAACTGCTTCCCAGAATGGCTGGATTGGTTCAAAGTCCTACCAACAGCATATTGATGTACTTGCTTTCCCACAGTCCCTCCAGCTTTCATTTACCATTTTTATTTTGTCAACTTTGCCACTTTGATGGGTATGAAGTAGTGCCTCGGAGTTGTTTTAATTTGCATTTAATTATTAATGATTTGGAGCTTTTTATTTCTGGAGGCAATTGGGCTTAAGTGTCTTGCCCAGGGTCACACAGCTAGTAAGTATCTGAGGCCGGATTTGAACTTGGGTCCTCTTAACTCCAGGGACTGTGTGCATTTTTTTAAATAGCTTTTGATAGTTTGGATTTTTTTCCTCTGAAAACTGCCCATTCATGTCCTTTGACCATTGGGGAATGCTTATTCTTACAAATTTGAATCAATTCCCTAAATACTTGGAAGTGAGAACTTTATCACAGAAAGTTGCTGCAAAGATTTTTCTCAACTTTCTGTTTCTCATTTAATTCTAGAGCTTTTTTTTTGTTTAAATATCTTTAGTTTTTATATAATCAAAATTGTTCATTTTGCCTTCTATTAACCTTTTTAATCTCTTGTTAGGTCATGAGCTCTTTTCTTATCTTACAGGTAATTTCTTCCATTTTTGTTCACTTGTTTTTAATTGTATCTGACTCTTTGTGACCCTATTTGGGGCTTTCTGGGCAAAGATATTGGAGTGGCTTGCCATTTCATTCTCTGGTTCATATTTACAGATGAGGAAACTGAGGCAGAATATCTGAAGCCAGATTTGAATTCAGGAAGATGAAATCTTCCTGACTCTAGACCTGGCACTCTATGCACTGTGCCACCCAGTTGTCCATTTGTTTATGATATCATGCTTTATGGATAAGTAGAGCTTTTCTTGGTATACAGTGTGAGATGTTAAACTATATTTAGTTTCTTCTTTCTAGTTTTCATAGCAGTTTTTGCTGAATAGTGAACTTTTGCCCCCCTGCCCCAATTTTACAGATGAAGAAACTGAGCCCAAGGGGAGGTTAAATGACTTGCTCATGGTCACCTGGGTAGGCAGTGGCAGAGGTAGGATTTCAACCCAAGTCTTCTGACTTCAAATCCACTGCACCACATTGCCTCCTTCACTATCCTATACTTCCTTCCCCCTTGCCTCTCATGTCCAATCATCTGCCAAATCATTTCAAGTACAACTGTTCAATTTCTTTGTTCCTACAAATTGATGCAAAGTGAAATCAGAACCAGGAGAATATGTTATACTGTAAAAACAATGTTCCTTTCTCTCCATTCACATAGCTACTTCCCCAGTTCAGGCCTTCATCACCTGTTGCCTAGACCATGCCAAGAGCTTCCTAGTTCATCCTGTAACCTGTCTCTCTCGTCCAATGAATCCTCTCCACAGCTACCAAAGTGATGTCTCTAAACAACAGGTCTGAGGTCTAACCGTGTCACTTTCCTGCTCAAGAAGCTCCAGGGCTCTCTTGTCTCACAGTAAAACAAACAAAGAAAACAGCTCCAAGTCTGGCTCTAGCCTACATTTCCAAGATTCCTGAACATTCTCCTCCTTTACTCACTATGTTCCAACCAAAGTGCTGTTCTCTGAGACACAAGGTCCCACTGCCCAGAGCCCTGTGCCTTCCCACAAGCTTTCTTGTAGCAATGCCCTCCTCCCCTCCACCTTGTGGAATTCTCTGGCGTCCCAACCGTCCTTCCCCTAGTTTCTTCTAGGAAAAGCAGTATAGGCTAGTTTTTCCTTAAAAGACATGAAAACCATTTTTAAGACTCAACTAGCCTAGGGGAATAAGGCTTAAACCACCAGCCTGGTAGCTTAAGTACAAAAGGCAAAAGAACAAGAGGAATGCAAAGCCCTCCCTCAGGTTTCTGAGTGCCATTGTAGACAGCACTGTGGAAAGGCCCAAGGGAATCAATGCTGTGTTCTTATTGAGTAGCCTTTCTCTCTTTTTGTGAACTTTCAGATGTTTCATTTTGCTGAGATTCTGAAGCACCAGATGACCAGCCTGAATCAGGCTTGGGTTGTGACACCTGGCCTTCTTCAAGGGTGAGCTCAAGAACTAACTTCCTCAAGAGGCCTATCCTTACCCCCATGCCCCCAGTACCCTTTCCTGAAAAAGTTACTTTATATTTAATAACGTTCACTTTACTTTAAACTTTAACAGCTTAAAACTGCTGAGTTTTGCAACACCCTGTATATGTAGGAGAGAGAGAGAGAGAGAGAGAGAGAGAGAGAGAGAGAGAGAGAGAGAGAGAAAGAGAGAGAGAGAGAGAGAGAGAGAGAGAGAGAGAGAGAGAGAGAGAGAGAGAGAGAGAGAGAGAAACTGAAGTTAATTGTTGGTGCACATTTTACTTTCTCCTAAAAATCCCAACTTTTTTAACCTTCAGAAGTGTACAAAAGCTATACCTTTGTAGCTAGCTATACTATGCTATTCCTAACATAATGTTTGGCACATAGTGTTTAAAAATCATCTGTTAAAGGAATGAATGAGTGCTGAACCTCTTAGGGTTAAGAGAATTGACCTTGCATCACAGAGAACAGCACCTTGGTTGGAACATAGTGAGTAAAGGAGAAGAATGTCCAGGAATCTTGGAATGATGTACAGAAAAAAGAATTATAAAAGCAAGCAAAAATGTACAGTGTAGGACAGTATCATTCTGAGAGAACTGGGTTCTGCTCTCAGTTCTGCCACTACTGAACGGGGTTACCTTGGGTGGGTTATTTAACTTCTCTGATCTGCAGTTTCCTGTTCTGTCAAATAAGGAGATTAGGCTCACTGCTTCTTAATGTCCTGGTTAGGTCTAACAGTCTATGACTTTGCAGGCCCAGGACAGAACTACGCCTTAAGTATTCCTTGCAGTGGTTAGCACAACCCATTTCAGTGATGACAGTAAAAGATGCAGGGAGAAATGATGCATAGTTTGGACCACGTCACGCTCCTGCTCAAGTAGCTCCAATGCCTCCTTCTAATCTTTGGATAAAATACAAACCTCTATATATCAGACTCCTGTCCACCTTTCTAGACTTTGTGCATATTATTGCCCTTCATATACTTTGCATTTTAGCCAAAGTGGCCTATTGGATGGTTCTCATATGCGACAACCAATCTCTTATTTCTGCACTTTTGCATAAACTGTCTCCCTTATCTGGAATGCCTTTCCCTCTCATTGCCACCTCTTAGTATCCCTTTCAAAGTCCAGGTTTGAGTACCACCTCCTAAAGGAAGCTTTTTCTGATTTCTCTACCAGAGTGAATTTGAGGAACTGCTAACAAATCAGCCTGATTAGAACAGAGAATTCTAACAGAGAAGGAGAGTAAAATGAAATAAGGCTGAAAAGGTAAGTAGGCATCTGACTAATGCTCATCTGGCTGCGGGGAACTCATGGAGTAGCATCTTTACAGGTACACAAAGTGTCAATAACAAACTACAGTTTAACTGTTTCCACTTACAGATTCTCAATATTAGCACATGACGCAAAAAAAATCAGGCTAACTCCAATCCATAGCATTATACTGCTTGGTGAAGCAATAGGGGAACATATTATGACCCCTAGAAGGTGTTAACTACTTTGGGCCACTAGGGTACTATTTAGCCCACAGGAGTAACAATGCAAAATTTGGTCTTGACTCATATTTTAGAGTATCTACTCATAGGAGAGTGCACCATGAGAAGTGCTTTGTATTGTTTAAAAGCATCTTCTGTGTGACATATATATTAAGTACAAAATCAGTATGGTCCTTTCCAGGTGAGTTTATGATCTAATTGTTAATTTTATTTTGTTTTTTTTTCCTAATTTTTTATTTTTAGTTTCCAACATTCACTTTTATGAGATTTTGAGTTCTAAATTTTTTCCCCTCTCCAAGATGGCATGTAATTTGATATAGGCTATACATGTACAACTATATTAAATATATTTCCACATCAGTCATGTTGTGAAGAAGATTCAGAACCAAAGGGAAAAACCATGAGAAAGAAAAAAAAACCAAACACAAAAAAAGAGAGAAAATACTATGCTTCAGTCTGCACTCAGACTCCATAGTTCTTTCTCTGGATGTGGATGGCATTTTCCATCTTTAGTCTTTTGGAACTGTTTTAGATAACTGCATTGTTGAGAAGAGCTAAGTCTATCAAAGTTGATCAATGCACAATGATGCTGTTAACTGTGTACATTGTTCTCCTGGTTCTGCTCAATTCACTCAGTATCAGTTCACATAAGCGTTTCCAGGTTTTTCTGAAGTATGCCTACTCATTATTTCTTATGGAACATTCGGCCATTCCCCAATTGATGGGTATCCTCTTGATTTCCAATTCTTTGCTACCACAAAAGGAGCTGCTATAAGTTTTTGTACATATGGGTCCTTCTCCCATTTTTATGATGTCTTTGGGATACAGACCTATAAGTGGTATTGCTGGATCAAAGGGTATGTACAGTTTTATAGCCCTTTGGGCACAGATCCAAATTGCTCTCCAAAATGGCTGGATCAATTTACAGCTCCACCAACAATGTATCAGTATTCCTAATTGTTAATTTTAATGAAACCAATCAACTAATGAAAGGCAGTATAATATAATGGATAGAGAGTTGGCCTCTGAGTTAGGAAGACCTGAGTTCAGGTGCTGCCTCTCAGACATACCAGATTTGCAAGACAAATCACCTAAGCTCTCAGTACCTTAGGTAACCCTCTAATACTAGTTAACAACAAATATTTATTCAGCATCTACCATATAAAAGGTACTAGATATTGGTTTACAAAGACAAAAGTGAAAGTCCTAGACAAAATCCATACAGGTATGTAAAAGAAATATATAAATAAATAATCCCTTTTTTTGTGGTGTGTGTGTGTTAAAGAAAGATCACACATACTTCCTGTTTATCACACACAATATTCCATCCCTCTCCTATCTCCAGGCTTGATACTGTCTGTCTAACATTCCTGGGATGCTTTTCCTCCCCTTTCAACCTTTTAGAATCCCTGGCTTCCTTCAAGACTCAGCTCCCTTGTTGCCTTCCTCAGGAGGCATTCCCTGTCTCTCCCCCTTCAGGGTGGTGATTACGGGAATGGAGAGGAGACAGATGTGAAAAGACTGGGGTGGTAGAATGGACAAGACTTGGCAATTGTCTGGATGTGTAGGGTGAAGAGTAAGAATGACCAGAGTTTTGAACATGGGAGGTTGGAAGAATGGTGATTCCCTTGACAGAAATAGCGAAGTTAGGAAGGAGGATGAATTTTTTGGGAAAGATAAATGAATTCTCTTCTGGACATGTTATGATTGAGACGCCCAGCAGACGATGAACTTCAGAGTGTTCAATGAGCACTTGATGATGCAGAACTAGTGCTTGGGGGAGACACGAAGGCTGAAAACATTAGTCTGAGAGTCATTTCTGCAGAGATAACTGAAACCAAGGTAGCTGATGAGAGTACCAATGGAGAAAGAGAAGAGGTCAGCACAGGGTCTGATGGTAGGAGAACCAAGAGAGCAGTTCATGAAAACGCAATGAATAATCAGGAGGACCGTATGGTGGTGAACAATATCAAATGCTGCAGACCAGGAATAGACCTACAGTGGGAGGAGTTTTCCCAACAGGAGTATTCTATATCCATGAAATCCCAAATCTGGATCAAAACAAATGAACCCTCCCTAATCAGTTAAATGCTAATTTTAATTAAAATATACTTTAATCCTTAATGAAGGCAAGACATTACATTAAGTTAAAAAATATGGTCAATGTTAATGTTGAAATAATAAATGAAATTCTGGAAGCATAACAGACACCAAGGAGTTATGTAGCACCCACGCAACACAAACACTTATATTTGTGCCTGCTACAGGATAGAATACAGCAATGATTGAAGATCACAAATCTTCTGAGCATATAATTAATTTTCTTGTAACTATCCCACATATTTCATTGAAATAGCTTTAGACATACAGATGAAACTGAATTTTTTTGTCTTTCTAGTAGTTTATCTGTAGGAATATGCCATTCAGTAAACTGACGTGGTGAGCAAAATTAATTAAAAATATGTTGAACTAGAGGGCGATTTCAGATGTGGCACATTTCAAGATGAAAACTAAACTTATGTGGTGTGAGGGTTTACAAATGATTTGCAACCTAATTCTAGGAAACAAGTTGAAAAGCTAACAACTTTTAAGGAATTTTGAACTCTTTCCATTTGTATACAGGCATACCTCATTTAAATGTGCTTTGCAGATACTGTGCATGTGTATTTTTTTAAACAAATTGAAGGTTTGTGGCAAGCCTGCATCAAGCAAATCTATTGGTACCATTTTCCCAAGATCACGTGCTCATATTGAGTTTTCTGACGTATTCTGTTAATTCTTGCAATGTTTCAAACTTTTTCATCATTATCATATCTGGCATGGTGATCTGTGATCAGTAATCTTTGATGCTACTATTGTGACTGTTTTGGGGCACCATGAACCACACCAATATAAGAGGGTGAACTTAGGAGATAAACGTTATATGTGTTCTAACTGCTCCACTGACAGGCCATTTCTCCATCTCTTCCCCTCTCCTCAGGCCTCCCTATTCCCTAAAACACAACAATATTGAAGAATAGTTGATAAAGTAGCAGGAGGGTTTGAAAGGATTGATTCCAATTTTGAAAGAAATTCTACTGTGGGTAAAATGCTATCAAACAGCATCACATGCCATGGAGACATCTTTTATGAAAGGAAGAGACAACTGATGTGGTAATCTTCATTGTTTTCTTATTTTACAGCCCCCCTGGCCTTCAGCAACTACCACCCTGATCAGTCAGCAGCCACCAATACTGAGGCAAGACCCTCCACAAGCAAAAAAGATTATGACTCACTGAAGGTTCATATGATGGTTAGCACTTTTTAGCAATAAAGTATTTTTTAATGAAGGTATATATATATATATATTTTTTTTTCTTAGACATAATATTATTGCACACTTAATAGACTATAGGACAGTATAAACATAACTTTTATATATACTGGAAAACCAAAAAAAACTGTGTGACTCTCTTTATTGTGATATTCACTTTATTCTGGTGGTTTGGAATTGAATCCACGATATCTCCGAGGTAAGCCTGTACATTAAAAAAAGCAGTGGATAGTCATCTGCGTTGCTTATGAGGGGAAACTAAACTGATATTGAAAACCCTAACAAGGTGTAGGGTAATGATTCTTTTTTATTTTATGGCAATAATTGTATTCTTACAAATGGGTAGCCAAAAATCAAGCATTCAAATAAGGATAAATAACCTCCTGTTGTCTCTTTGCATTTGTTCCTTCATCTCCACAGTATATACAACAAAGATTCAATTATAATGGAGTTTCCTTTCCCATCTAGCCACTCACCCAAGTCATCATAACAGCCACCTGCTTCTGCAGGGGCTAACCTGCTCTTCTCCACCAGAATCAGCATTCACCTACTAGAAAGGAGACTTCCCATTCCTCTGTGCCTTGGGAAGTAAATCTAGAATTCAATATTCAGTATTCAAGGACAGTGGTTCTTAGTACTCTGTGTGTGTGTGTCCTGAAATAAACAATCCCCTCCTCTTCCCCCCTGCCCTGTTATTGTGAACCTTCCTCTTCTTCACCAATGCAGCCATGTTCCTGAATGAAGCAAACTCAATACACACAATTATGCTAGTTGTCTCCTAGTAGCATTTCATAGGTTTAGAACTAAAAGGGACATTAGAGGCCATTTAATCTAACTGACTGATTATCCAGGTGAAGAAAATGAGGTGCAGATAAATTAAGTGACTTGTTTAAGGTCACAAGGAAAGTAGTAGAGCTGGGATTTGAATCCAGAATCTCCACTTCCAAATCTAACATTTTTTCTACTGAATCATGCTACTTATCCTATTCCTTTCTATTGCTTTCCTTCTTTCCCAAAACTCTGGATGAAGGAAACAATATCAAGCTCTCAAATGTCTTACTGGCCTTTCTGCATTTGCCATCTCCTCTATGCAAGAAGAGAAATGTCCAGTAAGATATGTTTTAATAGCTCTCTGAAACTCCATGCTTCCTTGTAAGTTGGTCAGGGGCTTTGTGAAAATAATGATGGAAAGTTTAAAAAGATTAAGCCACCATAGCCTTAAATGTTTATTTCATATGACAAAATTATGAGATATTGGCAGATACTTATAATCATTTACTTATATGTAATTGGTTTAATAAAGGTTAGGATTTAGTTTTTCAACTATGCTTTTTTGTTCATGACTATTAGCATGCTGACCATCTCCCTGCCTTGCTGGGCACTCTGCCTTCTGCCTCCTAGCTCTGACTCTATACACTCCTCATTGGTGAAGGTTTATTCCCAGATCCACCACAATGCCCTCTGACCATCTTTATGCTATGCCTGCACAGGCTTCCTACTCTAGGATAAAATGCAAACTTCTCCAGCAGGCATTTGAAGCATTCTACAGTCGGGCATTCCTTTTTCAGTCTCATTCTATAGCATTCTTTTCCATGCACTCTATGTTCTAGTCAATTTGACCTACTAATGGTTCTCTGAATTTGCAGATCCATGGCCCACCTTTAGGTCTTTGCCTCACACCAATGGCATAATCCTTTCTTATCTCTCTGTTTTTCAGAGGTGAACTTGGGTGGTGTGTGGCTTAGCTTCCCTCCTGAGTCATCTTGTTAACTTGAACCAGATTCTTTCCTGTACATGTTTTCTCTCCCCAGCAGAATGCAAGCTCTTTGAAGGCAGGGCCCATTGCAGTTCTGTCTTTTTAGCCGCATTCTACTGCGGTGATGATAACATGCACGTGAATAAGAAGAACGAAAGAAACCTTGAGGAGAGAACACTACCAGCTCCCTGAGAAAGTGGCAGGGAGTTCAGCCTTGAAAGATGAGGATTCATAGAGGCAGAAATGAGGCGGAAGGGCGTTCCAGGCATGGGGAGTGACGTGTGCAGCTTTATGGAAGCACGGCTCACTTTAATAACAGCAATAATAACGCACACTTTGTAGTCGCGCTTTCTGTGCGCCAGGCTTTATAACCATGTGGTTATAACCCCATGTGGTCCTCACCAGAACCTTGCAGGGTGGGTACTATGATATCTTCATTTTATAGAAGTGGGAACCAAGGCAAAGCACTTTGGTTATATAGAGTTCCAGACAATGAATCTTGTCTCCCGTTTATTTTTATTTTATTATCCGTTTTATTTATCATTTGGTCGCTGTTTTCTTTCACCTCCTTGCTCCCCTAAATAACCAACCTCTGACTTACTGCTCTACCTAGACTATATATACATATGCTGTATATTTTTTTTTAGTCAATTCTTTTATTTTTTTTTTTGGAGGGGGGAGGGAAGGGCAATTGGGGTCAAGTGACTTGCCCAAGGTCACACAGCTAGTAAGTGTGTCAAGTGTCTGAGGCTGGATTTGAACTCAGGTCCTCCCGACTCCAGGGCCAGTGCTTTACTCACTGCGCCACCTAGCTGCCCCCTATATGCTGTATATTTTTGCTGCCAATTTCTTGGCTAACGGCAGAGGTCCAATTTTTTATTTTCTGCAGACAAGTGCCAAGGAGCAATCCTGATGTGAAGATGACCTATTGTAGTTGAATATGGATATGACATAAAGATCACGACTGATCACCCTCAGAGAGCCCAGAACTGTTCAAAGCACCATCAAACTTATAACTGATTTCATCTAAATGGCTATTTTACTTGACAAACCACAATCATCAGCAAGGACACCAGTGACAAGACAGCGCTTCCATGGTTTTAGTCTGTGTACATACATCGTGTTAAGCAACAACAGCATCTGTATCAAGTTACTTGCTAACTCTTGCATTTTTCCAAGGGTTTTCCAGTTCTTCTCCCATCTCTCACACTTCAACAAAACTGCCAAATAGGGAAAAAAACCCCTCCTGCACAGATTTCAGAAGAACATAGATGTTTCTCCGTAACTCCCCCAACTTTCACCATAACAATTTTCCAAGACTCAATTAGTGGTTCTCATCAATTTTTGTGACACTCATGATTTCAACTTCCATTTTTAGTTTTATAACTTTCAAATTTATTACTCTAGTTTGGTCCTTTCACCTAAGTTCCAGATCTTAATTTGATTCATTAAGAACTTATTAAGTACCTATTATATGCCATTCACAGTTCTAAGTTTTGGGGGTACAAAGACAAAAACAAATTGGTTCCTGCCTTCAAGGAGATTACATTTTATTGAAGTAAAACAACACATACAAAGTGAATACAAAATAATTTCTGGAAAGAGTGTACTAATAATTGGGATTGTAAAGCCTGAGTTCAGACTTGAAGAAAACCATGAGAGAGGAATGACAAGGGAGCACATTCCAGGAATAGGAGACAAAGGGGAGATGGAGTACTTGTTTGTAAGAGAGGATAAAAGTCAATTTGCTTAGAGCCCAGAGTATAAGGAGAGAAACAGAGTACAATAAGTCTGGACATATAGGTTCAGGTGAGATTGTGATGGGGTTTTAAAAGCCAAATAAAGAGTTTATTTTTTAATTAATTTATTTTTAGTTTTCAGCATTCATTTCCACAAGATTTTGAGTTCCAAATTTTCTCCCTATCTCTCCCCTACCCCCATCCCAAGATGGCATGCATTCTGATTACCCTTTCCCCAAGTCTGTCCTCCCTTGTATTACCCCACCCCCCATTCCTTTCCCCCTTACCTTCTTGTAGGGCATTTCTATACCCCATTGCCTGTATATCTTATTTCCCAGTTGCATGTAAGACCAATTTTTAACATTTATTTTTAAAACTTTAAGTTTTAACTTTGAGTTCTAGATTCAAGAAAGAGGGAGCCACTGAAGCTTCTTACACAGGACAGTGATGTGGTCAGACCCCTGACAGACACATCAATCTAGCAGCTGAAAGATAAGTGGGCAGAACCTGGAGACAGAGAGACCAATTGGAGTGATACTGCAATAATCTAGGCAAGAGGCAAAGAGGACCTGAGCCAGGGATGAGAGGAAAGAAGAAGGCAGATGAGAGATGCAGTAGAGGGAGAATCTATAAAACTTGGCATCTGACTGGCTATAAGAAATAAGGGAGGGTAGAGAGTTGAGGATGACTCAAAGGTTGTAAACCAGGGTAAATGTAAGAATTGTGGCACCCTCAAAAGAAATAATAAATCTAGGAACAGGACTTTTTTTTTTAAAAAAGGTAATACATTCTCTTCTAGATACACTGAGATTAAGATACCTGTGCAACATTTAGTTCAATATGTTAATATGTCCCTCTTTGATAATGTAGGATTAGAGCTCCAGGGAGACAGGGGCTAGATATACAGATCTGGGAGTAGTTTGCATAGAGATGATAGCTGAAACCCTGGAAGCTGATGTGATCACTAGAGTACAGAGAGAGAAGAGAAAAGGGTTGAAGATAGAGCTGGGCTGTACAGCCATAGATAAGGGATGTGGCAAGGACCCAACAAAATATATCAAAGGGTAGCTAGATAGGTAGGAGCAGAGTCAGGGTAAAGTGATGCCATGAAAAAATCTCAAACACTGCAGAGGTCAAGAAGTATCAGGATGGAGGAATGTCTATAGGACTTGTCAATTTAAAGATCACTGATAACCTTAGAGAGGATTTTCTGTTGAATGATGAGATCTGACACCAAGTTGCAAGGGAGTGACAAATAAGTGAGAGGTGAGAAAGTAGGGGCAATGAATATAATTTTTTTCTTTTCTGGGAGTTTGACCGTGAAAGGGAGGAGGATGATAACTAGATAGGATGGTAGCATTAGGTGAAGCTTTGTGGTAGGTGGGGGAGATGTGGGGATGCTTCTAAGCAGCATAGAAGGAGTCATGGAATAAAGAGAAACTGAACATTAGAGATAGAGGAGTGACTGAAGGGGCATTCTTAGAGAGAGGAGACTGGAGGGGATAGAATTGAGAGCTCAAGTACAGGAGATGGGTTTGGAAGAAGCGTGACCACTTCCTGAGACTGGAGCAAAGGAGGAAAGAATGAGGATGCTATAGAAGTGATTTGAAGTGCAAAGCTGGAGAGATGAGGAAGTTCCCAGAGAATGGCCTCAAACTCCAAATGCTTATTATACACTTCCACATAGCATCTTCTTTCATAATCACTCCAAAATCAACTGTCTAAAAACAAACTTGCCTTTCATATTTGGTTCATTCTCTAAAATTTTCAGCGATCATTGCTGTCACTATTCTCCATGTCACCCACACTTGAAACTTTAGAGACATGTTTGTCTCATTCCTTTCCTTCATCCCCAGATACCAGCCATCCAGCACCACTTCTGCTCCTCTCATCACATTCCAGGCTTTATCACCCTATACCTGAATAGGCACAATATTTTCTTCATTGGAAAACGTTCTGGCTTCCTCACCTTCTACAAGAAATTTTTCTTGGTACTTCTTGATGTTAGTGCTTCACTGCTGATTTTCTTCAATTTATCCCATATATAGCCTGTCTGCATGTATTTGTTTGCTTGTTGTCTCCCCCATTAGACACTGAGCTCCTTGAGAGCAGGGACTGTCTTTTGCCTCTTTATGCATTCCCAGGGATAAGTACAGTGCCTAGCACATAGTAAGCACTTAATAAATGTTTACTGACTGACTAACTGCCTTCTCTGACTCTAGGCTTTCCTTCGTTCACTCCAACCTGAATAATGTTGCCAGGTGTTCCCTAACTATTCCCTTATTAGGCTGCAACATCCTTTTAAGGGAAAGAATGCTGGACTTGGAGTTGGAAAGACTTATGTTCAAATCCCATCCCAAACACTATAGAGGAAACCTCCTCTGTAAAATGAGAGGGTTGATGATGTTTAAAATCTTTTCCTCCCTTAAACCTATCAACCTAAGAAGAGATTCAGTAAGTGAGTAATTCCATGCTGGGCTCTGCTACGTGCTGTAAGATGAGAGTTAAATTGCCCTGCTCCTTAAGAAGTTGATAGTCTTAGGTCTCAGATAATAATCAGAGTACAGACTATTTCATTCTTTGTACTTGCATCTTCAGTTTCTAATACAGTGCTTGGCAGAGGTGCTTAATAAATTATTCTTGGTTGACTGATTAAAATAGACCCAAATGCTGATTTTGATGTGAAATATTGCTTCCTTGGGGGCCTAAAAGTTGGATGGGGACATGAGGCAGAAGATAGCATTTGGCTATAAGATGTGGAAGAAGGGCGATCTGAAGCTAGGAGGGCATGAAAACATAGCTCTTCTCTCTTTAGAAACTACCCTTGACAAACTGGAAAGAGGATTAATGCAGTCTATTCCAAGGGAATACCTATAGCCACAAAGTGACAGTGGAGTACAGTGTATTAATGCTAGGCTTGTTGTCAATAAGCCTTGGATCTTGCCTCAGACACTCAGTCTGGACATGTCACTTGGCCTCTCTGTGACTCAAGGAGGTGCCTAGTGCTTCTCTACTGAAACATACGCACAAACTAGATTTGCTGAATCAGAAATCAGTTGTTTTCCAGTTACTTTGCATTGCAAGTGGTTCTTATTCTAGCGTGGCTATAAACCAAATATTCCAAAGTGAATTCAGAAGTGTACATTTTCAGAGAGAAGTTGGCCCACGCATTCTACCCAAATTAACCCCTCTTCTCAAGTGTTATTAGCAATTTAGAAAATTGTTGGACTAGACTTGGACATTAGCAATGTACCTTATTAAGAAGCCAAACTGAAATCTTTTGAAGTGGCTACAAATGCAAAATGCCTACAGGTATATCCTTGTAAAGGGCTGCTGATGTGGTTTTATGTCTTTACTAAAACCTTTTCACCTCTTCAAGCACAGCCCTGGCTTAATTACTCTTTTTTTTAAAAATCATCCCAGCCAGGGAATGGTTTGAAAAACAACAACAAAAGATGGACAAATTCCAATCTCTCACTGTAGATCACGAAGCAAAAACAGGAAAGATACCAGAAGCAGATTTCTGAGAATTAACTGACAGCAAAGTGAACGAAGGGGGCCTATTTTAAATTAAATATTGCTAATTTGACATTCTACCACCCTCTCTTAAGCACAAGATAACCATATTATGAAGAAGAGTGAATGCTAGTTACTTTTGAATGGGTTAATAACACATATCAGTCAAAAGTCAAAGAGCAAAAGACAGATAACTTTCCTCCAAATCCAACTAAAATTACTAATATTGATAAGTCAGTAAGATTTATGAAGCATTTACTTTGTGCTAGGACGTATATTAAGTACCGGGGATACAATGAAGGGAAAAAAAGCCATAAAAACAATCCTTGCCCTGAAGGACCTTATAAGCTAATGGAGGAAACCACATGGAATGAACAGGTACATACAAGATACACACAGACATGAAGAAAGGGAGCCTTATGCAGCAGGTGGGGGTCTTAAGAAAGGCCTCCTGCAGAAGGGGGCATCTGAGCTAAGTCTTGAAAGAAGCCAGGGATGTCAAGAGGCAGAGGGGAGGAGGGAGAACATTCCAGGCATGGGGGACAGACAATGCAAAGGCACAGATAAGAAGAGTGCTGTGTCAGGAATAGGCCAGTGTCAATCAACAGACCATAAAGTACATGAAGGAGAGTAAAATGTGAGAAGACTGGAAAGGCAGGAATGGGCCTGGTTGTGAAGAGCTTTAAATGCCAAACAGAGGACTTTATATTTAATCTTGGTGATAACAGGGAGCTACTGGAGTATACTTGGGGAGGGGTGAATGGGAGAAGGGTCAGACCTACACCTTAGGAAAATAACTTTGGCATCTGGGTGATGGATGGATTAGAATGAGGAGAGTGGAGGCGGGGAGACCAATTAGAGAAGTCTCCCTTCTACTACTGCAATAGTCTGGGTGAGAGGTGATGAGGGCCTGCATTGAGGTGATGTTTGTGAGTCAAAAGAAAGAGATGTTGTGAAGGGGGAAGTGACGAATCTGGGAACAGACTGGATAGGTGGGATGAGAGTGAAGCATAAAGAGGACACAGGCTGTAAACCTGGGAGCCAGGAAGGATGGTGGGATCAAAAAAAAATGGGGAAATTTGAAAGAACGGGAAATTTGGGGGGAAAGATAAGAGAATCCTCTTTTGGATTTGCTGAGTTTTAAGATGCTTATGGAATATGCAGCTTCAAATGTCCAACAGGTAGCTGGGGATACTGGATATGTTTATTTTTTTCTTTCAAAATTTATTTTTACATGTGTTTGTAACCCGTCCCTCAAACTGTTCTTCTCCACTGAAAAAAATAAGGAAATTAAAACCCACAGCATAAACATGCAGAGTCCAGGAAAACAAATTCCCACATTGGCCATGCCCAAAAATATATGTACCTTTCGGTATTTTAAGTTCATCACCTCTATGACAGGAGGCAAGTGGCAGGCTTTATCTTCAGTCTTCTGGATTCATGGTTTATCATTGTTCTAAATTCCTTCAAATATGTTTTTCTCTGTAATACTGTCATAATATATTCTCTTAGTTTTACTCACTTCACTTTACATTACTTTATAGAGGTCTATTTCCTCCGAAACTATCCCTCTCATTTCTTACGGTATAGTAGCCATTTTATTACATGTATATATCGTAATTTATTTAGTCATTCCCAAACAGAGAATAGCTCCTTAGTTTCCAATTTTTGATTACTATGAAAAGAAGTGATGTGTGTGTATATATACACATATATGTACATATGTGTGTATGTACATATATATTTGGAAATATGGATCCTTTTTTTCTTTCTTTGATCTCTTGGGGATATAGGCCTACTAGTGGTATAGCTGGGTCAAAGTGGATGCGTATTTTTGTGACTTTTTGGGAACAGTTCCAAACTGCTTTCCAGAATGCCTGAAACAATTCAGAGCTCTACCAGTGCACTAATGTGGCTGCCTTCCCAGAGACCTTTCAATATTTTTCATTTTCCTCTTTTGCCCTCTTTGCTAGTCTAGAATCTCAAAGCTGCTTTAATTTACATTTTAATCATTAGTAATTTAGATAATTTTCAATATAGTGTTGATAGTTTAGATTCCTTACTTTGAAAACTGCCTGTTTATAGCCTTTGACCATTTATCTATTAGAGAATGGGTATTCCTTATAAATCTTGGATATGAGACCTTTATCAGAGAACCTTGCTGCAAATGTTTTCCCCGTTTACTTATTCTCCTTCTCACACTGACTATATTAGATTTGTTTGTTAAAAAAACCCTTAAATTTACATAATCAAAATTGTCCTTTTTATCTTGTGTGATCTTTTCTATTGCTTGTTTAGTCATGAACTCTTCCCTATCCGTGGATCTGAAAGGTAATTTCTTTCTTGTTCCTCTAATTTGTTTATGATGTAACTTTTTATATCTAGGACTTGTAACCACCTGGAGTTTATCCTGGTATATGGCATGAGATATTAGTCTAATTTTTGTCAGATCGCTATCCCATTTTGCAGGATATATTTCAAATTTAATCTTAATTACAAAGAATTTATTTTTAGCATTTTCTTATAGCAATCTAGTAAAGACCATAACTCTCAAGTTTTTTTTTTAAACAAAATCTTGGATGTAGAGCCAAGAGAGCAGGATAAAAGAAAGAGGTACAACTGACATCTCCCCCACAACTCTCTAATAAAGGCAAAATGCACCAGATCAAGTCCCAATTGCGAAATCTTAAAAAAAAAAGCACAGTAAGCCATTTTCCTAGCCTAGTTCGGAATAGGGAAACAGATGGGGGTCTGTGGACACTGGGGATGGGGAAGTGATACATGGAGCATTCCAAAGCCAGCTCAGGGTATTACTATGGATGAGGGCATGAAGGTTCTCTAGATCCCTTGCAGAGATACATGATTTTATATAGGGTACAGTAAGAGGGGCCAACTGGTGGCTCTATTGCCTGTTAGCCAGTTCTAGGCCGAGAGGGGAACCTGCATCTAGGGATAGTAGTCCAAAGTGAGGAGCAGTCACAGGCCCTAGGCTGTGTACTCAGCAAGGAACAACTTCACAAGCAAGGAGCAGCTATATGGCTTGGATCCTAGAAGCAGAGCAGGGTCTAAGTTCTAACCTCAAGATCAATTTGAAGTCTCTAGAGGAATAACTAGGGCAAGAATCCTGAACAAAAGGAGAATACATGGTTCAGTTTACTTTGAAATAGCAGAGCTTTCCGGCTGGTTGGGACCAGCAGCAGTCTACTGGAATACCAACCAGAGGCAAGCCCACAAGTATGTTGTTCAGACTCAAACCCAGGTCAAGAATTTGTAGAGCCCAGACTGGGTGGGTAGCAATCAGACCCTGCTTCAGAAAAGACCATTTTGTAAGCACTCAGAGCTTGCAGGTCCCCATCTTGAACTGAACCTGTGAGACTGGACTAACACAACACTCAAGAAGATAAGAAAGCAGTAGCACGACCTTAAAGGACACAAGTTCAGTCTAGAAATGCACAGATCTTGGACTTTACACAAAATCCCAAATCAAGAAGTCAGCTGGAAGAATGAGCAAACAAACAAAAAGAATGCCACCATAAAAAGTTCTGTGATGATAGAGACATTCAAGACACAAACCCAGAAGAGAATGACTAAAAAATTTATAAGCAAATCCTCGAAGAAAAGAAAAACATGGCTCAGGAATAAGTTTAACTAGAAGTCTTGGAAAAAATGAAGAATTTTTTTTTAAAAAAGAGGTAAAATGTTTTGATAGATGAAAATGCTAAAGGAAATAAATAGAAAATAAATAAGAGCCAGAGAGGAAAGAATTGGAAAGAGAATTAACACAAGACATACAAAACCTTATCTAAGCAACAACTCCCTGAAAATTAGAATAGACCAAATAGAAGATGACTCCATGAGTCAACAAGAAATATTAAAATATGAGCAAAGGATTGAAGAAAATAGAAGAAAATGTAATCTTACAGCAAAAACTGATTTAGAAAACAGAAAAAGTCAGTCAATCAGTCAATAAACATTTATTAAGAGCCTACTTTGTACCAAGCACGGTGCTAAATGCGGGAGATTCAAAGAAAGGCAGTCTCTGCTCTCAACTAGCTTACAGTCCAATTGGGGAGACAACATGAAAAAACAAACAAATATACAAACAAGACACATACAGCATAAATTGGAAGTAACTGACAGAGAGGAGACACCAGAACTAAGTGGGATTGGGAAAGGCTTCCTATGGAAAGTGAAATTTGAGTTGCAATTTGAAGGAAGCCAGGAAAGTCAAGAGGCAGAGATGAAGAGGGAGAGCATTCCAGGCATGGGGGACAACTGGAGAAAATGCCCAGAACCAAGAGACTGAGTGTTTTGTTCAAGGAATAGCAAGGAAGCCAGTTTCACAGGTTTGGGGAGTAAAGTACAAGAAGACTGGAAAGGTGGTGTGGGTGTGTGGAAGGCTCGCAAGGGCTCTGAACACTCAATAGAGGATTTTAAATTTGATCCTGGAGATGATAAGGAGACACTGGAGTCTACTGAGGATGTGGGTGCTGTGGTCAGACCTGCCCTTTAAGCAGATCACTTTGAACAGATGAGTGAATGATGGAGCATGAGGAATAGAGGATGACATGTTGTGTCATGATCAGACTTTGGATTTTAAATATTACAAATCCCAATGAGGCTTTTTCTCTGGGCAGTATTATATGAGTTTGCCTGTCATTCAAGCATATAGAAAGATGAAAGCACTATGGGACTTTGGGAAAGTCAAGGCTTTGGATTAGGTCAATAGTTTATGTTTATAGTGTTTCTAAGCTGAGAGACTGGTGATGGCAGTTGGTGCAATTCTGGCTCTTCTTCATCAGTGGCATATATTTGTGTTTGTGTGGGATCCCATGTAGGGAACTCATTGAAGTGCTTTGAAGCTTTTAAAATTGTAGATGGAAGGTCAACCGGGATTCTTTCCAAAAGATCATGTTGTCATACTTGGGTAAACAGTAGGGTAGGGATTTAAAAAAACTGGGAGTCAGGACCAGGAGGACCAATCAGGAGCCAAGACTTGCAGGCAAAAGCTGAGGGATAAGTAGTTTGCATTTACTAGAACTGAGGAAAAGATAAGAGATTAGGAGCTTATTTATTCATGCAAGGTTGGGAGGGGCAGAGAGGCATTAAGATGTCAAAAGTCTAGCCTATGAATCATTTAAATTAAGGCACCAACAGCCAGAACACAAGAATGTGAAACTGATACAGAAATGAAGGTGAAGGATATCTGATCTTGGAGTTCAATGTACACTTTTTTGCACAGGAAGAATTTTGTATCATGAGGATATGGGCCGACCTGACCCTGAAGATGTGATAAGTTCAGTGGTTGTAGCTAGTTGAGGAATAAAAAGGTAGGTTGCAGATAGGTTCTAAGGCTGGCTAAAGAGTCAGAGAATTAGTGTTCTAGGTCAGTTTTGATAGAATCCTGAGAAGAATCACTAAAATTCATCTATTCTACCTCTACCATTTTAGAATCTAACCAAACTGGCTCAATTCCATGATGATCTTGCTGCTTCTCTCGCCAAATCACACTCTAAGAATGGACGACTATACTCATCATACAGAAAATATCTAAGATGATTATATTTTTACTTTTTTGCTTGTACTACTTTCTGATAAGCCGTAGTTCTCTCCATTACTGTAGTCTTTGATACTGAAGCTGTCACTCCTTTTTCAAATCCCCTAAAATTTTTCTAGAAAATTCAATAACATCTATTTCAGCCTCCTCTGAACACATCCCTCTATGCCTCCCCTAAAACCACTGTGAATTGCTCTTATCAAGTCAATACTGGTATGGATTGTCTGGAGAACCATTTAGATTATGTACATTAATTCAAATGGCATACTTTCTAAACCGTTAAGCTATTTAACTTCATTGAATCTAATTCTTAGGAACACTTATTCTAAAAATAAGAAGCCTTGTAGGCAACAGCCTCACCAGTCCCACAGATTCTGTCCCCAGGAAGCTCATAGTTTAAGGAGACAAAGTTAAAACAGAAACTAGGCCCTGCCCTCAAAGAGCATTATGGAGTGACAAAGAAGGAAGAGACCTAGGAGACAAAGAAGCAGATTGTAGTGTAGTAGAAGGAAGAACATCACCCTCCTTCCCCACTCTTATTGCCCCCACACCCCCAATCAGAGTATCTAGGTTAGAATCTTGGCTCTTTTACTTACTAGCTTGGTCTCTTCTCTGGATCCCAGTTCTTCTGTCTGTAAAAGGAGGGGGCTGGACTAGCTGATCCCCAAAGTCAATTCTAGCTCTGATATTCTGTGATTCTTTATTATTCATACTTTAGGATTTGTTCCAAAGCTACTACATTTTCATGAACTTAAAAAAGTATACTGACTTGAAGATGAAATGATAGTGGTATAATTTCTTTGTTTTATTTTGTTAATTTTTAAATGAAGTAGGGGACTTTAGTTTTTCTTAATAGCAAAAACAACTTCTCTCTAAGATTGTGTGTTTGACACTATAAATATACATGGATGGGCTCCAGTGGAAAAGACTGTATGTAGTACAAAGCCAGGGGGTGGAGGGGCTGCTTCAGTGGCTACCCAGGGTCACGTCATCAACACTCTTTCAATGAGTGTGCCCCCAAAGGCAAAAGGCTAACCTCTGATCTTATATACAAGTCTCAGGGGTCAAAGGGCATCACAACCATGTGACTCAAACTCATATGAAGTGGGCCTTCCCTTGATGTAAGCAGGTCATCAAAGACTCCTGATTCAATCAAAGATTCCTCAGTGCTGAGAAGCACTCCAAAACAAAGACAGCAAAAAGTCCACTTTGCTTGCCATGACATTTGAAAGGCAAGACTCATCAAAGGTACTTGATTACCTCAGCATTCCAAAGGAGAAAACAGTAAAAAAAAAAGTCCCACCCTGATAACCATTCCAGCCCTGTGCTGAGCATGGGTATATAAAGAGAAGGGCAAGGAAGTCCCTGCCCTCAAGAAGCTCAAGTTCGAATTAGGTGAGACAACAGAGAGTTTGAAAACTATGTGATAAAAAAATGTAGTTGAGACAACTGGGGAAGTTCTCTTCAGAGGGTAGAAGTATGAACAAAGGGTGGAAGTCAGGGGGAGGCAGATTTTGGTTCAGTACAGTATGAAGAAAATCTTGCTAACAATTGAAGCTGTGTAAAAAAAATCAAGCGAGCTGCCTTCTGAGGTATAGAGTTTTTCATTATTATGGGTATTCAAACAAAGACTGACTGGATAACTCCTGGAATGGTATAAAGGGTACATCAAGTTAGGAGAAGGTGGTGTTGAACTAGATTACTTCTAAAGCCTCCCCAACTGTAATATTCCATTTTTTCAAACTAGGAGGGTACATGAGATAATTTTATTTATCTACCCAATGTATATAAATTGTCTAGCACAATGTTCCTAGGGATCCCCTTTATTCAAAGTGAATCCTAGCCATGGAAACAAGTAGCTTGTTCATACTGACAGGTTATAATACTTTCAGGAGTTTAATAACTGATTAATGCTGATTGGCCAATTTCATATGTAAAGGGAAACATGGGAAATAAATGAGCTGATAATTTCATGTGCTGGTTATTAAGAGTTTTAGCTAATCTATCTATTCATGCTTGGACTTTTGACAGAGAATGCTGTAAAAAGTGTCTATAAGATTTTGAAAATTGAGAGACCATAGCTTTAAACTAAATTTTAAAAATCCCTCCAAATATATTTATTCAACATAAAAACCTTTAACTCCCTCCTCTCACTTACACCTTCTTTTATGCTTTTTCATTTTCCAAACATGTCTTTACTTTACACCTGCCAACTGATGTCCCTCTTTCTCCCTTCACTTAAAATCTGATGGAAATCCCATTTATTCCAGAAAGCAAACTCAAATTGACTTAGAACGGTTAAGAATTCCCTGGGCTCCAAGTTAAAGCAATGCATGGCCCTTTTTCAGTAATCCAGAAATAATAAGAGTAAATATTGAAAAAAAAACCCAGAATTATATACTAGGATATGTTTTGTTTAATCATTCTGAATGATAAACTTCCAAGAAGAGATTGCGTGCTTTCTATTCTCTACTCTTCTAAGTACACTGTGAGTGCTCAAATGAAACACATACATTCAAATAACTAGTCAAATTTCATACCATCATCAACATAACTCTTGAAGGCACAGATTTCTAAAGAAATTTACCCAAAGTCTTTTCTTCTTTTCCTGTCATCCCAAACTATTTAACATACGTATTAGTTTTGCTATAATGATTTCTTAATGTTGAGAATTTGTATTCTATCCTCTTTCTTGATTGGCAAATCATTGCTTAAAGGAGACAACTTAAAAAACAAGGTATGGGTGATCTTTCTTATGAAATTATTGCAGCAAGATAATACAATTACCTTAGTTAAAATATTGGGCAGGGAGATAATAAAGATTATATTCTTGATTTCACCAAGGGATTTGGTAACCTTGGAAAGTCAATGAACCTCTTTGAATTGATTCCCATTTGTAAAATGGGAATAGTATCACTTTGTATAAACTAAACTTTGAGTTCATTATCACTACACTTTCTGGATTAAAGTTTCTAGATTAGAATCTGAATGAGCCAGAAGCAGGAAATTTCCTAGAGAATGTCTTTGTCTTCAAATTTAAACATCCCTCCTTTGCCTTTATCCAATTACTTTTCCCTTTGACAAGAGTCCTCTTATCCTTTAGGGTATGGTGCAAGGCCCATTTTTTTTTTTTGGTCTGGCATTCCCCAATAGACACAGTCATCCTGCTGGCTTTCTGTCTTGCTCCTGTGCTATTACATTTAATTTGTGTGCTTTTATAACACTGCACTTATGCCTAGAGGCTTTTGGACAATGGGTATACATTCAATAAATCTAAGAAAGAAATGACTTGATGTTTGTAAGAGCTCTGAACTCAAGACACAGAAAGCTCTACATAAGTAATAATAACACTAATGATGCTGAGATAAAAAATTAAAAAGAAAAAACACACATGTAAAGCTTTTTCTAAAGCCTGAAAACACATGCGCGCGCACACACACACACACACAGTAGCAGTCATCCTTTGTTGCACAGCACTCATTTCCCTCATTTGTGTTCAGTTCTCAAAACCTCCTCCTCAATGTATTTTGAGGGGAAAAAATAACAAACATTTGTAAAGTGAAAACATATTTATGGATGCTTTCAAGGAGAATTTCCTTTGAACCATGCACAGCATTATGATTGCTTAGCTCCTATTTATTACATAATGCAACAGAGATTATAAAATATACAATACAATCTCCATGTCCCAAGACACATGAGAACAGGACAAAGTGTCATGTACTGTCAGGTTTTTTCCCCCAAATGCTATAAAAACCATGAATGATGAGACAGACTGAGGCTTCTTATAATGTTGAGCAGTTGCCACATACTTTTATCTTGGTCTTTTTCACTTGGCTTTGTCAGCATACTCTCACTTAAAATCTGAATTGCTTATATAGGCTTAAATGAATTGAGTGTTCAGTTAAGAAGTCGATTATGATTAGCAATAACAAACACTTGCATTTTTCAAAGAGTTTGTCATCATCATTTCTTAGAGGGGTTCTGTGAAGTAGGTTATGAGGAAACAGAGCCAAAGACATGTTATGTGGTAAAGAAAGGTATCATATTTCCCCCAGCCAAGAAACCAACTCCCAATTCAACACCTGCTTTAATCTACTGCCACTAACTGCCTCACACCTTCTAAAATATTTCTACTTCAGGCTCATAAACTCAGTGTCATCCTTGACTCCACACTTGCTCTCCGCCCACATATTCAATGTATTACAAATTCTTGTTGTTTCTACCTTCACAGCATCTTTCCCATACCCTGACTTCTCTCCATTCACCTAAGTACCACTCTGACGCAGGCCATAAGCACTACATGCCTGGAACACTGCATCAGTCTTCTGGTTGTTCTGTCCCAGTCCAATCCATTTTCCACTCAGCTGTCAAAATGTTTTTTTTCCAAAGCACATGTCTGACTATGCCATTCTCCTTCTCAGTAAGTGACAGTGGATCCTTATTTTCTACAGGACCAGATATAAAATGATATGCCTGGAATGTTCTCCCTTTTATCTCTACCCCTTGGCTTCCTTTAATACTCAGCTCAAATACCATTTTCTGTAGGAGGCCTCCCTGGTCTCTCCACATTTTCCCTGCTAGTGCCTTCTCAGTGTGATTACCTTCCATTTACACTGTATATATTTTGTAGGTACCAAGTAATTTACATGTTGTCTCCCCCATGAGAATATGAGCTCCTTGATGGCAGGAACTATGGTTGTCTGTTTTTGGTCTCCCTGGCATTTAGCAAAGTGTCCAGCACAGAGTGAGCACTTAATAATGCTTGTTGACTGACTAAATACACACACACACACACACACACACACACACACACACACACACACACACACGAGTGTGGGCACACCATGCTGTATGGTCCTGTGCTAGTATCTCCTGTGTCTCACAATCAATTCCAAAGTTCTTCTGAAAGACCTGGAGAATGTCCCTGTATCTACCACTTCTGACCTCCATGTGAGCACTTGCCTTGTGTGAGTTCTCCATAAAATAGTCTTTTAGGCAAATATATGTTTGGCATCCAAACAATATGAGCAGCTCAGCAGAGTTGTGCTCTCCGCAGGAGAATCTGGATGCTTGGCAGTTCAGCTTGAGAAAGGACCTCAGTATCCAGTACCTCATCTTGCCAGGTAATCTTCAAAATCTTCCTGAGGTAATTCAAATGGAAGCGGTTCAATTTTCAGGCATGGCACTGGTAGACTGTCCAGGTTTCCCAGGCATATATCAATGAGGTCAGCACAATGGCTCTGTACACCTTCAGTGTGGTAGGCAGCCTAATATTTCTTCCTCACACATTCTTTCAGAGCCTCCCAAATGCTAAGCTAGCTCTGGCGATTTGTGCATCAATCTCATCATCTATGTGTACATCCCTGGAAAATAATACTGCCAGAGTAAGTGAACTTATCCAGAGCATTCAAAATTTCTCCATTTGCTGTAACCAATGATTCCATGTATGGATCAAAGAAGGTGCTGTGTTCTATGAGCAAAGCAGAATTGCGGTAGATAAAAAGAAATGTGAGATATTCAAATTTAGAGACATTTTCCTTCCCAATGATCATATGGACTATTCATGCCTAACTTGTGGTAGAACCTTTTGACCTCATATTGGTATGATCAGTCATGGCCAGACACAGTCTACATAGACCCCAATGTCAGGATGTCATTTTGGTCCTCTTTGAGCACAAAGGACAAAATCCATATAAGTGACTTTACTTTCAAGGTGTTTTCACATCTATTAACTCATCTTTTTCTTATAATTGCCAAGGTGATGTGAATAAAATATCTACATATTGCAGATGGGGGGAACTGAAACAAAGATTAACTTACTTGATTAAAGCTTCTAGAATTAAAACTGGAGCCAAGGCCCTAATAAAGTGTTTATCTCATGAGAACAAGGGCTCTTTCTCCACCTTTTGTGGGTCATGGGAAACTCCTCTGAGACCAGGACATCTGGGAAACCCTTCTCACAAGACATAGGATTACAAAGGAATCAATTATATTAAGATATAGTTATTGAAGTAAAAAAGTCCACAGATGCCAAGTAAAGAAACTCTATACCTGTCAGTGTCTATATTACTGATTTTTTCTGTATAGACTTTTCTTAATCTATATATTTCTTTTAATAAAATCTGTGTTGTATTTTGCCACCACTGGAGTGTAGGATAAGGACCATGACTACCAGAATTATATAAATTTTATAACACCTCATCAAGTACCAGGAACCCTGTGCAAACTCAACAAATAATGATGATTAAAATTTTGCTGTCAACTATGGGTGAGACATGCTGAATCCTTCTATTGTTCAGAATGAAGTGGTGAGATATGGGGGAGGAAGGGTTACTTTATTTCTTTGCACCTAGTATATAGTGGTCCCCTTTTCTGTTGCCTGATTTATGTACGCCATTTGAAAAAGGATGGGGATAGGAAGGATGGGGCACTAATGACACAGGGTATATTATTTTTATTCTTTAAACAGGGAAGTAAAAACTGTCTTATTAAGTCAAAACTAAATGAAACTGAAAAAACAAAAACCTACACCATCACAACTTTACATATTAACAAAAAATCTTTGCTGTTTAAGAGTCTCGTGTATTGGGGGTGCAGCCAAGATGGCAGAGCAAAAACAGGGAGTCACTTGAGCTCTTCCGCAAACCCCTCCAAATACCTGTAAAAATGACTCTAAAAATTCTAGAGCAGCAGAACCCACAAAATGACAGAGTGAAACAAATTTCCAGCCCAAGAGAACTTGAAAGGTCGACAGGAAAGGTCTGTTATACCAGTCTGAGAGAAGAGTGCAGTCCAGCCTGGGCTGCATCTGCACAGATAGAGCTGAACAGCTGGCAGCTGTGGCAGTTTCCAGACTTCTCAACCCACAAATGCCAAAGACAACTTAGAAGGTCAGTAGGAAAAGTCTGTCAGACAGGGGTGAGAGAGGAGCAAGGTCCAGCCCCAGGGTGGCGGTGGCAGTGGCAGCAACAGTAGCTGCTTCCTGAGTTCTCAGCCCACAGATGGTGGAGGGATTAAGTGGTTGATCAGAGGGAGATTGAAAGGATTTCTTTGCTGGTGCTGAGGCAGGATTATCTTGCTTTGCCCAAGCTTCAATCTGGGTTGCAATCCTGGGGTAAAGAGAAGCACCAATGTGGTGGAGCTTGTGGTGGTGGTGGAATGGGAATCCTCCTCACAGTTCCAAGGTAGAAAAGAGTGCTTGTGGTCACTGACAGACCAGAGCACAGACCAGGAGAGGAGTAAACATCTCTCTTTTGATCATATAACCTTGGAAGAACTAAAAATTTACAGGTCCCTAAAAAATATCTCTGAAAACAGCTACACAAAATCCCTGAAGCTTGGGACAGTACATCCTCCACATTGGAACCAAAGACCTACCTTAACAAAGAGCTAAATAGTCAAGTAATTGGCTAGGAAAATGAGCAAATAGTGGAAAAAAATCAGACTACAGAATCTTACTTTGGTAACAAGGAAGATCAAAACATACAACCAGAAGAAGACAAAGTCAAAGCTCCTACATCCAAAGCCTCCAAAAACATATGAATTTGTCTCAAGTCATGGAAGAGCTCAAAAAGGATTCTGAAAATCAAGTAAGTGGAGGAAAAACTGGGAAGAGAAATGAGAGTGATGCAAGAAAATCATGAAAAACGAGTCAATAGCTTGCTAAAGGAGAACCCCCAAAATGCTGAAGAAAATAATACCTTAAAAATAGACTAACCCAAATGGCAAGAGAGATCCAAAAAAGCAATGAGAATGCCTTAAAAAACAGAATTGGCCAAATGGAAAAGGATGTCTTTCAAGCATTCTTGATGAAAAAACCAGAGCTGAATAGAAAATCTGACTTTCAAATACAAGACTCAAGAGAAGCATGAAAAGGTAAACAAGAAAGAGAAATAATAAGGGACTTATTAAAGTTGAACTGTTTATATTCCTACATGGAAAGATATTTGTAACTCATGAGACCTTTCTCAGTATTAGGGTATTTGGAGGGAATATATATATACAGACAGAGGGCACAGGGTGAGTTGAATATAAAGGGATGATATCTAAAAAATGGAATTAAGGGGTGAGAGAGGAATGTACTGGGAAGAGAAAGGGAGAGGTAGAATGGGGTAAATTACCTCATATAAAAGGGGCAAGAAAAAGCTTTTACAATGAAGGGGAAGAGAGGGGAGGTGAGTGGGAATAAGTGAACCTTTCATCAGATTTGGCTTAAGGAGGGAATAACATACACACTCAATTGGGCATGAAAATCTGTCTTACCCTACAGGAAAGTAGGGGGAAAAGGGGAAAAGAGAGGGAGGGATGATACAAGGGAGGGCAAATGGGAGGAGGGGGCAATCGGAAGCAAACACTTTTGAGGAGGGACAGGGTCAAAGGAGAGAATAGAATAAATGGGGGGGCAGGATAGGACAGAAGTAAATATGGTTAGTCTTTTACAACATGACTGTTATGGAAGTGTTTTGCATGACTACGCATGTATATCCTATACTGAATTGCTTGCCTTCTTAATGAAGGTGGGTGGGGAAGGAAGAAGGGAGAGAATGTGGTTTTAAAAACAAATTTTAAAAATTGTTTTTACGTGCAACTGGGAAATAAGATATACAGCCAATGGGGTATAGAAAGCTACAGGAAAAAAGAAGGGAAGGTGATAAGAGAAGGGGTGGGGGGGTGATAGAAGAGAGGGCAGATTAGAGGAAGGGGTAATCAGAACGCACGCCATCTTCAGGTGGGGAGATATGGAGAGAAAATTTGGAACTCAAAATCTTGTGGAAGTGAATGTTGAAAACTAAAATAACTTAATAAAAAGAAAAAAAGTAGAAAAAAGAGTATAGTATATTCACTAAAGCTAGTTAACAAATTAAAATGTACTTAGAATCATCATTCAAATAAATTTATTGTAATAAAGATATAGAAAGAGCAAAGTTTCATAATCAAGATTCATGATTAAGGAGTAAGAAAATGTCTTAAAAGTTCAACTGTACTGAAAACCTAAGTATTTTCATCTATTTTGACCTTTAAGTCTTTATTATTACTTTTTCCTACCCTTTGTGAATATAGTTGGTGCAGACTCTCAATTGCTATACTTTTAGTAATTTTCAACAAGCCATAGTTTACATTTACAGTAGAAAAAAGGACTTCTCTCCTTGTCTTTTAGGTGGAGTTCCTTTTACTTTGAAATAGTTGGTTGAAAACCATCAGCTCCACAACGTCTTTGGAAATGGACATACATATTTATTATAATACTATCTAATATCCATGCTTCTGACATGCTTCTGTTATCATAGGTAGGCTGTCAATTAACCTCTCAGTGTGGCAGGAAACAATCAAACATCATAAATTGCAGAGTCACCAGTGAAAGGCATTTTCACATAAGGAGTTCTTCATGCTAATGAAATCACAGGTCCATTTCCCCCTCCAAAAAAAGAGTTACTACGGTTCCAGAAAGCATTAATAATTGTATGATGTTTTGATAACTAGGGGGCAATTCAGAACTAGTTTATAAGTTGTCCCTCAGGTTTTCAAACTTGTAGGTAGCAAAACAAACTCTCATTTCTATGCGTGTTTATTGACCAATATAAAACAAGCTGACCAGAAAAAACAAAACCAGATTCCTAAAAGTCCATGCAGCAGAATTAGCCTAAAACATGGAGTCAAGTTTCTCTTTCTTTATATAACCAAATTCCTATAAGTTGTCTGTACTTGTTGCTTCTATTTCTTTACTTCTCAACTTCTTGCCATCCAGCTCTTGACCTCATCCCTTGCCTGGAAAAAGAGGCAGTGTGGTATAGTGGAAAGCATGCTCTTCTGTGACTTAATTCTTGTGTGACCTTAAGGGAGTTAAGTTCTCTGGTCTCAGTTGCCTTTCCTCTAAAATGAAGGCGACTGAGGAGATGATGACCTTCCAACTCAGTGACTATGATGCTACGAAAAAGCTCTTTTTAAGGTTCCTATATCTTAATTGGGCTTTTCCCAATCTTCATCCTTTCTTGACCTCTCGTTAGCCTCTGTCATGGTCAATCACTTCTGTCATCTGTATATTCTCTCTTCTCATGACTTCCTTGGCTTTATCTCTTTTGTATTTTCCTACCTTCGATCACTTGTTCTCAGTCTCCTCTGCTGCATCATCATCCATGTCCCACTCCCTAACAATGGGTGTCTCTATCTACCCTGTCCTGGAGAGGACATCCTGGATCTATCCTGGGCCCTCTTCTGTCTCTACATCCTCTCTCTTGATTATGTCAATGATTCCCCTGGTTTCAAAATTCAGTTCAATGCTGATGACTACTACAACTATATGTTAGGCCCTAATCTTGACCTTGAACTTTACATTACCAATTACTTTCCTACTGTACATCTCCACCTGGATATTATGTTGGCATCTCAAATGCAATACATTCTAAATGGTACTCAGCATCATTCTCTTTTCACCAATCCCAATTCTGAACAGAGAGCACCACTATTCTTTTAGTCACCCAGATTCATAACCTCAGAGTCATTCTCAAATATTTTTTGTCTCTCACTCGTGACAACTAATAAGTTGCAAGGTGTGGCCAATTTTACCTCAACAACATTTCTCAATCCATTTTTTGTTTTTGCACTCATGCATCCAACACTCTAGCTCAAGCCCTCATCTTCACTTTCTAGATTATGACATTAGCTAACTCCATGGCCTCCCTACTTGCAGTCTCTCCCTTCTCCAAACCATTCTTAACCCAGCTGCCAAGGCAATCTTCCTAAATCAGAGGTCATCTCATGAGATCATAGATTTAGAGTTGGAAGGGACCTTGGAGATCATCTAATACTAAAAGCCAAGGTCTAGTGGGGTTGGGTAATTTGTCCAAGGTTGCCCAAGTAGTAAGTGGCAGAGCTAGGATTCAGAGCAAATCCTTTCACTTTCTTTCCACTACATGATGCTGCCCATCTCTTCTGCTCAAGTATCGTCAGCGGCTCCCTATTGTTTCTAGAATAAACAACAAATTCCTCAGCTTGGCTTTTAAAGTCCTGTGCAATCTGGTCCAAGCCTACCTTGATAGATTTAGTTCACATTATTTTCCTTCAAGGATATTCTACATTCCAGTCAAACTAGCCTACTTCTTATTTCCTCAAATCCTGCCTCTGCGTCACTGCATAGGGTCAGGAAAGCCTAGGTTTGAATCTCACCTCAAAGACATTCTAGCTCTGTGACTTAATCCCTCTGGGTTTCAATCTCTTCCTCCATAAAACAAGGAGCTTTTACTCAGTCTGTCAGGTCCCTTGCAGTTCTAAAGCTAAGACACTTCTTCACATTTGCTTTCTAGAATCATTAACATCCTTCAAAGCTCAACTGAGGAGTCATCTCTGACAGGTGACAAGCCTTTCCTCTTCTCACTTGATATTAGTCAGCAAGCACTGACTTATTAGTGTTCTTTTCCATCTTCAAATTAGGTCTGATTTTATGAGTTGTATCCTCCAGGTAAGTCAGGTCCTTGAGGGCAGAGACTTTCAATTAGATGGTCTATGAGCATTTATTAAGTCTTTACTATGTTCCAGATACTGTGCTAAATGCCAGGGATACAAAGAAAAGCAAAAACATAGTCCTTGCCCTCAAGGAGCTGACATTTAATAGGGAGAATCAACATGTGAATGGCTAGTTACCTACAAGATATATAGTATAAATACGAGCTAATGTCATAGGGAAAGCAGCAGATGTGGGTGGTGGTAGTGGTCATGGTGATGGGGCTTCCTGCAGAAGACAGGATTTGAGCTAAGTTTTGAAAGGAGCCAGAGAAGCCTGGAAGTGAAGGTGAGGAGGAAGAATATTCCAGGCATGAAAGACAGCCAGTGAAAGGGCAGGGAGATGGGAGATGGAATATTGTGGGTGAGGAACAGCAAGAACAACACTGTCTCTGGATCACAGAGTATGTGGAGGGACATGAAGCATAAGGAAAATGGAAAAGTAGGAAGTGGTCAGGTTGTGAGGGGCTTTAAAAGCCAAACAGCATTTTATATTTGGTCCCAAAAGTGACAGGGAACCACTGGAGCTTGGTGAGCAGAGGAGGCGACACTTTAGAAAAATCACTTTGGCATCTGATTAGAGAATGGAAGGCTGCACCAGGGAGACAGCTGTGTGTTTGGGGGGGGGGCATATACGGGAGATATGAAGTTAGAAATGACAAGACTTGACAACAGGTTGGCTATGGGGTCTAAGTAAGAGGAAGAAGGTGAGTATGAGACCAAAGTCGTAAACCTTGGTGACTGGATGGTGATTTCCTCAAAAGTAAAAGGAAAGTGCTGGGCTTGAAGTCAGAAAGACTCATTTTCCTGAGTTCAAATCTGGCCTCAGACACTTACTAGCTGTGTGACCCTGGGCCAGTCACTTAACCCTGTTGGAAATGGTAAACTACTGGAAACTCCAAATAGGGTCAGGAAGAATCACACATGACTGAAATGACTAAACAAAAAACAACAAAAAGGAAAGTTGGGAAGAGGAGAAGGTTTGGGGAAATATAATGAATTCAGTTTGAGATATCTATGGGATAACCAATTTAATATGTCCAGAATGCAGTTGATGATACAAGAGTACAAATCAGGAGAGAGATGAGGGCTACATGTATACATCTGGGAGTCATCTATGTGGAGATGATAAGTGAACTCGTCGGAGATAATGAGATCACTACATTTGATGGGTAAGAGAAAAAGAGAGAAGAGAAGAGGGCCCAGGACAGAGTCACAAACACCTAGAGGAGGGCATACCCAGAAGAAGGTGATTAACATCATCTTAGGCAGCACAGGGATCAAGAAGGATAAAGACTGACAAAAGGACATTAGATTTGACAATTAAATGATCATTGGTAACTTTGAAAAAAGCAGTTTAATTTGAATGATGAAGTCAGAACCCAGATTGCAGAGGTTTGAGACCATGGTGAGAGAGGAGGGGAAGTGGAAGTACCTAGTATAGGTGACTTTTTCAAGGAGGTTAGACAAGAAGGAAAGGAGGGATACCAGATGACAGCTATTGAGGATGGTTAGATCAAGGGAGGGGAAAATGGAAATTTTTATAAGTTGTAGAGAAAAAGAAAGTAGATAGGGAATTTGAAGGAGAAAGAGAGAGAGAGAGAGAGAGAGGGAGAGAGAGAGAGAGAGAGAGAGAGAGAGAGAGAGAGAGAGAGAGAGAGAGAGAGAGAGAGAGAATTAGAGAGGGAAATGTGCTAGAGAAGACAGGAGGGGTGAGATAAAGGGTGCATGTTGAGGGTGTTGCCTTGGCAGGAAAAGACATCTCTTCGTATATAACAGTGATCAAAGAGAGAAGATATTGGGGGAAGATATGCAAGCGATGTGAGATGAGGAGGAGAGGAGAGGAGAACTTTCAGGGAATGATTCAAATTTTAATGTGATAATGAGGTCCTCAGTGGAGAGGTGGGGAGAGGGAGTGGCAGGGGAAATTTCTGAAAGGATGAAAAGATTTGGAATAGCTGTTATGGTCAGTGGAATAAAGAAATCAATTGAGGTAGAAAATGATTGTCTTATAGTGAGGGTATAGTAGAAAACCATGAACTGCATACTTAACTCTTAAAGGCCAAATGTCCAAAAGGCAACTCCTTGACAAAGAGGTGGGAAAACCAAATAATGACTCAATCTCTGGGGTATTCTTGAGTATTGTCAAAGCAGGAGAGCTTTTACAATCCTTTTCTAGACTGTACTTCTCTAAAAGGAGAATTCAATCCATAATTATTAAGTACATGCTATATGCAAGGCACAGTGCCAAGCTCTGTAGGAAATAAAAAATTTAGATAAGATAGCTTCCCTTAACTAGAAGGGTGGGGGAGAGATATGATACATATTCAAATAAAATAATGCCAGGCTTACAAGGAAATTTGTTTTTCAAGATTATATGGATTTTTATTTTGGGTGGTCATTTTTGTCTGTTTATATCTTAAAAAACTTAATATGCAATATGCCATGTTCTGGTACAATCACTTATTTTACATAATTTGATACTGAATTCACAAGATTTTGACACATATTCTTTAATTCTTCATCATAAGACCATATAAGTGAGACTTCTGGTAAATAATTTCTTTCTTTTAAAAATTATTATATTTATTTGTGTTTTAATATTCATTTAATTTTGAGTGCCAAATTCTCTCCCTCTCTCCAAACTCTCCCTGCACCCATTGAGAAGGCAAGCAATATGATACCCATGAGAAGCATGACTATACATTTCTGTAATGGGCTTTGTTTTTCTTAACTTCTCAATGGATAGGAGAGGATGAAAGAGAGAATTTGGAAAGTAAAATAAAATTGAATAGAAAAACAAAATAATGTCAGGCTAAAACAGTTTATCCTAAGTATGTAAGAGGCACGCAAATATACTGTTTTGAGGCCAGAGGAGGAAAAAGGTCATAACCAACTAGTGGGATCAGGGAACATGAACCCGGATGAGATGGCATTTGAATTGAATTTTAAAGAATGGATGGAAATTAAGATGTGAAGTAGGGAAGAGAGGGTATCAGGCATGAAGAATGCCATGAATAAATCTATGGAAGTGAGAAAACACAGGCAACATGTGGGGGATAATGAGTTGTCTAGCTTGGTTAGAGTGATCAATGAAGGCTGTAATAAGTGTCCACAATGAGATTAGTAGTAGAGATAGATACAAAGAAAAAAATGAAATAGGCCTTGTTCTCAAGGAGCTTAAATTCTATTAGAGGAAAATAAAATGCACATAAATATATACAAAAAATATAAAAATAAATACAAGATAATTTTTTTGGGTAAGGGATTTGCATCTGGGAGAATGAGAAGAGGACTCCTATACAAGGTGGAGCTTTAGTTGAGCTTTAAAGGAAACTAGGGTTTCTGAGAGACAGAATTGAAGAGGGCATGTGTGCCAGGACTGGGTGAACAGCGTGTGCAGAGGCATGGAGAGAGGAGATGCAATGTTGAATGAGGTCAAAACAGTACAACTTTGTTGGACCACAGGATATTGAGGGGAGTAATGTTTACTATGGCAGGAGAGATAGGTTGGGGCTCAGTTGCAGAGGACATTAAATACATAAAAAGGGAGTATTGGGAATTCTTTGATCAAGGGAATGACATGGTCAGGCCTATGCTTTAGGAATATCACTTTGGCAGCCTTGTGAAGGGTGGATTAGAAAAGGGAGGCATCTGAGGTAAGGCGAAGGCTGTTGCAATGGTCGGGGGAAAGGAGATGAGGGTCATCACCAGGGTGATGGTTGTGTGACGAGAAAGAGTCTGAGGGAGAGATGTTGTGAAGGTAGAACGAAAAATATTTGGCAAGTGACTGGATATGTGTTTTGTGTGTGTGTATGATTAGAAATCTGGAAAGAAAGGTAGGGTGCTGTGAAATTGAGTGAGAAAAAGAAGTCTGGCTGGGAATAGGGAGACACAATGTTTTTGAAGAGAAGTAAGACCTAAGCAGATCTCTGCATAAGGACGATTAGTCTGGCAATGGTATAGAATATGGATTAGAACAGGGAGGGAGAGGAGAATGGACTATCCAGTAGAAAACTTGCAATAAGTAGTCCAGGAAAGTAGTTAAAGGCTTGTGCTAATATGGCGGCAATGGGAAAAGAAAGGAAGTGACTCCAAAGGAGGGAAACTACATAAGTTGAATCAATACTACTTGGTGGTCAAATGAGTAATAAGAGGTGAAGGAGAGAGTACAATCAAAGATAATGCCAAGATTTTAAATTTAGAATTCTATACTACATACATTTCCCCATACTTCTATATGTCAGTTTCATCTATTGCCATAAAACTCCCTTCATTTAAATTTAATGAATCACTGGCTATTCTCTGTCAGTAAATGTATGCATATAGCACACACACATATATAAGTATATACATGTGCAAGTATGTGTGTGTACATACACACACACATATGTATATGTTAGAGGTCTTGAAATTCTTTAGGTTGCTTCTTTGTGTTCATAAGCTGACCCACAAGTATTCTTGTTCTGAATTGTTCTTTCAGGCATTATTTAGTGCTCCATGGAATTTTCATTTTAAAAACGCAGAACTGAATTCTCAAATACAATTTGTTTGTAGAAATTAATCAAATAAAGAAAGTACAATTTCTAATCATATAGTAAAGGCAAAGATTACTAGTTCTTTGAATCCCAGTTGGGGGAACTAAAATGAAGGACCATTTATAAAGTATTTGCAGCATTGACTATAATCAACTATAATAATAAGATACTAGCTACAAAAATTCTTTTCGTTTAAACCACTTTTGTAATACTGCTTTTTAATAACCCTCATAATGGCCGAATTAAAGGACCCCAACTGAAATCATTCATCCCACATAAAACAAACATTGCTTTTTCTTCTTAGCTTTGTTTTACAAGTTACATTATTTCCAGATGATGCTTGAGGGGCCTATGGTTTCAAGAATTAGATGCTTAAATAGACAGCTGCTTTCTATTTACCATATAAATCAAGGATAAATCAAAGAAAACTCTAAATTGTGGACTTGATTTGCTCCTATGATGGAATACAAACTAAGGCAGAAAGGGAAGAAAAGGAGAGAAAAACTTCATCAAGGTACTAGCAAAAATGGCATTTCATTAAAGAGAAGGCAATTTGGTGACCCTGTAGGACATGAGGTTTTCAAACGACATGAGCTCTGCACAGCAGGTAAGAAATTTTTCACTGTAAGGGTAAGAAGCCAAGAAAAATAAGCTTCTGATCAGTGTTTCTCACAAATCCATCACACATTGCTACTGAATTTAATATGCATGGCTTATTTTGTCTGTATTCTTTAAACTTGACTTGGAAAGTTAATTAATCATTGCCAGACTTCAATGCAGAAACATCCTATTTCCTTTTATAAGCTGGAGGAAAGAACATAAAAGTTCTTTCAGCATTTTTAAAGATAATTAAAAAGAAAAATCTTGAAGAGAAGGGTCTAAGTCATCTCTGCAGTTGGTAGGATTGGCCAACTTCCAGCCCAGGTAGGAAGGAGAAGGAAACTATTTTTCCTGACCTTATGTTATATAAAATATTAGTAAATAAGATAATGTTTTAAACAAATGTACTAACATGTATATGTGTGTCTCCAAATGAGTACTTTATATACTTAGTCTTCAGTGCCAGTTTACAAGTAAACCAAGAAAATCAGTCTTAAGAGATACAGCTTATTTTTGGCACCTTCCCTAACTTGTCCACCTTAGATTGGATCCATGTTATTTCTGGCTATTTAAAAAAAATCAAATTCACTCAAAGGACAAAACTTTGCCACCCCTGAAGATATTCAATCTTTAAATTTTGTAACTGGCCCCTGAATCTGTAGCTTTGTCTCTCATTACTTCTCTTTCAAAACTCTCCAAGGTCCAGTTCAAGTGCTGTTTTCTCCACGAAGACATGATACTTTCAGATAGAAGTAAACTGTTTTTCCTCTGAACTCCTATTTAACTTGTTCGCATGTAGAAGCAGCATGACATATTGGGTAGACAGTCATCCTTGGGTCAGGAAGACCTGTGTTCAAGATCCATTTCTGAACATATACTGGCTGTATGACTCACTGCAAAAAAGCTGCCTTTAATTGCTAGAGGTAGTTTCCTCAGCAAGAATTCCCTATCCCAACGAAATAAAAGGCTCAGACCATCACATTCCACCCTGTACTATATTTATCTATTTAATTGTCTTATCTTCTCCTATTAGACTATATGCTCCTTGAGAGCAGGGATTATGTGTCATTCCTTACTCCCCCTTAAATGCCCAATTCTGATTTAGCTGAGAGTATCTTACAAGAATTAAAAAAGGAATAAGCTGTGTCAATAATTCCAAAAGATAAATTATTTAAAGTAATTTTTAAGTCAAGATAGCATCTTTGGAATAAATATATTACCTGACGGTAACTGCTTTGATGAAGATAACACTAAGTTCAACAGATACTATATAGTTAAGCAAACACGTCTAAAACATATATAATTGATTATATTTTTTCTTTACACATTTCAAAAGATGAATTAGACTTCTGCTAATTCACTGTTAAGACTTCAAAGAAGTTTACAACAACCTTCAAATGGCACTCCTATTAAAGAATTAAAACTGAGAAAGATAAAAGTAATGATGCGTGTGTAGGTGCTATTTATTTTAATGCTAACTAAAAAGGAAGCGACTATAAGAAACAAATGACTGGATGAATTTTCTGAAGACTTCTGTCCACGCTAAGAAAAAACTAAAAAAAAAAATTAAATTATAGAGTATTTATGAGAGACTTTCATGGATGAGCTTCAAGGATTATGAGGGGAGAAAAAGTGGAAGAGTCAATGATAAAAGGTGAAGTTAAATACCTTTCTTTTCATAGGATTAGGCTGAAGAAGACAAAAACATAATAATAATGGGGGATTAACACGTTACTAATAGGAAAAACTTAGTAGGAAAAAAAGAATATTCAGCTTCTGTCCCCAAACTCTTACTGAAATGCTTCATTATGGCATGGATGTAATCCTGGGTTCTCCTTGGTAAGTGATGACAGTGGAACATCAGTTCTGGCAGATTCTGTTGTGGCCCTGGTGAAATAATTAGTCTGTTTTCTGAGAACTAACCAGCTAATTATGGAGAGACACATTACTAGGGGACTGGTCTACTAGTGATGAAATTTTTTTGGCTATCGTAACCTAGGAAACAAAGAAAAATCTAAAAACGGATGTCAGTCCTGCACAGCCCTCTTTAGCTTCTACAGGGATGGTGACAGAATGATGGGAAAAGGGCCAAAGGATATTAAGACTCAATATCACTTTTAGACAATCAATAAATTTCTATTTGACTTTAGGCACTCTAAAACTGAGATGCTAGTCCAGTGATCAGCTAGTGGACATATTACAGGACAACTGTAGTAAGAATAAGCATTTGCAAAAAGACTGTCATGAAAAGAACTGCAGCTTATGTACCAACAGTGGTTGCTGAGAATGAAGTGATAGAGAAATTCTATGAAGAACTTGATAAGACCCTCCAGGTCAAATCAACATGTACTTTGATACTTAGTGACTTCAGTGCAAAGGTAGGAAAAAGTGAACATGGAAAAAAGACATATGGGAAAGTATTGTTCAGAAGAAGGACACCAAAGACTTGAAGATTAAACATGAACTTCCTACTTCTATGTCATGAACACTTTTTTTCAAAAAAGGAATTAAAAGACACTGGATACAGGAAACAGAAAAAGAACAAAACTGACTTCATTTTGACAGGAAAAGACTTGTTCTAATGTATTATTTCTGAGTCAGCTATCTGTGTACAGTCAGAACATCAACTCATCAAAGCCAAGATCAAAATTTGCCAAAAAAAAACCCAAAACACCACAAAACAAAAACAAGAAGGATAATAATGAGAAAAAGATATGGTGTTCAATTAAATTGATTTAATTACTTATATATACATTTAATTTATATATATTTATTATATAGAATATATTACATATGCTATATTATGTATTATATATAAAATATATATTATTTAATTGTTTGCATATTCTTAATTATTTATATAAATTGTTGAAAATTTTAAAAATGGGAAATGGATAATAGAAATTTCATCAATACTGACTATAATAATTCCATCCTGAAGTTTAGCTGATGTAAATTAATTGTCACAAGACCAAAAGAATACAGTAAACACCTTCAAGAATATTTGATAGGCATTTGGATAATGTAATGGATAGAGAATGCTGGACCTGTCAGAAAAACTTAAGGCAAGTCACTTAATCTTTCTGGGCCTCAGTTTTTTTCATCTATAAAGTAGGGATAATAATAGCATCTGTCTCCAAGGGGTATTTGAAATAATATATGTAAAGCATTTGCAAACTTTGATGTGTTACAAACAAAACCAATGCAGCCAAGATTAGAAGGAAAGCAGAAAATGGGGAAATTTTTTTACAGAAAGTTTCTCTGTTAAAGGTTTCATTTCTCAAATATATAGGGAATGGAGTTAAATTTATGAAAATAAGAGCCATTTTTTCAATTGATAAATCTTCAAAGGCTGTGAACAGGCAGTTTTCAGAAGAAATCAAAGCTATCTATACTCTATGAAAAAATGTTCCAAATTTCTATTGATTAGAGAAATGCAAATTCAAACAACTTTGAGGTAATCTCACATCTATCACATTGGCTAACACAGCAGAAAAGGAAAATGACAAATGCTAGAGGGGATATGGAAAAATTGGGAGACTAATGCACTGGTGGTGGAGTTATGAACTGGTCTAGTCATTCTGGGGATTAATTTGGAACCATGTGAATCTTTTGATCCAGCAGTACCACTGCTAGGACTATATTCCAAAGAGATCAAAGAAAAATGAAAAGGGCCTATTTGTACAAAAATACAGCATCTCTTAAAATTTTTTAAAAATTAATTTATCTATTTTTAGTTTTCAACATTCACTTTCATAAGTTTTAAATTTTCTCCCCCTTCCTCCTCAAGATAGCATGCAGTCTGCTATGGGCTCTACACATACATTCATATTAAACACATTTTCCCATTAGTCATGTTACGTAGAAGAATATAATGAATGGGAGAAACCATGAGAAAGAAAAACAAAACAAAACAAAACAAAAAAGAAAATAGTCTACTTTGGTCTGCATTGAGACTCCATAGTTCTTTCTCTGGATGTGGATGGCATTTTCCATCTTTAGTCTTTTGGAATTGTTTTAGATAATTGCATTGCTGAGAAGAGCTAAGTCTATTAAAATCAGTCATCACATACTGTGGCTGTTTCTTATAGCACAATAGTATTCCATTACATTCATATACCACAGCTTGTTTAGCCATTCCCCAATTAATGGGCATCCCCTTGATTTCCAGTTCTTGGCCAATGAGTTGCTATAAATACACAAATTTGCTATAAGCACATAATACACAAAAAGAGTTGCTATAAATATTTTTGTATATGTCAGTCCTTTTCCCATTTTTATGATCTCTTTGGGATACAGCCCTAGAAGTGGTATTGCTGGGTCAAAGGATATGCACATCTTTTTATAGCCCTTTGGGCATAATTCCAAATTGCTCTCCAGAATGGTCGGATCAACTCACAGCTCCACCAACAATGAATTAGTGTTCCAACTTTCCCACATCTTCTCCAATATTTATCATTCTCTTGTTTTGTCATATTAGCCAATCTGATAGGTGTGATGTGGTACCTCAGAGTTGTTTTGATTTGTATCTCTCTAATCAGTAGTGATTTAGAACATTTTTTCATATGACCATAAACAGCTTTAATTTCTTCCTCTGAAAACTGCCTGTTCATATCCTTTGACCATTTATCAACTGGGGAATGACTTGTATTCTTGTAAATTTGACTCAGTTCTCTACATATTTTAGAAATGAGGCCTTTTTCAGATAGTAAAAATTCTTTCCCAGTTTCCTGTTCCCCTCCTAATCTTGGTTACATTGGCTTTGTTTGTGCAAAAACTTTTCAATTTAATGTAATCAAAATTAACCATTTTGGATTTCATAATATTCTCTATCTCTTGTTTGGTCATAAATTCCTCCATTCTCCAGAAATCTGATAGATAAACTATTCCTTGCTCCCCTAATCTGTTATAGTATTAGCCTTTATACCTAAATCTTGTACCCATTTGGACTTTATTCTGTTATACAGTGTCAGACATTGGTCTATGCCCAGTTTCTGCCATACTATTTTCCAGTTTTCTTAGCAGTTTTTGTCAAATAGTGAGTTCTTATCCCAGAAGCTGGGGTCTTTGGGTTTATCAAACAGTAGACTGCTATAATCATTGACTATATAGCAGCTGTTTCTGTGGTGGAAATTATGGGGATGCCCATCAATTGGGGAGTAGCTGAATAAGTTGTGGTATATGATTGTGACGGAATACTCCTGTGCTATACTAAATGATGAGCAGGATGCTCTCAGAAAAAACCTGGGTAGATTTATATGAACTGATGTAAAGTGAAGTGAGTAGAACCAGGAGAACACTGTACACAGTAACAGTAATATCATTATAACGATAACCAACTGTGTAAAAGACTTAGCTTTTCTGATCAATATAATGATCTAAGCCCATTCCAAAGGGCTCATGATGAAAAATATTATCCACCTCCAGAGTGAAAACTAATGAATTGAGTGTAGATTGAAGTATTATTTTTTTTTGCTTTATGTTTTGCATGATTTCAAACATATAATTGATAGCACATTGCTTGCCTTCTCAAGGGTGAGGAAGGGACTGGAGAGAGGGAGAGAATTCAGAACTCAAAATTGAAAAAAAAAGAATATTAAAACTAAATAATGAATTTTTTAAAAGATAAAAACAAAAAATCTTAATGTATTATGTAAATGACAGGCATTATCATCATAAGAAAAAGCTGTCAATGACAATAACAAGTTAGAATATAAAATTTATCAATAAAATCTTATGAAGAATGATAATGAATGAAATCCTCTAAGAGAGCAGAGAGAAATGATAGTAGGTAAAACCATTCTAAAAAAAAATCTTGGTAAAATATCTAATGAGGTAAAGTCAACCTAAGAGCATCTAAGGATGAAAAGGGAAGGAAGACCATAAACAGAAGAAAAATCGAAGAGATTTGTAGAAACCATTTCCATAAACTGTTTTCTCCATTAATGAAAATGGAACCACCACATTTGTACCTTAACATCAGAGTTCCTGAGGGGCTTAGAGAAGGAGAAATAGCACTAAAGTGAACAAAGATGGGAAGAGCACTCATATTGGATCAAGTATATATAGATAAAATGTGTGCTGGAAATGATAAAATATTGAGGAAATGATATACAAAGCATATGATGGAAGGTAAGATAAAAATTTTAATAAGAGTTATTACAAATAAAGGATATCTTCAATGAGGATATTACCAGGGAAAAAGTAGACTTTTGCAAATAATACAGAATGGGGGCAGCTAGGTGGCGCCATAGTGCTTAGAGTACAGGGTCTGGAGTCAGGAAGACTCATCTCCCTGAGTTCAAATCTGACCTCAGGTACTTATTAGTTGTGTGACCAGGGCAAGTCACTTAACCCTGTTTGTCTCAGTTTTCCCATCTGTAAAATGAGCTGGAGAGGGAAACAGCAAACCACTCCGGTATCTTTGCCAAGAAAACACCAAATGGGGCATGAAGAATTAGACACAACCGAAATGACTAAACAACAGCAACAACAAATCAAGAACAGGCCACATCTTTACAGACAGCAGAAGATCCCATTATGCTTATTGTTTATCAAGAAAAAGCTTTTAACTCCATAGAAAAAACTGTTGCCATATAGAATCCTTTAAAGCAAAGTGTATCCTCATTCATACCTCAAGATAATTTAGGATCTCTTGGAAGACGTAACAACAGAAATAACCCCTGTTCAACAACCCTCTGAGAATAAGCATTAGGTGAGGCATAGAACAGGAAGATGTATACCAAAAGCAGAGTTCAGGGTGGAGACATTCTCTGTGGATGGTAATTAATGCTCCTGTTTGTGGATGAGTCCCCTGAAAGAAATCTGTAATACCTCAAAGGCATTTAGTCTGTTACTCCACACAAGAAACACCAAGTGGATGAAGAATATTCTATTATGCGGATTATAATACGCATTTGGGCAGAGACCATCCTACAGTATCTACTTCAGGCACAGTACATATTGACAATGAGCTCAGCCCAGAGTAGAAGAGGAGGAGAAGAGTGGGTTGGAATGCCTTCAGGAAACTGCAAAGTGCTTTAACTGACCCCAAGATTCCCACCACTATTAACATTTTACTGCTTTATGGCAGCATTATCGTGGAATATTACTTACCCCAAAGAACTAAAGATAAGCATCTAACAGAGGACAATGGAGGGAAACAAAGTAAATGTATGTTACAATATAATGCCAATGAAGAATTAGCAAGAAAAGGAGTCAAATATATCACAAAGGAACTCTGTAACAGGAAGAAAAAACGTGATGATCATGTGGAAAGAGCAGAGGATGACAGGTGGCCACTGGTATCCATGCCATGCTCAGAGGATACAAGGGAGGCTGCTAACATGCCATGAAGTCGTGGGCATGCCCAGATAGCTTATGATGGGCATCTCTCTAGGAGATGCTCAAATCAGTAAGACAAGAAATACCTTTGACTATTGGGTTTTAAAGGATATTCTCTGTAGTTCGCAGTAACTTAGTTCACAATTATCTTTTCATATGGAATCATATTGTGCACCACAAAGAATCTTAAAGATTTGGTCTCTGCTCTTTTGGAACTTTACAGTCAAAAGTAATACTTTTAAAGTACGTTCAATTAGAAACTGCACAGTTTCTCCATGTATTAGACCAAAAAGATTTTCACACTGATATGGAAGAAGTAATGTTCTTAATTTAGTCTAGATTCTACTGGGGAAGGGGTTTAGAAAAGTTAAGGTGTGACAGAGATATATTTCATAAGAATCTGTTGGGGGTCCCGACTTAAGTGACTTACTGTGGCCAGAAACAACAGCTCTAGGCTCAGGGACTATTCTTTTGGGGACTTGGTTTTCCTTTCCTTGCTCCTCTCTAGAGCTTGAGCTGTATAGCTAGGTGAGCTAGACCATCTTGTAAGGTACATATTTCCTCTTCAGTATCCAGATCTCATTGATTTCTTTTTCTTCTTATTAAACTGAGAAATGACCCTAGTTTCTGTGTTTATTGAAAAGGATTACCTCCATTATAGTGGCAAATGCCTTTGGCAAACATACATCTTCTTGTTTTATGCCTCACCTAATATTTTATTCTCAGAGGGTTATTTCTATTATTACATCTTCTGTTGTTACATCTTTCAAGGAATCCTGAACAATATTGAGGTATGAATAGGGATACACTTTGCTATAAAAGATCCTATAAGACAGCATTAGAAACTAGACTTGTGATTTTCATTGGTAGAGAGAAATACCATCTACCAATGCAGTTTGGCACCATTTCTATAACTTAGGGTTACAGAAATCTTACCTCCTTCAAGAAGCTTTTCCCAATAATTCCTAATGCTCCTGCCTTCTTTATGGGATTATCTCTAGTTTACCCTGTATATATCTTGTTTGTATACAGTTGTTTACATGCTGTTTTCCCCATTAGACTGTGAGCTCCTTGACAGCAGGGACTGATTTTACCCTTTCTTTTTATCCCCAGAATTTAGCCCAGTGCCTGGCACATAATAGGTGCTTAATAAATGTCTGCTGACTCATAAATAGACATAGATTGTTTCAAGAAGCACCTTACTACGTTGGCTTAGTAAGCATTACCTTTCCTGATTACTAGTTGGAAATTCATCTTTGGTCAATAAGGAAGAATTACTTAAGCAAATAGAACTGGGCACCTAATATGCACACTTTTCATAAGATCCTTTCACTACTATGTTGTTCCTCCATCGAAGGCCCTTTTGACATCTCATCAGGGTATGGAGGTGGCTATGCCAGCCAGTGAAAAACAGGTTCTGTTGAGTCATGCCCAAGCTGGTCATGTGCCTTAAAATATGGGACTGGTGACAAACTGTGGGTCAAGAACCTGATCAAGAGTAAACTCATTAGACACAGGCAGAAAACTAAAGTATTTACTGGGATGAAGATCATTAACTATGGGGATTTCTTATTATAACTGGGGAAGGAATAATTTGTAACTTACAAAATCATCTTGTACAAATTTTTAAAAAGTTAGAAGTAGAGCATGGTACAAATGAAGCTCATTGTAGTTGAGTTTTACTTTCAGAAAAAGTTTCCTGTAAGATGGCAGATTGTACTATCAATCTTAGCCAGCCTCTGACAAATTCTTGGCATCAATCACAAAGGGAACCTACCAAGTGAGCCTGGAGGTTTAAAATCCATTATCATTACTAAGAAAATAACTCAAAGTCCCATGATTACTGAAGGGTTGGTTAGTAGCATCATATTTACTTGAAAAGGTCAGGAGTCAGTATTTAAGTCAGTAGTAGATTGAGAGTCAGTAGTAGTTCGGGGATTCTCGCATACTATTTTCACTTCTTCTTTTGATGCTAGGTGACTCAGATCTAGATATTGAACCTTTCCAGTCCAGATTGATTTGTTTCTTTTCTTTACTGGAATAGAAAGCACCAAGGATTTCTGGAGTAATACAAATGGCAGTATTTATTTGGCCCTTTATGTTTTCATATGATAAAAGGTGATAATGCTCATCTTCTAACATCATATATTTGTTATGAGGCCTATTGGAACTGGTTGAGGAAAGGTATATTACTGACTTATAATAAAGTAACAAGAACTGAGATCCTAAGGTATGAGGTACGTGTGTCACAATCACATAATCTTTAACGTTAAGATCCTATATATTACGTGACCAAATAGTTCACATTTCTATAGGGTTAGTGATAACACATTTATACAGGGTAATTACTCATATTTGTAAAGCTTTAAGACTTTTGGGACACCTCATTCAGCCCTTTAAAGGTTTAGATAGTACGTACAGCAACAAACTTAGGAGGGAGGTAGAGCTAATATCATTGTACGCATTTCTAAAGATGAGAAAACTGACAGGGAGGGAGGGAGGGAGGAAGGGAGAAAAGGAGAGAGGGAGAGGGAGAGAGAAGGAGAGAGAGAGAGAGAGAAGCACGCTTAGTGGCATATGTTAAAGAGTCCTGGATCTGAAGTTAGAAGCTCTAGATTTGAATCCTTGCTCTCTTACTACCCTGGGCAAGTTAGTTAATCTCTCTATGTTCACCTCCAAAATGAATGGGTCAGACTTGATGGTCCCTTGCAGCTTTAAATCTATGGTCTAGTGACTTGCTCCTGGTTGCATAGCTAACAAGTTCCACAGCTTGGATTCCAACCCCAGGCTTTTGACTCCATGTCCAGTGCTATTCCTCTCCACAGAATTTCTCTTCAAGGTTTACAATGCATTTTCCTCACAGCAATCCTGTGAGGTGAACAGAAGAAGATAATGCATGTGAAAATGATCTGTAAACTTTAAAGCAATTCTAAGTGTAAGGTGATCTGATTTCAGGGAGCTATAATTGAGTCTGTTTGGATACTCCAAGGAGCTATAATTGAGTCTGTGTGGACACTCCTTTGACTGATGTATGTGGTGACTCTTCTACAACTCAGTGAAGAATCTTTGGGAGCTGCTGTGGTTCCCAAATACATCATTCCATGGCCAACTTGCTAATGAGACTTTCAACTTTAGCTAGGCTGGTCTTTGGAAGACCGACAAACAAGACTGTCCTTGGGTGTTTACTGGAAGCTTTCTTAGGTGGGTAAAGCCTACTAGAGCCTATACTTTGCTGGCATGCCTGTGAGAACTCAGGTTACTCACATTCTAGGATGAGGTCTCTGGGTATTACTATTGCTAATATAGAAAATATATATTATATACTCTTTCAACCATTCCTGAATTGAAAGCAATCTCACAAGCAACCAAGTATATTCAAGTTAACCAAAATTTGGTTATGTTCCCAGGCGATATACTAAAAGAAATTGCTTTCCTAATCTGTCTTCCTTGCCCCGTATGGAGGGGGTCCTAGAGTGGAATTATAATTCTTGCCTTCACTAAGCTAGTTTTCTCATTATCCAAGGCCCAGTTGAGATGACAGTGTCTAGTGTCTCCTGAGATATTTGGACAAACATAGCTGTGTTAAAGTGCTGATACTAATGGTTTTGCAACTTGCTACCTGCTTTCTGGATTGTTATTCAACTGACTTGTGAATTATACAGACTAATGGGGATAAACATTTTCTTAAAAAACTAAAAAAGTCTTTGGATAGAGTGAAAGTACACTATATACTACAGTGAGAATGAAAACATATACTTAACTTTAAGCATTTATTTAAACTCTTTCCTAATATACTTCATTCACTCCTGGTGTAGAAAGTATGGACTCAGGAACCCAAACCTTACTTGAAGACCCTTTCATTTTCTTTTCCATATAAAGAAAAACAAGCTAAAATAAAAAAAAATGAGTTAAAAGATTAATACTAAGAAAAGAGTGTACTTTCTGGTAAGAACTCTGGGGGAAAAATCACTTATCTCATCCAATTTTTGAAAAGAGAATGATGAGAATGTGGGTTCAAAAATGAAATCCCCTTATGTAGTCTTTGAGTGCTGGGATTTACCAGTAAAACACTTCATTATCACTCAAGAAGCCAAAGTTTCAGTGCTTTTTAAGTGCTGACTTTCCTCCGAGATGGTTAATGTCTCCCTTTATCATCTTTCAGATCAGAGAAACATGGAAGCGATTCTTAGTGATACTTCTTAGCGACTGTCACTAGTCCTGAGCTAATGTAGATGACTTCCTTCTTTGAAAAGAGGCGGCAGAATTCAAGTTCACAGACTGAAGCTTCTTCCATTCACAGGGTTCTGTCCACTACTATCAAAAGTAGGAATTTTAATGGCTGATTCAGAATGGAATTTTAAATATTATCTCCCGAAAGCAGATGTTCTAAGACTCCCATTCACACTTCACAAAAATTTTGTCCTTTTGTTTTTGACCCAGAGAAAGCAGTCAGTTTTAAGTAACTCAAAATATGGTAAAATTATGTTATTTAATTCAAGCATCTGCCAGAAATTCAACTTAACTTGCTGTCCTTTAATTAATAACTACCTTCAGTGTTATAAGTTCCCCATTTCTTGGTTGACTAGAGAAACCAAATGGTTTCATGGCTCCCTGAAAGGGTAACGAATACAGATGATGTACATTTAGGATTTTGGTTTACTCAAGAATTAAACAAAAGAATTAAAGGCAGAAATGGATAAAGTCTGGTATTTATCTGTGAAACACAGGAATACTAGGATGCTCCAAATAACTGTAAGTGAAAAGAGAGCAAACACAACACTATCAGGCAAACAAAAGAAGAATTCCGACTCAATACTTTCTTCCTAGCCCCACTCCCTTATTTCTACCAAGAGTCTGTAGTTTGCCAGGACAGTTATGAAGTTATGGTCTTAGAACCAAGTCAATGCAGGTACAGAATGAACTGAGTGATTACACTGGTCTGAAAGAACAGCTTAGTATATGTGATGCAATTGCTGAATTCCTACAGAAAACCTCAAAAAAAGTTTCCATGATTCATAGGAGAAAGGAGACACATTGGAACCATAAACATAACATCTCAATGGGGTGACACACTATTACCAAAATAAAAAAAACAAAGGAAAACTGGATCTAGTCAGGTCATAGATGTACAAAGCAAACTTTGTTTATCAGCAGCCAGTATCCGGACTGAGTGTTGTTCCCACAGTCTCGTATCAGTACTGCCCTAAGACCCAGAAATACAATATAAACCACAGGAAATGGGCAAAATAACCTTCACATTGCATAGTATGCATGAACATTTCAAATGCAGACTTTACACATCTGTTTTACAAAGTTACTAAAGAGCAGCTGGTTTTGAGTTGTCTTTTTAGCATTTTCAGATCACTAGCTTCCAACAGAATATGAAGGGCTTTGTCTGCAGGACATTTCTGGATACTGGATTTTAAAAATCCTCCCTCATCAGGGTTAGAACCAAGGAAAGAAAAATATCCCCCCCCAACTTTTTAGGGGAATCTTTCATGAGTTCCAGGCTAAACATAACTTACATCAAATAAACAAGGCCCTGCAGAGGCAACTAGATCTTGGGGATAGGACCTCAACTTTTGATCTCAGAACCTCTAAACTCAAGGCCTACCATAGGTCTTCTATCATCATCCCTAAAGTTCTGTTTTTGATGATAATGCTTTAATTCTTCTTCATCTTCAATAATTAATTTTGTTTTAAGCTCCTTTAGTCCCCTCTAAACAATCTCTGTTCTCCCCAACCAATAAGTTTTTTGTTATTCAGTTGTTTCAGTTGTGTCTGACTCTTTGTGACTCCATTTGGGGTTTTCTTAGCAAAAGAATGGCAATGGTTTGCCATTTCCTTCTCTAATCAAGAAGACCTTTCAACTATTTCACAGGTCTTATCTTTCTTATCCGTAAGTGAATCTCTGAGACATTGGGATGTTTTGCCTTCACCCATCCCTTTACGCCATCATCCTTTGGGTGCATAATCTCCCTTTCTTTTCACCAAGGGCCCTGCCATGCCAACTTCTGGTCAATAAAAATGGTCAGACTGTCTTCGCTTTGATAGCTATGAAAACCAATACAAGGAGCATTCATACATGTGTTTTGCTAAAGAGAAAGGAGTTTGATGATTATATTTTCTGTTATCAACTAAAGATAAATTATTTTAAGTGGAAATATGTGACTTCTCTAATAAAATATCATTATATTCGGAGTTTCAAGATAAATTTCCAGGGAGCCTTGTATCAGCCACAGTTATAGCCTGTGTACTTGTGGTCTTCTTGCTCTTGAGACTTCCAAGAGATCCCCGTATCTGCCCTGGATCCAAGCATCTGGCCTCTCTCTTTGTCCCAGGGGCTTTTCCCGAACTATGTTCCTGGATCAGACCCATCTTCAATTGCCCACTCCTGCCTTGTCTGGACTTTTCCAAGGTGCTCCTTTACCAGCTTCTGACTATTGTCTCAGGCCTCATGTACCTCACAGGACTCAAATTGCCACAAGGCTGGACACTGAGGGAAGACCTCAAATAGTTTGATCATCTGTCTCCCTCACTGGACCACTGGTAATCTGCCTGAACTCAATCCTCAATGCTTAGCATACTCCCACTCTGTCATATTCTCCATATCTCCCTACTTAATAAACTGCAGTGATACCTTATCACTTCCAGGAGCCTCTCCCCACTCCAATCCATTTTCTAGTTGGCTGTCAATATGATCTTCCTAAAATACAAGTCTGACCATATCCCCCTCACCCCCAACAGACTCCAGTGGCTCCCAATTACCTCTACGATCAAATATAAAATCCTCTATTTGGTTTTTAAGGTCTTTTACAACCTGGCTCCTTCCAACCTTCCCAGTGTCCTTAGGCATTACTCCTCTCCACATACTCTGGCCTTCCTGTCATTTCTTATTGAGGACATTTCAACTCCTGACTCAGTCTGCTCACTGGCTAGAAGGTCCCCTATGCCTAGAAGGTTCTCCCTCCTCTCCTTAGACACCTGGCTCAGTGCCAATCCCATTTTCTGTAAGGGGCCTTTGCCCCTATCCCTTTCCTGCCCTCTTGAATATACATGGCTCCTTGAGAGCATGGGCTGTTTTTTGCCTTTTTCTGTATCCTGAGGACTCAGCACAGTGCTAGGAGGCATTGAAGTATTTGCTGATTGATTGTTACACCTAGCTTAAGGCACTTGATATAAATGATTAGCATTTCAACCTTGCAAATGAATATATATTTCATAGTCCAAAAGAAATTAAGCCAGACTTAAAATAAACAAGACAGCAGACAAGTAGCAGTTTTAATATCATATGAAATTATGATCAACTTAAAACTAGGGGTTCTTAACCTTTTTTGTTCCAAGGATCCCTCTGGCAGGCTGGGGAAGCCTATGAATCAGAATAATGTTTTTAAATACATTAAATAAAATACAAGTATTGTCAAGGAAATCAGTTATATTGAAATACAGTTGTAAATCTATATGTATACATACACACATATCTACTTAAAAATTCATTAAGAATTTTTTATTTAGATGGTCTGGAATGGACAAATCCATTTGTGGATGGGTGATCATGACTCCTGCTTTGCCTGCTTCTTACTTCTTAGCTTATTACTACCTCCATTAAAGAGCAGGAGAGGGAAGACAAAAAAGCAATGACCAAAATTCATCCATTTCAGACGCTGATTTCACGTCCAGAACCTGTAAAGATGACACAGTGAAGCGCTAGGACGCTGCTTGGTGCTGCTCTGCGTGTGCACTGCCCAGGGCCAGGTCACAGTGGCTCTAAGAGCTGCTCAATTTCTTTATTTCCCCAAATGGGGAAAATAAAACATGTTAGCATTGCTTTCACCTTTCCAAAAGCACAAGGCCATAAGTTCCTTTCCTTCCTTTTTTGATGGAGGCCAGAAGAGTGTTTGTATGATGTAGCAGAAAAAACAAAACAAAACTGAGGATCATATACTCACAGCAGTAAAGAAAATCCTTTCTCTCTCAAGGTAATGTTCCTACTTCGTGGTAATTAATGCTTTCTACTGATCTGCATAGGATTTTTGAAATGATTTTATAGCTACTGGTTTTCAAAACTATAATGGTAAGTGGCTCAACTTTTTGGTTTAAATTACAAACTATTAACATGACAAGAATTTGGTCTAGATTTGAATATTCTGTCAGTATACTATGGCCTCCTTCAGTGAACTGAAGAAAAAACTGGTTGAATAAGCTATAGGTAAGATACTGTGTTATTTCAGGTCACCAATACTTCTGTTATCAAATAAGTCATTTGGACAATGATTTGCGCAGGGTCAAGATCAATTCTGGTGTTTATATGCTAAAAGAGAGATAGGAAAGAAAGCTGAGACACCTAGCATAATGTTCAGTGAGTCAGAAAACTTAGATTCTATGCCACGGCCCAGCTTTAAAACATGGATAAGTCATTTGTTGTTTGGATTTTTCTCATCTTAAAAATTTATAAAAACAACAAGGACAAAAAAGGTCCAAACATACACTAAAAACATGAATTTTGGCCTGCTCTATGTTTTAATTTCTGTGGAGTGATATAAAAAAGAGAATGTTTAATAGATGTGTTAGAATAATTACAGGTGGCATAGAGCTGGCAGTGAATGATCCTTTGTAGGCCTATGACTATCCTCATAAAAAGCCTATATATGTAATGCTATGCTAGATGTTACATTTTTTAAAAAAAGAAGCAAAACAGACATGTTGCTCCAGAAACTCATAACTTAAAGGCAAAGAAATATGAGGCAGAGATATTAAGGTCATATAGTAATTCAATCAATAAATACATTACTATGTGCTACCTAGTAGCATATGTAGGCTTTGGTATTCTCAACTTTCAAATGAAGGGGTTGGACAGGAGACATTCTCTAAGCTCGTAACCCTGTGAAACCTATGAAAGTCATGTATTTTTCTAACAATGTCATTTGAAAACTATGAACTTACAGAATGAAGCCCCAGAAAGTTCCTAGTTATGAAGTGTTGTTGGTTTAGGGTTGTTGGGTGGTGTTGGGTTTTTCCCCCGCCATTTATACATGCATTTTTCATTTTTTTCCTCCAATTTCAGACATGATATCATTCCTTAGAAGTTCCTTTATTTGGCTATTGGTGGTTGCTGGGTCATCATAATTTCAAACATTTTTTTTAGAGGAAAGGAGATGTTGCCATTTGTTAGTTTGATGTTTAAATGAAAATAATTTAACACAGCAAGGTAAATACTTACATAATCTGGCAGAGGAACATCATCAGAACTCAGGGAACCTCTCAGTGACTGTGTGGCTTGTTCCAGAACTTTGTTGTGCTTTTTAGATAGCAAAGAAAACAAACTAAAAAAAAGAGAAAAAGGAAAAGGATATATTAAGAAAACCAAAGTTCAAATTATATAGCTTCTAGACAAAATTATATTATTTCTTCATATGGTAATCTTTTAAAATGTTTTTGTGTATTTTTCAGGTTTCTATTAGTTGCATGTTAATACATTCTATGTAATTAGAAACTAGACACAGGTTTAAATTGTAAGGGCGCAATCACAACGGGGGAAAAGTTTGAGAGGTTACAAATTCTGTTGCACATTTGGGAAAATACTTTATTACCAGAGGCTTAAAAGGTTACTGTTTTACGTTTGTGTTTCAAAATCTACCTAGTTAAAATATGCATCAAAACTCTATAATAATACTTTATAAGCTACAATAATTTAGTTAATAAAAACACCTTTCCTTTTGGTTTAAAGAAGACAGTAGCTTAATAGCCAGAATAGCCCTGATTCCATATGATTACTTTTCTAGTAAGTGTGTACATCTAAACTAAAGATAGCTGTAGGTATACTCACCTACAGAGTCTTAAAAAATAAGTTAAAAAATCCAATTAATTATTCTCATGTTTTCACTTAAGCATATATTTTTCCTTCAAATGAAAATATTTATGACTTCTTGATATCTTCCTTCAAAATGCTACTGGGGCTTCATTTTAAATTTGAATTTAGTATAAATTTACAGCTAACTGGAATAATTAAATGTGGCACTGTTTTGGCTGTGAATGATCCTTTCTAGGTCTATTATCATCCTTAGAAAAAGCCTTTATATGTCATGCAAGATGCTACATAAACAAAAGCAAAACAAACAACATCTCTCTAAAATTGATAACTTAAAAACAAGTAAGAATGGGCCAGAGATTTTAAGGTCTTATAGTAATTATATCAACAAATATATACTAGGTACCAATTATGTATCCAGGAACTCTGGGAATAAGGATAAGACATGATTTCTGCCCTGAAAGAACTTACAGTTAACTAAAGAGACAGAAATAACACACATGAAATAATTTGGGGGAAATGAGAATCAAATGGAAGAGGACAGATTATAAATGCAGTAGAATATAGGCTCACAAGACCTTAGATCTAGAGGTAGAAAGGACCTTAAAGGTCATCTAGTACAGCAGGGTCAAATTCAAATAGAAATGATCCCAAGTGGGCCTCCTATTGACTTAGAAAACCACAAATTTACATCACCTGTGTTACTGTATTTTTATTTACTTTGTTTAATATTTTGAATTATATTTTAATCTGGTTGGGGTGCACTCCAAGTCTGACACCTGTGATCTAGTTCTATGCTCTCATTTTATAGACAAGAAAACTGAGGCCCAGAAAAATACACTCATTTTCCCAAGGTCAGTAGTAGATGGCAGAGACACCACTAAATTAAGGTCCTCTGACTCTACATTCAATACTCTTTTCACTATGGTGTGGGTTGGAACAGACAGAGAAAGTTTTATGAAGTTTAGACTTGAGCTGGGCCTTGAAGGAGAAGATGCAGCTAGGTGGCGCAATAGCAGACGGAGCACTAGACCTGTTTTCAGATAGACCTGAGTTCAAACCCGGCCTCAGGCACTTACTAGCAGTGTGCAATGCTGGGCAAGTCACTTCTGGTCAGTCTCAGTTTTCCCATCTATAAAATGGGAATAACTATATCACCTACCTTCCAGGGTGGCTGTGAAGAGGTGAGACAATATATGTAAAACACTTTGAAAAACCTTACAACGCTACCTATTGTTATTAAGCAGGCTTTAGATAATGGGTCCAAGAAAGGCATTGCAAGATGTAGCAGCAATGAAAACAAGAATAGGCGTGCTCTGCACAAAAGATGATGAGCACACTGTGGAGGATGGCATAAGCTAAGAGGTGAAAAAGGATAGATTTGGAGTTTATACACTTTATATACAGAAATGTAGCCAACATATTTTATTTACATGAAATAAAAACAAAAGGTAAATTTGTTGAAGAGGAGCAACTAGAACTACTTAACAAGGGAAATGACTATCACTTTTTCAATTTATCAGTACAATGTAACTCAACAAACTTGCTATGTGAAACTTGCTACGTGAAGGTACTGTCCTAACTGGAATGTATCCTGGAATGGATGGAATTTCAGGAGTATCTTGACTAATGGGAATGAGTTTTTGAGGGCCTCACAGGCACAAAACTTAGCTTGGGAGAAGGTTCAGAGTCAGTAATGATGCAGGCAAAAAAGGGGGCTGAGTAAATTGGTCTGGGGAAAGCAGATGTGGCTGAGGGCAAAGTAGGAAAAAATGAATTGAAGTAGTAGGTCTTGAGCATATTTCATGAATTTAATGGAAAGCAAGATCATAGGATTTCTTTGCTCAGGTTTACCTCCTTCTAAACTAATAAGTCAAGCCAACAAGCATCTATTCATCACCTGCCATCTGCCTGTCACTGTGCTAAGCACTGGAGAAACAAAGAAAATACACACTGTGTACCGACTATGCTGTTAATGGCCTAGCATAAGTGGATGGATTATTGGAGACCAAGTAAAGAAGTCAGATGCCAACTCCCATGCTCCCAGCTGGGTGATCATGGGGAAGTCACTTAACCTACCTAAGATGAGTTTCCTCATCTGTAAAATGAGGATAATAATTCCTGTATTACTACTTGTCCAACAGTGTTGTGTTATATAAAGTGTTTTGCAAACCTGAAAGCATCAGAGGAATGTCAGCCTTTATTGAGATTTTACTTAAACATTTTAAACAGCATTTTATTTTGTATGGTTATACAGGTAATAAGTTTTGGAGATGGGATTTGAATTTGGGTTCACCAATTCTTCAGTCTTGTCTAAATAGACTTTCTCTTTGACCCCTGATGATGACATAGTTATGAGGAGAAACATGTATTATCTCCCCATATAAAATATAAAACATTTAACTTTGGTTAATCCCTCATGATTGCTTGCTCCTGTTTACTTTTTTTATGCTTCTCTTGACTCCTGTATTTGTCTGTCTACTCAGTTATGGTCTTTTCAGCAGAAATGCTCGGAAATCCTCTATTTCATTCAGGTCCAATTTTGCTCCTGCGGGATTATACTCAGTTTTGCTGGGTAAGTTATTCTTGGTTGTACGCCTGTATCCTTTGCCTTCTGGAATAACCAATCTATATTTTAAGATCTCTGCTCCTTTGTAGTGGTGACTGTTAGATTATGTGTGATCCTGACTGTGGCTCTTTGTTACTTGAATTCTTTCTTTCAGGCTTCTTACAGTATTTTTCCTTTGGAAGCCCTGATTTTGGCTATAATGTTCCTCAGAGTTTTCATTTGGGGGTTTCTTTCTGGAGTTGATAAATATATTCCTTCTATTTGAACTTTGCACTCTAGTTCAAAGAGATCAGGGCAGTTTTCTTTAAAGATTTCTTAAAATATGATGTCTAGGTATTATTTTGTTCATGGTTTTCAGGTGGTCCAATGATTGTTAATTTTTTTTCTTTTCTATTTGTTTTCCAGGTCAGTTGTTCTTGCTATGAGACAACTTATATTTTCTTTTAAGTCTTTTGCCTTGGTTTTAAAGGTTCTTATTGTCCCATGGAGTCATTGGCTTCTATTTGGTCAATTCTAATTTTCAAGGAGTTTCTTTCTTGGGCAAAATTTTGTAAGTCTTATGCCAAGTTAATAATTTCCTTTCCAGTTCATTCTTTTACAAGCTTTCATTTCTTATTCATTTTTTTTCTCCTCAAGCACTCTTCATTTATCAAAACATTTTAAGCTCTTTTTAAAAAAATCCCACTTTGCTTATTCTCTTTCAGGAATTCTAGTGGAACTTGTGCTCAAGCTGTGTTTTACTTTGAGGCTTTGCTTGTAGATGTTTCAGTCATTCTCTTCTTCTAGATTTGTGTCATGAGTGTCATTCACGTGAGTATAATAGCTCTTTATGGTGGGATTTTTTGTTGTCTGCTTGTTTGCTCATTTTTCCAGTCTACTTCATGACTTTTAACTTGATGTTAATACTGGCCTACACACACTTCTGGAGGAAAGGTCTGGTCCTGTTGCTGCTTTCTTGTGGTACCAAATATTGTGTTATACCAGGATCTTAGGGACAGCTCAGGCTGGGAACCTATAAGATTTTAGTGCTCTCAAAGAAGTCTGGTTTGGTGCAAAGTCTGATTTCTGCTCTGTGAGTTCCTGACCTGGGTTTGGGTCTGGGCAACAGAAGATGGCACTACACTTAGCCCTGCCAACCAGCTAGAAAGCTCTGCTGGTTTAGAGTGACAGAACTATAGGATTCCTGTCCTGGTTATTCCCTCAAAGGCTTCCCATTAGGCCAGAAGCTGAAACTGACACCTTGCTTTGCTCCTGGGGTTAGAGAAACATTGCCACTTACCTTGCCTAGGGACTGCAGTGGCCCTTATCCCAGAGGGCCACTCCAGGGTATAGGACCCCTCTTTAGTCCACCCTGAATTTGTTATCTGAAACTGGGTAGTGGTTTACAAAGTTGCCATATGGCACCTATTCTCATCATCTCTTGGACCTGGGACCCTTTTTTGACTCTCTTTAGGTGCTGGAGTGCTCTGTGGCCCATACTCCTGGATAGACCCCAAGTTCAATGTCTACAGACCTCTCTCTTTTATCTCCCTTCACTGATCCGGACCAGAAAAAAAAGATTCACTGTTACTTTTTTTTGGATTAACCATCCCATTTGGTCTGATGTGTTTTCCAGATCTCCTTGGAGGAGTACAGGTTTGTATGTGTAGAGGAGGAGGAGCTCATTGGACCATCCTGATTTCAACTCTGAGGCTGAACATTTCCAATTATATAAAATCACAGTATCTGAGTAAGAACATCAGACATCATATAGGTGATCTCATACCTAAGCAGGAATTCCTTCTACCATATCTCTGGCAAGTGGTCATCCAATATTTTCATTAGATGACCTTTGGAGGGAGGGACATTTTACCATCTCCCCAAGCAGACTAGTGTACTTTTGTATTACTCTACTTAGGAAAGTTCCACCACATTATGCCAAATATTACCTTACTGGAATGTCCATTCATTTATCCCAATTTAGGCATCTAGAGCCAGGTAAAATAAATTTGAATTCTTTCACACAACAGCCCTTCAAATACTTGAAAACAGATCTCATGCTCCTTAGTCTTCCCTTATCCAGACTAAACATTCCTAGTTTTTTCAATGGGTCCTCATAGGGCATGTTTCTAATCCTTTCATCAAACTACTCAGCCTTTTTGGAACATGTTCCAGCTTCAATGTCCTTTGTAAAATGTGAATTTCAGAACTGAGCAGAATGCCATGGTGAGGCACAATGGAACTATTACCCCCCCTCTTTCAGACACTATGGTTTTGTTAATATACTTTAGTGCTTTTGCCTGTTTTTGCTACTGACTCATTGAACCAATGTTTTACTAAGTTACTGTCTTTAAAATTGACTGTTGTCTAGTCACATCACTTCCACTCTTTATTTAAGCAGATAACTATTTGAAACCATCTCTATGACTTTGGATTTATTATTATGAAATTTCATTTTATCCAATGCAGCCCATCATTCTAGACATTTGAGGTGTTTTTTAAAATCCTGATTCTATCATTTACTGTATTAATCTAGCATCTTGTAATTTGTAACTTAGATAAGCATACTATTATTTATATCTTTGTCTAAGCCAATGATAAAATATTAAACAAAATAGGGTCAAGAACAGAGCCCTGTGGCAAACTAATAATGACTATGCTCCAGACTAACAAATGACCCATCAATCAATATTCATATTTTGCTTTTCCATCCATACTGAAGTTATCAGCTCCCTGGAGACAACCTATTATGGAGGAAAAAACACTGGCAGATTCAGTGAACCTATTCAAATCCCATATCCAATACTTATTAGCTGTGTAATCATATACAAATTTGCCTAATCTCTCTGACCTTCAGTTCCCTCACCAGTTCTTAATATACATGAAAATGCAACTGTATAGTCTTTATTTATCTATTTTGTTCACATGTATACAATGAAAGATTATGTATAGCTTAAAATCCAGGTATACGGTTTCTAATTAATTATTCTGATATAACTACTAGTTTAGTCATACGTGAAAGAAGGAAATGAGGTTAGTCTGCCATGACTTCTTCTTGATAAACTCAATGCTGCCTCAGCATTTCTAAATGCACATAAATTATCTCTTTAATAATACATTCTAGAATTTTGTCAAGAATTGGTTCAAAGGCCGCTGTATTATAACTGAAGGGTACCATCATTCTCCTTTTTGAAACCCAGGACTACATTTTGTCATCTCTGTTCCTGTTCCTCTCTAGTTCTTTACAAATTTTCAAATTTTCAATTTGACAGTGCTCAGGAAATACATCTGCTAGTTTTTAGTACGCTGTGATAGGGTTCTCTGGTTCTCATGAGCTGAATTCAGTGAGGTATCTTAGGAACTCCTTTACCATTGCTTCACTTATCTTTGGTTTTTGATTCAATTCTCTATTAAACATTTTAAATTAAATTAATTATATTATATATTAACATATCAATATACTATATGTAATATATATGACCTGAAATATGTTAATATACTATATTAATCATTTCCCTCCATCTTTCCCAGTTTGAAGATCATTATCCTTGGTAGACAAAATGAACAAGGTAGGAATTGGCTAGTTCTTCATCCTCATCTTTTATAATTGGTTTTCTACTCCAAGTAGCAGTGTCTTCTTGGAACAACTTCTTTTTCTAACATTGCTAAAAGAGCCCCCTTTTGGCGGGGGGGGGGGGGGAGGTGGCGAGAAGACTGATGGGATTATGATAATAGATGACAGAAAGAAGGTAGAACTATTCTACTCCTATTTTGCTTCTGTTTTCTCTACCAAGGAAAATAGTCTGGAAAAGTTCTAACAGAATAATTCAATTATAGAACCAAAGTCAACAATTCAAATGAACAAAAGAATTTAAGAACTACAATAGACCTTGGACATCATATAGTATGGTGAAGGCAGCCAGACCTGTTCAATCATAGGCTGGCAGGTGCCTTGAACGATGTGGAGAGGGTATTTTGGAGCTGCTGCTAGTTACTGCCCTCTGAAATTTAGGAACAAGAATTCAATGCTGCTACTCCTGACTATTCATACTAAAGAGGCAGGGACAAGGAATGGACCTGTGATTTTATTGGTGTAGGAAACCCCCTCTATCAGTGTAGATTGGTACCTTCTCTGAAAATTATAGCCTCAGAGAGTTAGTTAGGATACTGAGATCAAATAAGTTAACACATGTAAAGGACTTTGCAAACCTTAAAGTAATATATAAATAGCAGCTATTATTAGCATGATTATCATTGAGATGTTAATTGATTTGCCCAGAGTCACAAAGCCAGTATGTGTCAGAGGTGGGATTTGTATTAAGGTCTTCCTGGCTTTGAAGCGAATTCTCTATTCACTGTGCTATAATGCCTCTGAATCATTAAAAAATAATTCATTCCCACAAAGAAATTTCTGACTCCTGATCTAGTCTAACCCATTCACTTTGCATATGAGAAATCTGAAGCATAACAGAAGTGAAGTGACATACTGAAGGTGATCAACTTAGTGGCAGTGATAGAGTCAAGGTTGGATTTCATGTGTCCTCTCTGTTAATATTCTCTTCACTATAACATACCACCTCCTTCTCCCTCCCCAAAATGCCTTCTTCCTTTGCTCCCCGCATCTCAACCTTGCATAGACTTCACAATCTGGTTTTCATCTCATATATGATGGCTTCTTCTAGAGTCAATGTAATATAATGGAAAGAATGGGTTTTTCTCTAGACTTGAGTCAGAAAAGATTTGAATTTGAATTCTGACTTCAATATTTGCTAGCTTTGTGAGGCTCTTTGAACTTTATTTTCCTCATCTGTAAAATGGAGGCAAATTCTAGTTGTAGTACATGTAAGAGCCTCTATATCTTGTTTTGAGGATGCAGTGTGATAATGCTACTTAATTGAACCCACACACTTGGCTCAGCTAACCTGATCTTCTTGCTAGTCTTTCTACAGGGTACTCCATCTGCCCCTTCCATGCCTTTTGCACTGGTTGTCTCAACAAGCCTGAAACATGCTCTTTCTCCAGTTCCGTCTCTCAGAACCCCAAATTCCTTTAAAACTCAGTTCAAATACCAGTTTCTACGTGAGACCTTTCCTTATCCCTCCAGCTGCTAGTGCCCCATCTACAAAAATCACTTTATGTTTATTTTGTACTTACATATATACTTGATTACTCTTACCTAGCTAACATGCAAGCTTCTTAAGGGCAGAGGCCATTTTCATTTTTTCTTTACTTCCAGTGCTTTAGCATAGTGATTAGAACATTGTAGGTGCCTAATAAATGTTTTTTTTATTTACTGATAAATGTCAACTGTGGTTAGCATTATTAAAAATAATAACTAACATAGGTTGAGTTTCAGTAAGATCTCACTCAGCTCCTTAAAAATCCAAGTGTTCATTTTGCATTTTTTTTATTGCCTTGAGTTGCTAATTTTTTTTTCCTTTTCTTTTCTTTCTTTTTTTTTTTTTTGGAGGAGGGAAGGCAGGGCAATTGGGGCTAAGTGACTTGCCCAAGGTCACACAGCTAGTAAGTATGTCAAGTGTCTGAGGTCGAATATGAACTAGGGTCCTCCTGACTCCTGGGCAGGTGCTCTAATCACTGCGCCACCTAGCTGTCCCACTAATTATTTTTTTTTAAAAAGGTGTTATGCATCACCTTGTTCTCCTTAAGGGACAGGAACAGTACTCATTTAGATCTCCCCTTATCCCTCAGTAGCAAGCAGTGGTTTCAAATGATACTGGTAGTTGTCTTCTCACTACATGCAACTGAGGTCTCCCAAGGTCCTGTTTTGGGACCCACAAAGGCCCCTTGCCCCTCTCCTATTTTCTCCACTTTTAATGTCTTTGCTAACATAAATGACCTTTAAACTCATGGTTATCTATGCTCTTCCTCAGAAATTCTATCTACTTCTAGAGAGGTAGGTGCTTCCTCATTTCTCATTCTTCTTCACTTCTTTCAATATTTTTCCAAAACATACTTTGACTATTAGGCATTCAATAAGCGCTTAGAATCAATTTGTTGAATGAGTGAATATATCTATGTGCATCTGTTAAAGATAACAGTTCACATTTACAAGGCACTTTATCATAAATACTTTCCTTATAACAACCTCAACATAGGTAATGCAAGTATTTTCAGAAACTTCATTTTAAAGATGAGTAAATTGAGACTAATTTGCCCAGTGTCATATAGCAAGAGTCAGAGTTAATTATTTAGGAATTTTTGCTCCATGTCTAGTTTTTTTTTTCATTTTACTATATTATTAGTATCATTCCCTAGGCTGCTCCAATTTGGAAATGAAATATTCTCAAATTCCATAGTAGACAAAACACTGTCCTGTGAGTCGGGCAATCTGGATTCAAGTTAAGATCTGCTACTAACTCACTGTGTGAGCTAGTGTACTGGGTACTTTCCCTCTCATATGTAAAACAAAAGGATTTAGAAAATCTTTAAAATGCCTACTAGTTCCAGCATTCTTTTGTTTTATGATGCTATGATTCTAGGACAATTGTGGGAAGGGCACAGAATCCATGGTCATAAATATAGCTTTCTTACTCTGCTAGTAAACAAGAAAGAAATTTGGGGGAAACAATTTTTGTAGCAAATATCTCTGATAAAGGTCTCATTTCTCAAATATATAGAGAACTGAGCCAAATTCATAAGAACATAAGATATTCCCCATGGTCAAAGGACATAAAAAGGCAGTTTTCAGATGAAGAAGTCAAAGCTAGCTATAGTCATATGAAAAGATGCTCTAAATCACTATTGATTAGAGAAATGCAAATTAAAATAACTCACCTCACACCTATCAGATTGGCTAATATGACAGAAAAAGAAAATTATAAATGCTGGAGGGGATGTAGGAAGATTGAGAATTGTACTGCATTGTTGGTGGAGTTGTAAACTGATCCAACCATTTTGGAGAGCAACTTGGAACTATGCCCAAAGGGCAATCAAAACGTGCATACCCTTTGATCCAGCAGTACTACTACTAGGTCTGCATGCCAAAGAAATCATAAAAAGGGGGAAAAGACCTACATGTACAAAAATATTTATAACAACTCTTTTTGGGGTGGCAAAGAACTGGAAATTATGGGGCTGTCCATCAACTGGGGAATGGCTGAACAAGTTGTTTCATATGATTGTGATAGAATACTATTGTGCTATAAGAAATGAAAAGCTGGATGCTCTCAGAAAAACCTGGACTTACATGAACTGACGCAAGGTGAAAGGAGCAGAATCAAGAAAACAACAGATACAGTAACAGCAATCCTATGTGATGCTCAAGTCTGAATGACTGAGCTCTTCTTAGCAATACAATAATCCAAGACAATTCCAAAGGACTCACAAAGAAAAATACTATCCACATCCAGAGAAAGAACTGATGAAGTCTGAATGCAGATTGAAGCATACTATTTTAACTTTTTTTGTGTGTGTGGTTCTTTTTTCCTTTTGGTCTGTTTCTTCTTTCACAACATGATGAATACAGAAATATGTTTTATATGATTGTACATGCATAATAACCCATATCAGATGGACTATTTTAGGGAGCAGGGAAGAAAGGGAGGGAGAAAACTTTGGAACTCAAAATTTTTTTAAAATGAATGTAATTGGAAAAAATAAAACACTATTAAAAAAGGGAAAAAAAATAAATTTGGAGTCAGAAGAACTCATTTTTACTTTTATTACCTACAGATGCAAAAACTAAGGCTAGAAGGACTAAGTGACTTGCCCAACATCACAGAGCTGGTGTAGGTCTTGACTCCAAATCCAGAATTTTTTCCACTACCCCACCACTGCCATCTGACATTGCAGGTGAATTATTTTCCATGTCTTCTGAGATGTCAAATAAAGGTCAACTTCCTCCATAGGAGGGGAACTTCTCCATTTATCTTTCATATATCGGTATATTCATATTTAGTAGCATTGTGTTTGATAATTTTCCTATGGCAAATATAATCTTTTATGCTTTTATTTTCTGTATATATATGCTTTGATGTCAGAAAAGTATGCAACCACGGGTAAGAGAAACAAATTTTTGCCATACAAGAGTGTTGGTAAGCAATATGGGCTCTTAGCACTTAGTTCAACCAAGTGCCCTTGAAGAGTTTGGCTTTTGTTTTCTTTGAGTAATTCATTGTATTTCATTGAATCTTACTAGGTGCTAAGCCCCAGGCCCAAACCCCTATTAGGTGTAAAACCTATGTGGATATGGATTGGTAACTAAGGTGGGGCCCAAGGTGGGGCTAACTGAGGGGAGGTGCTAACTCCAGAGCCAATCATAGGAGCCTAAGTTCTGGTCATTCAGATGACGTTTGATGATGTCCGAAATGCTTTAAGAAGAGAAGACAGAGGCATTTGCGCAGGGCTCTCACTAGCGGTGGCTTGAGGTGATGTGGAGACTCCGGGCAGCTGTAGCTAAGAGCCCTCCAGCTCGTAACCGGGGCAGCTGTAGCTAAGAACCCTCCAGCTCGTAACCCGGATGTTGGGACTTTGTTAAACTCTGGTAACTACGTATTGGGATTTGAATCAGACAAGGTCTGTCTGTTGATGTTTGTAATTTGTTTGTAATTTGCTCCTTAGTTCAGGGTGCTGGCTTTTTCCCCTGAACTAAGTGAATGGTATTTGTATGCTGGATTAAAGTAAGCTTGTCAACCCCTTAACGCTGCTTTCCTTGCTAAAGCAGATCAAAAGAACCTGTGCTTTTGCAGAGTGCTGGTAGCGTTCTTGTTGTTGGGCTTGTGTTGGTCTTTCACCCCCACAAAAGCTTCTAGCTGGATTGTTGAAACAGCAAGATAGTTAAATATGTCTTTTGTGGTTTCTGTGGCACCATGAGAAATAACACTCTTTCATTAAAAAGAGGTTTCAAACACTCAACAAAGGTAAACTCTTAGATCTGGGCAACAGCAGCAAACTAATGCAGTTCTATCCATCTGTCGATAAAAGTTCTCCTGTTGTGTTAGGTGTTGAGTATATAAGACCAAAAAAAAAAAAAAAAAGAAAGAGAAACAATTCTTGTCCTTGAGGAGTTGACATTTTATGGGGGAACCAATAAATATATTATGTTGATACAAAATACATTAAAAGTAAGTACAACATAATTTGCAGAGAAGGCATCAGCCTGAGGGATTAGGAAAGGCCTTGTGTAGAAGGTGGCTCTAGAACTAAGCTCTGAAGGAAGCTGGCGCCTAAGAGGGAGAGGTGAAGGGGTGTTCACTCCAAGCATAAGGGACAGCCCAAAGGCAGGCAATACTGGATGTCTGCTATCTTCCCCTTACATTTGGACACTGAGTCTGTGTGAAGCACCAATTAAACAGGCTGTTTATTTGTGCTATGACTGGACAAGCAAATCCAGAGCAGTAAGAATATGGTAAAATTACCTTGATTTGAGCTTCAACTCCTATTCTTTTTCCTACTTATCTTATGAGGCAATAAATTATTTTTTTAAATTACTTTTCCAAAGTAGAAACAAAATGGCTACAAAGTAAATTATAGCAAAGTAACTGCTGAGAGTGCTTTAGCAATATGCCAACTTTTTGGGTGATCTCACATCGATAGTGCAAAGAGTAAAATGTTTATTGTATCCCTTTTCCATTACTTCACCACAGTCACTGCAGAAACGGAAGCAGATCATATATGACCTAGTCCATTTAGCATTTTTCTTTTTTTCATGGGTTGCTATGTCCCAAGAATTTATTCCCTAGTGAGCAGTCTACTGGTGATGAGCCATCAGAAAATGTCATCCAGGCCATATGCAGAGCTTGGTATAATCTGCTTGAGTTTGGTGCTCTGCTGGCAAAGATTTGGAGTAGCCACGGTCATTTGCACATGACAGTGAAGCATCAGAGTGTGACCTTTGTGAATGGACTGGCCATATCAATATTGACATTCTTGATACATGTGAAACTAAGATATAAGGAAGTGGCAGGAAACAAAAAGAATACTCGCATACATAGAATGGCAGTGCTTTAACATTTCCAAAACACTTTACATACGTTATTTGCCTCAGAACAATCCCGTGAGACTAAACACATTATCTTCTTTTTAAAGATGAGGAAAACAAAACAGAGAGAAATTAAATGACTTGTTCATGGTCATAAAGTTAGTTAATTATACTTGGCTACAGTTAGCTACAATTGTAACTGGCAACAAATCTAGGTCTTCCTGATTCTAAATCCACAACTCTATATACTCTGCATTTTCTTACTGGACAGGATAGCTCCTAGATCATCACTGTTGAGGTTTAGCACAGTGCCTGGCACTTAATAAATGTTTACTGATTGAGTGAAATAAAGGAGTAGATATAGTTGGTTTCATTATGTGCACAAAGGCAACACCACACATCACTCCACAGGTCACTGTCTTCTAATATTATGGTGCATGTGAAGAGAATATAAGAAAAAGACATCATGAAGATAATAGCACTTTATGCAATAATACCGATTATAGATAAATGAATTTCTCTGCCTCTTCAGGACCTTAACAAGATCCTTCAAAATAAGTCAATTTATACCATGATGCTTATTGATATCAATGAAAAGATGGGTGTAGAGGAAGATGGTGAAAAATATGTTGGAAAACATGGTTCTGGATTAAGCAGTGAAAGTGGCCAAAGCCTGAACTCTTATGTCTCTAAACTATGAATACTTTCTTGATATAAGAAAGTGCTAGACAATTGACATCATAAAAAAAAAAATGGAATCAGGAAACACTTGGATACCAATGTGGCAATCATTTCTGAAACAATGGTATATATGTAGTCAGGTCAACGACTAGTTAGAATAAAGGTCAAAATCAATATCAAACTTGAAGTAAGGATTAAAATGATAAGATATGATATGCAATTATAATAGCTCTAACCTGACCTATTCAAATAGGCTCCTGGTAGCAAATGGATAAAGAGGAAAATATTGACTCTGATTATCACCATGTCCTCCAGAAGTTTAATTGATGAAAAGCAATTGCCAAAAGGGGGAAGTCAAAAGAGCCAAGAAACTGCCTCTGGCAGCAAACACTTAATCTCTTTGCCAAGTAGCAACACTGGCTTAGAATAGAAGCTCATTTGGAAAATATTATGGAGAATGATGCCTCATAAAATAATAAAGAGATATAGATGGAAAAATGAACCTGTAGAAACTTTGGTGTGAGGCACAACTAAGTTAGCTCATACCAAGAACACTTATAGGTGAAAATGGAAGAACAAAAAAAATAAATGAAAAATGGAATAAAACTGCCAACATGTTTGCAGACATCTAATTTTATCACTGATGATATGGAATGTTCACATCTGGAAGTGGAAATGGCATTTAAGAAAATAAGTCTGGAAAAGCAGCTAACCAAACCAAGTACACAGAGAAGAGGAGAGGCAACAATTCTGAAAGTATTGAGGGATAAATGTTCAAGGTATCTATGGGGGAGAGGGAAATAAATACCAAAAGACTGAAAAATTACAGCTGGTTTAGTTACTTTAAAAAAAGGCAAATGAGGACATCAGTTATAAAAGACATATCTTTTAATAACTGTAAAATCTTTATGAGAATAACCTAGAGTAGTATCAAAGGCATTCTTTAATGAAAATATGAAAAGAGAACAGGTGGGTTTTCACAAATGATTTTCTACAACAGACAGCATCTTCACAGCTACACAATTAATGGAAAGGTGTAAAGACTACAGGATTTTACTGTGTTTAGACAGTAGGAAAGCATTTTCCAACCCAAACCAGTAAGCACATATTAAATGCCAATGTGCCAGGCACTTGAGACAGAGAGAAAATGAAAAACAGTCCCTGACCTTAAGGAGCTTATGTCTGATTGTTTACAGCATGTAAACTGAAAAGTATGGATAATAATTTGAGGAGAAAGAGTATTAAAAGCTAATGGGAATCAAAAAGGCCTCCTATGGCAGGTGGCACATAAGTTAAACTTAAATGAAGTGAAAGATGATAAGAGGTAGAAGTTGGAGGTGGGGGTTACAAGCATGGGGTCAGTCTGTAAAGAGACAAGAAGGTATGAAAGGCAATGCTTAGGGGAGTGCATGTAAGTCACTTTGTTTGAATGCAGAGTATGTGAAGAAAAATAAAGCCTGTAAAGATAAACTGGAGTCAAACTGTAGGGCTTTAAATGGCAAGCTGATGAGTTTGTAATATATTCTAGAGGCAATGGAGAGCTCTCTACAATAGGAATTATGTGCAAGAGACAAAGTGCTTCCAGATGTCTTCACAGCCTAGAACGTAAAAAACCCTAATGAAGTAGCAATTCAATGGACTGACAGTAAAGAAGGTTGATCCATCATTTTTAAGATGTTCACTTGGTACTCACTCCTCACCAAATACCATAATCTGGCAGCAAATTTATACAAGTGAATCTATAGGCTTAGAACTTCCTCCATCTTCTCTTCTCAGTTTCTCAGAAACTGAGAAATCGAGGGACATGGGTACACCAGCTTACTAAACGTGAGGGAAAGAGCCCAGCAACTAACTGGGGCCAGTTCTGTCCTCTTAAAAGTCACTTCAAGCAAAGACTAAGGTCTGTGAAACTTGAATTGCCCAGTGTGGGAGAAGGCTGAAATGGCTTTGAGATCTAGCCTCCAGAGAAATCACCATTTAAAGGGGAAGAAGTCAGAAAATGAACAATAATTCCAAAGTAGATTTTCATCAATTGGAAAAAAATTTTAAAAGTAAGTTTTTTAAAGGTATAAAGTGAATGTAGCTAAGATTAGAAGGGAAAAAAGGGAAAAAAATCTGTGTAGTATGTTTATCTGATAAAGGTCTCATTTCTAAGGTATGTAAAGAATAGGTTAAAATTTATAAGAACAAAAGCCATCCTCAATTAACAAATGAACAAAGAATATGAACAGGCAGTTTTCAAGCGAAGAAATGTGAACTATCAATAGCCATATAAAAATGCCTCAAACCACTAACAGTTGGAGAAATGCAATAAAGCAACTTTTGAGATTTCACCTTATAACTCTCAGACTGACAGACTTAACAAAGAAGAAAATGTTGTTGGAGAGTCTGCATTGTTGATGAAGATGTGAATTGGTCCAGCCATTCTGGAAAGCAATTTGGAATTATGCCCCCAGTGGCAATAAACTCTGCATACCCTTAGACCAAATGATAAAACTACTAGGCCTATATTAGAAATAAATTAAAGAAAAAGAAAAGAACTAGTATGTACAAAATATTTATACCAGTAACTTTTGTAGAGGTAAAGCATTTGAAATGAAGAAGGTGCTCATCGATTGGGGAATGGACGAACTATGATATACAGGGTGTCCCAAAAGTCTTAGTGCAATTTTAAGCTTTAATAAGTTCAGATGTATGAGTGAGACAAACATAAAAATATTTGAAACGTTAATTATTTAAAAATTTAAAATACTCATTTTTTATTAAAATCTGACATAGACACCACCTTGTGCTTTCATTGCTCTAGTTAATGCTCAAACTTTGTAAAAACTTTCAACTTGCTATCCAGTCATTGAAAGAAGTGCGTTTGTAATCCTAGTTTTAGATCATCCAATGTATATATGACAGTTTTGAAATGACCTCATAAAGAAAGTCTATTGGAGACCAGGTAAACAAAGTGGCCAAGTAAGAGAACCTTGTCTATTGATCCACCTGAGATCTGAGAAGGTGTTTTCAAGAAATTGCTGCACATTTGATCCTAGCTTGTTAAAATTAAAAGTTTATTATTCAAAGTTAATAAAATGATACATTTAAATAAGCCTTTAAATGTTAACTTTATAAATCTGTAACATTTATGCTTCCAAAGTTATTAAAACCTAAAACTGAACAGAGACCTTTTGGACCTCCTGTATGAAAGTAAGAATGTGAAGACTATACCGTAAGACCATACCATACATTATACCATAAGAAATGAAGAGAAGGTTTCAGGGAAAACCTGGAAAAACTCTTATGAAGGAAGCAGAACCAAGAGAAAAATTTGTATGATAAAACACTCCAAAGACAAATGAACTCAGATCAATGCAATGACCAACTTCAATTCCAGAATTTTACAAAGTATCTACATAAAGATTCATTCTCTGTGCTTTATGATTGTCTTCATCATAAAGAACACTACCCAGCTCCTGAAAGAGGTGACTGTCTCAAGATGCAGGATAAAAGTACATTTTTACATGGCCAATTTGGATTTGTTTTGCTTGACAATGTATGTTGCATATAAAGATTTTCTTTTACTGAAATAGCCACTCACGAGTGGGACAGGACCATAGGACATTGCTCCCAACACAGTGGAAAACTAGGAAAAAGCAGTGTCATCAGAACCAAGGGAGGAAGCTATCTAGGCCAGAGAGTGGGCAGGTGTCATCAATCAACAGTATCAAAAATTGGATTTATATAAAAGGAAGAGAAGAGGAGAAAAGGCCATTAGATTCAGCAGCTAAGATATTATTGATAACCTTGATGGAATTTCAGTCAAGTGGTGAGATTATATAAAAGCTTCAATTTTTGGCTTCTCAGTACACAGAAAATTAAAAGCAGTGGACTATACAAGGAGTTAGGGAAAGAGGAACAGTAGATGGAGCAGCAAGACTTTTAGGGGTAGGTTCCATGAGTGTGAGGCACGAGATAAAACCGACAGCCTGAAAACAAAAGAGAAGTAGCTGTACAATTTCATAAATATAGCATATGATAATAAAAGATGTTTGTAATTTTGATTTTAAATTGAGAGGAGATTAAATTATGTTTAGCAGGCTCTCCTTAAGAAAGCATGAAATAAGGTAATGTGTTTTTGAGAGATTTGCATGAAAAATGAACAAAATAATAGTTCTGGTACTGGAAGAGGTAAGTTTCAGTTATCTTGAAAATTAGCTTATATGTAATATCTCTTTCCACACTGATTTTGGATAAAGATGGCATCTAAATCTATTAGGGAAGTTATAGACTTCTAAGTTCAATAGTAGCTGAGAGTACACATAGGGGTTGCAATCAAGGTTTTAAATACTCTGTTTCTTGCCTAAGGAGATGGTCAGGTGCTTTTAAAAGGGTACACCCTCAGTCTAGTTATATTTTTTTCCCAAAATGTCAAAACTAAAAGTGAGATCCAGAAGACCTACCTTTCATAGACTATGTAGATACTGTGTAGATACTGTGTAGATACTGAACCTCTTTTAAACCTATAGCATCTGGATGAATTTGAGTGACGGGGTTTCTCATCTAATTCAAACCTTTAGGATGGGAGGGAAGAACATAGCTCTAGGATTCTTTGAATCTACCAAAATTATGAAGCTACTAAACTCTTTTTATTGTTTTCAACAAATTTTAAATATTGGAATTACTCTACAATTAAACCTAATAGTTTTGATATTATTTTGAAATTAAATATTTCAAAAAAAGAAATTAAATATTTTAGTGAACAAAATATGAATATGTTAGAATATAAATTATGATGTTCCTCTTTAATGAGGTTTAAATGGCCATTGAGGACATAGCTCTAGGCAGCATAACTACCAAATAATATGTTTAGCACCCTGACTTTAGTTGTACAATGTCACTTATTTCAAGCCTAAATTTTAAGTCAATTTAAGATTAATATAACATGTGGGGAATATTTTCTGTGTAAATATTTAATGAATTTGGTTATTTCTCAAATATGACTATACATAATGCCCAATTTTACAAAGTACCTTCATAAAAATCCATTCTTTGTGCTCCCTCTACTGTCTCCATAGCTAAATTAAATCTCATTCTCCTCATAGAAATCTATTGTACCAGCAAAACCCCATTACAACAAACTGTTAGGGACTGACTGAAAGTCAGAGAAGCTAAATAACTTGCCAAAGTGCTTCCAAGAGGAGTTGGAGTAGAACCCAGGACTCTTGATTTCAAGCCTTGTGCTCTTTCCACTATACTATCTCAAATTGCTTCTTATCCTAAATCTCTTCTTTTATTAGAATATTGCAGTGATGGGGCAGAGCCAAGATGGCAGAGAAAAGGCAGGGACTAGCTTGAGATCTCCCAAATTCCTCTACAAACAACTTTCAAATAAGGCATCAAAATGAATTCTAGAGCAGTAGAACCCACAAAATGACAGGGTGAAACAATTTTCTAGCACAAGGCAACTTAGAAGGTTGGCAAGAAAGGTCTATAAAGCTGGGAGAGAGCAGAACAAAGAACTTGTGGCTGCAGTGGAGAGGGCCAGCTGGTCCCAGTTCCAGGGAAGAAAAGAATGCCAGAAGAGTAGTAAACAAATCTCTCCTTAAATCATACCACTTTGAAAGAACTGGAAACTTACAGACCTTCAGAACTAGTCCTGAAAACAGCTGCACAAAAAACCTGAAGCTTGGGAGAGTGTTCCCCTTAGCCCCGGGAGCACAGCCCAACTGTAAAATAAAATTAAAAGTCAAGAAATAGGCACACACACATACAAACACACACACACACACACACACACACACACCCCTTGTTCACAGAAATTTACTATGGTGACAGGGAAGATAAAAACACAAACGCAAAAGAAGACAGCAAAGTCAAAACTGCTACGTCCAAAACCTCAAAGAAAAGTGTGAATTGGTCTCAGACCGAAAAAGAATTCTTGGAAGTGATTTTAAAAAAAAGGATTTTAAAAATCAAATAAGAGAGGTAGAAGAAAAATTGGTAAAAGAAATAAGAGTGATGCAAGAAAATCATGAAAAAAGAGTCAATAGCTTGGTAAAGGAAGCACAAAAAATACTGAAGAAAACAACACCTTAAAAAACAGAGTAGACCAAATAGTAAAAGAGGCACAAAAATCCACTGAAGAGAACTTTTTAAAAAGCAGACTTGGCCAAATAGAAAAAGAGGCACAAAAATTAACTAAGGAGAGCTTCTTAAAAATTAGAGTTGGCCACATAGAAAAAGAGGTACAAAAATTCATTGATGAAAATAATTCCTTAAAAAGTAGAATTCAATGGAAAAAGAGATACAAAAGCTCACTGAAGAAAATAATTCCTTAAAAATTAGAACTGGTCAAGTGGCAAGCAAATGACTCTATGAGACTACAAGAAACAATAAAACAAAATCAAAAGAATAAAAAAAGGGAAATATCTCATTGGAAAAACAACTGGTCTGGAAAATAGATCGAGCAGAGATAATTTAAGAATTATTGGACGACCTGAAAGTCACATTAAAAAAAAGAGCCTAGATATCATCTTTCAAGAAAGTATCATGTTAAACTGCCCTGATATTCTAGAGCCAGAGGGTAAGAATGCACCTATCACTTCCTGAAAGGGATCCCAAAATGAAAACTTCCAGGAATATTGTAGCCAAATTCCAGAGTTCTCAGGTCATGAAGAAAATATTGCATGCAGCTAGAAAGAAACAATTCAAATATTGTGGAGCCACAGTCAGGATAACCCGAAATTTAGCAACTTCTACATTAATGGATTGGATGGCTTGGAACAAGATATTCTGGAGGGCAAAGAAGCTAGGATTATAACCAAGAATCACCTTATCCAGCAAAATTGAGTGTTTTCTTTCAGAGGAAAAATGGATATTTAATGAAAAGAAAAATACTTTCAAGTATTCCTGATGAAAAGACCACAGCGAAATAGAAAACTTGACTTTCAAATGCAAGATTCAAGAGAAACATAAAAAGGTAAACAGGAAGGAGAAATCATAAGGAATTCAATAAGATTAAACTGTTTACATTCCTACATGAGAAGATAATACTTGTAACTCCTAAGAACTTTTTCATTATTAGTGCAGTTATAGGAGTACATATAGATAGAGGGTATGGGTGTGAATTGAGTATGATGGAATGATATCTAAAAAAATAAAATTAAAGGGTGAGAAAAAGGAATGTATTGGGAGAAGGGAGAGATAGAACAGCATAAATTATTTCAAATAAAAGAGGTATGAAAGAGCTTTTACAGAAGAGGGAAAGATGGCAGAGGTGAGAGGCAGTGCTTGACACTTATTCTCACTGGAATTGGCTCAAAGAGGAAATAACAAACACACTTGTTTGGGTATAGAAATTTTACCCTACAGGAAATTAGGAAAGGAAGGGGATAAGAGAAGGTGGAGGGCTGATAGAAGGGAAAGCAGATAGGGGGAGGTGGTGATTAAAAGCAAAACACTTTTGAGGAAGGAGAGAATAGCGTAAACAAGGGGGAAAATAAGATGGAAGAAAATACATAGTAGTCATAACTGTGAAAAAAAAATTTACAGCAAGTTTCTCTGATAAAGGCATCATTTCTCAAACAGATAGAGAAATAAGCCAAATTTATAAGAGTAGAAGTCATTCCCCAATTAATAAATGGTCAAAGGATATGAACAGATGGTTTTCAGATGAAGTGATCAAAGCCATCTATAGTCATATGAAAAGATGCTCTAAATCACTCTCAACTATAGAAACGCAAGTTAAAACAATTCTGAAGTACCCCCTCACACCTATCAGATTGGCTAATATAACAGGAAAGGAAAGTGACATATCAAGCAGATCTAGGAAAATTGAGACATTAATACACTGTTGGTGGAGTTGTGAATGGAAGCAACCATTCTGAAGAGCATTTTGGAACTATGACCAAAAGGCAATAAAACCATGCATACCCTTTGACCCAGCAATATGACTACTAGGTCTGTATACCATAGAGTTAAAAACAAAAAGAAAAAGGACCTTTACATACAAAAATATTTATAGCAGCTCTTCTCTGGTGGCAAAAAATTGGAAATTGTGGGGATGCCCATCAATTGGGGAATGGCTGAACAAGTTGTGGTACATGACTGTGATGGAATACTATTGAGCTATAAGAAATGATGAGCAGGATGCTCTAAAAAAATCTGGAAAGAGTCACATGAATTGATACAAAGTGAAATGAGCAAAACCAGGAGCAATATTGTAAGATGTTCAATTGTGAATGACTTAGTTATTCTCCCAATACAATGATCTAAGACAATTCTGAAGGTCTTATGATGAAAAATGCTACCCACCTCAAAAGAGGAGATAAAGTCTGAATGTAGATCAAACTTTCCTTATTTTTCACATTTGTTTTGGTTTTTTAGTCTCTGTTTTCTTTCATAAAATGACTAGCATAGAAATACAATTTGCGTGACTGCACGTGCATACATTCACAATGTATTAAATTGCTTTCTGTCTCAGGGAATGGGGAGAGGAGATAATTTGGAATTCAAAATTAAAAAAAAATTAAAATGTTTTTATATGTAATTGGGAAAAATAAAATAGTAAATTTTTAAAAAAAGGCTATCACAGTGATGTACTTGGCTTGAACTAGCTGAGCCAAGAACCATGTCTCGTCATCTCTAAGTGGTGATGTCACTGTAGGTAGAACATGAATTTCAGCTCTAACACTTGCATCATGTGATGTGAGCAAGTCATTATTCTCTCGGAGCCCAGCTTCCTTTGTTGTAAAATGGGGGTGATAATACTTACAGTACTTAGATTTTCTGATAATACATATAAAATATAATTTTATATAATAATATATAATATGTTAATAATATATAATAAAACATAATATAAAATGCGAGTTATCATTATTGTTATTATTATTATACAAAGATAAAGACTTTCAGTTTAAAATTAAGGTTTTTTTCTCTCACAGTAAGTTTAATGATATAGTTCTAATACAGCTCTAATCCATGTCATCCAGTCAATAAATAATTTTAATTTTTTTTTACTTTCTTCTTGAAAAGCTTTGCACTAAATGCCTTTATGTTTGATTCTGTGGTCATCCTCACCTATCATATTTAAACTCATTGTGGGAAGGGATGCTTTTCTTTTGTCTGTATAGTGTCTAACACAAGCCGCTTCATAAATATTAAATAAACATATCATCACAGTAATAGTTCCACAACATGACAACAATAATGAAAATGTATCAATTCTATTCGAATTGTTGCAGTTTCAAATACGCTTTTAATTAGTCTGATGAGGGAGAAACTGAAAACACGTGACAACAGTATTATTTAAATGGAAACCAGCAATCTGGACAGAACATGGAACCCAAGAATTTGATGTGATTAAATAACAAGTAAATATTTATTAAGCTAGAATATACAGACCCATTTTCAAGGGAAGATGCATTTATTTTTCAGTAAAAGATGTAGACAGTTATCTAGATCACAGGCAAATCCCAAACAAACTATGGTTGTTTAGACTCTTTTATCCTTCTGAAAACACAGACTCAGATGGCTCAAGAGGCATCAACTGCTCATTTCAGTGAGACTCAGCCACTAATATTATCTCACCTACAGCTTAATAATTAATAACAGTTAACACTGTGCATATAGCATTTAATGTTTATACACTGCTTCACATAAGTACATCTGATCCTCCCAATAGCCACAGGAAATAGATAATACAAGTATTATTACTCCTACAACTCCTGATGAAATTAGAGAAGTTAAGTGACTTGCTCAAGGTCATTTTGCTAGGATGGAGGATGGATCCAGGACTTGAACCAGACCTGGTCTTCTTCCTCTAAGAGAAGTTCTCTTTTTGTATTAAGCTACTTCTCTAAGAAGCTACATCATGAATAAGAAGGATATTAAAAAAATGTTCAATAGGAAAAATATCAGTGTTTAAAATGTTTCCCCTTATTAATTATGAATGAAAACTCATTTTAGCTCCACAGACAACATGACCAAACAAATGACTTCAACAGCTCAGAAATGAGATTATGTCCTAAGGTTACAGGTAGTCTTAAGAAATCTGATTTGAATTGATGACAATTATAAACCAATGTTACATAGTTTCCATATTTCCTTTGGCTCTTTCAGAGCTTTAGTATATTGGAATGGAAAGACTGTCAGACAGGAAATCTAGAGATCTTAGGCCTAGTTTCGGCTATGTTAACTAGGTATGTAAAACCATAAAAGAAATTTAATCTCTAGATTTCAGTTGTTGTTGTTTTTTCTGTAAAATGAAGGGTCTGCACTAGACAATGACTTTTAGCTCTAAGCTTTTGTGATTTTACATTTTTCCTGCATACTTTTAGACAATCTTCTCTACTGCAAATAACCTACATTATGGATTATTCTATAAATGACCTATAAATAGCACATTACTGGTATTAAGGAATTCCAACCTAACAATACTGTAATACTGAGATTCAGAGAAGAAGGAACTTCTTAATCTTTATGAACACTTAAATGATCAAACATGTAATGAAACAGCACTGAAATAAAATACAAATTGGAACTCCAACTCCAAACAGAAGGTTTTAATCACTCTTGTTCAGCATGAGACAGCCTATCCAAAGCCCCTAAGGCAGATTACTGAGGTCCAAAGGCATCAAAGTGCTATATAAATGCTAGCTATTATCATTATGATAACACAGAAAGTTCAAATTCCAAACTCTTTTACTTAAGACCAGCAAACATCCTAATTATGCACAAGGTACTGGCCTTAGAAAACTGAAATAAAAACCAAATCTTTCTTTAAAAGAAATTTGCAATAGAACACAGATAAAAGACTATTCACAGAAATAGCTGATAAAACAGAAGTTCACGAGTGTACAGTAGAGATCCAGACAAGGCGCTCTAAGAATTTTGAGGCAGAAGGGATTATTTTTAGAAGGCAGAGGGACTCTTAACCTGGGCTCTAAAGATAGATTTCAAGGAGTCTGTGATTTTTTTTTTCAAATTTTGATTACTATATCAATGCAGTTGATTTCCTTTGCTATCCTAAGCACTTCATTTTATTCTTTTAAAAACATTATTCTGGGATAGGGTCCACAGGCTTCACTAGACTGCCACAGGGTCCAAGACACACAAAGATGCAGAATTCCTGAGAAGGGCATCATGGAAGACTTTGTGAAGGTTGTAATGACATTGGAGTTTGGATTTTCAGGGAGGGACTTCAACAAGGAGAAGCTTGTTTCCTCTCTAGAGTATACAGCAGGAGTGGGGAACCTGCAGCCTTGAGGCCACACATGGTCTTCCAGGTCCGTGGGTGAAGCCTTTTGACTGAATCCAACCTCCACAGAGCAAATCCCCTTAATAAAAGGATTTATTCTGTAAAACTTGGACTGAATCAAAAGGCCACACTTAAAGACCTAGAGGGCCACATGCGGTCTTGATTCCATAGGTTCCTGATCCCTGGAACCATATGGGGTCATGACCCATAATTTAAGAAGTGCTTAAGGGGTCACTAGCAGAAAAAGATTAAGAAGCCCTGCCCTAGACCAGAGGTGTCTAACACTCCCACAATCAGTTTAAACTGAATCAGTTTAAAATGTAATTGGGAAATATTTAACAAAATAAATAAAAATATAATAAAACATAGATAATGTTAATTTGTGGTCATCTAAGTAAATATGTGGCTGTAGGGATCCTTAAGTAGGGGATCCTTAAGTAGGGTTTAGTGGCCTCCATCTGACCCCACTCCTTTATGATTTTGATCTTATTGCTCTAGAGAAAGACAAAGAGACAGGAGAAGGTAGGATGAGAATGGAGGACGATAAATAGTCACAGACTCCTTGAAATCTATCTTTAGATGATAAATTGTTGGAATAAGTTGTTGGAATATAGAGAATGTAAAAGGGGAAAAATTTGAGAAAAGCCTGGGCAAATGGGATAGAGCCAAACTTTAAATTTTGTTGTTTAGTCTGAAGGTTTTGGGGTAGAGGACTGATATCATTAGATTTGCTTCTAGTTTATAAATTAATACTATCTTTCATTTTCCCACAAATTATTAAACAGTTTTCTTTTCCTCTCTCCTCTGATTTCTGTGAAACTAGGGCCTAATAAAAGAGTCAGAACAAGGTAAAGAAGCTTTAACAACATCTTTACTCGAAATATTATTTCTCAAAGGAAAAGACTCCAGTATTTACCAGAAATTATATATCTGATTACATAGAAGTTATATTTAAATCATTTCACTTTCCCTGGAAAGAATGCACAGCACACTTGGATCAGCCCACTTTTAAACAATTACATGTTATTTAATATAGAATGAATACTTTACTGAAATTGTAGCTAGACAGATCTCTTATCCTTTCATTATCATATGTCTCTGTTGCAACCTTCCAAACTAATAAAAACAAATGGAATACCATCTTAGTTTACCCTGAGGAGGGTACCAAACCTTACAGCTATTAGTTAACCTTGGAATAAAGGAGAACAGGGCAGTTCAGCAATACTACTGAAATCTACCGTGGTCAAAAAGATTAACCTCTGTCTTCAGAAGGAGTTGCAAACATTAAGTGTCTAGTACCTTGCAGCCTTATATTCCACATTTAACAACATTTATCTCTATAGCTTATGTAATTAAATTCAACTGAACGAATATGCATTAAGCATCTGTAAAGTGCAAGGCTGGTCTGTTAGATGCTAGGAGTACAAAGTTGAAATAAACCACTGATGCTGCCCTCGAGAAAGTTAAACTTTACTGGGGGAGGGAGGGGAGAGCATACAGTATGTATGCAAATGACTACGACACAAGAGAGAATTTGGGGGGGGGGGAAGTGAGACTGGGTTTCTCTTTTTTTAGTTTTTTTTGGGGGGGGGCAGGGCAATTGGGGTTAAGTGATTTGCCCAAGGTCACACAGCTAGTAAATATGTCAAGTGTCTGAGGCCACATTTGAACTCAGGTCCTCCTGACTCTAGGGCCAGTGCTCTACTCACTGCGCCACCTAGCTGCCCCTGTGACTGGGTTTCTCTCATACAACCACTCACAGGCATGATACCAATATGGACTGGCACAAAAGTTTTAATGCTATTTTTTTTCCTTTTTGGATCTAGCAATTTCACCCGGTGTAACAGCAATGCTGCTTGCCGCTACTGTAGCTGTGCACCAGCACAAAGGAAGGGCTGCTAACACAGGTCCTTTGATTTGCTTTTCTAAGGAAAGCAACTTTAAGGGGTTAACAATCTTACTTCACTTAAACATACATATATCATTCACTTAGTTCACGGGGAAAAGCCAGCACCTTGAATTTCAGAGCAAATACAAACAAATTACCAACAGAAAATAGAAACAGATCAAATAACACAAATCAACAGACAGGCTTGAATCTGCCTGTCCAAGCAGTAGGTAAACAGTTACCAGAGAGAGCAGCACCAACACCTGGGTTTTCAAAGCCTGGGGGTGGGGGGGGGTGGTGGGGGTGTGGGAGGGTGGGGAAAGCTGCTTCAGTGGCTACCTAAAGTCTCGTCACCAATACTCTTTCAATGAATGTGCCCCCAAAGGCAAAAACGCTAACCTCTGAGTTTATATACACTTCTTCAGGGTCAAAGGGTGTCAGGAACATGCAACTCAGACTCACGTGACTTAGGCCTTCCCTTGATGTAAGCAGGTCATCAAAGACTGCTGATTCAATCAAAGATTGAATCAAAGTACTCCAAAACAAAGACAACAAAAAGTCCACTTTGCTTGCCATTACATTTGAAAAGCAAAACTCATCAAAGGTACTCAATTACCTCAGCATTCCAAAAGAGAAAACAGTAAGAAAAAGTCCCACCCTAATTACCATAACACCTGATGGTCCTCTACTGCCATGGGCTCACTACATTAATGCCAGACTTGGTGCAGACCCCAATCAGCTTTAACCTTAAACTCAGAACTCCCAAACTTAATCCACTAGCCTCAACCTCTTCAGCAGCAGAGATGACAGGAATAGGCCAGGACTATTGTCATTCAGTCCTTTTTCAGTCATGTTTGACTCTTCACGACCCCATCTGGGGTTTTCTTGGCAAAGATACTAGACTGGTTTGCCATTTCTTTCTCCAACTCATTTTACAGATGAGGAACTGAGGCCAACAGAGTTAAGTGACTTGTCCAGGATCACACAGCTAGGAAGTGCCTGAGGATAGATTTGAACACAGGAAGGTGAGTCTTCCTTGCTTCAGGCCCAGAACTCTATCTACTGTGCCACCTAACTGCCTGATATACCCAGGATACAAGAGAGAAAACATTTTAGATGTCAAGACAAAATACAATGAGAAAGATGAGGAGGGACAGATAATTTTCAATTAGGAGGTTCTAAGGAAGGCTTAATGGAGCCTTTGTTTGACCTTGAAGGAATACGATTTAAACAGGTGATAAGGTGAAGACGGGATGTTCCCGGCATGGGGGGTGGTCTGTGTGAATACACAGAAGCAAAAGAGGACAGGAATATATCAGGTAGTCTAGGGCTAGGGGTATGAAGGAAAGCAATGTGAAGTAAGGTTAGAAAATCTTCATCAGATCGTGAAGGGCCATCGATGTCAGGCTGAGGGAATTCATATTTTACTGTACAGGTAGTAGGAAAACATTGAAGGATTTTGTTAGCCAAGTTGTGACATAATTAGATCTGTGCCTTAGGAAAATGATTTAGCAGATGTGTGAAGAATATAATCTGTAGTGACAGTGGCAAAGTAGTGGAAAAGGGGACAAGACTAAACTAGGAATCATACTTTTGGGCCATGTATAAACATTAACTGTTGGTACTACAAATGTGAGGTCTTTGTTGTCGGATAATGAGAACCGCGGGGCAAAGTAAACTACATACACGCTGATATGTTATTAATGAAAGCAGAAGACAGCAAAGATTTGTAGCTAGAGTTCCAGTTAAGATGGTGGACTGAAGAGCTGCAGAGGAGCTAGGCTCTCCCAAACATACTATAGCAAAACTTTAAAAAGAGTAACAGTTTGAATAATGATCAAGAAATCCAAAGAGAAAAAAATAGTAAGCAACTTTATCTAGTCCAAGAGTGACTGAACAGAAAGATAGCTAGAAGCCTGAGGTATTGAGGAAAGGATGTCAGAAGCCTGTCAAAATTCTGATCAGAGATGCTCCAGAGGTACCTACAGCTCACAGCACTACGTTCCCAGGGGACAGAGAAGATTCCACATTATCCAGGGGAGCTTGAAACTTTCCAGTGCTCTGAGTACAGTTCCATGAGATGAGATGGAAACCACAGGAAGGAGCTCAGGAAATAGTGGTCAGGAGCAAAAAAGGCATGATCACTTCCTCCAAGAGTGCTAGAGGAGGTAGAGACTGGCTATAACAAAAAAATCCCAAATTAGAAAACAAGCCTGTAGATCTGAATAAACAGAAGAAAACAAACATATTAAAGAAATATTATTGTTCTAGTGATGTCTCAAGTGAAAACCAAAAGCAGAGTTAGAGAGAGAAATAAATGGCTTGAAACATGAGCATCTGAAGAAAAAAGCAAAAGATAAAATATTAAATTATAAGTGAAATAAAGAGCTCTGAGGGGAAAAACTGGAAGGAGGATAAATAGTTCTAAACAGAGCTTATCTTAAGAGAGCAGAAACCTTAACAGAAAACCTTATGTAAAGTAATGAAATTCTTGGGAATAAGAATGGAGCAAAAAGAACTTGCGGACTTCTTAAGACAACAACAACAGCAACAAAAATAGAACAAAATCAAAATATTAAAAACATGGCAGAAATTGTAAAGTATTTACTATAAAAACAACTGATCTGGAAAATAGCTCAAGGAGAGATCAATTAAGAATCATTAGTTTCCTTGAAAACTGTGATCAAACCAAAAATCTGATGATCATATTTTTAAAAAAAATAATAAATGAAAACTGCCCTGATCTGTTAGAACTAGAGGGCAATGTGAAATAGAAACAATTTACTTTCGCATCCTAAAACCTCAAAATGAAAACTCCTAGGAATAACATGGACCAAACCCAGAGATTCTACATGAGAGAAAAGATATTATAAGCATCCAGAGAGAAAGAGATCAAGTACCAAGGAAACAGGTTAACCCAAAACTTGGCAGCCACTATAAAGCAGAGAAAATCTCAGAATACAGTATTCCAAAAGACAAAAGGTTATACAACAAGAACAATTTCCCCTACAAAAAGCTAGTATTATATTATGGGCTGACTTTTACTGAAGTCTTTCAAGGACTCCTACTGAAAAGTCAAGAGTTGAATAGAAATTTTGAAATGCAAATCCAGTCAAGATATTTAGAAAGGTGGATATGAGTCAGTCAGATAGTGAACAAGCATTTAGTGAGTGCTTACCGTGGGCCAGACACTGTGTTACACATTGGGGATACACAGAAAGGTGCAACGGTTCTTGCTCTGAAGGAGCCTATGTTCTCATGAGGGAGACAACACATAAATAATAACTAAGTCTAAGAGAGAAACATACAGACTGGTGTCTGGAAAGGCACTACCAGAAGCAGAAACCAGCAAAGGTCTCCCACAGAAAGTGAGATGTAAGCTGAGTCTTGGTGAAAGCCAAGGAAAGTAAGAGGTAGAGGTGAGGGGGAGTATTGGGAGATGGGGTACAGTGTCTGAGAAAGACCAAGTATGCCAGGGTGGATCAATCCCAGAGGGTGTGGAGTGGGGTCAAGTATAAGATGGGAAGAGTAGGAAGGTGCCAGGTTGTGGAGAGCTTTGACCCTGGAGGTAATAGGGAGCCAGTGGAACTCATTAAGCTGACGATGATGACAGGGGCAGTCTTATGCTTTAGAAAAATCACTTTAGTGACTGAATGGAGGATGGGATTGGTGTGGGCAAAGATTTGAGGCATGATACCCTTTGACCTAGCAATACTACTACAAGGTCTGTATCCCAAAAGATATAAAAACAAAAAGAAAAGGACCTCTATGTACAAAAATATTTACAGCTCTTTTCTGGGGGTAAAGAATTAGAAGTTGAGGGGATGTTCATCAATTGGGGAATGGCTGAACAAGTTATAGGTGATTATGGTGGAAAACCATTGTATTGTAAGAAATGATGAGCAAGATGCTCTCAGAAAAACCTGGAAAGACTTACATGAGCTGATACAAAGTGAAATGTACTGTGTCCAAAGTAACAGCAATACTGTAAGATGATGAGCTGTGAATGACTTACTGTGGGCCAGACACTGTGTTAAACAATGGGGATTAGCTATTGTCAGCAATACCATGATCCAAGACAACTCTGAAGGATTTATGATGAAAAATGCTAGCCATCCCCAGAGAAAGAACTATTGGTGCCTGAATACAGACTGAAGCATGAAAAAAGAAAAAAAAAAAGGTTTGAGGCATGGGAACCAGTTAGGAAGGCCATTGCCACAGTCCAGACAAGAGCAGGATGGCAGCTGCCTAAGCAGACAGAAGGGGATGCATGTGAGAGATGTTGTTAAAGTAGAAAGGACAAAAGCGCCTTAGTTTGGATAAGTGCTGTTAGTGCTGTTGAGGTGAGGATGATATGAAGATCATAAATCTAGTGAGTGGAAGGTCTGTGTTGGAACTTTGGAAAAGGGGAGGATTTAGGGGCAAAGAAAATGATGTCTGTATTGGAAGGGGGAAAACAAGCGTTTATTAAGTGCCTATTATATGCCAGGCACTGTGCTAGGCACTTTACAAATAGCATCTCATCCTGTCCTCACAACAGCACCTGGAGGTGGATGCTATTGTTATGCCCATTTTACATTTGAGGAAACTGAGGCAAACAGAGACTTGCTGAAGTCATAAATCTAGTTACTGAGGCCAGATTTGAACTCAGGTCTTCCTGACTCCAGTCCCAGAGGCATGATCCATTGCCTCATCTAATTGCCTCTCACTTGACATTCCCCAGCCCCTTTAAGGTGTAAATCCTTTGGACTTATCAATTTCAAATCAATTCACACCAAAGAAAATTAATACCGATAACTTAACAATAACAAAACATTTAGGTCTATAAAAAAACCTGTTGGCTGAAAACAAGGCTGAAATTAGGCATGATGTCCTAAAGAATGATAGATATGGCATATTTATGAGGATGTGGAAAAACAGGTTCCTTACTGTCATATGAGAGTTAAGATATATTGGTAGGGTGGAGGGAAAAAGTGAGAAAGTAATGAAGTCTGCTAGAAACCACAGGATTAGGTGCCTCATTTAATCCAACCTTTCACAAATTAAATACATGAGCATTTCAGTGATGCTTGTTTTGGTTATCATCATTATCTTAGCTAGTATTTATATTTGGATCTAAGGTTTGCAAAGTGCTTTAACTTGTTTAACCCTCACAATAACCCTGTGCTATTATTATCTTCATTTTAAAGGTGAGAAAACTGACACCTCTTGAAAAAGATCCCAAAAGGAAAACTCCTAGGAATATTGTCACCAAATTCCAGAGTTCCCAAATCAAGAAGAAAGTACTGTAACCAGCCAGAAAGGAACAATTTGAGTATTGTGGAAACACAATCAGGATAACACAAGATCTACCAGCTTCTACATTAAGGGAATGAAGGGTTTGGAATATGATATTCCGGAGGTCAAAGGAGTTAGGATTAAAACCAAGAATCACCTACCCAGCAAAACTGAGAATAATACTCCAAGGCAAATAATGGATTTTCAGTAAAATAGAGGACTTTCAAGCATTCTTGATGAAAAGACCAGAGCTGAATAGAAATTTTTACTTTCAAATACAGGAATCAAGGGAAGCATGAAAAGGTAAACAAGAAAGAGAAATCATAAGGGTCTTACTAAAGTTGAACTGTTTACATTCCTACATGGAATGATGATATTTGTAACTCATGAGACCTTTCTCAGTATTAGGGTAATTGAAGGGAAAATACATATATAATAGACAGAGGGCACAGGGTGAGTTGACTATGAAGTGATGATATCTAAAAAATAAAATTAAGGGGAGAGAGACAGGAATATATTGGGAGAAGGAGAAAGAGAGAGATAGAATGGGGTAAATTATCTCGCATAAAAGAGGCAAGAAAAAGCTGTTATAATGGAAGGGAAGAGGGGGGAGGTGAAAAGGAATGAATGAACCTTACTCTCATCGGATTTAGTTTCAGGAGGGAATAACATACGCACTCAATGGGGTATCTTACCCTAAAGGAAAGTAGGGTGGAAGGGGATAAAAGGGGGTGATGATAGAAGGGAAGACAGATTGGGGGAGGGGGTAGTCAGAAGCAAACACTTTTGAAAAGGGACAGGGTCAAAGAAAATTGAATAAATGAGGGATGGGATAGGATGGAGGGAAATATAGTTAGTCTTTCACAACATGACTATTATGGAAGTGGTTTGCATAATGATACACGTATAACTTATATTGAATTGCTTGCCTTCGGGGGTGGGGTGGGGAGGAAAGAAGGGAGAGAATTTAGAACTTTAAAAACTTTTTACATGCAACTGGGAAATAAGATATACAGGCAATGGGGTATAGAAATCTATCTTGCCCTACAAGAAAGGGAAAAGGGGATGGGGGCGGGGAGGAGTGGGGTAATAGAAGGGAGGGCAGACTGGGGAAAGGGGCAATCAGAATACATGCTATCTTGGGGTGGGGTGGGAGAGATGGGGAGAAAATTTGTCACTCAAAATCTTGTGGGCACGAATGTTGAAAAGTAAAAATAAATAAGTTAATCTTAAAAAAAAAGATGAGAAAACTGAGAGATAAGAGAGGTTAAGTGACTTGCCCAGGGTCACATAACTAGTAACTACCTGAGGCCAGATGTGAACTCTGGTCTTTCTGACTCTAATGGTGAGGTAACTACTGCATAAAGCAGTGTCCTGTTTGCCTTCTACACTCAAATCATAACACCCTAAGGATGAGGCCTTTTTAGCTAGGATAAGGCTGCTCTGTCCTGGACAGACCTATCCCTCAGCCATGACCATTGCTCCCTCCTCCTCAGCTACTGACACTATCTAAAGGTAGGCTCTCTCTTTTTTCAAAAAGTGTTTTGTTTTGTTTTTTCACTCAGAAGGGATTTGCTACACAGGGTATCTGCAATGTAGGAAATGCAATCTTAGAACTGTAGAGAAAAAGATGATATTGCAACTACACTTTAATATCAATAATGAAAAAATATTCCATAGTGGGAGTATTTATATCCATATTAAGATATTTTGTTAAAATCACTTCATAAATTGCTGCAAGGCTTCAAAAGTAAATTAGAACAAACTTAGGCAGGCTACTATAAACTGAATTACCAATGATGATCCTATAATTCTTTTCCAATGATCATTTAATACTTGATAGGAATATATCCTATTTTTGCTACATTGCTCTAAATTTTTTTATTCTGCAAAAACTTCACTCAGATCTTCATTTTCTCTATATCAAATAGGAATGAAATGATTGTCCTTCAGTTTGAACATACTCTAACATTCTGCCTGTCATGATGTTAACATGTAGAAGGGAGGCTCCATTGGAAGGAGGACAGGGATGGGATTCAAGAAACATCAAACTGGAAATTCCAGCTCAAATACTTCTTTTTTTTTCCAGCCTGTGAAGTAAGGATGATAAATGATTCCCAAATGTAGAAGGGAAAGTATCTACCTCTGGAATGTGAGAACAAGTCTAGAGGAAGAAAACCTATACTGAGAATGATGAAACATCAAAATAGGATGAGAAAAAAGTATTTCATATTATGGGAGTATTTTCCCATTTTCAGAATTTCCCCTTAAAATCTAGGGCAGATGGTTACCCTCAGCATCTGTGAGAAGCTTAAATGGTATTTATTCTCAAAGGCACAAAATGACCTGAGTTAATGCAATGAAGAATATCAACACCTTAACATTACCTTTATGAAATGTATGATCCAGTATGGTCCAGAAACATATTTAATTATTTAAAGGTTTTTAAGTGATTTTTTTTCTCCTAGAAGAACCATCTATTATTCTTTCATTTTACATTACCAGTATGCTGTAGATGATAATACTCTGTAATTGATTAGTAGCATTTTTGTGCTACCCCTCTGGATCATCATTTCTGTCCTTCTACAGCTTTCCCCAATAAAGATGCCTACCAGCATTCTTTCTTTGTTTTCATGTGTTTGCCATATTTTCTCTCTAATCAGAGTACTGGCTCTCTCATGGCAGAAAGTTCAAACTTCTTCCTCCTCTTTAAATGGCTGCACAATTGTACTCTAATTTATGTGTCTGATCTCAGTTCCTCCTACACCCTGTCCCGCTCCCCATTCTTTTCTTCTAAATGCAGTCTTTGTCTCTCGCCCACTCTTGCCTAAGTCTTCTTTCAAGCCACCCCCATGCTTGGAACAGCCTACCCAATCCAACATATTGTCCTCAAATCACTTTTAAAAGTCACTTTTTTCCAGTGCAGCCTACCTGACTTACCTTCCACACGACAGCCCAGCCCTTTTATTTATTTATGGATTGAATTCTTCAGACGTAATAATTTTAAAAATTGGGGACCCAAGAAGAGTGTTATGAAGTTCAACATATTTTAATTCACAACAGAGATGTTACTATGGATAACTTTAAAGTAACAAAACTTCTAGGCCATTTGACAAAAAGTATGTTGATAAAGCAAGGCTGAAATTAGGCATGATCTCCCAAAGAATGTTAAATATGGCATGTTTAAAAGGATGTAAAGAAAAGGAGTTGAGAAATGTAGTCCCTGCCATCATATAAAGGATGAGATTCATTGTCAGAGTGTAGTCTATCACTCTACTAGAAGGGAAAAGGCAAGAAAGGTGGAGGGGAAATGTGAGATAGTAATGCTAGGAACCACTAGATTAGGTGTCTCATTTAATTCACTCTTTGACAAACTAATTCTATCACCCTTTCAAAATTGCTTATTTCTCTGTGCCTCAGTTTCTTCATATGTAAAGTAAGGATTAGTAGTTTTTTGGGGGGGTTTTAACAGTCTAACAGGATTTTCTTTAAAAAAAAAACATTATTTATTTAATATTTTTAGTTTTCAGCATTAATTTTCAGAAGAATTTGAATTACAAATCTTCTCCCCATTTTACCCTCCCCCTCATGCCAAGATGGCATACAATCTGGTTGCCCTGTTCCCCAGTCAACCCTCTCTTCTGTCACCCCACTCCCCTCCCATCCCCTTTTCCCTTACTTTCTTGTACGGCAAGATAGATTTCTATGCCCCATTGCCTATATATCTTATTTCCTAGTTGCATGCAAAAACTTTTCTTTTGAACATCTGCTTTTAAAACTTTGAGTTCCAAATTCTTTCCCCTCTTCCCTCCCCACCCACCCTCCCTAAGAAGTCAAGCAATTCAGCATAGGCCACATGTATATCATTATGCAAAACCCATCCACAATACTCATGTTGTGAAATACTAACTATATTTTGCTCCTTCCTAACCTATCCCCCTTTATCCAGTTTTCTCCCTTGACCCTGTCCCTTTTCAAAAGTGTTTGCTTTTGATTACCTCCTCTGCCATCTGCCCTCCCTTCTATCGTCCCCCCTTTTTTATCTCCTTCCTCCTTCTTTCCTGTGGGGTAAGATACCCAATTGAGTGTGTATGTTATTCCCTCCTCAGGTCAAATCTGATGAGAGCAAGATTCACTCATTCCCCCTTACCTGCCCTCTCTTCCCTCCCAACAAAACTGCTTTTTCTTGCCACTTTTATGTGAGATAATTTGCCCTCTGTCAATATCTATCTATCTATCTACATGCACACACACATATATATGTATATTTTCTTCAGCTACCCTAATACTGAGGTCTCATGAATTATATACATCACCTTTCCATGTAGGAATGTAAACAAAACAGTTCAACTTTAATAAGTCCCTTATGATTTCTCTTTCTTGATTACCTTTTAATGCTTCTCTTGATTCTTGTGTTTGAAAGTCAAATTTTCTATTCAGCTCTGGTCTTTTCACTAAGAAAGCTTGAAATTCCTCTATTTTATTGCCTTGGAGCATTATACTCAGTTTTGCTGGGTAGGTGATTCTTGGTTTTAGTACTAGCTCCATTGACCTCCAGAATATCATATTCCAAGCCCTTCGATCCCTTAATGTAGAAGCTGCTAGATCTTGGGTTATTCTAATTATGTTTCCACAATACTCAAATTGTTTCTTTCTGGCTGCTTGCAGTATTTTCTCCTTGATCTGGGAGCTCTGGAATTTGGCAACAATATTCCTAGGAGTTTGCTTTTTGGGATCTTTTTGAGGAGGCGATCAGTGGATTCTTTCAATTTCTATTTTACCCTCTGGCTCTAGAATATCAGGGCAGTTCTCCTTGATAATTTCTTGAAAGGTGATACCTAGACTCTTTTATTGATCAAGGCTTTCAGGTAGTCCAATAATTTTTAAATTATCGCTTCTGGATCTACTTTCCAGGTCAGTGGTTTTTCCAATGAGATATTTCACATTGTCTTCTGTTTTTTCATTCCTTTGGTTCTGTTTTATAATATCTTGATTTCTCATCAAGTCACTAGCTTCCACTTGCTCCAATCTAATTTTTAAGGCAGTATTTTCTTCGGTGGTCTTTTGGACCTCCTTTTCCATTTGGCTAATTCTGCCTTTCAAGGCATTCTTCTCCTCATTGGCTTTTTGGAGCTCTTTTGCCATTTGAGTTAGTCTATTTTTTAAGGTATTATTTTCTTCAGTATTTTTTTGGGTCTCCTTCAGCCTTGTTTTTCATGATTTTCTCACATCACTCTCATTTCTCTTCCCAATTTTTCCTCTACTTCTCTAACTTGCTTTTCCAAATCCTTTTTGAGCTTTTCCATGGCCTGAGACCAGTTCATATTTTTCTTGGGAAGCTTTTGATGCAGGCTCTTTGACTTTGTTTACTTCTTCTGGCTGTATGTTTTGGTCTTCTTTGTCACCAAAGAAAGATTCCAAAGTCTAAGTCTGAATCTGAGTCCATTTTCTCTGCCTGGCCATGTTCCCAGCCAACTTACTTGACCCTTGAATTTTTTGTGGGGGTATGACTGCTTGTAGAGTAGAGAGTACTTTGTCCCAAGCTTGAGGGGTTGTGCTGTTGTTTTCAGAGCTATTTCTACACAGCAAGATCTGCCACACCAGCACTGCTCCTCCCCCAAGAACCACCAACCTGGACTTGACTCAGATCTTAAGCAGGCTGTGCACTCCTGCTCTGATCCACCACTTAATTCCTCCCACCAGGTGGGCCTGGGGCTAGAAGCAACTGCAGCTGTAGTTCTGTAGCTGCACCTCCTCCACTGCCCCCAGGCAGTGGCTGAACTGCAAACTCCTTTCACTCTGTTCCCGGCAGGTTTTCCCACTAATCTTCTCTGTTTTCTTTGGTGTTTGTGGGTTGAGAAGTCTGGTAACTGCCACAGCTCTCTGATTCAGGGTGCTAGGGCCTGATCTGCCCGGCTCCCAGTCTGGTTGGTCCGGGCGCAGCCCACGCTGGGCTCTGCTCCGCTCCCAGTTCCGGTGGGATAGACCTTACCCAGTGACCATCCAGGCTGTCCTGGGCTGGAGCCCTGCTTCCCTCTGCTATTCCATGGGTTCTGCAGCTCTAGAATTTGTTCAGAGCCATTTTTTATAGGTTTTTGGAGGGACCTGGGGGGAAGCTCACACAAGTCCCTGCTTTCCAGCCACCATCTTGGCTCTGCCCCAATCTAACAGGATTTTCTATTTGATCCTGGATTAGAAAGTTTAGAACTGGAAAAAGATCACATAGTCCAATTCTCTCATTCTACCTATTAGGAAACAAGAGTATAGAGGTCAATGACTTGTCTAAGGTCACACTGGTATTTCTACTATTACACCCTTCCAGATGACACTATTCTGCCAGATACCTGCTACACAATAATCCCAAGAGAATAAATAAAGCAGTTGATATGAAGCTATCTTTTGAGAAAAAAAATACTAAATATAAAACTACTACATGGTGGTGGCTATTCTGAGTGAGGACATACAATAAAATACTTTAAAACTGCATTCATCAGGTAAAGTAGAAGTTAGCCAGTCCAAGATATCAAGATAATTGTTGACTATCACTGGCTTGTTCGAAATGAATATCTTGAGCTCAAAGATGAAACAAACAAAATAACTATACAAAAGAGAATCTGCAAATTCAACATGTCTCAGCTTGAATTAATCATCTTCCCCACCAAACTTTACCCTCTTCCAAATGTCCCTATTTCTAGGGAAGATCTCCCCCATTAGATTGTGAGCTTCTTAGAAGCAGAGACTGGGAGTTTTTTTTTGCCCTTTTTTGTATCCATAGAGCCTGGCACAAAACAGGCACCTCAAAAATGTTTGTTGACTGACTATGGCACTATCATCACTCTAGGCTTCCATCCCTGCAGCAATATTCTTGATTCTTCCCTTTCTCTCTCCCACACATCTTTCTATCTCCACAAGATCTCTCACATCTGTCTCCTCTCTAGCCTCACAACTACTTTAGTTCAGGCCTATATCACCTTTCATCTAGATGACTACAACAGCCTCCCAACTGGTCTTCTTCCCTCAAATCTCTCACCATTCTCTTCCATCCTATACAGTGATGCCAAAGTAATTTACCTCGAGTGCAGATCTGATCTTTTGTTCATTCAACTCTAGTGCTTTCCTATTGTTTCTAGGATAAAAAGAAACTTCTCTGCTTAGTTTTTAAAGCCCTGAAGAACCTGGTCCGAGCCTATCATTCTAGCCTGGCCCTCCAGGATACACTTTTTGATCCAGACAAACTGGCCTTTTCTCTATTCTTTAAACAAAAACACTCCATTTTATCTCCATGGGTTGCATTAACCATGTCACATGTCAGGAAAACCCTCCTTCCTTACCTCTGCCTTACAGAGTCCCTCTCTTTCTTGTAAGATACATGTGAAGCATGGTCTTCTGTACAAAACCTTTCCTGATACTGTAAAATACAGTGTCCTTGGTCCCAAGCTACTTTGTATTTAACATTTTGTATTTTTTGAAGTTAAAAAAATGCATACACACACACACATACACATACACATATATACACACAAACACACATATTTCAATATCTACTATTTTCCTCCCCCATTAGTATGGGAGAGAAAATATCCCTACTACTTAAGAGTAGAAATGGTTTCATTCTTTGTACTCGAATGACTATCTTCTTGCCCTGTGCCTAAAAATTAGAAGGTGCTCAATAAATGCTGGTTAAATGACTGATTTGCAACTGGATTATAAAAATGGGTATAACATTTAGATTCAAGTAAAACTTGAAAAGGCATTCAAATAAGATAATAGTAAGAAATAAATAAAATACTTAATATATAAAAATATATAATAGCATAACATAGAATATATAATGCATATAGAGCATATATACTATGTATGATGTATATATGCATATATAATATAAATGTTATATATAATATGCTATAGTATAAATAATATAATGTCATAGTATACAGTATAATAGTATGCCTAAGTATGAATAATATAGCAAAATAAAAAAATTATGAATATGTATGTATGTAACGTACAGGACTATTCAAAGAAAAATTATATTAATGAAACATGAAAGAGAAAATTTTTCTTTTAAAGTGCAAAAATATCACAAAGAGACACATGCAAAGTCATGTTATGATCTTAGAGAGAGAAGGGATATCAGAAGGTATTTAGTCCAACCTCCTCATGGGCCATAGGAAGGCTAAGAGACTTGCCCAAAGTCATTAAGTGCACGAGGGAGGATTTGAAGCCCAGTCCTCTGACTCCACATTTCTTTCTCTTTCCATTGTACTATGTTTTCACACTTAAATACATAACAATATGCATATAGTTAATTAGTCTTAACTGGAAAATGCAACAGTGAAAGTCTATGATTTTGATTATGGGCTGATACCTCATAGCTAAATGAGGCCACTTTACCCTCTGGAAAAAACTCATTAATTTATTATCACTCCTTTTTGATCTTCTAATTCAAAAAGTTTTTATTTCATTATCTGTGGAAAATTCGAAGAGCTATAAAGCCTTAATAAACTATCAGCACACTGAGGCACAGTAAGTCAGCTGGTTAGTAAAACACTGGGTTTTAACATTTCCTTTTAGTTTTTGTAGCTTCCTTTGGCTAGTAAAAGGTGATCATTATTTTGGCAGTCCCAAAGCCTCGAAACCATAAATTAAACTGATCTAGGAACATTTGAATGGAAGATGAAAAGGCAGAAGGGAAGTGCATAGAGTCTGGTTCTTGCCAAATATGGCTTCCCAAAGCGCTCCGTAGGCAGTCAGAAGAAAGGATTTATTAGGCTAGATGGTGTGATCACTTCAATGGAAGGTCAATGGGAAAAGTGAGGAAGACCAAAAGAGCTAGTTACTGAAAGAGCCTAAAAGGTACTCCAAGAATGAGATCCTTTTTTGGGTGGAGTCAAGTGCGAAGGGAAACATGGTGGAAAAGCTCTGTTTACCAGAATGAAGCAACTTCTAAATGACATATCTGGAGCATGGGGCAATTCAACAGACACTTATTAAGTACTTGCTACGCTAGACTCAAGGGACACAAACATAAAATGTGAAATAATTCTTGTCCTCAAGGAGTTTACAGTAAAGAATAGAAAATGGAACATGTATAAAATAACTATGATATAAGCTAGAATTAATAATATAGTTGATAGCTAACCAAGCGAGAATTGAGATTTGAAATGGAAGAAATCACTTCTAGTTACCAGATCAGGGGAGGATTCTTGGAGTAGGTAGCATGTAAACTAGGTCTTGAAGGAAGAAAAAAATTTGAACAGACAAGGATGGGAAAGGAATCTTACTACTCACATGGGATGGTACTCATGGACTAATGATGAGTTGGACATCAATGAATGACTGAACAATTCAAAATAAACAGTGATTGGGGAGGTAGCACTAATAAGTCGGGGCGGAGGGAAATTGAGAAAGACTGCTTGAAAGAGGTGGCTCTTGAGCTGAGGCTGTAAAGGACAAAGGGTGTCCAAAAAGTAGAATTGAGGAGGGACAGCATTCCACGCCCTGGGGGCACTGAATGGAGAAAATAAATGCTATTGGATAGGGAATACAAAGGACAGTTTGGCTGAGTGTGTTAGAGAGAATAATGTAAAATTAAGCTGGAAAGTTAGGATGGAATCTGACTGGAAAAAGATCTAGATGCTAAAGCAAAGATTCTATGTTTTATCCCAAATTTTAAAGCTTCTTGAACAAGATACGCTCAGACCTATATTTTAGGAATATCAGTTTGGCAGCCATGTGGAAGATGGATGTAGGGAGGTGAATTAGTAGACTATAATTGATATGAGAAATGACGAGGGCAGTGGTTCAATGACAGAAGGACAGATGGAAGACATATTGTGGAGGTGAAAATGACAAAACCTGGTAAGTGATTGGCTATGACGTTGAGAGTAAAGAGTTGAAAATGATTTCTATGGGAAGTACCTGGGTGACTAGAATAAGAGAAGTGCCTATGCCTGGGAATGGGACATGGATAATAATCCTGCAAAGAAGAATAAGCAGGACCTGACATTTAGAAAGAGAAGAATGACAAAAAAGCCAAAGAAATGGCAGAACCCAGAAAAAGGGACGGTTCATGTCACTGGATGCTACCAAAAAGTCAACAATGAAGGCTGGAAAAAGGACACAGGATTTAGTAATTAAGTGACAATTGGTGCCTGGTATTCTTAGAGACAGTTGTTTCAGCAAGCCAATGTAAGCAAAAGGAAGTCATGCAGGCAAGAAATATTTCTGCTGAGGGCATCACTATAATTCCAGTTACTCAGGCTTGAAATGTTGATGTCACCCTCAACTCCTTAGCTTCAGTCACATCACATAACCTTTCAGGTGACAGATCTTGTCATCTTGATCTTCACAACAGAAATTGGCAAGAGGATGTGGAGGGTGAGGGTGAGGGAGAGAGGAATCAAAGATGACATGAAGTTTCAAGACTAAGTGACTTAGATAACAGGAGGTGCATCAAAAAGTATTTACCATATTTCTTCCTTCCTTTGTCTTCCAACAGGAAGTGCATTTCCCCATTAGAATGTCAGCTCCTTCAGGACAGGAACTGTTTTTTCTTTAATTATTGTTTGCATTATATTCACCTTACACAAAGGAGAAAGGAATGCAAAAGAACTGTATACCTTCTGCAAAAAAATAAATTTGATACTCTCCATGAGGAGGAAGGAGCTGGATCTTCTGAGGGATAAGAAGCTGCTTGTAATTCTGAAGGTGATAAAGTACAGCCCTAAAAACTGATTGATAAATAAACATCCATTAATGTTAATGTTAGAGAAAGAAGAGAACAGGGAGGGAGAGGGGAATAAACATATATATAGCACCTACTATGTGCCAGGTACTATGCTAAGTTGTTTTTTTTTTTTTTACAAATATTATCTCATTTGATCCTCACAACAACCTTACAAAGTAGGTGCTGTTATTATTCTCATTTTATAGTTGAGAAAATTGAGGCAAATGGAGGTTAAGTGGCTTGCACAGGGGCACTGTGCAAGTGACCTGAGGGTAGAGTTGAACTCAGGCTTCCTGACTGAGTTGCCTCAATAGTGAGTAACTCTTATCTGCTTGTTCAGGGGTACCATGGCAGCTGTTTGCAGACCTGATAACAATAATAAAAAGATCCGTTGTCTTCCCAAGGCACGTATCCAAGACACAACTGAAAAACTCCCAAGACTTGTCAAACGGATGACTACTACCTACTTCTTATGATTCACAAAGGCACAAATAATACTGCCAGGAGGATTCTAGCCAGTATTGCCACAGATTGCAATGTCTTGGGCAAGTAACTGAAGATCATAGAGATATAAGTTCTGTTTTCCTCACTTGTACCCACTGAAGACAAGGGATGAAGAAGAGGAAAGCAGATTTGGGAAATATAAACAGTTGGCTAAGTGAATGGCCTCTGAGAATAGGAATTAAAGATTTTTGGATCATAGTTTAAAATAGAGAAATGACAGGGTCTTGACCAGAGATTTACTGTGCCTAATAAAGTGACAGATAATGTAATCAAAGGGCCTCCAAAATAAAAGTTTGTTTTGTTTTTTTTTGTAAAGGAAGGGGGAGAGAGTAAAAACTGTCTAAGTTTATTCATCAAACAGGTAACATAGAGAGTAGCTAAGATGAAGCATTTCAATTTAAATATTTCAGAGAACAAGTGTCTTAACTGAGACATCTGAAAGTTCATAGGCAGCAAATTCCTATGAAAGAAAGACAGGGGCTAGTAACAAAACACATGGCCTCACATACCCAGCCAGCAAAAAAACAAAAACAAAAACAAAAAAATTAGATGATCTAATACAAGGCGGCAAATTTGACCTAATAGGCATCACTGAGACTTTGTGGGATAAAATTGATAACTGAAATATGGCTCTGGATAGACATACTTTATTAAAAAAAAAAGCAAAATAGAAAAAAGAGTGGAGTAGGGCAGGTTAAGAAGGTATGCTCATGTGAGGAAATGCAAGAACTATAGTGGGAAAGCACTATGTCAAAACCTTTGGCCAAGATGGCACCTTTTTGAAGGCAGACAGTCCCACTCTCATATGCATAGTCCAGAAAAAAACCTAAAAATTGAATCAGACCCAGTAATGATCAAGAAACCTAATGAGAATCTGCAGTGACCTCAGAACTCCAGAAAAAGTCAGCCATCATCTAACAACGTATAGGAAAAGGGGCCATCAGCAAATGCAGTAGGGAAACAAACTGGCTGCCTCCTGAGCCAATCAGTTGATCCAGGGACATATGTAACCTGCAAGGCTTTGCATCCTGAGGCAGCAAGATCAGAGGACACTCCTGGAAAATTCTCAGGATGATTTGAAATGTACAGAAGGGACTTTGGAAGCTAAAGGAAACTGCTGTCAGTGCAGTCATACTGACATGGCGACATGAGGGGTTCTGGGGTTCCTAGGAATTTATACTGAAATATCATAGAGGACCATAAAGGGTCAATGCTCCAAACCTCAAATATTAGTGTTGGAGGGTGGAAACTAGTACAGATGACTAGGTCAAGATCAAGCAGAGTTGACCACTATACTCAAAAGCAGAGCGGGGGGTAGATAGTGGTTCTGGCACAAAGACCCAGTTTAGGAAGACTGAGGAACAGGTAAACTGTAGGCACTGATCACTATAAAGAATTGTTGTAGATCTGAAGACGCCTAAAAATCTAACTTAGAAAGCTAGAGTGACTCCATGGCAACTGTTAGTAGAAACTCAGAGAGGGAAAATGGATTTTTCATAAGAATCATATAAATATCTTGAAAAAAATGAAGTGATTAAAAAATAAAATAAAAACTCAAGGAAAGAACTGGAGGGAGAATAAATAGCTTAGAACAAGAAGGGGTAAAACTTTACCCAAACAATAGGACTTCTGAAAATCAGAATAGATCAAACAGAAATCAATAACTCAATGATAGCAAGAAATACCAGGGCAAGATTAATAGATTGAAAAAAATAGAAGAAAATGGAAAGTATGTGCTGTCAAAAACAATTGACCTGGAAAATAAGTGAACGGTAGATAATTTAAGAATCAGTACACTTCAAAGAAAAAAAAATGCTGCAAGCAGCCAGAAAAAAACCCTCAAATACTAAGAAACCAATGCCCCAGAAATCTCTTCTTTACATAATGGAAGTGCCCACCACCTGTGCATCCTCTTCCTTTGATTGGCTGGTCTTTCCCACAATGTCCATTTCAACGAGGTGACCAGATAAGCCTTGTTTTTATTCCTCTCTGCATTCCCAACTTTAAGACTTTCTCTATAATGCTCCAGTGACAGGTACCTTCATCATTTCTCTCTCCTGCCCCCAACTTCTGAGTTTTTCAGCTTCCTTTAATGACGTATCTTTCCCATTAGAATGTAAGCTTTGAGGGCAGGGGTGGTCTTTTTGCTTGTATTTGTGTTTCCAGGACCTAGTATAGTGCCTGGGAACTTAATAAATTTTTACTAATTGGTTCATTTCTGATGAAAAAAAACCAGAGCTGAGTAGAAACTCAGAGAAATCTAGAAAGTTAAGAAACAGGGAGAGGAAGACAGTGAATATGCCCAGACCTGAGAGATGAGTGTTTTGTTTGTGGAATAGCCAGGAGGCCAGCGTCACTGGAGCACACCACATACAAAAGCACTGGTCTTTTAAAGCACAGGTCTAACCATGTTCTGAAAACTTTAGTGGTGTCCTTTTGCCTTTAGAATAAAATAAAAACTCTTCCATTTGATATATAAAACCTTTTGAAATCTGGTTCCAAACTAGGCAATATTGGTCTCTTTGCTGTTCCATAGACTCTCAACATTGCATAGCCTATCTCCATTTTTTTTTGTTTTTTCTTTTTGCCCATGTTGTCTTTCGTATCTGAAATACATTCTTTTCTGACTTCCATTCTTTAGAATCTTTAGTTACTTCCGAGGCTCAGCTCATGTATTTTTTTTTAATTCACTCACCCTTTTCCCCTGCCCCCTCATCCCCCACCAAGTTGTTAGTGCTATTCTACATGTTCAGGAAATTACTTTCTATATATATAAAATATTATATATTTATATAATATATATTATGTAAAATAATATATATTACTTACTGATTTCTTCTACTTATGTGCTAGGTACAACTTTACACAAAAGACAATGCCTCTTCATTTATCTATGTCAGATGTGAGACAGGTCCAGTTCAAGCTGGCCATTTTTAGTGGAACCACAAATTGTTCGCATAGAAAGGTACAATGTATTTTCAAGTTTTATTTTGACTGATATACTGGCAAAAGGAAGGCTGAAGACAAATGAGAAACATCCTTGATAAGGGCAAACATCAAAACCTTGGGCAACTGTTAGGTCATCTATTATGTAAAGTCTGGTAGTCTAGATATCATTTGTAGTTGACTCAAAATGCCAAGGTGGTATCGGTGTTCTTGGAAAGGGTTGCTTAGGAAATAATGGGAAGTGACATGATTTCTTGTCTCAGAACCCATTAGATCAAAAGTTTGTTGATTCTAGTATTGTTTGTGAAAGAGCAGAAGGTTACAAGGGAAGTACAGATTATTTCTGCTTTGTATATTTTTCACAGTACTTTATCCATTAAGATATATCTGACCCATATTGACTATGTTTTCACTCAGTTAAGAAGCATTTATTAAGTGCCTACTATGTGCAAGGAACTGTGTTTAGGAGCTGAGGATGCAATGAAAGGCAATAGGAAGTCCTTGCTCTTGAGGATATCATAATCTAGTAGTTTGAGACTTTACAGTAGAACTCTAATGCTACTAATATAACTGACCACATTTTAAAAATTACAAAATTATATTTTGTTCAATATGAAGTGTCAAACATTAAATTAGTATATATAAGATGACGTAAGTTTTTTGTTCATTGCTTTATGGCTTAATCAAATTTTCTTTTGTTAGTTGGTATATGACCATAAAGATTTTCAACTGCCAGTATTTCATGTGGTTATCATGACCTATTTATAAGATAATCTGGAAATTTAGAACTAGAGGAAATCTTGAGACTTCTGCAACGTCTTTTTCTTAACTAAAAAGTGAGCCTGCCTCCACCAGACACAAACCAACCCTTCTATCCAAATTCAAAGTACCAGGTTATGCACAATAGAAAATAGGAATTATATATAAAAATCTCTTTTAGGTAAAAATAACAGACACTGCCAACTCTCTGTATATGCTATTTGAAAAGGAATTCAAACAGGAAAAGGCATGTGTAGAAATGACAAGAAGAGCATGAGAAGTGATTGAAACATCTTTTAAAATTCAAATTATTTTATTTACATAAAATTAAACATCTTGGAAAAGAACAATATCTCTAGCTAAAATGATACCTCAGAAGGCAAAGGAAGGCATAATTGCTAATCACTAGAACTGAGGAAAGACAAGGAACCTACGAGACTGTTAGTCACCATTACATATTATGTGTAGTTAATCTTTGTCTCTCCCACTTCTTCCTACACAATGATAAATAAAATAGTAGCTCACTGGTTTCCTTAAGGTTTCATGAAAAATCTAGATCCAAAGGGGCATAGGTGGAAACAGCCTATACTCACTAATTACTCCAAGAAAAGTAATGTGGCTGCAACATAAGGCGGCCAGACCCTCCACCCAAAATTCAAACCTATTCAAGGATTTCAGCTGTAACATCAATAAACAGTTTTCTAAGAACTAGCAATTTCCATGGGAAAGTTACAAAAATTATAGGCATTTATAGTAGAAGATAGGCTGAATGGAAAAGTATCAAATTTAGACTAGAGTAATTTTTGTGCAGGGGAGAGGTGTATGGTGTTAGGTTTCTGCTACTGTCACCAATACTGAATGGTGCCCATTTAAGTGGCCTAGGAACAAAATTACTTCAATAATACCCAAGAATTTAGGTACTAATACAATGAGAAATTAATGACTACCAGTCAACAATATCAGACTTCTACAGGGCTCAAAGATGTGACATGATTGCAAAGATAAATGAAAACTTATAATCAAAAGAGTTTGCAAAGAAAACTCTTTCATATTTGTCCTCTCTAATAAGATGCCTTTAAAAATAACTTCCATAAAATATCTTTGAAGTTCATAGTGCATTTTTTAAAATTAACTTTTAATGATCTGACTTTTATAGGTATCTAATTTGGTTAGTTTAGCCATGCAAACTGACATGGGACCTCTTGGTACATAGTTGATAGTTTAAGATCAATATTAAGATTGAAAGCCAGTAACTCTTAAATGGTAATCTCAGCTCAGACTCTCAATACAGGGATTTTAAAATTGCATGACTGAGGATTTGTGATTGGATTTAAACAAACAAACAAAAAAAGCAAAACCAAACCAACCCTATGGCAAATCTACTTTTACCCATCCAAAAAATACGAAGCATTAAAAGGGAAAATGATTTTTTAACTTAAAAAATAACACCAGCAGACATTTATATGGCAACTTGAAGTTTAAAAAGAACTTTATATACATTACCTAATATAACACATAGGACTACTACAGGTATAATTTATATCTACTTTATGAGGTTAAGAGAGGATAGAATTGTTCAAAGTCAAGCAGGTAGTGTCAGAGGAAGATTTGAACCCTAAATTCTGACTCCAAGTCCAGCACTTTTGCAACTGTACCCACAGAGGCTGTAAATATATGTCAGGTTCAACTTTCAAGCAGAATAATCTGTTATTATGAAGTTTTAGCTTTTTAGTAGAATAAAAACACCTTTAAAGAATAAAGTCCTGTACAGTCTATTTCAAGAGATATTTTATAAGATATTCAAAAATCCAAAGCCCTGATCAAAGTTTGGATTTCATAGACAAGGGCTCTACTGCTTGTTTGCCATGTTATCCTAGTCAACCATTTAATTTTTCTCTAGCCCAACATCCCAATTTTTCTTCAAGTGAACATAATAAATGATTTTGCAATCACTTTGGCTTACAGCAAAAGAACAACTTTGATTCTGTAGTCAAAGGTGAATGGCATCATATATCACATTTATTCGAATGGTAAGTTAGTTGCTCAGCACCAGAATATGGAACCCTGGCTTCTGCATTGAATCTTTAAGCTATAGAAATCAAATCTTTGTGTAAGGGCCTGCATACTTACATGGCAAGGCATGGAGAGTGGGTGGGAAGATATTCTCCCATATACAGAAAATCCTTGCATGTGCAAGTCTGCTAGACATTTGGAAACAGGAATATTTCTATAATAAGTAGTTATGCAAGTCTGCACGTCTGATATATGTGTACAGGATTCCTTGCAAATGGCAGCCTCAGGGGAATGGTTAAATCCAACTTAGAGAATTCTTCTCTGCCCACCAAAAATTCCCCATGATGGCAGTCTGAATTTCATGGGAAATTTTTACTTTTGTTATTTACATTGCTCACCTCTGGGAACCCTGATGTGCAGACAGTAAAATAATCTAGGGCCTTTTCTTACTAACAACCTATGGCCCACTTGGAATAGAGGCTTATTACCATTTGGCTCAGATTCAGATTTCACGTTCTTCTTTCATTAGATTGTATCAGTTCTTTGGTCTTTACATCCATGTGCCAACAATCTGGTGAAACTCTGCTCACAGATTAAAATAACAATTTGTTTGGTAACATCTTTTTGTTTTGTTTATAGATTTTGTTTTTATTCTGTTTCCTTTTCAAAGATAAATAGTATAACATGATTTTGTGTGCTCTCTGTGTGGATTTCCACAGCAGGCTAAAAGCATGATACTGTTTACTTTTTGGTGTTTTTGTTTTGTTTTTGGTTTCTTTCTGGTTGTCTACGGTATCTGCAGTTTCCTGATTTTCTCATAAATAAATGAGCTACTTTACACAAATAACTGCCGAAACTTTCAAATAGTACATGATATAACAAACCAGAATGGCTTGTTATTAGGTAATATGATGTTTTTTGGAAAAGGGTTAGTATAAAGTCTGAATTTTCAATAACAGGGTTGGTTCCTATTTGTTTTGCTACTTTTCACCTATACTTCTGATACTGAATGCTGCTGAGCACTTGGGGGCTCCTAAGGTCGATATTTCACTAGTATATTATGAGTTGGGAAATATAGTCATGTTTCCAAGTACCTGTCAGAAGCCTTCAAGATAAAGAGAAAGGCTTTAGAAGATTCATGGAGACTGCAAAACCAAGATGGGAAACTTCATTCCTGGTTATGTCCATAGCAAGTAGGGAAACACATCAGTTAGGCAGATTTCTTCAGAATTTATAAAGATTTGGCTTCGTAGTTATGATTTGAAAAGGAGCGGGGCGGAGCGGGGAGCAATTTAGAACAGTTGGAATTTTGGTTTAGATATTCCATTAGCTAAAAGATAGAGCAGTAGTTTGAAGTTATTTCTTTACATTGCCTTACTCTTTTCAAAACTTCTATCCTCATATTTCTAATCAACCTTCATTTTAGAAAGAAATACTTGTGACTTCTCAGAGATTTCCTAAGTTTTCTACACAAAAGCATGCTGAATCTGTCTGAGGTCACTATCAAAACTGCTACATTTCTAAAAATAACTATTTAAGACTGAAACTAATAGGACTGTGAGAGGTAGGTTCTCTCTAAGGATGCCCTTACCCTGGCCTGAGATAATAATTGTGGAAGTGAGGAAACACTAGGTTAATTATCCTAGTTAACTAAAGTGTTACTGCCAAGAAATTAGATCTGCAAGTTACTTTTCTGTGTTTGATCATTATTTTAAAAGTATAAGAAGATTAAAAAAAAAAGAATGTGACAGGATTAAATTGTCTATCCACTGCTGGTCCAATATAGCATGGAATAAGGATTTACCAAATAAAATTCTACTTACAGCTTAGTTTGGGGCAGCTAGGTGGTACAGGGGATAAAGCACTGGCCTGGAATCAGGAAGACCTGAGTACAAATACAGCCTCAGACACTTACTAGCTGGGTGACCTTGGGCAAATCACTTAACCGCTGTATGCCTCAATTTCCTCAACTGTAATATAGAGATAATAATAGCAACTATCTCCTTAGGTTGTTGTGAGGATCAAATAAGATAATAAATGATGATGATAAACAGATAATAATAAATTAAAAAATTTAAAAATGAGATAATGAGATAATAATGCTTAACACTGTACCTGTGTTACTATATGTTAGCTCTTAGCTATTATTACTCCCATTAATCCTTACTGAATTGAAAATATCTAAAAACAACCAAAGGAACTATCAAATAAGATCTTACTGCTCCTCTAAATGAACATAACACCAATTTATGCCTATAATTTTTGTGAACTAGTGAATTTATAAGATCTATGAAAAATGTTTTCATATCAATTCAGAATGACTTTATTTCTACCCTTTACTTTATTTCTATATCAATCTATCTTCTATGTAATTTTGACTATCCTATTTTAGCTTATACTATGCCCCACAAGAAGCAAATTATTAAGGTTGAGCAAAGCAGGGGGAATTTTTTGGGGGGAAAAAGAAACTTGATGGCTAGATCACCCAGGGAATATGTAATTCAAAGGGAAACCATAATGGTTTAAGTGGGATGATACATTTCATTTTATGCCTTAGAAGTAGCCCTGAAATCAATAAGTCACATAGCCACAACAGAATTATTAAGACAACATCAAATGAGTGGAAAATTATTACCATGGTTTCAAATATGTATGCATTACTGATATTTAGGAACATAGTATAAAGGACTTATGACCAATTTTAAAAAGAATTGTTCAAGAAAATTTATCAGAACATTCTTTTTTAGAATTAGGTTGAAACAGCATTCTCTTGCAAGCATTAAACATGTTATGTGTGTATATCCATGTTGTATAAAGTGAGCAAATCTACTATAATATCCCAAGGTTAAATGGATATATTTATCTAAAATGTTAACCCAGGTTCTAGGGTGAAGATCAACAGAGTTGTATTGTACTTTCTAAATGATCAGAGGAAAAATTTGCTAAGAATAGATACATGAACATTTTAACTCATTTCCCAAGCAGCTTTCTTTTCATTGAGCCTGACTTTTTCATTTGTTGGACTTCATTTACAACCTCCATAGCCCCACTTCTTTAAGATAGCTTGATAAAATTGCCAAAGCAAGAATTGCATTTATTTTCACTGTGATTATGTGAAAAAGCGATACAGTGAAAAAAAGCTGAGGGTCTAGAGTCAGATGATCTGGCTTCAAACTCTGGTTTTGCTTTTTACTACCTATGAAGCTTGGCTAAGTCACTTAATTTTTCTTGGTCTTCCCTTCATCATCTGTCAAATGAGGGAGCTGGATAAAATGTTCTCTAAGATTCTTTACTGTTCTAAATCCTATAGTGGTTTGATTTCTCCCAATCTCCCTCTTCATCCTATGATTTTGCTTTAACTAGAATGGAGTGGGGTTGATGAAGAAGAAATGTAATGTAGCCAGCATCTGAGTACTGGGTCACCTGCTACTCTGGGCAGCCTTCATTAAACTCAGAAATTCTCACTTCTGTTTACTCAGGAAAAGTGACCCTCTGAACGATCAGTAATAAAGCTAACTGAAATCTAGAGCTCCTAATATTTCTCCCTTCCTTCAGCAATTCAGCTTTCAGCTAGCTTTCTTGTGTATGAGAGGAAGGAAATCTGGAAGTAACTGAAAAGCGGAAATAATATTCAACGATGGTTTCCTTTCAAGTTTTATACTTTTGATTCAACTTCCTTTGTTCCGGGGCAAGGTAACTGTTACAACCTCAGTACAGTCCTGGCAACTAAATAATTAGTAAAAGTATACGGGAGGCAAAAAGTCCTACAATCCCAGCACAGTGGAGGTTAAAAAAGAAGCACAAATAAAGAGGGAAAAGAGAATAGACAACTTTGCTGGGAATGAGTGCTGATTGTTTCTACATTGCCCAACATTCAAGGAACTGAGTGCTCTCTCTGCCAAAAACAAACCTAAGGTTATGTTCCCAGTTTTAAGGCTACCTATGCCCAGGAGTAAGTCAACTGTGTCTGCTGATATGCAAATGGACCTCTCAAAGTCTCGGCCCTTTATAACATGAAAATGGGCTACTTAATTTTAAACAGTAAGTAAATTTATGGCTTTACTTACATAGTTAACTCTGGAATGACAATTCCAGATTGCTATTTCTCTTCTTATTTTTTATAATTATACATTACTACTTTTACAAGGAGCCTAACGAAGAAAGGCCCTGGACATGCAATATTATAGTCTCTGCCCTCACTAATAACTATTAACATTTACATGATGCTTAAAAGTTTACAAAGTACTTTCCTCATAACAATCCGATGAGATAAGTAATGAAAGTATTATTCTTCTAGATGAAGAAAAGAGATGCTTTGGATATGAGGTCAGAAACCTGACTGCAGAGAATTAAGAAGAGAATGAGAGAAGAACAAGTAGAAGTATTTATTGTAGATGGACTTCTCAAGGAGTGTAACCACAAAGGCCAGAAGGTAGTTAGCAGGAATGGAAAGATCAAATGAGGACTTTCTGAAGATGGGGTAGATATGGACATGTTTATAGAAAATAGGGAAGGAACCAGGAGACAGAGAAAGATAGAAGATAAATGATAGAGTGTGGACGACAGAAGAAGCATTCTGTTGAAAGAGATGGTATATAATGGGATTGGTTATGCAGGTATTAGGGTTTGCCATGGCAAGGGGAAGGACCACTTCATCATATGAGATGGGATAAGGGAGGATAGTGGCAGCAGGTATCTAGGTGATACGAGAAGAGAAGGGAAAAGGGAGAAGAGGGAGCTCCTGATGAATGTCATCAATTTTTTTTTCAGTTAAAATATGGGGCAAAGTTATTAGCTGAGAGGGCGAGGGAAGAGGGAGCCACAGAAGGTGTGAGGAGGGATGAAAAGATTTAAAACAGCCACTACAGTGAGTGGTGTGGTGAGTTAATTAGGGAGGTATAAAAGGAATTCCTTGTAGTAGTGAGGGCTCAGTTACGGTTATGTAACATAAATTTATAGTGGACCTTCTCAGCAGGGTTTCACGATTTTCTCCATCTTCATTCAGCAGGACATATGTAAGAGCAAAGGCAACGGAGTGATCAGGAACTTTTCAGGGCACAATTAGTGAAATGGTAAGAGATGAAAGACACAACAGAACAATGTAGAACTGAAGGTTTAACAAGGGGTCAAAACAGGGAAAAGATTAGTGTGTCACCAGTGCAGGGGTGACGGCCTGGAAGAGAATTGAGGGATCAAGGGATTGATGTGAATGAAGAACAGTGTATGATTTTGGAAAGTAGAGGGTTTGGTTATAATGAGAATACAGTAAGACATTATTGACAGGATAACATTACACTAGGTATGTAGGATATTCTGATAGGAGATATTTCTACTGGTTTGCTATCAGTACACTCATTATGATTCAGTTTTTCAGTTCTTTTTTCTTAATAATGCACCACTCCAGGTTTCTTAATTAAAAGAGGGTATCATATGATTGAAATAAAATGTAAAGCCAAAGGCTTACTATGCTATTTCAATAGCACAGAATGAAAAAGAAAATGACAAACATTATACTGTGCTGGCACACATAGTGCAGCCCCTTATAGAGGTCAAAGAATTTCAGAGAATAGTAATTGGAGAAGAAGGGGAGGACTAATGGTAATATGACACTGCAATTATAGGAATGCATGCTACAAGTGAATGCTTCTATACATTTTTGCAACATTCACATTATATAATTTGGTGCTTATTGCATAACACAGAGATTGAGACATTAAAAGTGCCCATTATACACTTAAATGAAAATGTAAGCTACTTTCTTTTGAGATATTGGGTTGTGAATAGGCACAAGTGGTATGCACACTCATCCCTCCCCTCCTCCCAATCTCACCTCTAAAACCCTGTCTTGGATTTAGAGCTACCTGTTACATATCAGAAACCTCAAATTCAACACATACAAAACTGCAATCCTAATCTTGCTCCCTAAATACATTCCTTCTCCCAATGTCCTAACTGGTTTGAAACCTCAGAATTATCTTTGACTCTTCCTGTTCCTTTCCTCTAATTATGTGCTAAGTCTTCATAGGTTTATATGGTTCCAGATGAAAGCGACCTCAGAGGTCATCCATCCCAACCTCCTCATTTCACTTCTATGATATCTCTCATCAACATCTCCTCCTCTCTGTTTAAACTGCTACCTCTTAGACTCTCACCACCTCCCTGAACTACTGTCAACAGTTCCCTAACTGGTAGGCTTTCTCTTAGCCCTTTCCTTTGTCAACCCTTCATTTACACACCTGACAGAATAATAATTTTTGCGGCAAGGATTGTTACTCCTCTGTTCAAACATCCTCTGTAACTAACTCCCTGCTGCTTCTAAGACAATATAATCTACTTATATGGCAGGGTTCTTCACCTGGGGCCTATTAACTTAAATTTTATTTTTTGATAACTTGTTCAGTCGTGTCTGACTCTTTGTGACCCCTTTTATGGTGTTTTCTTGGCAAAGATACTGGAGTGGTATGCCATTTCCTTCTCCAGCTCATTTTTACAGTTGAAGAAACTGAGGCCAACAGGGTGAAGTGACTTGCCCAGGGTCACAGTTTTTAAGTGTTTGAGGGTAAATTTGAACTCATATCTTCATTATTCCAAGTTTTGCTTACTTCCTTATCCACTGCGCCACCTGGCTGTCCATAAATGTATTTTAATAGAATTAGTTTCTCTGTAATTCTATGTATTTTATTTTATTTTATGCATCTTATATTATTTTGAGAAGGGTCTATAGACTTCCACAGGCTGCCAAGGCAGTTAATTTCACAAAAAAATTTAAGAACACCTGTTATAAGGTCTGGCATTTAAGGACGTCCATATTTTGGCTCCTATTTTCCTTTGCCAGCCTTATTTCTACAAACATTAACATTCTTGTCAAACTAGATTATTAGCTATTCCCCAAATGTGATGTACTATCTCTTCTCTTCAAGCCATCATAAACCTCTTCTCCATGTCTGGAATGCCCATCTCTAATCACCTCTGTTTTTCAGAATCACTTGAGAATCATTTTGCAGAATTCATTTGAGGCTTACTTAATTCAGATGCCACCCTCTCAATGAAGACTTTCTTTTGATGACCCTCCAGATTAAAGTATGTCCTTCTTTCTCCAATTCTCCCAAATAATTTTGTTTGGATTCCTCTTTATTCCCCACTTCCGCTTACCTTGGAGTATATCTATATACCGTCACAATCCTACTCTCTAAATCCTGTAGAATGCAAGATCCTTAAGGGCAGGCACTTTGTTATTTAAAACACACACGCACACACATGCACACACACACACACACAAAACAACAACCCTTAAATTTTTATAGTTCTGAATTGCTATAATTCCAAAATGTGAAAATAACATTTGTTGATAGTAGGCACTCTTATTTATCTTCATTGTGCAGTGGCTAGTAAGCTAGCTGCATTACCATGAAACCCTGCATTCAAGGCCTGCCTCTGACACATAATGGTTGTGACACTTTATGCACTTAACTTCTCAGAGCTCTAGGCATCTTGCAGTCTGAGCTGCAGTGGAGGGCTGCTCTGCCTTAGCAGAGGGAGTCTCCTCACCCAGGAGTGCCCTACATCAAGGATTACAGGCCCAGCCCCTCTCTCTGCCTCTTCTTGCCAAGGAACAGTGTTTTTCACTTAGCTGGCTCTTAAGAAATTAAAGAAAGAAAAACAAAGTGTTCAGAAGTAAAAACAGAATATTAAACCTTTTCTGAATTTTGTATGTCTTCTTTCCTGTCATTTTAATAGAGCCTTCCTGGGCTGAGGAGCAAATACATTTCAAAGCTTTTTTATCCATTGGGCAAACATGAACAAATGTGGTATTTTGATTTTTTTTTAAAGATCAGTGAGAATATTTTGTTTTGAGATAATTACAGTTTATCTAATAGGTAGTTTCTTGGTAACAAAGATGACCTTTTTCTTCAAAATATTATCTAAAAGGTAGTTTGATATATTCTATTTTACTATGAGTCATCAAAATTACATTCTTTTCCACTTTCCCTTTTTAAACACATGCAACCTTGTTATTGGAAAATCATGTTGCCTTTATTTTAGAATAATTATTGCAATGATTCAAAAGATTGTCCTGGGAGCAAATTTTATCTTTTATGCAAACACAGTGCAAAGCATTTTATACATTATTTATTGATAAGAATGCAAACCTACTGTTATGCTATAGAACCTAAAAGGATTAGACATGTGGAGTCACTTAATACTTGCTTATTGATGGATAAGAATATAAACACAACCTTAATGATGATATACAAACACATTTCTATAAGCAATTATTCTAACAATATACAGCATGTTGGTTTTGTTTCCTGAACACAAAATAAGCTCTTTTAAATCAGATACCAAGTTACTTGATCATAGATTTAGGGCTAGAAAGAGACTATTTAGGTCATCAGATGAGGAAAATGAGGCTCATAGAAATTATGTGATTAGACTCAAGATGATCCAAAATTCAAAGAATAGTGAGGGTTCAACTAGATAGGGCACAAACCTCCATTTTCTTGTCTGTAAAATAAGTGGGTATGACTAAATGATCTGTAATATCCTTCCCAGTTCCAGATCTATGATCCCACCAATCAGACTGCCCTTCTGAGTTCCTGTTTTGCATTTTCAAATGTTTAATGTATATTCCACTGTCACTGAAACTGAACATAGAAAAAACAAACTTATTTTATCCCCCAAAAGAGAGTTGCAGAGACTCTTAGAATTGTAAAGGTTCTAAATGGACATCTAGGGCAATTAATTTCACATTTCCCAATACCATGAAGCTTCCTCACTTCTGTCATCTTTGACTGCTTACTCTCCTTTGGCCTTCATGCCTAGTTCCCAATTACTGTCTATTCTCTCAATATGTCATATACATCCATTTCTTTTTCTAAATAGCATTTTGATCATGTCACTACCCTCTTCAAAAATATTAAATGATTCAAAATTGCTAAAGGAATGAAGTTCAAACTCCCTAGCTTGGCAATCCAGGCAGTCTACAATCTGACCTAAATAGACTTTTCAACAGCCTCACCCATGAATTCTCTCTAGTTGGCCAAAACAACTTTCTTATTGTCCCAAGACTAAAATTTATTCTTTCCTATCTCTATTCACCTGATACGTAAGACCTTCACCAAGGAGGCCCTCCTACCTTAGATAGTGTAAGTAAAGAGGATATTGTCATTCTTTTTAAATTGTAGTTTCCAGGATCCTAGATAATATTTCCCAGGCTCATATCTTGTAAACATCTTCACCATGGTTGCACAGTGAGAAATGGGGTGACATAATGTGATTTTTACTACACTTGGGCTAAAGGACAATATTACTAAAGTTAACTTGTGAGGCTATTGCTGGCAATATGCCTTCTTTGTCTATTGCCCTATAAATCAAGTGGGCACTGGTCAGTGAGTGGGGAACCCATAGGGGAATATGACAGTGTAAGGCTGTGTGTGCTTCAACTGGCCCCCAATGAGGCTTGAGGTGATTTAGGGGAGTGCACAAGTTGGAATGCTGTGCTTGCCTCAACTGACCCCACTGAGATATAGGGGTAGCTGCCCCCCTTCTTGTTGGCCCCTGCAAGAAGGGTGATTAGGGGATCCTGCAGGAATTAGTGATCGCATTATCAGGAATTCACTGAGAAGAATAGACTAGAATAAAGTAAGCTAGCTTATTTAACCCCTTATTGTGACTCTATTCCTGTCCTTTCTGTCTACCCAGATCAAGACTGAACCTGTTAGAGGCTGGAGTCCAAAAATTCCAGTACCTCCTATGAAACAGATATCCTACAAAAGTCTTTAAGATTAAGCTCAGATCTCACATCTCAATTCTATGAGGCCTTCCCTGACATCCTAAACTGAAGTGATTTTTTCTAGCTCTTATAACACCCACTGTCTGTACAACACATTAATTATCTTTTCAAGTCTATTTATCTTATCTCTATGCCCACATTATTAGTTTTTAAGGATATATTTCACTTTTATGCTTTTTAGTATGTCCATTAGCATCTAGAACAATGCTACTCATTCATTTAATGAGAAATATTTATTAAGCATGTAGCAGGCACATACATGCAAGGAACTGGAGATACAAACATTTTTGAAAATGATATAGTCTAAAAACTCACAGTTATATAACACTACAATGCTTATAACAACTCTATGAAGGAGGCAATGGAATTATCACTAAACTGAGGCTAAAGGTAGTGACATTACTTGCACAGAGGCACACGGCAAGTAAGTGGTAAGGCCAGGCCTCAAACTCAAGTTATCTGTCTTTAAATACAAAGCTCTTTCAACTATACCAAGCTTCCTCCTTGCATATAATAGGCACTCAATAAATATGTGATAATTGGATCATTTATGCCAAGGCTTACCAACCTGGAGCATAGTTAGTTACCTTCAAGGCTTGCCAAGGGGTTATGGTGAATATTTGGTCAATAACTATATAATCCTATTGAAATACTCCAAAAGTAGTGACATCCGTGGACAAATTTGTGGATTGGGTGGAAAATGGTGATGAGGTTAGGGTAGAATAGAAAGGAGAAGAAAGCTTTAAAAAAGAAAGTTAAAGGAATAATTATGACCAAACCAAATGAATAAGGTTTGGATAGAAAACCCTTTTCATACTGAGCTAGAAAAAATCAGCAATAATGAACCAAATGAAAGATATTGATCTGTAATACCCAGAAACTCCAAACTGATTTCTAATCAATGAAGTTACAAACTTTTTCCTGTACCTTTGAAGTATATCTCATTCTTATTAAACATGTGCCCAAGGCTTCAATTCTATTTACAACAAATTATCTCTATGAATTCTGATTCTCAGTCCTAGTGGTGTGTTAGTAAATATTTAAAAATCAGCTCTCTGAAACCCACAACTTTTGGGAGAGCTGGTTGGAGAGCATGGCACACTTTTAGGTTTAATTTGAATTATTAAAATTTTCTCTATGATTATATTAAGTCTAGACAATCAACAAATCAATAAATCAAGCCCTAACTTGTAACATCTGCCAATTTCCAAGGTGCTAATGCTCACACTGAAAATTTAACAATCAGCTTTTTCTAGCTGACAGGAGTTGGCTCCAGCATGTACCTGCTTAGTCCCGCTCTCAACCAAATCTAAAGCCAGACCCAAACTAGAAGCTGAACATGATTATGTGGGTATGAAAAGCGTACATTTAATGCATAACAATCAGAATAGAGAAATGCTGGGCCCAAAAAGACATTCAAAAAGCTTAATAGAAATGAATGTAAAACATTTAAGTTTTTTAAAATGTCCAAGCACAAGCACACTTTTACTATGGGCTGCCTGGCCTGGCACCAGTTCATATGAAAGAGATAGGGGAGTCTGGTCAATGTATCTGAATATGAACAAAGAGTATTCAGCTGTTTAAAAACTGTATACAATCTAAGGCCACTTTAAAAGAAGCATAATGTTTATCGTAAGCAATAATTCCACTGTTCTCTGGTTTCCAGAACACATCTGGGAGAAAATGTTTAATTCTGGATACCACATTTTAAATGGGACACTGACAAACTAGACAATGTCCAGAAGATAGTGGCCTCTTAGTGGGGGGTTTGGAAGCCACTTCATATGAAGAAGCTGGAAACATTTAGCCTAGAAAAGAAAGATTAAGGGGAGATATGATAGCTATTTTCAAATTATCATAAGGCTTGTCATGTATAAGGAATAAATTTGTTTTATATTGCTCTAGGGAACAAAATTATGACCAATGGGTAAACTGCAGTTAAAAATATCACACAAGGAGAACTATTGCCCAGCAGAGTAGGCTTACTCTGCCATTGGAGATATTGAAAAAGTTGCTGGATGAGCACCTTTCAGGGATGCTGTAGAAGCAACTTCACTGACTGGAAGACAAGGACAAGATGATAGTTCTAAGTCCTAACCTTTTCAAATTTATGAATCTATGAGTCCTACTTTTAGAAATAGTGACTACTGGTCTAGGTATAGTATTGCAAAGAATAAATGTGCATATTTTCCCCTAATAACTAGTTCTATTTCATAAGACTCTTTAAAAAATAAATGATATTGATATCTTTGGGGTTTTTTCTTTCAGAATACTCTTGATAATAACCAAAAGGCTTTTACATTTTGGTTTTAGAGTCAATAAAGTGAGCATGTGATTGCTCCATTCAGATATTTGACTGTGTTTGTTCCTTTTTATAGCTATTATTAGAATATTTCTCAATTTCAGAGACCATATTACACCTATGTATCACTGTGCATACAGGATGTTAGTCACTTGCAAATGAATACTAATGTCTTGTTTTAGTCAGAGCACACCCACATTCCAGCTGGGTATCCAATAAACTGTCTTTAATATAAGCAATGCAAGGGCTGTAATTCTTTATAGCATCATAATTTCTTAGATGGAAACTGACAAAATTTAGTTTATTCCCTTCATTTTATAGATAAGAAAACTGAGGTCCCTCAGAGTGATTAAGTGACTTGCCTAAGCTCACACATCTAGTTATTGGCAGGGCTGAGATGAAAATACAGGTCTCCTGATTTCTGGTCCAGTTTTACTATATTACCCTGCTTTCTACTCCACTACAGCTCCATTCCCAAACTTCTTCCATATCCACGGGACATGAAGACTAGCAAGAGACAAAGCAGACCAAAGAGAGAGAACTAAAATAGTCTAAGTGCAGAAGATAGGGAATCTCAAGGAACACAGGGGTCACATCTCCTTCAGTCCTGAGTTCTATGAGCAGCCAAGTACAGCACTCCTTAAACTGTGCGGCCTATAGTTTAAGAAGTGCTGAAAGGGGTCACAATTGGAAAAAGTTTAAGAAACCCTGAACTCTAGAAGATAAGTGAATAGGGTGAAGTGGAAGGATGGGGAAGAAAATGGAGGGACTGGGGAACAAATGACAGACAGGCTTGACTGGGGTGAGAGTAGGGTTCAGCATGAGTGAAAGACAAAGCAATTGTGAGAGAAGCTTAGCAGAATGGCAGGGAAGAGGCCAGGAACTGGAACACTGACATAGAGTTGTTAGAAAGAAGTGGGAGAGGAATGGGAAACTGGCAGGAATATCCTTAGGGGCTGATGAACAAGGAAGGTTCCCTATAGATGTGTCAGGACCTGATTTTTACTTCTTAAAGAGTTGAAGAGTTTCCCACTGGATTGCAAATATTATTGAGGGAAGTAATTCTTAAAAGCATTTTCAGAGAATTACTTAACAAGAGTTTAGTTAAAGGTAAAATAGGTCTATGTTTGTGGAAGGGGCGCAGGAAAATGAAGGGATGCCAGGAGTGGGGAAAGCAGTGTAGGTGATAGGGTAGGAAACACAAACTATATTCACCTTACAATTAAAGATCAAATGAAATAATATATGCAAAGTGCTTTGCAAATCTTACAGTTATATAAATGCTATTTATTTTTCCTCCTAGGGTTAGCACTGGCTGCCAAGTGAACAGGGTTCAGTGGAGAAGGAAAAAAGTCAAGGTTGAGGCAGCACCAAGAGAGCACTGCCTAGCACTCTAGGCAAGAAACAGAAGTTAGCTATGGGGCCACTGATGCTGGCTTCTCCTTCTTTCCTCTAGTCTTGTCTCTGCCTTGTTTTCCTCTTCTCACTTTCCTTGAATTCTTTCAAATTTTACGCACCTCTGTTCCCTCCTCTGCCACAATGTCATGCTTGGCTAGCAAAGAGTTCTGAAATTGTTAGCAATTGTTAGCAATCTGGAAGAGGCTGTATACTCAAGTTAATTACTATACCTTTATTGTACCAGTTTAGTGCCTTTAAAGCAGTGTTTTTCTCTTCATCTTTCCTCCTACATATACATACACCAGTTCTACCTCAACTCCCCCTGTCCTTTACTGGCTTCTCTGAAAATTGGGTCACTGCTCAAAAGGTCAACTAGAAGAAAACGTATTTGCTTAAGTCAACATGTTTTTTTTTAAATGCTTATTTCAGAGTTTGGTATGTTTCTAGATTTCTTACTGGCCAATTTTCTCTTTCTAATTAGCTTTTCAACAGCTTGTAAGCATTTGTGTCTTTAGAACACTGATCAACATTATTGTGGAGTACCATAACTTTCTTTCTTATAAACTGAAAGTTCTATCCATCTGTCTGTCACTCGGTTGTCTTTTCTTGACCACTAAGCTGTTTTTACTTAGATTTATTCTATGGCCTCTTGCTATTGTATGCTTTTTTTTTTTCTGGAAAGCTGTATTTTTATTTTGGAGGACTTCCATGTTCTGGTTAAGTGTATCATGCAATTTTTTCCTCCAGTCTCTAAAACATTTGGCAAGGTGGATATTATATTGAATCATCTATCTAGTTAACAGCATAGGGTGGCTATAATTTCTCTTTTGATTTATAACAAATGCTCATTAAAATGTTATCTACAAAGGACAACACATTAATGCCATGGTGCTTCTCTCTTCTGGCACATGCAACACTACACTGAAGGTATTGATTTTCTCTGGTATTTGACTTTGGTGGCTTCTCTCATACTTGTTCATGTTTCCCACCATCATTATTCCCGATCTAAATTCTTCCATGACATAGCCAAACCATCGCTCTTTATAAGCGATCTGTTTAAAAATAAAATGAATATGAAATGCAAGAAACCAAAATGACCATTTCTTCATTCCATTCAAATCTGTTCAACCTAATTAGCTTCTATCAGGGAATGGAGCCTTGCTATTAGCTAACAGGCATGCTCTCTAGGTAAGGTACAGCGTTCAAAATTAGATTGAAATTGCTATTAGTTGTAAAGTCCATTTAAGATGCAGATAGGTAGGGAAATTTCTGTTCTTATAAGCATAATCAAAGGACTTCCAAATGGTACCATGGCATGAAAATTCTGGGAAATGTGTCTATGCATACATATATGTGTATATGCTACCATATATGTGTGTCTGTGTGTGTGTGTGTGTGTATGTGTGTGTATAATATGCTGAGACTAAATGTTTCTCTCTGTAGTGTGAAGCATGGCATGAAATACTCAGTGCTACATTTCTAAGGATGCAAAATCTGGTCATTATTCATAACTATTAAAGAAGTATCAGCTAGAATTAAATTATAAATCTCCCCCTTCAATTATTTGGTTATCATCTGTTCCGTCAAAAAGCATGCAAAGATCAGTCCCACAGAGCATGCAGCATGCAGTCAATGGACAGCAGAGGTTAATAACCTGGAAGCATAGGATCTGAGAATGTGAGAGCAAGTTAAAGACAGGAGTTCCTCTCCATTGTCACTGAGGGTCGAGAAGCAATGCTGCAGCGTAGAGCAGTGAGAGTGGGGGAAATACAGTTTGTCCAGGACACAAACATATCTCCGCAAGTGGCGGCAGGTATAACTGAAAGACAAGGATGAAGGGAGAAAAACAGAAAGAGAGGATATTTCCTTTCAGAAACTAATTAATGTTTCATATCTAGAAAGTTTTTGTGCCACCAGTGGATGAAGCTAAAGAGAACAAATAAGTAGTTTTAAAAAAGGAAACAAAGTTAAAATGGCAAGAAAAAATGGATATGTTGGTGCCATCATTAAACATATGAGCATCTTGAGAAAAATTACTGAAGCCACTATCTCTCTCTGGTATTCTGAAGAGAAGTTTTCCACACACGGAAACTGGCTGATTGGGGCAGGAAAGAATACTGGACGAAAAAGTATCTGAAAATCTGGGTTCTGATTCAGGCTCTGGAAGCAAGGCACTTAAATACTTTCAGCTTCAGTTTCATAGTCTATAAAATGGGGATTATACACATCACCCAGAGTGCTACATGGGGCTATTGTAAGGATCAAGCGAAATGTTGGTAAAAGTTCTTAGTGCTATCTGCCTGTCTCTCTCTCTCTGCATAAATACATAATACATAAATACACATGAGATATTAGAAATACTATTTTATTCAGATCAACTCCTGGCACAAGAACCATTTCAGGACATTCAAAACCAACTGCATTTTGAAACAGGGCTATGTTAGCAATGCAAATGTGCTGTCTGGCTGATAAGCAGAATAAACAAACAACCAACATATTAGATGATCCTCTTGAGACATTCAATCTTTGAGAAACTTGCTTTGATAATTATGAAAGGCAGTAGAACTCATTTCTACATGGGCATAATTTTAAAAATCTGCTTATCTCAAGGGAGATAATAGTCCAAACAGTTCTGAAATCTGCAAATAGGCAAATTTCCATATATGGACAATATTTATGCATTTAAATTAATTTGACTGTATCAATCATTTAAAGAAGTATAAAGGGGAAACCTTAGATAAAAAAATTAAAAATGCTGACTGGCCAATTAAAAATCCTTTAAAAAAAGATGAAATTATGCAGCATTAATTACCTCTTTAACATAGAGCTGCAGTTCAACTCATTGGTTTTGCCTCCTTCCTGGCTTAATATTCTCAGGGCTATGTAAATAAAGTGCTTCCTGCATTGTTCTTTTTGACTGGGGATTAAGATTCTAAATGGCCCATGCAGTTAACAGGCAGAGGAGAGACAGAATGGCTTCTCCTGTTTCATTAAAAATCAGTTTGGTTCCAAGTTGCATTATAAAACTTGAAGAAATATTATAATTTGCTTTTTTATAACTACTTTTCAATCTCATATAATTATTTGTACATATTTCTCTGTGCTTAACCCTGTACAGTTCTGGTATTAGAAACAAATTTTAGCAAATCTCTCATCATTGAGATTTTATACTCATCCTTAATAAAGTGTTGAATGGCATTTTTATTTGAAACATGTCTATAGTTCAGCTTGATGAGCTTTTTAATCATATGAACTGTCTACTGTAGGATTTTTCTAGAGAATCTTTCTAGGACACTTTAAATCCTTACTGCCCCCAAATCCTTTCCCTTATGAAAATGATAACCTGGGAAAACAATCATAAAGATGAGATCTTCAGAAAATGTATTACATGGTTTCTACCTTTCTTAAGATATGGTAAAAAGAACCTTACATTATAAGAGTATTTTATACTTTTGCACATCATAAAACCAATTTTAAATGTCATAGGATTAAGCTATGTAAAGGACCTGAGGTCATTTTACTGACCTCAGTTTTGCAGCAGAAGAAATTAAGGCTCAGAGATTAAGTGATCTGCTCAAGGTCAAAGTCACTGAGTTAAATGATAGTCCTGAGTTTTGAATCCAAGTCATCTGATCTCAAATCCAGTGTTCTTTCTACTACAATACCTACCTTTCTCATAAGAAAAAATAATTGCCTTGAAATCTTTGTGCAATACTTTTTTTTTCATCTCTAGACCAACTTGTTGTTGTTCAATCATTTCAATCATATCCAATTCTTCATGACCCCATTTGGGGTTTTCTTGGCACAGATGCTGGAGTGGTTTGTAATTTCCTTCTCCAGCTCATTTTACAGATGAGGAAACTGAGGCCAACAGGATTAAGTGACTTGTCCAGGGTTACACAGCTAGTAAACTGGAACTCAGGTCTTTCTTACTCTAGGAACAGCACTCTATCCACTGCACCACCTAGATGCCCACTAGCACATTTTGACTGGTAGATAATTATTTCTCAAATAAAAAGACTTAAAATATGTTGTGTATGTTTTTTGTAATGGCTCAATTTGATACATTTCAACTTTATTTAAGCAAGTATCTATTAAACTTCCAAACACTCCCAAGTGTTTTTCTTAAAAAAATACAAATGAATATATTTAAAGGCTGATTCATTTTAATTTAGTATTAATTACACTTCTCATTACTTCAAGAAATGAGGATATTGGACAAGACGACCTCTGAAGTTCCTTTCAGCTCCAAATCTATGTGTTTATGATACTATGGAACTAATATTTTTGATGAAAATGGTATATAATTCTTTATGAATGTTTCTTTTGATGTTTACATACTTATTGCAACACTGGTGAAGTTGGCTCAATCACTAACTCAGGCAAATGGAAACCGAAACTGTCATTCTGAATTCATCTCATAAATCAATTGGAATTCCTTAATATAACAGTCTATGGCATTGAAAACTAGCTTTTCATACAGTATTTTCATCACCAAATGATACTTATAAGGGTCTACTAGGCTCATAGAACATTCTCAGGTAAAACCTATTTTGAGCAAGGTTTTAATTAAGAATTTTTTAAATGACCCCCTTTAAATCAATATAATCTTTTCTTTTTCCTTTAAAGTTATTTTAATTAATATTTTATTTATTATCTTAATTTTCAAAAATATCCCTCTACCTTCCTCCCATCCCCAAAGAGCTATTCCTCATGAAAAAGAATAAAAAATGAGAAAAAAGTAGTTTGGCGAAATTATCCATAAGATATTTTCAAATACATTTAAGTTACAAATATAAAATTAGGGATACCAGTGCCACGCTGCCTTTATTCTCACAGAACTCATAGCTGAATTATAGAATTTTAGGAGTGAAGGCATTGCTAAAGTTTAGTCTAACTTCAACAATTAAAAAAGTCAGCATCAATTAAAAAGTATACTATAGAGACTTGTGAAGCAAAGGAATTGGAGGAGAGAAAGAAACCCTGGATGATGAGGACCTGAAATACTTTTGGTTGTCTATGAGATCAAAAGAAGCGCAACAAAAAAAAAATGCAAACTGGATCAACATGTAACAAAGTTGAATTACCACGAATATAATGAGCAAAAGAACATCCACATCAAGGGAAGTGCCTGAAACTCTAGCATCTTGACAAAACTGGAAAGTGTTACTGCCAGATAACATCCAAAAATACCCAGTACAAAAGCCCTTTCTGCAGCCTTCCTAAAAGACAGTCATCCAGAATCAACCTGAATATCTCCATTGAAAGGAAAGCAGCCCATTTCATTTTTGGATACCTCTAGCTGTTTGAAAGTTCATATTATTTCTTCTATCCCCTGTGGTTTTTTATTTGTATGAGGAACTTCGGTTGACGAAATTCTCTCTGCCAACATAGACTGTCAATTTATGTGAAATTTAGGATCTTAGCAAATTGTCTGGAGCCTCAGAAATTAAATGACTTGGCAGGGGTGGGGAACCTGCAGCCTCAAGGCCACATGTGTCCTTCTAGGTCCTTGGGTGCAGCCTTTTGACTGAGTCCAAGTTTTACAGAACAAATCCTTTTATTCAGGGGATTTATTCTGTGAAGTTTGGATTCAGTCAAAGGGCCTCACTTGAGGACCTACAGGGATACATGTGGCCTTGAGGCCACAGGTTACCCATCCCTAGTCCAGGGTCACACAACTAGTATATATCAGGGGCAGGACTTGAAGCCAGATCTTCCTGGAAATTGACTATAACTGTAGCCCCCTTTTCTTGGTCAGTTCCTCCCAGCACCTCCATTTTAAGAACAATGCTCCCAGGCCAGCCATGTCTTCATTTCTCTCTAGGATCCACTCCTGACGATGCAGTTATTCCTTACCATGTCTCTTCCTCCAAAAACTCCCAAGTACCTTCTCTCCTCCCCACTTTTCAGCTTCCTTGAAAGTATCTTCCCTGATCAAAATATAAGCTCCTTGAGGGTAGGGATTATTTTGTTTTCTTTGGTATCTGTATTCCCAGAACTTATCACTGTGCCTGTCACATACTAAGTGCTTAATAAATGCTTGCTAACTCGACTTCACAATTCTTTGGCCAGTCTTCTACCCATGTAAAATCGACTCTTGTTTCCTTTTAACACTGGTCTCAGTTCCACTCTCCAGAGTGACACAAAACAAGCCTACTTCTTTCTCTACCTGACAATTCATCAGTTAATCTGAAGACATCTGCCATATTTTCCTTCAGTCTTCTTTTCTCTAGCTTGAAGAAAAATATTTGGGTTTATTTAATCATTCCTCTTATAAAATAGTTTCTAGAACTCTCATCATCCTTGTTAAGAATTTTACCTAGTTTGTTAATATTTCTCTTAAAATGTCACACTTGGAAATGAACACAATACCTCAGATGTGGTCTAATGAGTATGCTGAGTCAATGGCATTATTACTTCCCATTATTTAGACATTATGCTTCTCTTAATGCAGCCTAGGACTACATTAGTCTGTTTAACAACTGCATCTCACTCTGATTCTATTGTGCATTGGTCAACTAAAACCCTAAGATCTTTTTAATCATGAAATTCTTTCAGTGCTGTACTTATATGATTTATTTTCTTTAACTCAAAACCCAGGACTTTCTTGCAGGCTGTAAGTATCGAGCGAATCAAATTAGTTGTCAGAAGCTCTAAGCTCTAATATTTAGGCTGTGCTGCTTATTAGTCAAATGACTAATTAACTAGTCATATGAGTAAATTAAGAGTCAAGTTTGTTAATTTATTTGATCCTCAATTTCTGCTTCTATAAAAAGGGAATAACATTGCCTATCTAGTTGGGAGTTTTGTGAATACTGAGTATAATATAGTATGAGAAAGTGGTAAGAAAACTGTTGAATTCTAGACCAATACAAGTTATTAAGCATGACATTTCATCTTGTTGGGTTGGCTCCAATATTTCAGCCTGTTCAATCCTTTTGTAATCCTTAGTCTGTGAATTCCATATGGAGAGATTATGAGAGCACATGACAAGAGATGAATTAGGATGAGATGATACAGATGGGTTGTGATTTGCACCCTCAGAGGGAGTAGCTTCATTAATGAGATCTCAGATTCACTTAAGTACTCTGTCATTTTCATAATAAATTATTCCTTCTAGCTTTATGTCATCTTCAAATACTCTTTACAAAAGTTTTGGTAAATATACCTAAGTCTTTAATGCAAATGTTAAACTAGACAAGGTCAAGGGTTGACTACTATTTAGAACATACTGGAAATCTCACTTCAGACTCAATTTTACAAACATTAATTGAGGCCTTCTATGTGAATGATGCTCTGTAAATTGTCATCATTGTATGTTCAGCTGTGTCTAACACTGTGACTCCATCTGAGGTTTTCTTGGCAAGGATACTGGAGCAGTTTGCCATTTTCTTCTCCAGCTCATTTTATAGATGAGGAAACTAAGACAAACAGGGTTAAGTGACTTTCCCAGGGTCACACGGCTAGTAAGTATCTCAGGCCAGATTTGAATTCAGGAAGATGAGTCTTCCTGATTTCAGACCCAGCACTCTGTCATGTCACCAAGTTGCCCCACAGATTGTCAAAGCTGTCATCAAACAATTCTGAATAAAGTTAATTAGCCAGCTACAAATCCATATAACAGTACTATAACTCATTTCACAGTTTGTCCCCTTATCCACAAATAAATCACGGAAGACTTTGTTAAATGCTTTTATATAAAGTGCCTATTTTATCTTATTTTGTCCTTGCAAAATCTCCATGAATTATTGGGAATAATCATTCCCATTTTATAGATGGAGAACTGTGAAGAGATTATGTTTCTTGCTCAAAGAAGTCTGTCAATCAGTGATAAAAGACTTTCAGATTAATGCTATTATAGTTATTAAAATGCCTCACCATGCTTAGGAAAAAGACAAATTGAATTCATAGGTAATAACTAAACAAAGGTCCAATTTTCTGTGGCAAATCTTTTGTTATGTGAGGAAAACTTCAGGTCCAATTTCATCAGGAAAATGCTTAGGAAGCAGAAAAGGCTGGTGAAAATAAACTTAATCATGCCTTCCCCCATAACTCTTCAGTTCCCTTTTAAAGCAGTTCCTTCTTTTTGGCACTAATAATGGGTTGGGCACTAAGCCTACCAAAGGAAAGCAAGGGTACTTAAACAATAGAAGCTATACTTTAGAAACAGAATCACTGCTTTAAAGAAAAAAAAAGTTATGGCATAAATTTCATTCTTTATCGAAAATAGAGAAAGCAGATAGAAGTCAAAGTTTCCTTCTGATAAACAAAACAACATGAATCTTAACATAGTGAGATTCAGTACTAAAGCTCTAAGATGTCAATGTGACCTTTACAGTTAATGTCTGGAAAATCAGGAAAATTAGAGCCTGGGAAATCAGTAAATGTGGTCTGGAGTTATCCCATTAAAAACATTTGCTATTTCTTAAGAATGAGACTGTCTTTAAAAGAGCAAAACAAAATCTCCTTCATGTCTTTTTCCTGAACAAAATTTCCAAGATTATGCAATGTATAGATCTGAAATGTTTTTAAATCTTGTCATTCCCAACTAAATCAAGTTATGAAAACATATCCTCTTAAAACAGTGCTCAAGTCCATTGGAAAAAAAAGAGAACCTGAAAATTTTGCCTAAGAAGGCTCCTAGCATAAGGTTATTTAAATAAAACATTCTGTAATTTTTATTTTATAATAAAATGCAGAGTGAGTACAGTCAGGGAGACCTAATTTCTATTGCTTCTAACTGATACTAACTGTGTGAACACCAGCAAGTCACTTAATCACCCAGTACCCTAGGTAAGAGGTTTCAAAACCTGCAGCCTGTGGCCCAAACCAGATTAAAATGTAACTGGGAAATATTTAACAAAGTAAATTAAAGTACAGTAAAATGTAGATGACATTACGTTTGAAAACTAAATCAATATTCATCCCACCGGGTTCTTCACGTACAGTTCAGTGGCCCCCATTTCTATCTGAGTTTGACATTGCTGCCTTAGGGAAAGCTCTGAAATAATAGTAATAACAGCAACGATTAGCATTTGTACAGCATCTTAAGGCTGGCAAAACACTGTATATATACTTTCTCATTTGATTCTCCTACCAACCTCATGAGGTGAGAGCTATGATTACACCCACTTTAAAGATGAGGAAACAAAGGCTAGAAGAAGTAAAGTTTCTTGCTCAGGCTCATACAGCTGAGAAGTGTCTGTGGCAGGATTCGAACTATAAGCTTCCTCACTCTAGCCATTACACTGTCATGCCCTAACAGTGTCAGTTACGTAGTTAACATAGGTGAAAGGAGGTCCTCATATTGAAGAAATCACATGAGCAGACTTAAAAAAGTTATTATAGCAATAAAAATAGTAACAGGCATCTAAATAATTTTTTCTCTCTAAAAAGCTCAAAATCACAGTTAAGGATCAGGTACCCAAAGGGTGTTGACTCGCATGTATGAGGGCCTGTTGGCCCTTTCAGGGCTGCTCCTCCACCTCTGGAATCTCACCTGTGGCTCCAAGAAGCTGTCGCATGCACAGTGGCCACACCGGGGTAAAACTATCTTGGCAAATGGGCTAAACCAGGTTGAGAAGAAGCACTAGGCCTCAACCCTGTTGGTGAGTTATGGAGATGTCGACCTCAAGCCTGCGAATGAAGACTTTCCTCAGTGGAATGGGCGGATGAGCATAATTTGTTTCAACAGCCATGAAGGCGGCTGAAGCAGACTCCATGGAGCACTTAGAGCTTGGTCAGTCATGGAAGACACAAAGGTCATCCACTGCATCGAAGCCCATCACCAGTCGTCTTGACTGGTCTTGGAAAAAGAGAGTAAGGCTGATGACTTTGTGTATCTCCACCTCGTTTTAATCCAACTCATGCACAAATCATCTGTGATGTCACTGGTCCTCTTTGAAAAGGACAAACAACACTATGGCACTACTAGTATATGTAATAGAAAAGGCACAGGACCTGAGGTCAGTCCAGTTAAGGTTTCAACCTTGGGCCAGCTACTTATTTGTGTGTGACTTTGGGCAAGCCACTTCATTTATGCTGGCTTCACTCTCATTTGTAAGATGAGGGGTTTGGATTAGAAAGTGTCTAATCTCAAAATCACATTCAGGCTAAGAATTATGCAAAGACCTCCTTATTTCTTCTTACATTCCCCTTCAGTTGGCTTTCTTTTTTCATTTTATTTTTGGATAGCAGACATAAAGAGCTGCCCCATTTATTCTATGCATCTGAGATAGACAGTAGTTCCACGAATATGTATCCATTCTGGATTGGCACATTTTTATAGTTGAAAACAATTTCTTATTATCCAGTGAATAGTTTTCCCCTGACTTCATTATTTTCTTCTTCAATCTTTTTTTTTTGAAATCCACATTCTGGCAAATTGCTGCTAATTGACACCTCTGATAAACATGAGACACAGTTGAGGGTAAAGAGGAAATGAAATTCAGACCACTAATTTTCCTTTCTAGAGTTCTTACAAATAGTGAAAAAGAGAGAATGGAATAAAATAGCTAGAGTTGGGTACCCTCTGGCACAGAAACTGATCACTTGCCAAATTTACCTAATATCCATTGTGCTCACAAGCCACTGCTTTTGGCACACCATGGAGGATTAACACAGGGAGGACAGCCATGGACAGTTAAATTGATAAACTGACTATTTGCCATTTGCATCATTACTGACATTACCCAAATGGTAAGATCCCTGGTCCATCAAAATATCTATCAGAGAATTACCTACCTCACAGGTTTTTTGGAGAGGTCAAAATGAAAAAATAAAATGTGTGTAAAGTCCTTTGTGACCTTTAAGATGTTAGAATGATGCCAGCTCTTATTTACTGTCCCAAGCTTAGACAAGGAAATTGAGGTGCTGAGAGATTAAATGACTTGCCCATGATCTCATAACTAGAAGTGTCTGTGGAAGGATTTCAATCCAGTTGTACTGAACACAAGTCACCAACTCTAACCAATAGTCAATGTGGCCTCCTCCCACCTCTTTCCCTCCTTCCTTCCTTCCTTCCTTCCTTCCCTCTCTTCCCTGTCTTTCTGTGTGTGTGTTTGTGTGTGGGTGTGTATTTACACTATATATATATATATATATGTATATATGCATACAAATACATATACACAATCATGTTTGTATGTATATGTACACACACACACACAAAATGTCTATGGTCTTCCCCTAATCTACCACTCAAGTAATACTGTCCAAAATAAAAATTAGATTCTATGGAATTTGTTGTTAGTAAACTTACGTGTACCTATGCTTTCTCTTTTTAAAAAAGTATACGCAAGTATCAGTTTAATAATTTTTAAATTGGTGTCAAGCTTATGATTGTCAGCTTCCGAGACCTACACTGTTTCCTTTTTGGGAAATTGGGAAACCTATTTCTAAAGTTCTAATATCACTTCCTTTCTTGATGATTTCATAAAGAAATCAGTGGTTCTGTGATCACATCTTCATGTTCTTTCAATATTCTAGGATGTCATTCAACTGGGCTTGGATACTTGTACGTAGGTGTTCTTTTTCTATATCTTCACCTACTATGGGCTTCGATTCTCTTAAGCATGTTCAAAATCCCTTTCAATTTGAAAACTGTTCTTCAAGAGAAGAAAGCTAACAGGTGGACTTCAGAAAAACCTGGAAAGGCTTATACGAACTGATGCTGAGTGAAGTGAACAGAACCAGGAGAACATTATACAGAGTTACAGCCACATTGAGTGATAACTAGCTTTGACAGACTTGGATCTTCTCAGCAATGCAAGGTTCTAAGACAACTCCAAAAGACTCATGATGGAAAATGCCATCCACATCCAGAGAAAGGATTACGGAGTCTGAATGCAGACTGAAGCATATTATTTGCTCTCTCTCTCTTTTTTTTTTTTTGCATCTTCTTTCTCGTGGTTCATTCCATTGGTTCCAATTCTTCTTTGCAACATGACTAATGTGAAAATATGTTTAATGTGAATGTATATGTAGAGCCTATATTGGATTGCATGCTGTCTTGGGAAAGGGGGAATGGGGAGAAAATTTGGAACTCAAAAGCTTGTGGAACTTAATACTGTAAACTAAAAATAAATAAATAAATATTGGGGAAAAAAGCTAAATAGGAGCTGAGTGATTCCACGTTCCTTCAGTCAGCTTTTACATTATCTGCCACACAGAAACATTGATAGGTATTTCACAGATATTTTGTGGTTAGAAATCAATGAGAATTCAGCAAGCCCCTCGTTATAAAAATAAAAACCTAAAAGTCAGGAAGGTTAAAATACACCACTACCTCATTGTGCTATCCTGTGCAGAGTTTTGGAGTTCAAAGAAATCTCAGAGAGCATCTATCTAGTCTAATTCACTTCTGAACAACAATCTTGTCTTAACAAAAAGTTAATAAGTGCCATCCAGCATTTCCTTGAAGTTCTATAGTTAGGTGGAATTTATTGCCTCCTGAGACTGAACATTCTACTTTTGGATTGCTATAACAAGCTTCTCCTTACATCAGGCCAAAATCTGCCTTTCTGCACCTTTCACCCGTTGTTCCTTATTCTGCCCACTCAGATTAAGAAGCACAAGTCTGATCTCTCTTCCACAAAATATGTCTTCATCTACTTGAAAACGACTGCCATGTCTCCCTAAGGATTCTCTTCTCTAGGTTAAACATTATCAGTTCCTTCAATCAGTCCTTATATGGAATCTGTCTCAAGGCTGATTGAGATGATGCCACCCTCCTGTTTGTCTTTGGATGTGTTCCAGCTGTACAATGTCGTTTCTAAAATGTTGCACCCAGGACTGAGCATGTTGCTTCCTATGTGGTCTGAACATGGTGGAGTGTAACAGATGATCACCTTCCAGTGTTCTGGACAAGATGCTTCTTTTGATACAGTCTGAGATTATATTAGTTTTTTTCATTGCCACATCATGCTATTGACTCATGTTGAGTTTGTAGTCTATAAAACCCCTTAAGTGTTCTGGCTCCAGTCTGGAGAATTTTCCATTACATTGTTTCTTTGTTCTTACTTCAAACACTTAAAAAAACCCCTTTGTTATTATTTGTATTAATTAAAATCCTCAGCTCACTCTTAGCCTGAAATGGTTTCTTCCTTCTGACTTCCATATTTCTGTTAATGGTGTCACCACTTACCTAGACATCTGCGTTCAAAACTTTAGGGGCACTTTATCTATTTTCTCTCTTACCTCTCTTATTTAATTCTGCTTCACAATATCTCTTTTACTTGTCTTTGCCATTTTTCCCCCATTGCTTCCACCAATCATCAATAGAGGCCCTCATTGCTATCTACCTCATATATTCTAATAGTTTCCTGACCATTCTTTCTGCCTATACTCTTCCTCTTGCCATGCCCTGTCTCTCTTTTCCATTGCTCTTGGATTAATCTTCCTTGTATAAAGATTTGATTATGGCATTCCCCCACTCAGAACTCTTCAATGGCTTTCAAATTGTCTACAAAATAAGATTCAAAATTCTTAGCCTAGCAATTAAGGCCTTTCATGAAATGGTGTCTGCCAACATTTCCATAATAACCTCACACATATTATTGCCTTCCAGGTTACTCTAATGCTTCCTTTAAATGAACTATGTTCTATTCATGATTTTCCAGTTCTATACACATACCATAGTTTTGCTCAAACATTCTTTAAACCCTACATCCTTATCTGTTGAAATACAACCCAACCTTCAAAACCCAAATAAAAATATTCTTCAAGAAACTTTCCGCAATCCTACCAAATGGAAATGATCTTTTTTCCAACTGCTCACATGACACTTTGCTTGTATTCTTCTTGTTAACTTATCATAGTCTATTTTGTATTTGTTATTTGTGTATATGTTGTATTCCCTCAAAGGGGGATTTTTGTCTTTTTTATTTTTATATCTTCTTTAAAGCTTGGCACAATGCTCTGCAAATAGTAGGTTACTTAATAAATGTGAACTTGAGCCTTCCTTACATTACTGCCTTATATCTGTCTTGATTATGTGGTTGTTAATTATTTCAACAAGTTTTTTTTTTTAATGATTCCTTAGGATTCTCTAAGTGTACCATTAAATCACCGGAAAAGAGTGATAGTTTTGTCTCTTCATTGCCTATTCTAATTCCTTCATTTTATTTTTCTTCTCTTATTACTATAGCTAACAATTCTAGTATAATATTGAATAACAATGTTGATAGTGGGCATTCTTGTTTCACCACTGATCTTAATAGGAAGACTTCTAGCTTATCCCTGTTACACATAATGCTTGCTGATAGTTTTAGATAGATACCATTCATCATTTTAAGGAAAGCTCCATTTATTCCTCTGATGTCTAGTGTCATTCATAGGAATGAGTATTGGATTTTGTCAAAAGCTTTTTCTGCATCTATTGAGGTAATTATATGATTTTTGTTGGTTTTGTTATTGAAAGGGTCAATTATGTTGATAGTTTTCCTAATACTGAACCAGCCCTATATTCCTGGTATGAATCCTACTTGGTCATAGTTGCAGTAATCTCTTTGTTAGATTTTTATTTAAAATTTTTACATCACTATTCATTATGAAATTGGTCTATAGTTTCATTCCTCTGTTTCTGTTCTTCCTGGTTTAGATATAGCACCATATTTGTGTCATAAAAGGAATTTTATAGAACTCCTTCTTTGCCTATTTTTCCAAATAATTTATATGGTACTGGAATTAATTGTTCTTTAAATGTTTGGTAGAATTCGCTTCTGAATTCATCTGGTCCTGGTGATTTTTTTCTTAAGGAGTTCATTTATGGCTTGCTAAATTTATTTTTTTTAAGCTGGGGTTATTTAAGTATTCTGTTTCCTCTTCTATTAATCTGGCCAATTTATATTTTTGTAACTATCCATCCATTTCACTGAGATTGTCAAATTTATTGGCATATAAACAGGCAAAAAAAAACCCCTCCTAACAATTTCTTTAATTTCATTTTAATTGCTGGTGAATTCATCCTTTTCATTTTGATACTTGCAATTTGGGTTTTCTTCTTTCTTTTTATAAATCAAACTAGCTAATGGCTTTTATTGGATTTTTCATAAAACCAGCTCCTAGTTTTATTTATTTATTTATTATTTAGTTCAATGGTTTTCCTACTTTCAATTTTACTAATCTCTCCTTTGATTCGCAGGAATTCCAATTTGGTGTTTAATTGGGGATTTGTAATTTATGCTTTTTAAAGTTTTTTTTTAGTAGCATACTAAATTCATTGATCTGCTCTTTATTTTATTGATGTGAGCATTTAGAGATATAAATTTTCTCCTAAGCTCTGATTTGGCTTCATCCTATAAATTTTGGTATGTGGTATCACTGCTGTCATTCTCTTTGATGAAATTATTGAGTGTTTCTATGATTTGTTCTTTGGCCTACTCATTCTTTAGGATTAGACTGTTTAGTTTCCAATTAGTTTTTAATCTATCTTCTCATGGCCCTTAATTAAATGTATTTTTTATTGTATCATGATCTGAAAAAGGACGCATCTAGTATTTCTGTCTTTTTGCATTTGATTAGGAAGTTCTTATGCCCTAAAACATCGTCAATTTTTGTGTAAGTGCCATGTGAAACTGAGAAAAAGTTATATTCCTTTCTATCACCATTCATTTTCTCCAGAGGTCTATCATATCTAACTTTTCTAAAATTCTATACTCCTTAACCTTTTTCTTGTTTATTTTGTGGTTAGATTTATCTAGTTCTGAGAAGGGAAAGTTGAGGTTCCCAATAGTATAGCTTTACTGTCTATTTCTTCCTATAACTCATTTAACTTTCCTTTAAGTATTTGGATGCTATATCATTTGGTGCATATCTGTGTTGTATTGATGTTACTTCATTGTCTATGGTATCTTTTAGTGAAATATGATTGCTACTCCTGCTTCTTTTTTTTTTTTTACTTCAGCTCAGACATAACAGATTCTGCTCTAGCCTCTTCTACTCTGTGCGTATCTCTCTGCTTCAAGTACATTTCTTGTAAACAACATATTGTCAGATTCTGGTTTTTAATCTACTGTACCATTTGCATCTGTTTTATGGGTGAATTCATACCATTCACAGTTATGATTACTGTTTATTTCACTCTATCTTATTCCCCCTTCACCTTTATCCTTCTCTCTTTCCTTTCACTCTATCCCTCCTGAAAAAAAGTTTGGTTTCTGTCCACTGCCTCCCCCCAACCTGCCCTCCATTCTATCAGCTGATCACTTCTGTTATCCCCTTCCCCTCCTACATCCCCTTTAGGGCAAGACAGATTTCTATACCCAACTGAGAGTGTATGTTATTCCCTCTTTGAAGCCAATTCGAATGAGAGTAAGATTCAAGTGTTGCTCACCACAAACCCAGCTCCCTATCTTTCCCTCCACTGTAAAACTTTTCCTTTCATGTTTCTTTTATGTGAGATAACTTACTCCATTCTACCTCTTCTTTTCCATTTCTCCAAATGCATCTCTTTCACATCTCCTAATTTTATTTTTTTAAATCATCCCATCATTGTCAACTCACACCTATGACTTCTGTTTATGTATACCCCTTCTAACTTCCCTAATCATGATAAAGTTCTTAGGAGTTACAAGTACCATCTTCCCATGTAGGAATGTAAAAAGTGATCTTATTGAATCCCTTATGATTTCTCTTTCCAATTTACCTTCTTATGCTTCTCTTGAATCTTGTATTTGAAAGTCAAATGTTCTATTCAGCTATGCTCTTTTATCAGGAATGCTTGAAAATCTTCCATTTCATTAAATATCCATTTTCCCTCTGAAGGATTATACTCAGTTTTGCTGGGTAGATGATTCTTGGTTGTAATCCTAACTTTGCCCTCCAGGATACCACATTCCAAGCCCTCTAATCCTTTAATGTAGAAGTTGCTAAATCTTAAGTTATCCTGACTGTGGCTCCATGATATTTGAACTGTTTCTTTCTGGCTGCTTGTAAGATTTTCTCCTTGACCTGAGAACTCTAGAATTTGGCTATAATATTCCTGGGAGTTTTCATTTGGGTGGTGACCAGTGGATTTTTTCAATTTCTATTTTACCCTCTGGTTCTAGGATATCACAAAAGTTTTCCTTGATAATTTATTGAAAGATCATGTTTATGCTCTTTATTGTATAATGACTTGCAGGTAATCTTATAATTCTTAGATTATCTCTCCTTGATCTATTTTCCTGGTCAGTTGTTTTTGCAATGAGATATTTCACATTTTCTTCAATTTTTTTCATTCTTTTGATTTTGTTTTATTGTTTCTTGATGTCTTCTGAAGTCACCAAGCTTCCTCTTGCCCAATTCTAATTTTTAAATAATTATTTTCTTCAGTAGGGTTTTGTATCCTTTTTCTATTCAGTCAATATTACTTTTTAAGTAGTTCTGTTCCTCAGTGAATTTCTGTGTCTCTTTTACCAAGCTCTTGTCTCTTTTTTCATTATTTCTTTGCATCATTTTAATTTCTTTTCCCAATTTTTCTTCTACCTCTCTAATTTGATTTTTTAAAATCCTTTTTGAGCTCTTCCAGGAATTCCTTTTCAGCTTGTGATCAAATCACATGTTTATTTAGGGCTTTGTATGTAGGTGCTTTGAATCTGTTGTCTTATTCTGGGGTTGTGGTTTGATCTTTGTGGTTACCATAGTAACTTTCTATGATCAAATTCTTTTTTTGTTGTTTGCTCATTTTCTCAGTTTATTTCTTGACTTTTAACTTTATGTTAAAGCTGGGCCCTGCTCCTGGAGCGGAGGAAGCACTGTCTCAAGTTTCAGATTCTTGTGCTGATGTTTTCTGTGCTAGTTTTTTTTTCTTGGGGATGAAGGTGCTGTAAGTTTTCAGATCTTCCCTAGTAGTATGATCTAAGGAAAGGTGTGGTCACTGTTGTCTTGGCCTGTGCTCTTGTCAGTGAGTGACCATAAGCATGCTCTTTCACCCTGGAACTGTGACCAAGGTCCTGGGGCCATAAGCGCTAGTGCACCAGTTTTCCTCTTTGTCCTGCAACAATGACCCAGGATTGTCTGGGCAATACAAAAGACTTCCACATCTAGTGCCAGCAAAGGGTTTCCTGTAATCATCTTCTGATCAGTTGTCTGACCTCCTTACCATGTGAGGGCTAACATCGCCACAAAATGCTGCCTCTGTTACCTCAGATGGACACACTCCCAAGGCCTACTGCTGGCTTCTAGGGCACAGCTTATCTGCAATGTGCTCCAGTCTCACCCCAGTGAAACAGATCTTTCCTGCTGGCCTTCTAAATTGTCTTGGCCTGGGAAATTGTTTCATCTTGTCCTGTTGTGGATTCTGATGCTCCAGAACTTGTTTTGAGGCATTATTTTAAAGTTGTTTGAAGAGGAATTTAGGAGAGTTAAGGCAAGTCTCTACCTTTACTCTACCTTCTTGGCTCTACCCCTCAATACTGGATGATTTTTGAAGAAAGGTAACTAGTTCAGTTTTGGATATGTTGATTTTGAGGTGTCTATAGAACATCCAGTTTGAGATGCTCCATTGGCAGCTGAAGATAACAGCCTAGAGGTCAGCAGAAAGTTTAGAGATAGATAAAAAGATCTAAGAATCATTTGCAGAGAGATGACTGGATAAAATGGTCTGTGAATCATCTGCAAAGAGAGGACAAATGATTCCATGGGTGTGAGTGATATTATCAAGAGAAATAGTATAGAAGGAAAACAGAAAAGGGCACAGGACAAAAACCTTGGGGGATGCCCAACCTCTTTTATTTTTATAATTGAGGAATCTGCAGCTGAGAGAGAAGCAAAGGTACTTGCCCAGGGTTACAGAGCTAGTATTTGGAACAGGATTTGAATTCTGTTGAATTGGAATTTTTGGCTCAAAGCTCTAGGCTCTAATGTGTCACTTACTTCTTATCTCCCCCATTAGAGTAAGTTCCTTGATAGTAGTGATTATTGAATTCTTTGTATTTGTACCCACAGTACATAGTATCATACCTAGAACATAGAAAGCTCTTGAGAAATGCTTGCTAATTGGCTGCCAATTTTTCACAATGTTTCCACATATCTGACCATTTTTTTTTCTCACTGGCCATAATTCAGATGATGGTCTCCACTAGAAAGAACCCTAGATTGTCACCTTTACAGACAACAAAAAATTTGATTGTTCCTAGTTACCCTCTTAAGCTTAGTTCACTAACCTTAAAACATGCTTTCTAACCCAATTCAATGTCTTCAAAGTATGACATTGCCAAGTTACTTATATATCCAAACTTCAGGTTTTAAAGTATAATTTCCCAGTTCAAAGTCCTTCTAACATAATGATGACTAACAGAGTTTCTATCACTAGCAATAGTGTCATTCTTATAAAACACTAAAAGGTAATGAGATACTAAAATATCTAAATACTTAAATCTAAATATTAAAAAAGTAATAAGATACTAAAATACCTATGATCATTATAAAATGCAAATAATGAGCTCTTATATGTTTTTCTATAATTTCTCTACATATTCTATTCTAATTAAGTTCAAAGTTATAAAGGAAGATTCTTGGAAGACTGAAAATTCATAAGAAGTCTCAGATATAAAATTTCTCATCATATGGACTTTCAATAACATGCCAGTAAAACTGGAATGCTATGACAAAATTAAGCAAAGCAAATCTGGGATGAATATCAGGAAAGTTGTCCTAACAGTGGTGGAACCTCCATCATTTGAGTCATTTAACTCCTTGGCAGCAGAAGTCATTTTCCTGGAGCGAAATTCACTGCCAACAATGAACACCCTGGGAATCACCAGCATACAAGGATTACTATCGGACTGGCCTACACGCTGGAAAATTTATCCATCATTGGCCCAGTGGGGATGAGATGACCTAATACATCACTGCCAGGTCTTTTAAAAAAAAATCTATGGACATTGTGGACCAAAAAACAAAACCAAACAAAGCAATTCAAGCAAGCGGCAAACAAAACAAAACCCCAATAACAACTCATCATGAATAATGTAACATCTGTGATCATACATTTTCATGGTCTTAATCATCTCAATTAAAAAAGTTGTTCAATATGAGGTCATTTTGATCATAACCGTGAAAAAAATCAACCAAAATGCAGAGTATTACGTCAATTTGAACCTCATTCAAACCTGTGGCATAAGATTACATAGCATATCATCCTAAATCCGTCATTAAATTTTGGAATATTCTGTATCAAATCACAAAAGACAAAAAGGGTAAATGTTTCATACAAGTTTAAAATGAGGACAAATATTTTAGCTAAGCTATGAACCAAATGCCATTTTATCAAATTAGTTTTTGATTATACAAAACTGAATTCTGCCATATTCAATGGAATCCAGATAAATCTGGCTAGTTAGTGTAAAAATATATACTACTATAGATATGGTTTTTTGTCTTTTAGGTTCTTTTATAAATTCCTGAAGCAAAATATCTCCCTCGTCTAGGCTCAAGTACATGTATGTCTATGTAACTGCTGTCTGTCCTGAATCATCAATATATATCAAAGTAAGTTATAGAAGTCTTATTTGTTCAACATTTCCAGAATAATGAGGACAAAATACTCAGAAACATACTAGTACAAGTTAATTTTGTAAGTTGTCAGGAGTCTAGATGAAAAAAATGGATAAATATATTTAATTAGATTGATAAACAATTGATGGTGGGCAGATAAGAACTTTATCTCCTTTTTATAACGCTGTCTTTTAGTTTAAATACAATGATCCTAATAGTCCTGTCTTCTATGCATGCAACTTTGGTTGAGAAGTTCAACTGATAGGAAGGAGTCTTTTTTTCACTGAATGCTCATAAAGAATATCCTTTGGAGAGTGATGGAGTATGGGACAAACCTTGTGTGAAATGACTCCTAATACAAAATTGTTTTGGGGCAGCTAGGTGGCAGAGTGGATAGTGGTATAGGTAATAAGTCTTATGAGTTCAGAGCAGAGAGGAATTATTGTCAGCTGGAGTGATTTCGGAAGGGAAGGGAAGGGAAGGGAAGGCAGAAGAAGAGAGGGAAAGGGAAAAAGCATTTCTGTTAGGGGCTTAACACAGATCTCATTTGATTCTCACAGAGAGGCAGGTATTGTTATTATCTCCATTTTAAAATTGTGGAAACTAAGGTAAACATAAGTTAAGTGACTTGCCCAGGGCCACACAGCTAGAAAATGTCTGAGACTGGATTCAAACTCAGGTCTTCCCGACCCAAATTCCAGCATTCCATGCATTGTGCTACCTAGCTGACTAAAAGAAAGGACTAGAAAGAAATTGGGGCAGGGGAGAGAAGAGAAGGAATAACTGAAAAAAGAGAGTATCAAGCTGCCAGGAGTCATGAGTAGGAGAAAAAGTAGTGGTAGAGGTGGAGAAAGTCAATAATTACAGTATCTTCTATACCAGGATGCTTCTGCCTCAGGGCTGATTAGAGTCAAAGAGACAGTGAGGGGTGGGGGATGAGGGGTGGAGAAAGGGGTTAACTGGCAATTGGAGTGAAACAATAGTAGGGAAATGCTGGAATGAACATTCTGGGTTTTTTCTCCTGCTCATTTCAATTTCTGCTACCATTGTGAATCAAGGAATCTAGCACAATCTCTTGTTTTATAGATGAGGTAATTGAACTGAAGGACAGAGAGATGGAAGGGCTTGTCTAAAGTTCCTGAGCTGGTCAGTAGCAGATCCAATCGACTCTAGGTTGCTTGTTCTGTGGTGGCTGCAGGCTAGGGGACCTTCAGCAGACTTCTTAGTATAAGCTCCAGGAGTAGGAATGTATGATCAGTATGAACCTCACAATCTTGGCAGAAGTCAAGCATCAGAAGTCAAGAAACCAAAGCAGACTGCCCTTCTGCATCCCCAAATGTATGTTCATAGGTACATATAGGGCTCCGATACACAAGATTTAGAACCCATTAAATAGCACCATGCTATCTATGGTCCCCATCTTCACAGTTTTTCCAGTGCAGAAAAACAAAACAAAACTCAGAGAACTGGAAATATCTGCACCAAATATGACTCTCCACAAGTATTTTCAGGATTAAACTACAAACTTCCAGAATTCACTTCTTTTGCTCAATGGTTTAGTATTTGTACCAGCATGGAACATGTATCAACATTGCATTAGAACCACATAAAATACGGCCGGACACACACACACACACACACACACACACACACACACACACACACACACACACCTTCCAGTGATTCTAAGTGTTTTCAGTGATTTTTTTTTTTAATTTTTGGTCCAGACTTGTAATTTCATTGGCAAGGGAATAATGAAGATGATCTCTGCTGTTTCTAATTTCATTTCATTTGGTTTCATGATTCAATGTCATACTATGAGGATAAAGATTTTTTTTTAATGGTCATTAAAAAATCAATCCACATCATCCCATCACAACTTTAAAAAAAAAGAAAAGAAAAAAGAAAAGCTCTTACCAACATGAATTCTTTTCTAATTTGCCATGTTTTCTCCCATATACATTTGCTGTATCTTTAAAGGTAACAGAGTTGGTATGGAAGATAAGTTCACATCTTTGCACATTTTAAACCTTGACTTGGTGTCATAACAGATGGATTTAGTTCTGTAAATTTTGTTCAAGCAAGGAAATTTTGCCTAAGAATCACAGTATCAAACCTCTTAATTTTCACCAAAAAATTCTCTCATTTTTCATCTGAGTGTTCAGAAAACTTTTATAATTCACTACTTCAAAACAGAACTTATGTCAGAGATCTGGGAACAAAACCAAATATTTCCACAGTGTTTCCTGCAATGACAGAAACTGTTAACGTCTCAAAAAGAAATTACTTGAACTGCAGTCAGACAAGTTACTGAGAAAAGATCACCACACCCTAAATACTATACCAGTGGCTCATTCTACATGGGTCTGCAGATTGGCCCAAAACAAACAAAAGACTTATCAGAGAAGAATTACTTCTGGAGGTTCTTAATGGAAGTCAGAGAGGAAATGGTCAACGAGGCACTGAATATTTAATCAAAACATTCATTGTATTCTCTTTGGTAGCTTGAAACACAAGCCTCATACTTAATAAAATAATTTCTCTATAAGAATCCATGTTATATCTGCCAACAGATGAAATTCGATAGAAGGCAGAGAACAAAATGTTTTCAATATCAGAAGAAGAACAAACTGATAAATCCTAAGTAGAAGGATAAAAAAAGCCAAAAGAAAATCTTTATATCATACAAATATGCAACCAAAATACATAAGGAATTTAACCGTGGCCTTATTTGGAAAGTGTGTTTCTAGATTAGTTTAAGGATGCTACTAAAAAGCATTACTTTTTTAGTTTATTGAATCCATCCACACTTTGGCTATGTAATAACAGCAACAATATCTCAGACTTAAGAGTCATGTCAATAGGTCCGAGAATGTTTTTAAAAATATCTCTCTCTCTCTCATTACACTCCCACAATCCTCAATCACCTGAAATATAATTTCTTTCTTCACTATTCTACTGAAATTCTCCAAAGTCACTAATGATCTCTCAAATGTTCCAACAATGTTTTCTCAGACTTCATTTTCCTTCATTTTTCTTCAACAACTCAATCTGTTAATCACTTCCCCCACTCTTAATACTCTATTCTTCCTTGGTTTTCGTAACACTGTTCGCTCCTTACTACCTATCTCACCCCTTCCTCTTATGGAAAATCTGTTCTCTGGTTTTTCCTCAGCTTTCTATCTCCTAAGTATGGGCATTCCCAAACCTTTTCCCTCATCCACATTTTCTTCTTTCTCTATATGCTAGGTAAGTCAAATCACCACCACGTCCTCTCAGACTGATGGAAAAAGCCCAGGACTCTGATCCCTAAAGCTTCTGGAATAGCAATATTTCCAAGCCCAAGCACCACAGTCATTATCCAGGGAAGTAACCCCAATAGAGCTGCAGCCTGGAGACTTTCCCTAAATGAACTATGGCCACATGTACTTAACACCCAGAAAAGAAAGTTCTTGTTATCAATGTCCTTGGCACTGCCAAATGATTCAACCTTAGAAACGGATACGATTTTATCAGTGGAAATGACATTATAAAGAAGAGGCATTACCAGCTTTCTAGCTATACCCTAAGGATCATAGGTCATTTCCATCCGACTTGCATGGAACCTTCCATGTGTGTTGTCTCCCCTTTAGAATGTGAGCTCCTTGACAGCAGAAGCTAGTAAGTATCTGAGGCCAAGTTTGAACTCAGGAAGATAAGTCTTCCTAATTCCAAGCCCAGTGCTCTATCCACTGTGCTACCTAGCTGCCCTGTTTTGTACATAGTTAAGTGCTTTAAAAATGCTTTATTCATTATTTAATTAAGGCTTAAGTCAATCAGGTGTCCACACTAAGTCTTGTCCATACTAAATCTGCCACCAAAGTGATAAGCCCTCGTAGACAGGGAGCCACCAGGCTACCTAAGGAGGGGCAAACCAGCCTAGGCTGGAAATGGAAAACAAAGCTTCTGTGTTGACCAGCGGTGGGGTGAGCCCATGAGTGACCCCTACCTTTTCAGCCTGGCAAAATAGGGAGACTCAGTCTCTTCTCTCCAACTTAAAAAAAAAGACTAAGGAAAGTAAGACATGAAAGAAGTCAAAGGCTTACATACTAAACAGAAGCTGTATCCTAAGGAAGTTTAAACCATATAAATCAATCACCATAATTAGAGCAAAAGAATCTATCACTAAATCATCCAGCAAATAGCTTTTTCTTTGCTAAGGAGAGAAATATGGCACTTGAGGGCAATACCGTTAGAATATAAACTCATTGGTATAATCTTATGAAAGAGGTTAGTAAATTATGAATCATATTGGCTTAGTGAAATTAACAGAAGAAAAAATAAGTTTACAGAAAGCTTACCAGGAGACCTAATTAAACCAAATAATCCTGAAAGCACTTAAAGATGAAAACAAAAGGAGGACAAAAAACAGAAGACAAACGTAAATAACTGGCAGAGTTACTATGAGAAACTATTCTCTATATCTGTGATAATGGTGCTGCTATGTTTAAAGTTTAATAGGATAGTCCTTAATGTGATTTGTAAGGACGTAGAAATGGCACTAAGAAAACAAAGTATACATGGACTAGATATGTGGAGTACAAACACAGGAAGCCCATGTGGTAGGTGCCACAATTTAGAGAAAACTGATACATCAATAGTTGAAAGAAAGGAAAGATACTAAATAGTTGGAAAACATCATGATTGTTATTTTTTTGGACTGGACTGGTGATTCTACTGATATGATTTCATTGGCTTCTCCTAAGGAAAAGCTTCCTCTCCTAAAACAAATTGATAGTTTCCTTGCAAGTTACAGTCTTAGGGAGTAGCCTGGAGCATTGAGAGTGGAGAAGACTTTTCCAGGATCATATAGTCTAGCCAGCAGATGTCAGAGGACAGACTTGAAGCCAAACCTTCCTCAGTCAAAGACCATCATATCATGCCCCCTTTCATAAGCACAATTACTAATGAAAAAAAAATACTGAGAAACTAATACTAACTACTGACCCATATACCTACTTTTCTGTCTCTAAAAAAAACTTAATGAGAATAACTTATTTATATGTTGAGAGAATCCTTGAGGAAAGTATGAGATGGAACAGGCATGCTTTTGAAACCAATATTCTACTGGAGATATATTTATTATATAATGTTACTCAACTGACTGAAAGATGTAGAGACTCTAAGAAACAACTGCGCCTATTAGTTATTGAATCAAAAAGCATTTTATTTGGTAGAATAAATCCTCAAAGATAGTCTTCAACAAGCTGTCTCTCATATATATGTTAAAATGATAGTGTATTCCCTGAAATATACAAAATATTTAACTTTGTTTGATGACTTGCTGATTATAAATAGCAAGTAAAGCATAAAAAGGGAGACATATACTTGCCAAAGCTCTCTATCATTCTCATGAAAGATGTGTCTAATGCAGGATCTAAATGAAAGAGATATCACCTATGGATGAGGAGGTCCTGCAGATGCTCCTCTAGACAAATTTTTTGTTACTGAGTCTTTTCAGTCATGTCCAACTCTTTGTGACCCCATTTCAGGTCTTCTTGGTAAGGACACTAGAGTAGCTTGTCATTTCCTTCTCCAGCACATTTTACAGATGACGAACTGAGGCAAACAAGGTTAAGTGACTCGCCCCAGGTCACCCAGCTAGTAAATGTCTGAAGCCAGATTTGAATTCATGAAGATCAGTCTTCCTGACTCCGGCCCTGTACTCCATGCACTGAACCACCTAGCTGCTCTCCAAACAAATTACACAGAGTTAATTGCACGAATTGTCAGAACTATGGAACCCTTTTAAAGTGAGATCCAAAAATACTCAAAAGAATGCAGTCTGACTATTTACAATGGAAAAAACAAATAAAGAATGTTTTTTTCAGATGATGATATACATTTAGATGGATAGCCCACAGACCTCATCTATCTGTATGTGTGTGTGTGTGTGTGTGTTTTATTTATTTCCTTATACATACTGGCAAACACTGCAGCTGGATAATGACCAGGGCCCAAAATTGAATAGGAAAAGCAAAGCAGGATGAATTACATCTGGTAAATTATATGATACTTTTAATGACCCCAGGCTTCTCTCTGAAATGAAGTCCTATATTCTGAATATCGATCTTTTTTGGATTATTATATGGCTAGCAAAGCAATTTACCAAGAATTTAGATGACAGATTACCTAAAGAGCAATGGAGAGACACATTATTGGCATCAGTAGGCTGCAGCATATTAACAAAAAGTAATCATTCAGGTGAAGTGGTGTGCTTTATCAGAGAAATGTGTCATTGGAAGAGAGGTGGACCAGTCATTCATTGAGAGTGAGGGACTACCATTGGGAAGCCTATGTACTCCACTGACACTGATACAATGTAAAGAGAATTAGGGAAGGCCCCAGTCTATGCTGTGGAACCTTCGGGGTGTGTTTATGGGAGGTCATGGATAAGAGTCACACAGGATGAGTAGAACAGTTATGACTGGTAACACCTGAAGAATACACAATGAGATGACAGGTCCATTAAAGTATCAAAGAGTATATATCTCACATTTGCTACTTTTTCCTCTCATCTAAACTGCAGTCTTCTTCAAAGTAAGGTTTTGTGATTTTTAAGAATATTTTTAGCCCTACTAGTACCCTGCATGACACCTTATATGTAGTAGTTATTCAAAAGATGTCTGTTTTTTAATTATTGCTGCAAAGAGGCACGAATCATAGACTATCAAAATATAAGAGGAATTTCCATTCCTTAATTTAATTCTCTCTTCCAATATAAGGATCTCATATGTGCCATTCCTGATGGGTGACTGATCACCCATTCTCTGCTGACAGCCCGCTCTCTAGCAAAGAAGCTCAATCTTGTTTTGGAGGGCTAGTTGTTCTAGTGCTATTTTGTAATAAGCTGAAATTTCTACCTCCCTCTAATTTTCACCTCTTGGTTCTAGTTCTGTTCTATGGAAGAACTTTTGTTTATACAGGGCAGACCTTCAAATACCTGAAAGCAGTCACCATGATTTTTATTTGCTTAGTCTTGTATAATTGTTCCCATTTTATAAGTTGAGAATTGGAGACACAGCAAGGTTAAGTACCTTGTACAAACATCTTACAGTAGTTTAGCAATAGAAAATTTGTCCAAACTTTATCAACCAAACAATGCTATCTCACGGATTCTACACAGTTAAAATGTTCTTTACAGAATGAGAGGGTAGAGTTTAGCATGTGCTTGAGCAATAAAAGTGCAGTGCAAATCTCTGTTGCAGGCAGCTAGTATACCATATGACCCCCAAATTTGAGATCAGCTTTGCAGTTTCCTGGTGAGGACATGACAGCTATCTTCAAGTAGTCAAAAGGCTGTTATGTGGAAGAGGGATCAGGTTTGTTTTGCTTGCTGCAAGAGGGCAAAACTGACAACAATAGGAAGATGCTTAAGAGGCCAATGAAGGTTTCCACAATCAGGGAAAAAACTTCCTGATGACTCCAGCTCTCCCAAAGTGGATTGGGCTGCCTCAGGAGGCAGGGAGATTTAATGTCTTTGGTAAAGGCTGAATGAACTCTTGCCTTTGACGTAATGTAGGGGATTTCTGTTCAGGTATTGGTTGGACTATATGACCTCTGAGTTCTTTTTCACCTCTGAAAATGTACAAGTGAAAAAGCACTTTCTGTACCGTATCACTGTTTTTATTTTTCTGAGATAGGTGTTGCTAGCACATTGGAGTCAGAGAGCACCAGAGGTGGAGTAAAACCCTCAGAGAAGCTACTACTCCTAGGGTCCAGGGCACAAGGCTTATTCAGGGATTTCTCTTAATTTTGTTCCTTACTATCTCTGCATTATTTTCCCCTCTGGATAATTACTTCCCTCCCTCTTTCATCTACCAGCTGTGCTACTGATTCTCCCTCTAGTCTCTTCTCTCCTGATGACAATTAGGTTATACTTGGCAATAGCACAAACCTTTCAACATCACCACATTACCTGTGTTAAAAGGTGAAGGATAACAGAGCCAACAGACAAATATTATTTCAAACAGTTAAGAACACATTCTTTACATAAATATTTAACTGTATACTTGGACAGTCTTTAACGAAGTTCACTTGTCATGGATATAATTTAGATGTCATACTTCAACTCAAATCTCCCAAGATGCCTTCTGCAATCTTTGCTTTCACCCCCATTTCACATGATGAAATAGCCCTTCTCCTTGCCAAAGCAAAGCCCTTCACATGCCCAAGGGATCTCATTTCATCTCCTCCAAGAGACTGGCCCCTCTCTCATCCCCAATCTCTCACTTATCTTCAATCTCTTCCTGTCCACTGCCTCCTTCCCTACTACCTACAAAGAGGTCCAAGTCTCTACAGTCTTTATCATTCAACTAAAATTGCTTTCTTCAGTAACTAACCATCTCTATATTGTCAAATAACTGGCCTTTTCTAAGCCCTCAGCCCTTCTCTGCAACCTGTTGATCATCCTCTTTTCCTTGATACTCTCTTCTCTGGGTTTCTGGGACACCAATCTCTCCTGATTCTCTTCCTAACTATCTGACTGCTCTTCAGTCTCCTTTCGGGAATCTTCATTAACATAACTCTTGCTAAAAGTGGGTGTCCCACAGGACTCTGTCCTGGGCCCTCTTTTTTCTTCTCCCTCTATACTATTTTACTTACTGATCTCAACAGCTCCCATGGATTTAATTATCATAAGTATTTATATAATATATATTTATATATGTACTATATATAATATATTTATATAATTTATATAGTCACAATATTTAATTATCATAATGGTGATTCTCAAATCCACTTATCCAGCCTTGTCCTTTCTGCTGACATTAGACACACATGTCCTACTGAACATCTCAAAATGTATGTCTTCTAGACATCTCAAAATCACTATGTCCAAAAACTGAACTCATTATATTTCTCCCCAAACCTTCCCTTCTTTATAATTTCCCTTTTACTATGAAGAGCACCACAATTCTCCTAGTCACCTAGGCTTGCAACATAGGTGTCATTCTCAATTCTTCAATCTCTTTTACCTTCCCTACCCAGTTTGTTGTCAAGACCTGTTGATTGTACATATATTACAATTACAACTCCCTTCTATACTCTGACACTGCCATCATCTTGATGCGATCCTTCATCACCTTGCATCAGAAGTATTATAATATTGCCTGCTGGCTGGTCTTCCTTACACAAGTCTCTCCCTACTCCCCTTCAATTTTCATTCAGTTGTCAAAGTGATCTTCCTAAAATGTAGGTCTGACTATGACACCCTCCTCAACAAATACCTATCACCTCCAGAAGAAAATATAAAATCTTCTGTTTGGTGTTCAAAGCCCTTCATATCCTGCCTCCTATCTGCCCCTCTAGTCTTGTAAATAACAACAACTGGCATTTATATAAACTTTAAGGTTTTGCAAAGCATTTTACAAATATCATCTCATTCTATCCTTACAACGATCTTGGGGCATAATTGCTATTACGATCCCTATTGCACATATGAGGATACTGAGGCAAACAGAGGCTAAGTGCCCAGGGTCACACAAGTAGTAAGGAAAGATTTGAACTGAAGGCATTGCTGAATATTACTAATGGAAATAATTTAAGATTATGCACTGGACTTCAATATTCAAATGGCTCTCTGATTTTGATATGGATATTTCCTCCAAAGAATATGGCATGAAACCCATCAATGCCTCTTATCTTATGTGAATCTTGTTCCTGTCATCTAATCAGTTTGTCACAAGGGTCAAAATAGGAGAGGTCTCCTTCCATTTCTACTGACATAATTAGGATGCTGATGGAGTATAAAGAATGTTCATGGGTTTCCAGGGGTTGTCCCTTCCCACTACAAGCCCAACTCCTCTTTAGATCACATATTTCCCTGAGGTTTTTCACCTCCAAATAATTCCTTGTATACAAGGGATCATACATTTAGAGTGGGAAGGGAGCTTGGAAATTAATGAGTCTCCCCTTCGTTCTGTAAATGAGGAACTTGACACTGAGGATCGCACAATTAATTAGTATGTGTCAGAGGCAGGACTTGAGCTCAGCTCTTCCTGACTTCAATCCCTATGATCTACCTACTGTACCCCACTAACAGCCTTAAGGAGTTGTTGCCTGCTTCATCCCACCATGCTTCTCTCCAATGCCCTTTAGATAATCCTCAGGTTTATCTTTAGCATTTGTAGTGTTCCATGACTCCTGGTCATACAAACACTGAAAAAACAGCAGTATTAAAAAAAAGATAATCATTTGTTTCAGGAAGGAGCCTGGGGTTATTTAACAGCCCAGCTCACCCCCATTTTGCAACCTAAATTGCTTTTTAACTCTGGTACAATGCTGGGCTCATTTTTAATGTCTATTCAAAATGTACATACTGATGGATCAGTTTTATAGGATGTCCATTCAAATGACAACTTACAGGCTTAATAATGTTCTAGGGTTTGATGCAGTCTGTAAAATGTCAAATCAAGTCAAGAAGCACCTATTATTGTGCCAGCCACTGTGGTAAGCTGGAGGTACAAAGAGAGGCCAAAATAGAAGTGATGTGATCTAGAAACAAGAGTACATTGAGGAGTGTACTGTCTACAGTAGTAGTTCTTAACCTCAGGTCTATGAACTTGTTTATTTAAAAATTACTTAATAACTATATTTCAATACAGTTGGTTTCCTTTGTAATCCTATATATTTTATATTACATATTTTAAATCATTATTCTAAATAAGGGGTCCACATGGTCATCAGACTGCTAAAGGGGTCTATAAACAAAACAAAACAAAAAGATGAAGAACATCTGATCTAGAAGAATTTCTCTTTAATTTTTTTAAAAGAAAGTGTACAAATACAAATCTAATTTTGATATTCTAAAAGAAAAAAGTTCTTTCAATCTTTTCTTGGTAATTTAGGAAGAATTCTATCTAAGAAAGTACAAGATCATATAAACATTACTTGCTCAAACTATTTCTTCTCTTAGGCAAATAATAAAAGCATAGAAATATTAATTGTGTACTATTTATTTTTCCCTAGAAAATTCTTTCTGAAGATGTATGAATAGAAGTTTAAATGAATTTTCTTTACTGAGAATGATTTGGGATGCTTATTCTGGGTTTTTCATTTCAACAATTTCTTTTGAAGAAATGATCATTTATGTGCAATAATAATCACTCACTTGAAGACCAGACTTTTACAAACATAAATTTAAAAAAAAATTTACTAATTACCTTTATTTTTTTATAGGATGCTTATTCTGGGTTTTTCATTTCAACAATTTCTTTTGAAGAAATGATCATTTATGTGCAATAATAATCACTCACTTGAAGACCAGACTTTTACAAACATAAATTTAAAAAAAACATTTACTAATTACCTTTATTTTTTTATATCATAGTCATTTCCCAATATACTCCTACTGTTACCCCCTCCACCTGCATACACAAGAACCCTCCTTTATAAGATAGTCAAGTGGAACTGCATGACACTGTGATGGCAATATTCCGAATCTGCAGCTTTCTGTGCTTCTTATAAAAGAAGTGAAGAATGTTTCATCATTTTGTCTTTTAAAACTAGTAAAGCTCATTGCAGTTAAACTGAGTTTAGCTACCACTTAGTGATGTTCTAATTTATATTACTGGTGCTGTCCTATTGTTTCTTTGCTTCTGTTTTCTTCACTTTGCATCAGCTTAAACAAGTGTTTCTATGTTTCTCTGAATTCCTCATATTTTCTATTTTTAAGAGCACATTAATATTACATTATATTCACATACTATGTTTGGTCCCCATGGATATCAACTTTATTTCCTTTTTTGCTACTATAAAAAGCGCTATGATGACAATTTTGGTTCATACTCGTTGCTTAATATAGCATAGATAAAACTCTGTTAAAACTAATTTGACAGAAGTCTACTTATAAAAGGA